>NW_027423699.1:2402500-3002500 GCF_048934315.1 Petromyzon marinus | reverse complement strand
TCCCATAGGGTTCAGTGTTAATCAGTGAGACTCCCACAGGGTTCCGTGTTAATCAGAGAATCCCCCATAGAGTTCAGTGTTAATCAGTGAGACTCCCACAGGGTTCAGTGTTAATCAGTGAGACTCCCATAGGGTTCAGTGTTAATCAGTGAGACTCCCATAGGGTTCAGTCTTAATCAGTGAGACTCCCACAGGGTTCATGTGTTAATCATTGAGACTCCCATAGGGTTCAGTGTTAATCAGTGGGACTCCCACAGTGTTCCGTGTTAATCAATGAATCCCCCATAGAGTTCAGTGTTAATCAGTTAGACTCCCATAGGGTTCAGTGTTAATCAGTGAGACTCCCATAGGGTTCAGTCTTAATCAGTGAGACTCCCACAGGGTTCATGTGTTAATCATTGAGACTTCCATAGGGTTGAGTGTTAATCAGTGAGACTCCCATGGGGTTCAGTGTTAATCAGTGAAACTCCCACAGGTTTCAGTGTTAATCAGTGAGACTCCCGTAGGGTTCAGTGTTAATCAGTGAGACTCCCATAGGGTTCAGTATTAATCAGTGAGACTCCCATAGGGTTCATGTGTTAATCAGTGAGACTCCCACAGGGTTCAGTGTTAATCAGTGAGACTCCCATAGGGTTCAGTATTAATCAGTGAGACTCCCATAGGGTTCATGTGTTAATCAGTGAGACTCCCACAGGGTTCAGTGTTAATCAGTGAGACTCCCACAGGGCTAAGTGTTAATCAGTGAGACTCCCATAGGGTTCAGTCTTAATCAGTGAGACTCCCACAGGGTTCATGTGTTAATCATTGAGACTTCCATAGGGTTGAGTGTTAATCAGTGAGACTCCCATGGGGTTCAGTGTTAATCAGTGAAACTCCCACAGGTTTCAGTGTTAATCAGTGAGACTCCCGTAGGGTTCAGTGTTAATCAGTGAGACTCCCATAGGGTTCAGTATTAATCAGTGAGACTCCCATAGGGTTCATGTGTTAATCAGTGAGACTCCCACAGGGTTCAGTGTTAATCAGTGAGACTCCCATAGGGTTCAGTATTAATCAGTGAGACTCCCATAGGGTTCATGTGTTAATCAGTGAGACTCCCACAGGGTTCAGTGTTAATCAGTGAGACTCCCACAGGGCTAAGTGTTAATCAGTGAGACTCCCATAGGGTTCAGTGTTAATCCGTGAGACTCCCATAGGGTTCAGTGTTAATCAGTGAGACCCCCATAGAGTTCAGTGTTAATCAGTGAGACTCCCACAGGGTTCAGTGTTAATCAGTGAGACTCCCATAGGGTACAGTGTTAATCAGTGAGACTCCCATAGGGTTTAGTATTATTCAGTGAGACTCCCATAGGGTTCATGTGTTAATCAGTGAGAGTCCCACAGGGTTCAGTGTTAATCAGTGAGACTCCCACAGGGCTAAGTGTTCATCAGTGAGACTCCCATAGGGTTCAGTGTTAATCAGTGAGACTCCCACAGGGTTCAGTGTTAATCAGTGAGACTCCCACCGGGTTCAGTCTTAATCAGTGAGACTCCCACAGGGTTCAGTGTTAATCAGTGAGACTCCCACAGGGTTCAGTGTTAATTAGTGAGATTCCCACAGGGTTCATTGTTAATCAGTGAGACTCCCATAGGGTTCAGTGTTAAACAGTGAGACTCCCATAGGGTTCAATCTTAATCAGTGAGACTCCCACAGGGTTCATGTGTTAATCAGTGAGACTCCCATAGGGTTCAGTGTTAATCAGTGAGACTCGCACAGGGTTCAATGTTAATCAGTGAGACTCCCACAGGGTTCAGTGTTAATCAGTGAGACTCCCACAGGGTTCATTGTTAATCAGTGAGACTCCCATAGGGTTCAGTGTTAATCAGTGAGACTCCCATAGGGTTCATGTGTTAATCAGTGAGACTCCCATAGGGTTCAGTATTAATCAGTGAGACTCCCACAGGGTTCAGTGTTAATCAGTGAGACCCCCATAGAGTTCAGTGTTAATCAGTGAGACTCACACAGGGTTCAGTGTTAATCAGTGAGATTCCCATAGGGTTCAGTGTTCATCAGTGAGACTCCCATAGGGTTGAGTGTTAATCAGTGAGACTCCCATAGGGTTCAGTGTTAATCAGTGAGACTCCCACAGGGTTCATTGTTAATCAGTGAGACTCCCATAGGGTTCAGTGTTAATCAGTGAGACTCCCATAGGGTTCAATCTTAATCAGTGAGACTCCGACAGGGTTCATGTGTTAATCAGTGACACTCCCACGGGGCTAAGTGTTAATCAGTGAGACTCCCATCAGGTTCAGTGTTAATCAGTGAGACTCCCACAGGGGTCATTGTTAATCAGTGAGACTCCCATAGAGTTCAGTGTTAATCAGTGAGACTCCCATAGGGTTCAGTCTTAATCAGTGAGACTCCCACAGGGTTCAGTGTTAATCAGTGAGACCCCCATAGAGTTCAGTGTTAATCAGTGAGACTCCCACAGGGTTCAGTGTTAATCAGTGAGACTCCCATAGGGTTCAGTGTTAATCAGTGAGACTCCCATAGGGTTCAGTATTATTCAGTGAGACTCCAATAGGGTTCATGTGTTAATCAGTGAGACTCACACAGGGTTCAGTGTTAATCAGTGAGACTCCTAAAGGGCTAAGTGTTCATCAGTGAGACTCCCATAGGGTTCAGTGTTAATCAGTGAGACTCCCACAGGGTCCAGTGTTAATCAGTGAGACTCCCACAGGGTTCAGTCTTAATCAGTGAGACTCCCACAGAGTTCAGTGTTAATCAGTGAGACTCCCACAGGGTTCAGTGTTAATCAGTGAGACTCCCACAGGGTTCAGTGTTAATCAGTGAATCTCCCACAGGGTTAATTGTTAATCAGTGAGACTCCCATAGGGTTCAGTGTTAATCATTGAGACTCCCACAGGGTTCAGTGTTAATCAGTGAGACTCCCACAGGGTTCATGTGTTAATCAGTGAGACTCCCATAGGGTTCAGTGTTAATCAGTGAGACTCCCACAGGGTTCAGTGTTAATCAGTGAGACCCCCATAGAGTTCAGTGTTAATCAGTGAGACTCCCACAGGGTTCAGTGTTAATCAGTGAGACTCCCATAGGGTTCAGTGTTAATCAGTGAGACTCCCATAGGTTTCAGTATTAATTAGTGAGACTCCCATAGGGTTCATGTGTTAATCAGTGAGACTCCCACAGGGTTCACTGTTAATCAGTGAGACTCCCACATGGCTAGGTGTTAATCAGTGAGACTCCCACAGGTTTCAGTGTTAATCAGTGAGATTCCCATAGGGTTCAGTGTTCATCAGTGAGACTCCCATAGGGTTGAGTGTTAATCAGTGAGACTCCCATAGGGTTCAGTGTTAATCAGTGAGACTCCCACAGGGTTCATTGTTAATCAGTGAGACTCCCATAGGGTTCAGTGTTAATCAGTGAGACTCCCATAGGGTTCAATCTTAATCAGTGAGACTCCGACAGGGTTCATGTGTTAATCAGTGAGACTCCCATAGGGTTCAGTGTTAATCAGTGAGACTCCCACAGGGTTCAGTGTTAATCAGTGAGACCCCCATAGAGTTCAGTGTTAATCAGTGAGACTCCCACAGGGTTCAGTGTTAATCAGTGAGACTCACATAGGGTTCAGTGTTCATCAGTGAGACTCCCATAGGGTTCATGTGTTAATCAGTGAGACTCCCACAGGGTTCAGTGTTAATCAGTGAGACTCCCACAGGTTTCAGTGTTAATCAGTGAGACTCCCATAGGGTTCAGTGTTAATCAGTGAGACTCCCATAGTGTTCAGTATTAATCAGTGAGACTCCCATAGGGTTCATGTGTTAATCAGTGAGACTCCCACAGGGTTCAGTATTAATCAGTGAGACTCCCACAGGGCTAATAGTTAAACATTGAGACTCCCATAGGGTTCAGTCTTAAACAGTGAGACTCCCATAGGGTTCAGTATTAATCAGTGAGACTCCCATAGGGTTCATGTGTTAATCAGTGAGACTCCCACAGGGTTAAGTGTTAATCAGTGACACTCCCACAGGGCTAAGTGTTAATCAGTGAGACTCCCATCAGGTTCAGTGTTAATCAGTGAGACTCCCACAGGGGTCATTGTTAATCAGTGAGACTCCCATAGAGTTCAGTGTTAATCAGTGAGACTCCCACAGGGTTCAGTGTTAATCAGTGAATCTCCCACAGGGTTAATTGTTAATCAGTGAGACTCCCATAGGGTTCAGTGTTAATCATTGAGACTCCCACAGGGTTCAGTGTTAATCAGTGAGACTCCCACAGGGTTCATGTGTTAATCAGTGAGACTCCCATAGGGTTCAGTGTTAATCAGTGAGACTCCCACAGGGTTCAGTGTTAATCAGTGAGACCCCCATAGAGTTCAGTGTTAATCAGTGAGACTCCCACAGGGTTCAGTGTTAATCAGTGAGACTCCCATAGGGTTCAGTGTTAATCAGTGAGACTCCCATAGGTTTCAGTATTAATTAGTGAGACTCCCATAGGGTTCATGTGTTAATCAGTGAGACTCCCACAGGGTTCACTGTTAATCAGTGAGACTCCCACATGGCTAGGTGTTAATCAGTGAGACTCCCACAGGTTTCAGTGTTAATCAGTGAGATTCCCATAGGGTTCAGTGTTCATCAGTGAGACTCCCATAGGGTTGAGTGTTAATCAGTGAGACTCCCATAGGGTTCAGTGTTAATCAGTGAGACTCCCACAGGGTTCATTGTTAATCAGTGAGACTCCCATAGGGTTCAGTGTTAATCAGTGAGACTCCCATAGGGTTCAATCTTAATCAGTGAGACTCCGACAGTGTTCATGTGTTAATCAGTGAGACTCCCATAGGGTTCAGTGTTAATCAGTGAGACTCCCACAGGGTTCAGTGTTAATCAGTGAGACCCCCATAGAGTTCAGTGTTAATCAGTGAGACTCCCACAGGGTTCAGTGTTAATCAGTGAGACTCACATAGGGTTCAGTGTTCATCAGGGAGACTCCCATAGGGTTGAGTGTTAATCAGTGAGACTCCCATAGGGTTCAGTGTTAATCAGTGAGACTCCCACAGGTTTCAGTGTTAATCAGTGAGACTCCCATAGGGTTCAGTGTTAATCAGTGAGACTCCCATAGTGTTCAGTATTAATCAGTGAGACTCCCATAGGGTTCATGTGTTAATCAGTGAGACTCCCACAGGGTTCAGTATTAATCAGTGAGACTCCCACAGGGCTAATAGTTAAACATTGAGACTCCCATAGGGTTCAGTCTTAATCAGTGAGACTCCCACAGGGTTCAGTGTTAATCAGTGAGACTCCCATAGGGTTCAGTGTTAAGCAGTGAGACTCCCACAGGGTTCAGTGTTAATCAGTGAGACTCCCACAGTGTTCAGTGTTAATCAGTGAGACTCCCACAGAGTTCAGTGTTAATCAGTGAGACTCCCACAGGGTTCAGTGTTAATCAGTGAGACTCCCACAGGGTTCAGTGTTAATCAGTGAATCTCCCACAGGGTTAATTGTTAATCAGTGAGACTCCCATAGGGTTCAGTGTTAATCATTGAGACTCCCACAGGGTTCAGTGTTAATCAGTGAGACTCCCACAGGGTTCATGTGTTAATCAGTGAGACTCCCATAGGGTTCAGTGTTAATCAGTGAGACTCCCACAGGGTTCAGTGTTAATCAGTGAGACCCCCATAGAGTTCAGTGTTAATCAGTGAGACTCCCACAGGGTTCAGTGTTAATCAGTGAGACTCCCATAGGGTTCAGTGTTAATCAGTGAGACTCCCATAGGTTTCAGTATTAATTAGTGAGACTCCCATAGGGTTCATGTGTTAATCAGTGAGACTCCCACAGGGTTCACTGTTAATCAGTGAGACTCCCACATGGCTAGGTGTTAATCAGTGAGACTCCCACAGGTTTCAGTGTTAATCAGTGAGATTCCCATAGGGTTCAGTGTTCATCAGTGAGACTCCCATAGGGTTGAGTGTTAATCAGTGAGACTCCCATAGGGTTCAGTGTTAATCAGTGAGACTCCCACAGGGTTCATTGTTAATCAGTGAGACTCCCATAGGGTTCAGTGTTAATCAGTGAGACTCCCATAGGGTTCAATCTTAATCAGTGAGACTCCGACAGGGTTCATGTGTTAATCAGTGAGACTCCCATAGGGTTCAGTGTTAATCAGTGAGACTCCCACAGGGTTCAGTGTTAATCAGTGAGACCCCCATAGAGTTCAGTGTTAATCAGTGAGACTCCCACAGGGTTCAGTGTTAATCAGTGAGACTCACATAGGGTTCAGTGTTCATCAGTGAGACTCCCATAGGGTTCATGTGTTAATCAGTGAGACTCCCACAGGGTTCAGTGTTAATCAGTGAGACTCCCACAGGTTTCAGTGTTAATCAGTGAGACTCCCATAGGGTTCAGTGTTAATCAGTGAGACTCCCATAGTGTTCAGTATTAATCAGTGAGACTCCCATAGGGTTCATGTGTTAATCAGTGAGACTCCCACAGGGTTCAGTATTAATCAGTGAGACTCCCACAGGGCTAATAGTTAAACATTGAGACTCCCATAGGGTTCAGTCTTAAACAGTGAGACTCCCATAGGGTTCAGTATTAATCAGTGAGACTCCCATAGGGTTCATGTGTTAATCAGTGAGACTCCCACAGGGTTAAGTGTTAATCAGTGACACTCCCACAGGGCTAAGTGTTAATCAGTGAGACTCCCATCAGGTTCAGTGTTAATCAGTGAGACTCCCACAGGGGTCATTGTTAATCAGTGAGACTCCCATAGAGTTCAGTGTTAATCAGTGAGACTCCCACAGGGTTCAGTGTTAATCAGTGAATCTCCCACAGGGTTAATTGTTAATCAGTGAGACTCCCATAGGGTTCAGTGTTAATCATTGAGACTCCCACAGGGTTCAGTGTTAATCAGTGAGACTCCCACAGGGTTCATGTGTTAATCAGTGAGACTCCCATAGGGTTCAGTGTTAATCAGTGAGACTCCCACAGGGTTCAGTGTTAATCAGTGAGACCACCATAGAGTTCAGTGTTAATCAGTGAGACTCCCACAGGGTTCAGTGTTAATCAGTGAGACTCCCACAGGGTTAAGTGTTAATCAGTGACACTCCCACGGGGCTAAGTGTTAATCAGTGAGACTCCCATCAGGTTCAGTGTTAATCAGTGAGACTCCCACAGGGGTCATTGTTAATCAGTGAGACTCCCATAGAGTTCAGTGTTAATCAGTGAGACTCCCATAGGGTTCAGTCTTAATCAGTGAGACTCCCACAGGGTTCAGTGTTAATCAGTGAGACTCCCATAGGGTTCAGTGTTAATCAGTGAGACTCGCACAGGGTTCAGTGTTAATCAGTGAGACTCCCACAGGGTTCAGTGTTAATCAGTGAGACTCCCACAGGGTTCATTGTTAATCAGTGAGACTCCCATAGGGTTCAGTGTTAATCAGTGAGACTCCCATAGGGTTCATGTGTTAATCAGTGAGACTCCCATAGGGTTCAGTATTAATCAGTGAGACTCCCACAGGGTTCAGTGTTAATCAGTGAGACCCCCATAGAGTTCAGTGTTAATCAGTGAGACTCACACAGGGTTCAGTGTTAATCAGTGAGATTCCCATAGGGTTCAGTGTTCATCAGTGAGACTCCCATAGGGTTGAGTGTTAATCAGTGAGACTCCCATAGGGTTCAGTGTTAATCAGTGAGACTCCCACAGGGTTCATTGTTAATCAGTGAGACTCCCATAGGGTTCAGTGTTAATCAGTGAGACTCCCATAGGGTTCAATCTTAATCAGTGAGACTCCGACAGAGTTCATGTGTTAATCAGTGAGACTCCCATAGGGTTCAGTGTTAATCAGTGAGACTCCCACAGGGTTCAGTGTTAATCAGTGAGACCCCCATAGAGTTCAGTGTTAATCAGTGAGACTCCCACAGGGTTCAGTGTTAATCAGTGAGACTCACGTAGGGTTCAGTGTTCATCAGTGAGACTCCCATAGGGTTGAGTGTTAATCAGTGAGACTCCCATAGGGTTCAGTGTTAATCAGTAAGACTCCCACAGGTTTCAGTGTTAATCAGTGAGACTCCCATAGGGTTCAGTGTTAATCAGTGAGACTCCCATAGGGTTCAGTATTAATCAGTGAGACTCCCATAGGGTTCATGTGTTAATCAGTGAGACTCCCACAGGGTTCAGTATTAATCAGTGAGACTCCCACAGGGCTAATAGTTAAACATTGAGACTCCCATAGGGTTCAGTCTTAAACAGTGAGACTCCCATAGGGTTCAGTATTAATCAGTGAGACTCCCATAGGGTTCATGTGTTAATCAGTGAGACTCCCACAGGGTTAAGTGTTAATCAGTGACACTCCCACGGGGCTAAGTGTTAATCAGTGAGACTCCCATCAGGTTCAGTGTTAATCAGTGAGACTCCCACAGGGGTCATTGTTAATCAGTGAGACTCCCATAGAGTTCAGTGTTAATCAGTGAGACTCCCATAGGGTTCAGTCTTAATCAGTGAGACTCCCACAGGGTTCAGTGTTAATCAGTGAGACCCCCATAGAGTTCAGTGTTAATCAGTGAGACTCCCACAGGGTTCAGTGTTAATCAGTGAGACTCCCATAGGGTTCAGTGTTAATCAGTGAGACTCCCATAGGGTTCAGTATTATTCAGTGAGACTCCAATAGGGTTCATGTGTTAATCAGTGAGACTCACACAGGGTTCAGTGTTAATCAGTGAGACTCCTAAAGGGCTAAGTGTTCATCAGTGAGACTCCCATAGGGTTCAGTGTTAATCAGTGAGACTCCCACAGGGTCCAGTGTTAATCAGTGAGACTCCCACAGGGTTCAGTCTTAATCAGTGAGACTCCCACAGAGTTCAGTGTTAATCAGTGAGACTCCCACAGGGTTCAGTGTTAATCAGTGAGACTCCCACAGGGTTCAGTGTTAATCAGTGAATCTCCCACAGGGTTAATTGTTAATCAGTGAGACTCCCATAGGGTTCAGTGTTAATCATTGAGACTCCCACAGGGTTCAGTGTTAATCAGTGAGACTCCCACAGGGTTCATGTGTTAATCAGTGAGACTCCCATAGGGTTCAGTGTTAATCAGTGAGACTCCCACAGGGTTCAGTGTTAATCAGTGAGACCCCCATAGAGTTCAGTGTTAATCAGTGAGACTCCCACAGGGTTCAGTGTTAATCAGTGAGACTCCCATAGGGTTCAGTGTTAATCAGTGAGACTCCCATAGGTTTCAGTATTAATTAGTGAGACTCCCATAGGGTTCATGTGTTAATCAGTGAGACTCCCACAGGGTTCACTGTTAATCAGTGAGACTCCCACATGGCTAGGTGTTAATCAGTGAGACTCCCACAGGTTTCAGTGTTAATCAGTGAGATTCCCATAGGGTTCAGTGTTCATCAGTGAGACTCCCATAGGGTTGAGTGTTAATCAGTGAGACTCCCATAGGGTTCAGTGTTAATCAGTGAGACTCCCACAGGGTTCATTGTTAATCAGTGAGACTCCCATAGGGTTCAGTGTTAATCAGTGAGACTCCCACAGGGTTCAGTCTTAATCAGTGAGACTCCCACAGAGTTCAGTGTTAATCAGTGAGACTCCCACAGGGTTCAGTGTTAATCAGTGAGACTCCCACAGGGTTCAGTGTTAATCAGTGAATCTCCCACAGGGTTAATTGTTAATCAGTGAGACTCCCATAGGGTTCAGTGTTAATCATTGAGACTCCCACAGGGTTCAGTGTTAATCAGTGAGACTCCCACAGGGTTCATGTGTTAATCAGTGAGACTCCCATAGGGTTCAGTGTTAATCAGTGAGACTCCCACAGGGTTCAGTGTTAATCAGTGAGACCCCCATAGAGTTCAGTGTTAATCAGTGAGACTCCCACAGGGTTCAGTGTTAATCAGTGAGACTCCCATAGGGTTCAGTGTTAATCAGTGAGACTCCCATAGGTTTCAGTATTAATTAGTGAGACTCCCATAGGGTTCATGTGTTAATCAGTGAGACTCCCACAGGGTTCACTGTTAATCAGTGAGACTCCCACATGGCTAGGTGTTAATCAGTGAGACTCCCACAGGTTTCAGTGTTAATCAGTGAGATTCCCATAGGGTTCAGTGTTCATCAGTGAGACTCCCATAGGGTTGAGTGTTAATCAGTGAGACTCCCATAGGGTTCAGTGTTAATCAGTGAGACTCCCACAGGGTTCATTGTTAATCAGTGAGACTCCCATAGGGTTCAGTGTTAATCAGTGAGACTCCCATAGGGTTCAGTGTTAATCAGTGAGACCCCCATAGAGTTCAGTGTTAATCAGTGAGACTCACACAGGGTTCAGTGTTAATCAGTGAGATTCCCATAGGGTTCAGTGTTCATCAGTGAGACTCCCATAGGGTTGAGTGTTAATCAGTGAGACTCCCATAGGGTTCAGTGTTAATCAGTGAGACTCCCACAGGGTTCATTGTTAATCAGTGAGACTCCCATAGGGTTCAGTGTTAATCAGTGAGACTCCCATAGGGTTCAATCTTAATCAGTGAGACTCCGACAGAGTTCATGTGTTAATCAGTGAGACTCCCATAGGGTTCAGTGTTAATCAGTGAGACTCCCACAGGGTTCAGTGTTAATCAGTGAGACCCCCATAGAGTTCAGTGTTAATCAGTGAGACTCCCACAGGGTTCAGTGTTAATCAGTGAGACTCACATAGGGTTCAGTGTTCATCAGTGAGACTCCCATAGGGTTGAGTGTTAATCAGTGAGACTCCCATAGGGTTCAGTGTTAATCAGTAAGACTCCCACAGGTTTCAGTGTTAATCAGTGAGACTCCCATAGGGTTCAGTGTTAATCAGTGAGACTCCCATAGGGTTCAGTATTAATCAGTGAGACTCCCATAGGGTTCATGTGTTAATCAGTGAGACTCCCACAGGGTTCAGTATTAATCAGTGAGACTCCCATAGGGTTCAGTCTTAAACAGTGAGACTCCCATAGGGTTCAGTATTAATCAGTGAGACTCCCATAGGGTTCATGTGTTAATCAGTGAGACTCCCACAGGGTTAAGTGTTAATCAGTGACACTCCCACGGGGCTAAGTGTTAATCAGTGAGACTCCCATCAGGTTCAGTGTTAATCAGTGAGACTCCCACAGGGGTCATTGTTAATCAGTGAGACTCCCATAGAGTTCAGTGTTAATCAGTGAGACTCCCATAGGGTTCAGTCTTAATCAGTGAGACTCCCACAGGGTTCAGTGTTAATCAGTGAGACCCCCATAGAGTTCAGTGTTAATCAGTGAGACTCCCACAGGGTTCAGTGTTAATCAGTGAGACTCCCATAGGGTTCAGTGTTAATCAGTGAGACTCCCATAGGGTTCAGTATTATTCAGTGAGACTCCAATAGGGTTCATGTGTTAATCAGTGAGACTCACACAGGGTTCAGTGTTAATCAGTGAGACTCCTAAAGGGCTAAGTGTTCATCAGTGAGACTCCCATAGGGTTCAGTGTTAATCAGTGAGACTCCCACAGGGTCCAGTGTTAATCAGTGAGACTCCCACAGGGTTCAGTCTTAATCAGTGAGACTCCCACAGAGTTCAGTGTTAATCAGTGAGACTCCCACAGGGTTCAGTGTTAATCAGTGAGACTCCCACAGGGTTCAGTGTTAATCAGTGAATCTCCCACAGGGTTAATTGTTAATCAGTGAGACTCCCATAGGGTTCAGTGTTAATCATTGAGACTCCCACAGGGTTCAGTGTTAATCAGTGAGACTCCCACAGGGTTCATGTGTTAATCAGTGAGACTCCCATAGGGTTCAGTGTTAATCAGTGAGACTCCCACAGGGTTCAGTGTTAATCAGTGAGACCCCCATAGAGTTCAGTGTTAATCAGTGAGACTCCCACAGGGTTCAGTGTTAATCAGTGAGACTCCCATAGGGTTCAGTGTTAATCAGTGAGACTCCCATAGGTTTCAGTATTAATTAGTGAGACTCCCATAGGGTTCATGTGTTAATCAGTGAGACTCCCACAGGGTTCACTGTTAATCAGTGAGACTCCCACATGGCTAGGTGTAAATCAGTGAGACTCCCACAGGTTTCAGTGTTAATCAGTGAGATTCCCATAGGGTTCAGTGTTCATCAGTGAGACTCCCATAGGGTTGAGTGTTAATCAGTGAGACTCCCATAGGGTTCAGTGTTAATCAGTGAGACTCCCACAGGGTTCATTGTTAATCAGTGAGACTCCCATAGGGTTCAGTGTTAATCAGTGAGACTCCCATAGGGTTCAATCTTAATCAGTGAGACTCTGACAGGGTTCATGTGTTAATCAGTGAGACTCCCATAGGGTTCAGTGTTAATCAGTGAGATTCCCACAGGGTTCAGTGTTAATCAGTGAGACCCCCATAGAGTTCAGTGTTAATCAGTGAGACTTCCACAGGGTTCAGTGTTAATCAGTGAGACTCACATAGGGTTCAGTGTTCATCAGTGAGACTCCCATAGGGTTGAGTGTTAATCAGTGAGACTCACATAGGGTTCAGTGTTAATCAGTGAGACTCCCACAGGTTTCAGTGTTAATCAGTGAGACTCCCATAGGGTTCATGTGTTAATCAGTGAGACTCCCACAGGGTTCAGTATTAATCAGTGAGACTCCCACAGGGCTAATAGTTAAACATTGAGACTCCCATAGGGTTCAGTCTTAAACAGTGAGACTCCCATAGGGTTCAGTATTAATCAGTGAGACTCCCATAGGGTTCATGTGTTAATCAGTGAGACTCCCACAGGGTTAAGTGTTAATCAGTGACACTCCCACGGGGCTAAGTGTTAATCAGTGAGACTCCCATCAGGTTCAGTGTTAATCAGTGAGACTCCCACAGGGGTCATTGTTAATCAGTGAGACTCCCATAGAGTTCAGTGTTAATCAGTGAGACTCCCATAGGGTTCAGTCTTAATCAGTGAGACTCCCACAGGGATCAGTGTTAATCAGTGAGACCCCCATAGAGTTCAGTGTTAATCAGTGAGACTCCCACAGGGTTCAGTGTTAATCAGTGAGACTCCCATAGGGTTCAGTGTTAATCAGTGAGACTCCCATAGGGTTCAGTATTATTCAGTGAGACTCCAATAGGGTTCATGTGTTAATCAGTGAGACTCCCACAGGGTTCAGTGTTAATCAGTGAGACTCCTAAAGGGCTAAGTGTTCATCAGTGAGACTCCCATAGGGTTCAGTGTTAATCAGTGAGACTCCCACAGGGTCCAGTGTTAATCAGTGAGACTCCCACAGGGTTCAGTCTTAATCAGTGAGACTCCCACAGAGTTCAGTGTTAATCAGTGAGACTCCCACAGGGTTCAGTGTTAATCAGTGAGACTCCCACAGGGTTCAGTGTTAATCAGTGAATCTCCCACAGGGTTAATTGTTAATCAGTGAGACTCCCATAGGGTTCAGTGTTAATCATTGAGACTCCCACAGGGTTCAGTGTTAATCAGTGAGACTCCCACAGGGTTCATGTGTTAATCAGTGAGACTCCCATAGGGTTCAGAGTTAATCAGTGAGACTCCCACAGGGTTCAGTGTTAATCAGTGAGACCCCCATAGAGTTCAGTGTTAATCAGTGAGACTCCCACAGGGTTCAGTGTTAATCAGTGAGACTCCCATAGGGTTCAGTGTTAATCAGTGAGACTCCCATAGGTTTCAGTATTAATTAGTGAGACTCCCATAGGGTTCATGTGTTAATCAGTGAGACTCCCACAGGGTTCACTGTTAATCAGTGAGACTCCCACATGGCTAGGTGTTAATCAGTGAGACTCCCACAGGTTTCAGTGTTAATCAGTGAGACTCCCATAGGGTGCAGTATTAATCAGTGAGACTCCCATAGGGTTCATGTGTTAATCAGTGAGACTCCCACAGGGTTCAGTGTTAATCAGTGACACTCCCACGGGGCTAAGTGTTAATCAGTGAGACTCCCATCAGGTTCAGTGTTAATCAGTGAGACTCCCACAGGGTTCATTGTTAATCAGTGAGACTCCCATAGAGTTCAGTGTTAATCAGTGAGACTCCCATAGGGTTCAGTCTTAATCAGTGAGACTCCCAAAGGGTTCAGTGTTAATCAGTGAGACCCCCATAGAGTTCAGTGTTAATCAGTGAGACTCCCACAGGGTTCAGTGTTAATCAGTGAGACTCCCATAGGGTTCAGTGTTAATCAGTGAGACTACCATAGGGTTCAGTATTATTCAGTGAGACTCACATAGGGTTCATGTGTTAATCAGTGAGACTCCCACAGGGTTCAGTGTTAATCAGTGAGACTCCCACAGGGCTAAGTGTTCATCAGTGAGACTCCCATAGGGTTCAGTGTTAATCAGTGAGACTCCCACAGGGCCCAGTGTTAATCAGTGAGACTCCCACAGTGTTCAGTCTTAATCAGTGAGACTCCCACAGGGTTCACTGTTAATCAGTGAGACTCCCACAGGGCTAGGTGTTAATCAGTGAGACTCCCACAGGTTTCAGTGTTAATCAGTGAGACTCCCATAGGGTTCAGTATTAATCAGTGAGACTCCCATAGGGTTCATGTGTTAATCAGTGAGACTCCCACAGGGTTCAGTGTTAATCAGTGACACTCCCACGGGGCTAAGTGTTAATCAGTGAGACTCCCATCAGGTTCAGTGTTGATCAGTGAGACTCCCACAGGGTTCATTGTTAATCAGTGAGACTCCCATAGAGTTCAGTGTTAATCAGTGAGACTCCCATAGGGTTCAGTCTTAATCAGTGAGACTCCCACAGGGTTCAGTGTTAATCAGTGAGACCCCCATAGAGTTCAGTGTTAATCAGTGAGACTCCCACAGGGTTCAGTGTTAATCAGTGAGACTCCCATAGGGTTCAGTGTTAATCAGTGAGACTACCATAGGGTTCAGTATTATTCAGTGAGACTCACATAGGGTTCATGTGTTAATCAGTGAGACTCCCACAGGGTTCAGTGTTAATCAGTGAGACTCCCACAGGGCTAAGTGTTCATCAGTGAGACTCCCATAGGGTTCAGTGTTAATCAGTGAGACTCCCACAGGGCCCAGTGTTAATCAGTGAGACTCCCACAGTGTTCAGTCTTAATCAGTGAGACTCCCACAGAGTTCAGTGTTAATCAGTGAGACTCCCACAGGGTTCAGTGTTAGTCAGCGAGACTCCCACAGGGTTCAGTGTTAATCAGTGAGACTCCCACAGGGTTAATTGTTAATCATTGAGACTCCCGTAGGGTTTAGTGTTAATCAGTGAGACTCCCACAGGGTTCAGTGTTAATCAGTGAGACTCCCACAGGGTTCATGTGTTAATCAGTGAGACTCCCATAGGGTTCAGTGTTAATCACTGAGACTCCCACAGGGTTCAGTGTTAATCAGTGAGACCCCCATAGAGTTCAGTGTTAATCAGTGAGACTTCCACAGGGTTCAGTGTTAATCAGTGAGACTCCCATAGGGTTCAGTGTTAATCAGTGAGACTCCCATAGGGTTCAGTATTAATTAGTGAGACTCCCATTGGGTTCATGTGTTAATCAGTGAGACTCCCACAGGGTTCATTGTTAATCAGTGAGACTCCCATAGAGTTCAGTGTTAATCAGTGAGACTCCCATAGGGTTCAGTCTTAATCAGTGAGACTCCCACAGGGTTCAGTGTTAATCAGTGAGACTCCCATAGAGTTCAGTGTTAATCAGTGAGACTCCCACAGGGTTCAGTGTTAATCAGTGAGACTCCCATAGGGTTCAGTGTTAATCAGTGAGACTCCCATAGGGTTCAGTATTATTCAGTGAGACTCCCATAGGGTTCATGTGTTAATCAGTGAGACTCCCACAGGGTTCAGTGTTAATCAGTGAGACTCCCACAGGGCTAAGTGTTCATCAGTGAGACTCCCATAGGGTTCAGTGTTAATCAGTGAGACTCCCACAGGGTTCAGTCTTAATCAGTGAGATTCCCACAGAGTTCAGTGTTAATCAGTGAGACTCCCACAGGGTTCAGTGTTAATCAGTGAGACTCCCACAGGGTTCAGTGTTAATCAGTGAGACTCCCACAGGGTTAATTGTTAATCAGTGAGACTCCCATAGGGTTCAGTGTTAATCAGTGAGACTCCCACAGGGTTCAGTGTTAATCAGTGAGACTCCCACAGGGTTCATGTGTTAATCAGTGAGACTCACATAGGGTTCAGTGTTAATCAGTGAGACTCCCACAGGGTTCAGTGTTAATCAGTGAGACCCCCATAGAGTTCAGTGTTAATCAGTGAGACTCCCACAGGGTTCAGTGTTAATCAGTGAGACTCCCATAAGGTTCAGTGTTAATCAGTGAGACTCCCACAGGGTTCAGTGTTAATCAGTGAGACCCCCATAGAGTTCAGTGTTAATCAGTGAGACTCCCACAGGGTTCAGTGTTAATCAGTGAGACTCCCATAGGGTTCAGTGTTAATCAGTGAGACTCCCATAGGGTTCAGTATTAATTAGTGAGACTCCCATTGGGTTCATGTGTTAATCAGTGAGACTCCCACAGGGTTCATTGTTAATCAGTGAGACTCCCATAGAGTTCAGTGTTAATCAGTGAGACTCCCATAGGGTTCAGTCTTAATCAGTGAGACTCCCACATGGTTCAGTGTTAATCAGTGAGACCCCCATAGAGTTCAGTGTTAATCAGTGAGACTCCCACAGGGTTCAGTGTTAATCAGTGAGACTCCCATAGGGTTCAGTGTTAATCAGTGAGACTCCCATAGGGTTCAGTATTATTCAGTGAGACTCCCATAGGGTTCATGTGTTAATCAGTGAGACTCCCACAGGGTTCAGTGTTAATCAGTGAGACTCCCACAGGGCTAAGTGTTCATCAGTGAGACTCCCATAGGGTTCAGTGTTAATCAGTGAGACTCCCACAGGGTCCAGTGTTAATCAGTGAGACTCCCACAGGGTTCAGTCTTAATCAGTGAGATTCCCACAGAGTTCAGTGTTAATCAGTGAGACTCCCACAGGGTTCAGTGTTAATCAGTGAGACTCCCACAGGGTTCAGTGTTAATCAGTGAGACTCCCACAGGGTTAATTGTTAATCAGTGAGACTCCCATAGGGTTCATGTGTTAATCAGTGAGACTCCCACAGGGTTCAGTGTTAATCAGTGAGACTCCCACAGGGCTAGGTGTTAATCAGTGAGACTCCCATAGGGATCAGTGTTAATCAGTGAGACTCCCACAGGGTTCAGTGTTAATCAGTGAGACTCCCACAGGGTTCAATGTTAATCAGTGAGACTCCCACAGGGTTCAGTGTTAATCAGTGAGACTCTCACAGGGTTCAGTGTTAATCAGTGAGACTCCCACAGGGTTCAGTGTTAATCAGTGAGACTCCCACAGGGTTCAGTGTTAATCAGTGAGACTCCCACAGGGCTAAGTGTTAATCAGTGAGACTCCCATAGGGTTCAGTCTTAATCAGTGAGACTCCCATAGGGTTCAGTATTAATCAGTCAGACTCCCATAGGGTTCATGTGTTAATCAGTGAGACTCCCACAGGGTTCAGTGTTAATCAGTGACACTCCCACAGGGCTGTGTTAATCAGTGAGACTCCCATAGGGTTCAGTGTTAATCAGTGAGACTCCCACAGGGTTCAATGTTAATCAGTGAGACTCCCACAGGGTTCATTGTAAATCAGTGAGACTCCCATAGGGTTCAGTGTTAATCAGTGAGACTCCCATAGGGTTCAATATTAATCAGTGAGACTCCCACAGGGTTCATGTGTTAATCAGTGAGACTCCCATAGGGTTCAGTGTTAATCAGTGAGACTCCCACAGGGTTCAGTGTTAATCAGTGAGACTCCCACAGGGTTCAGTCTTAATCAGTGAGACTCCCACAGGGTTCAGTGTTAATCAGTGAGACTCCCACAGGGTTCAGTGTTAATCAGTGATACTCCCACAGGGTTCATTGTTAATCAGTGAGACTCCCATAGGGTTCAGTGTTAATCAGTGAGACTCCCATAGGGTTCATGTGTTAATCAGTGAGACTCCCATAGGGTTCAGTATTAATCAGTGAGTCTCCCACAGGGTTCAGTGTTAATCAGTGAGACCCCCATAGAGTTCAGTGTTAATCAGTGAGACTCACACAGGGTTCAGTGTTAATCAGTGAGATTCCCATAGGGTTCAGTGTTCATCAGTGAGACTCCCATAGGGTTGAGTGTTAATCAGTGAGACTCCCATAGGGTTCAGTGTTAATCAGTGAGACTCCCACAGGGTTCATTGTTAATCAGTGAGACTCCCATAGGGTTCAGTGTTAATCAGTGAGACTCCCATAGGGTTCAATCTTAATCAGTGAGACTCCCACAAGGTTCATGTGTTAATCAGTGAGACTCCCATAGGGTTCAGTGTTAATCAGTGAGACTCCCACAGCGTTCAGTGTTAATCAGTGAGACCCCCATAGAGTTCAGTGTTAATCAGTGAGACTCCCACAGGGTTCAGTGTTAATCAGTGAGACTCACATAGGGTTCAGTGTTCATCAGTGGGACTCCCATAGGGTTGAGTGTTAATCAGTGAGACTCCCATAGGGTTCAGTGTTAATCAGTGAGACTCCCACAGGTTTCAGTGTTAATCAGTGAGACTCCCATAGGGTTCAGTGTTAATCAGTGAGACTCCCATAGGGTTCAGTATTAATCAGTGAGACTCCCATAGGGTTCATGTGTTAATCAGTGAGACTCCCACAGGGTTCAGTATTAATCAGTGAGACTCCCACAGGGCTAATAGTTAAACATTAAGACTCCCATAGGGTTCAGTGTTAATCAGTGAGACTCCCACAGGGTTCAGTGTTAATCAGTGAGACTCCCACAGGGTTCAGTGTTAATCAGTGACACTCCCACAGGGCTAAGTGTTAATCAGTGAGACTCCGATCGGGTTCAGTGTTAATCAGTGAGACTCCCACAGGGTTCATTGTTAATCAGTGAGACTCCCATAGAGTTCAGTGTTAATCAGTGAGACTCCCATAGGGTTCAGTCTTAATCAGTGAGACTCCCACAGGGTTCAGTGTTAATCAGTGAGACCCCCATAGAGTTCAGTGTTAATCAGTGAGACTCCAACAGGGTTCAGTGTTAATCAGTGAGACACCCATAGGGTTCAGTGTTAATCAGTGAGACTCCCATAGGGTTCAGTATTATTCAGTGAGACTCCCATAGGGTTCATGTGTTAATCAGTGAGACTCCCACAGGGTTCAGTGTTAATCAGTGAGACTCCCACAGGGCTAAGTGTTCATCAGTGAGACTCCCATAGGGTTCAGTATTAATCAGTGAGACTCCCACAGGGTCCAGTGTTAATCAGTGAGACTCCCACAGGGTTCAGTCTTAATCAGTGAGACTCCCACAGAGTTCAGTGTTAATCAGTGAGACTCCCACAGGGTTCAGTGTTAATCAGTGAGACTCCCACAGGGTTCAGTGTTAATCAGTGAGACTCCCACAGGGTTAATTGTTAATCAGTGAGACTCCCATAGGGTTCAGTGTTAATCAGTGAGACTCCCACAGGGATCAGTGTTAATCAGTGAGACTCCCACAGGGTTCATGTGTTAATCAGTGAGACTCCCATAGGGTTCAGTGTTAATCAGTGAGACTCCCACAGGGTTCAGTGTTAATCAGTGAGACCCCCATAGAGTTCAGTGTTAATCAGTGAGACTCCCACAGGGTTCAGTGTTAATCAGTGAGACTCCCATAGGGTTCAGTGTTAATCAGTGAGACTCCCATAGGGTTCAGTATTAATTAGTGAGACTCCCATAGGGTGCATGTGTTAATCAGTGAGACTCCCACAGGGTTCAGTGTTAATCAGTGAGACTCCCACAGGGCTAGGTGTTAATCAGTGAGACTCCCATAGGGTTCAGTGTTAATCAGTGAGACTCCCACAGGGTTCAGTGTTAATCAGTGAGACTCCCTCAGGGTTCAGTGTTAATGAGTGAGACTCCCACAGGGTTCAGTGTTAATCAGTGAGACTCTCACAGGGTTCAGTGTTAATCAGTGAGACTCCCACAGGGTTCAGTGTTAATCAGTGAGACTTCCACAGGGTTCAGTGTTAATCAGTGAGACTGCCACAGGGCTAAGTGTTAATCAGTGAGACTCCCATAGGGTTCAGTCTTAATCAGTGAGACTCCCATAGGGTTCAGTATTAATCAGTGAGACTCCCATAGGGTTCATGTGTTAATCAGTGAGACTCCCACAGGGTTCAGTGTTAATCAGTGACACTCCCACAGGGCTAAGTGTTAATCAGTGAGACTCCCATAGGGTTCAGTGTTAATCAGTGAGACTCCCACAGGGTTCAATGTTAATCAGTGAGACTCCCACAGGGTTCATTGTTAATAAGTGAGACTCCCATAGGGTTCAGTGCTAATCAGTGAGACTCCCATAGGGTTCTATCTTAATCAGTGAGACTCCCACAGGGTTCATGTGTTAATCAGTGAGACTCCCAGAGGGTTCCGTGTTAATCAGTGAGACTCCCACAGGGTTCAGTGTTAATAAGTGAGACCCCCATAGAGTTCAGTGTTAATCAGTGAGACTCCCATAGGGTTCAGTCTTAATCAGTGAGACTCCCACAGAGTTCAGTGTTAATCAGTGAGACTCCCACAGGGTCCAGTGTTAATCAGTGAGACTCCCACAGGGCTAAGTGTTCATCAGTGAGACTCCCATAGGGTTCAGTGTTAATCAGTGAGACTCCCATAGGGTTCAGTGTTAATCAGTGAGACTCCCACAGGGTTCAGTGTTAATCAGTGAGACCCCCATAGAGTTCAGTGTTAATCAGTGAGACTCCCACAGGGTTCAGTGTTAATCAGTGAGACTCCCATAGGGTTCAGTGTTAATCAGTGAGACTCCCATAGGGTTCAGTATTAATTAGTGAGACTCCCATAGGGTTCATGTGTTAATCAGTGAGACTCCCACAGGGTTCAGTGTTAATCAGTGAGACTCCCACAGGGCTAGGTGTTAATCAGTGAGACTCCCATAGGGTTCAGTGTTAATCAGTGAGACTCCCACAGGGTTCAGTGTTAATCAGTGAGACTCCCACAGGGTTCAGTGTTAATCAGTGAGACTCCCACAGGGTTCAGTGTTAATCAGTGAGACTCTCACAGGGTTCAGTGTTAATCAATAAGACTCCCACAGGGTTCAGTGTTAATCAGTGAGACTCCCACAGGGTTCAGTGTTAATCAGTGAGACTGCCACAGGGCTAAGTGTTAATCAGTGAGACTCCCATAGGGTTCAGTCTTAATCAGTGAGACTCCCATATGGTTCAGTATTAATCAGTGAGACTCCCATAGGGTTCATGTGTTAATCAGTGAGACTCCCACAGGGTTCAGTGTTAATCAGTGACACTCCCACAGGGCTAAGTGTTAATCAGTGAGACTCCCATAGGGTTCAGTGTTAATCAGTGAGACTCCCACAGGGTTCAATGTTAATCAGTGAGACTCCCACAGGGTTCATTGTTAATAAGTGAGACTCCCATAGGGTTCAGTGTTAATCAGTGAGACTCCCATAGGGTTCAATCTTAATCAGTGAGACTCCCACAAAGTGCATGTGTTAATCAGTGAGACTCCCATAGGGTTCAGTGTTAATCAGTGAGACTCCCACAGGGTTCATTGTTAATAAGTGAGACCCCCATAGAGTTCAGTGTTAATCAGTGAGACTCCCACAGGGTTCAGTGTTAATCAGTGAGACTCACATAGGGTTCAGTGTTCATCAGTGAGACTCCCATAGGGTTGAGTGTTAATCAGTGAGACTCCCATAGGGTTCAGTGTTAATCAGTGAGACTCCCACAGTTTTCAGTGTTAATCATTGAGACTCCCATAGGGTTCAGTCTTAATCAGTGAGACTCCCACAGGGTTCAGTGTTAATCAGTGAGACCCCCATAGAGTTCAGTGTTAATCAGTGAGACTCCAACAGGGTTCAGTGTTAATCAGTGAGACACCCATAGGGTTCAGTGTTAATCAGTGAGACTCCCATAGGGTTCAGTATTATTCAGTGAGACTCCCATAGGGTTCATGTGTTAATCAGTGAGACTCCCACAGGGTTCAGTGTTAATCAGTGAGACTCCCACAGGGCTAAGTGTTCATCAGTGAGACTCCCATAGGGTTCAGTATTAATCAGTGAGACTCCCACAGGGTCCAGTGTTAATCAGTGAGACTCCCACAGGGTTCAGTCTTAATCAGTGAGACTCCCACAGAGTTCAGTGTTAATCAGTGAGACTCCCACAGGGTTCAGTGTTAATCAGTGAGACTCCCACAGGGTTCAGTGTTAATCAGTGAGACTCCCACAGGGTTAATTGTTAATCAGTGAGACTCCCATAGGGTTCAGTGTTAATCAGTGAGACTCCCACAGGGATCAGTGTTAATCAGTGAGACTCCCACAGGGTTCATGTGTTAATCAGTGAGACTCCCATAGGGTTCAGTGTTAATCAGTGAGACTCCCACAGGGTTCAGTGTTAATCAGTGAGACCCCCATAGAGTTCAGTGTTAATCAGTGAGACTCCCACAGGGTTCAGTGTTAATCAGTGAGACTCCCATAGGGTTCAGTGTTAATCAGTGAGACTCCCATAGGGTTCAGTATTAATTAGTGAGACTCCCATAGGGTGCATGTGTTAATCAGTGAGACTCCCACAGGGTTCAGTGTTAATCAGTGAGACTCCCACAGGGCTAGGTGTTAATCAGTGAGACTCCCATAGGGTTCAGTGTTAATCAGTGAGACTCCCACAGGGTTCAGTGTTAATCAGTGAGACTCCCTCAGGGTTCAGTGTTAATGAGTGAGACTCCCACAGGGTTCAGTGTTAATCAGTGAGACTCTCACAGGGTTCAGTGTTAATCAGTGAGACTCCCACAGGGTTCAGTGTTAATCAGTGAGACTTCCACAGGGTTCAGTGTTAATCAGTGAGACTGCCACAGGGCTAAGTGTTAATCAGTGAGACTCCCATAGGGTTCAGTCTTAATCAGTGAGACTCCCATAGGGTTCAGTATTAATCAGTGAGACTCCCATAGGGTTCATGTGTTAATCAGTGAGACTCCCACAGGGTTCAGTGTTAATCAGTGACACTCCCACAGGGCTAAGTGTTAATCAGTGAGACTCCCATAGGGTTCAGTGTTAATCAGTGAGACTCCCACAGGGTTCAATGTTAATCAGTGAGACTCCCACAGGGTTCATTGTTAATAAGTGAGACTCCCATAGGGTTCAGTGCTAATCAGTGAGACTCCCATAGGGTTCTATCTTAATCAGTGAGACTCCCACAGGGTTCATGTGTTAATCAGTGAGACTCCCAGAGGGTTCCGTGTTAATCAGTGAGACTCCCACAGGGTTCAGTGTTAATAAGTGAGACCCCCATAGAGTTCAGTGTTAATCAGTGAGACTCCCATAGGGTTCAGTCTTAATCAGTGAGACTCCCACAGAGTTCAGTGTTAATCAGTGAGACTCCCACAGGGTCCAGTGTTAATCAGTGAGACTCCCACAGGGCTAAGTGTTCATCAGTGAGACTCCCATAGGGTTCAGTGTTAATCAGTGAGACTCCCATAGGGTTCAGTGTTAATCAGTGAGACTCCCACAGGGTTCAGTGTTAATCAGTGAGACCCCCATAGAGTTCAGTGTTAATCAGTGAGACTCCCACAGGGTTCAGTGTTAATCAGTGAGACTCCCATAGGGTTCAGTGTTAATCAGTGAGACTCCCATAGGGTTCAGTATTAATTAGTGAGACTCCCATAGGGTTCATGTGTTAATCAGTGAGACTCCCACAGGGTTCAGTGTTAATCAGTGAGACTCCCACAGGGCTAGGTGTTAATCAGTGAGACTCCCATAGGGTTCAGTGTTAATCAGTGAGACTCCCACAGGGTTCAGTGTTAATCAGTGAGACTCCCACAGGGTTCAGTGTTAATCAGTGAGACTCCCACAGGGTTCAGTGTTAATCAGTGAGACTCTCACAGGGTTCAGTGTTAATCAATAAGACTCCCACAGGGTTCAGTGTTAATCAGTGAGACTCCCACAGGGTTCAGTGTTAATCAGTGAGACTGCCACAGGGCTAAGTGTTAATCAGTGAGACTCCCATAGGGTTCAGTCTTAATCAGTGAGACTCCCATATGGTTCAGTATTAATCAGTGAGACTCCCATAGGGTTCATGTGTTAATCAGTGAGACTCCCACAGGGTTCAGTGTTAATCAGTGACACTCCCACAGGGCTAAGTGTTAATCAGTGAGACTCCCATAGGGTTCAGTGTTAATCAGTGAGACTCCCACAGGGTTCAATGTTAATCAGTGAGACTCCCACAGGGTTCATTGTTAATAAGTGAGACTCCCATAGGGTTCAGTGTTAATCAGTGAGACTCCCATAGGGTTCAATCTTAATCAGTGACACTCCCACAGGGCTAAGTGTTAATCAGTGAGACTCCCATAGGGTTCAGTGTTAATCAGTGAGACTCCCACAGGGTTCATTGTTAATAAGTGAGACCCCCATAGAGTTCAGTGTTAATCAGTGAGACTCCCACAGGGTTCAGTGTTAATCAGTGAGACTCACATAGGGTTCAGTGTTCATCAGTGAGACTCCCATAGGGTTGAGTGTTAATCAGTGAGACTCCCATAGGGTTCAGTGTTAATCAGTGAGACTCCCATAGGGTTCAGTGTTAATCAGTGAGACTCCCATAGGGTTCAGTATTAATCAGTGATACTCCCATAGGGTTCATGTGTTAATCAGTGAGACTCCCACAGGGTTCAGTGTTAATCAGTGAGACTCCCACAGGGCTAATAGTTAAACAGTGAGACACCCATAGGGTTCAGTGTTAATCAGTGAGACTCCCACAGGGTTCAGTGTTAATCAGTGAGACTCCCACAGGGCTAGGTGTTAATCAGTGAGACTCCCATAGGGTTCAGTGTTAATCAGTGAGACTCCCACAGGGTTCAGTGTTAATCAGTGAGACTCCCTCAGGGTTCAGTGTTAATGAGTGAGACTCCCACAGGGTTCAGTGTTAATCAGTGAGACTCTCACAGGGTTCAGTGTTAATCAGTGAGACTCCCACAGGGTTCAGTGTTAATCAGTGAGACTTCCACAGGGTTCAGTGTTAATCAGTGAGACTGCCACAGGGCTAAGTGTTAATCAGTGAGACTCCCATAGGGTTCAGTCTTAATCAGTGAGACTCCCATAGGGTTCAGTATTAATCAGTGAGACTCCCATAGGGTTCATGTGTTAATCAGTGAGACTCCCACAGGGTTCAGTGTTAATCAGTGACACTCCCACAGGGCTAAGTGTTAATCAGTGAGACTCCCATAGGGTTCAGTGTTAATCAGTGAGACTCCCACAGGGTTCAATGTTAATCAGTGAGACTCCCACAGGGTTCATTGTTAATAAGTGAGACTCCCATAGGGTTCAGTGCTAATCAGTGAGACTCCCATAGGGTTCTATCTTAATCAGTGAGACTCCCACAGGGTTCATGTGTTAATCAGTGAGACTCCCAGAGGGTTCCGTGTTAATCAGTGAGACTCCCACAGGGTTCAGTGTTAATAAGTGAGACCCCCATAGAGTTCAGTGTTAATCAGTGAGACTCCCATAGGGTTCAGTCTTAATCAGTGAGACTCCCACAGAGTTCAGTGTTAATCAGTGAGACTCCCACAGGGTCCAGTGTTAATCAGTGAGACTCCCACAGGGCTAAGTGTTCATCAGTGAGACTCCCATAGGGTTCAGTGTTAATCAGTGAGACTCCCATAGGGTTCAGTGTTAATCAGTGAGACTCCCACAGGGTTCAGTGTTAATCAGTGAGACCCCCATAGAGTTCAGTGTTAATCAGTGAGACTCCCACAGGGTTCAGTGTTAATCAGTGAGACTCCCATAGGGTTCAGTGTTAATCAGTGAGACTCCCATAGGGTTCAGTATTAATTAGTGAGACTCCCATAGGGTTCATGTGTTAATCAGTGAGACTCCCACAGGGTTCAGTGTTAATCAGTGAGACTCCCACAGGGCTAGGTGTTAATCAGTGAGACTCCCATAGGGTTCAGTGTTAATCAGTGAGACTCCCACAGGGTTCAGTGTTAATCAGTGAGACTCCCACAGGGTTCAGTGTTAATCAGTGAGACTCCCACAGGGTTCAGTGTTAATCAGTGAGACTCTCACAGGGTTCAGTGTTAATCAATAAGACTCCCACAGGGTTCAGTGTTAATCAGTGAGACTCCCACAGGGTTCAGTGTTAATCAGTGAGACTGCCACAGGGCTAAGTGTTAATCAGTGAGACTCCCATAGGGTTCAGTCTTAATCAGTGAGACTCCCATATGGTTCAGTATTAATCAGTGAGACTCCCATAGGGTTCATGTGTTAATCAGTGAGACTCCCACAGGGTTCAGTGTTAATCAGTGACACTCCCACAGGGCTAAGTGTTAATCAGTGAGACTCCCATAGGGTTCAGTGTTAATCAGTGAGACTCCCACAGGGTTCATTGTTAATAAGTGAGACCCCCATAGAGTTCAGTGTTAATCAGTGAGACTCCCACAGGGTTCAGTGTTAATCAGTGAGACTCACATAGGGTTCAGTGTTCATCAGTGAGACTCCCATAGGGTTGAGTGTTAATCAGTGAGACTCCCATAGGGTTCAGTGTTAATCAGTGAGACTCCCACAGTTTTCAGTGTTAATCATTGAGACTCCCATAGGGTTCAGTGTTAATCAGTGAGACTCCCATAGGGTTCAGTATTAATCAGTGAGACTCCCATAGGGTTCATGTGTTAATCAGTGAGACTCCCACAGGGTTCAGTGTTAATCAGTGAGACTCCCACAGGGCTAATAGTTAAACAGTGAGACACCCATAGGGTTCAGTGTTAATCAGTGAGACTCCCACAGGGTTCAGTGTTAATCAGTGAGACTCCCACAGGGTTCAGTCTTAATCAGTGAGACTCCCATAGGGTTCAGTATTAATCAGTGAGACTCCCATAGGGTTCATGTGTTAATCAGTGAGACTCCCACAGGGTTCAGTGTTAATCAGTGAGACTCCCACAGGGTTCAGTGTTAATCAGTGAGACTGCCACAGGGCTAAGTGTTAATCAGTGAGACTCCCATAAGGTTCAGTCTTAATCAGTGAGACTCCCATAGGGTTCAGTATTAATCAGTGAGACTCCCATAGGGTTCATGTGTTAATCAGTGAGACTCCCACAGGGTTCAGTGTTAATCAGTGACACTCCCACAGGGCTAAGTGTTAATCAGTGAGACTCCCATAGGGTTCAGTGTTAATCAGTGAGACTCCCACAGGGTTCATTGTTAATAAGTGAGACTCCCATAGGGTTCAGTGTTAATCAGTGAGACTCCCATAGAGTTAAATCTTAATCAGTGAGACTCCCACAGGGTTCATGTGTTAATCAGTGAGACTCCCATAGGGTTCAGTGTTAATCAGTGAGACTCCCACAGGGTTCAGTGTTAATAAGTGAGACCCCCATAGAGTTCAGTGTTAATCAGTGAGACTCCCACAGGGTTCAGTGTTAATCAGTGAGACTCACATAGGGTTCAGTGTTCATCAGTGAGGCTCCCATAGGGTTGAGTGTTAATCAGTGAGACTCCCATAGGGTTCAGTGTTAATCAGTGAGACTCCCACAGTTTTCAGTGTTAATCATTGAGACTCCCATAGGGTTCAGTCTTAATCAGTGAGACTCCCACAGGGTTCAGTGTTAATCAGTGAGACCCCCATAGAGTTCAGTGTTAATCAGTGAGACTCCAACAGGGTTCAGTGTTAATCAGTGAGACACCCATAGGGTTCAGTGTTAATCAGTGAGACTCCCATAGGGTTCAGTATTATTCAGTGAGACTCCCATAGGGTTCATGTGTTAATCAGTGAGACTCCCACAGGGTTCAGTGTTAATCAGTGAGACTCCCACAGGGCTAAGTGTTCATCAGTGAGACTCCCATAGGGTTCAGTATTAATCAGTGAGACTCCCACAGGGTCCAGTGTTAATCAGTGAGACTCCCACAGGGTTCAGTCTTAATCAGTGAGACTCCCACAGAGTTCAGTGTTAATCAGTGAGACTCCCACAGGGTTCAGTGTTAATCAGTGAGACTCCCACAGGGTTCAGTGTTAATCAGTGAGACTCCCACAGGGTTAATTGTTAATCAGTGAGACTCCCATAGGGTTCAGTGTTAATCAGTGAGACTCCCACAGGGATCAGTGTTAATCAGTGAGACTCCCACAGGGTTCATGTGTTAATCAGTGAGACTCCCATAGGGTTCAGTGTTAATCAGTGAGACTCCCACAGGGTTCAGTGTTAATCAGTGAGACCCCCATAGAGTTCAGTGTTAATCAGTGAGACTCCCACAGGGTTCAGTGTTAATCAGTGAGACTCCCATAGGGTTCAGTGTTAATCAGTGAGACTCCCATAGGGTTCAGTATTAATTAGTGAGACTCCCATAGGGTGCATGTGTTAATCAGTGAGACTCCCACAGGGTTCAGTGTTAATCAGTGAGACTCCCACAGGGCTAGGTGTTAATCAGTGAGACTCCCATAGGGTTCAGTGTTAATCAGTGAGACTCCCACAGGGTTCAGTGTTAATCAGTGAGACTCCCTCAGGGTTCAGTGTTAATGAGTGAGACTCCCACAGGGTTCAGTGTTAATCAGTGAGACTCTCACAGGGTTCAGTGTTAATCAGTGAGACTCCCACAGGGTTCAGTGTTAATCAGTGAGACTTCCACAGGGTTCAGTGTTAATCAGTGAGACTGCCACAGGGCTAAGTGTTAATCAGTGAGACTCCCATAGGGTTCAGTCTTAATCAGTGAGACTCCCATAGGGTTCAGTATTAATCAGTGAGACTCCCATAGGGTTCATGTGTTAATCAGTGAGACTCCCACAGGGTTCAGTGTTAATCAGTGACACTCCCACAGGGCTAAGTGTTAATCAGTGAGACTCCCATAGGGTTCAGTGTTAATCAGTGAGACTCCCACAGGGTTCAATGTTAATCAGTGAGACTCCCACAGGGTTCATTGTTAATAAGTGAGACTCCCATAGGGTTCAGTGCTAATCAGTGAGACTCCCATAGGGTTCTATCTTAATCAGTGAGACTCCCACAGGGTTCATGTGTTAATCAGTGAGACTCCCAGAGGGTTCCGTGTTAATCAGTGAGACTCCCACAGGGTTCAGTGTTAATAAGTGAGACCCCCATAGAGTTCAGTGTTAATCAGTGAGACTCCCATAGGGTTCAGTCTTAATCAGTGAGACTCCCACAGAGTTCAGTGTTAATCAGTGAGACTCCCACAGGGTCCAGTGTTAATCAGTGAGACTCCCACAGGGCTAAGTGTTCATCAGTGAGACTCCCATAGGGTTCAGTGTTAATCAGTGAGACTCCCATAGGGTTCAGTGTTAATCAGTGAGACTCCCACAGGGTTCAGTGTTAATCAGTGAGACCCCCATAGAGTTCAGTGTTAATCAGTGAGACTCCCACAGGGTTCAGTGTTAATCAGTGAGACTCCCATAGGGTTCAGTGTTAATCAGTGAGACTCCCATAGGGTTCAGTATTAATTAGTGAGACTCCCATAGGGTTCATGTGTTAATCAGTGAGACTCCCACAGGGTTCAGTGTTAATCAGTGAGACTCCCACAGGGCTAGGTGTTAATCAGTGAGACTCCCATAGGGTTCAGTGTTAATCAGTGAGACTCCCACAGGGTTCAGTGTTAATCAGTGAGACTCCCACAGGGTTCAGTGTTAATCAGTGAGACTCCCACAGGGTTCAGTGTTAATCAGTGAGACTCTCACAGGGTTCAGTGTTAATCAATAAGACTCCCACAGGGTTCAGTGTTAATCAGTGAGACTCCCACAGGGTTCAGTGTTAATCAGTGAGACTGCCACAGGGCTAAGTGTTAATCAGTGAGACTCCCATAGGGTTCAGTCTTAATCAGTGAGACTCCCATATGGTTCAGTATTAATCAGTGAGACTCCCATAGGGTTCATGTGTTAATCAGTGAGACTCCCACAGGGTTCAGTGTTAATCAGTGACACTCCCACAGGGCTAAGTGTTAATCAGTGAGACTCCCATAGGGTTCAGTGTTAATCAGTGAGACTCCCACAGGGTTCAATGTTAATCAGTGAGACTCCCACAGGGTTCATTGTTAATAAGTGAGACTCCCATAGGGTTCAGTGTTAATCAGTGAGACTCCCATAGGGTTCAATCTTAATCAGTGACACTCCCACAGGGCTAAGTGTTAATCAGTGAGACTCCCATAGGGTTCAGTGTTAATCAGTGAGACTCCCACAGGGTTCATTGTTAATAAGTGAGACCCCCATAGAGTTCAGTGTTAATCAGTGAGACTCCCACAGGGTTCAGTGTTAATCAGTGAGACTCACATAGGGTTCAGTGTTCATCAGTGAGACTCCCATAGGGTTGAGTGTTAATCAGTGAGACTCCCATAGGGTTCAGTGTTAATCAGTGAGACTCCCACAGTTTTCAGTGTTAATCATTGAGACTCCCATAGGGTTCAGTGTTAATCAGTGAGACTCCCATAGGGTTCAGTATTAATCAGTGAGACTCCCATAGGGTTCATGTGTTAATCAGTGAGACTCCCACAGGGTTCAGTGTTAATCAGTGAGACTCCCACAGGGCTAATAGTTAAACAGTGAGACACCCATAGGGTTCAGTGTTAATCAGTGAGACTCCCACAGGGTTCAGTGTTAATCAGTGAGACTCCCACAGGGCTAGGTGTTAATCAGTGAGACTCCCATAGGGTTCAGTGTTAATCAGTGAGACTCCCACAGGGTTCAGTGTTAATCAGTGAGACTCCCTCAGGGTTCAGTGTTAATGAGTGAGACTCCCACAGGGTTCAGTGTTAATCAGTGAGACTCTCACAGGGTTCAGTGTTAATCAGTGAGACTCCCACAGGGTTCAGTGTTAATCAGTGAGACTTCCACAGGGTTCAGTGTTAATCAGTGAGACTGCCACAGGGCTAAGTGTTAATCAGTGAGACTCCCATAGGGTTCAGTCTTAATCAGTGAGACTCCCATAGGGTTCAGTATTAATCAGTGAGACTCCCATAGGGTTCATGTGTTAATCAGTGAGACTCCCACAGGGTTCAGTGTTAATCAGTGACACTCCCACAGGGCTAAGTGTTAATCAGTGAGACTCCCATAGGGTTCAGTGTTAATCAGTGAGACTCCCACAGGGTTCAATGTTAATCAGTGAGACTCCCACAGGGTTCATTGTTAATAAGTGAGACTCCCATAGGGTTCAGTGCTAATCAGTGAGACTCCCATAGGGTTCTATCTTAATCAGTGAGACTCCCACAGGGTTCATGTGTTAATCAGTGAGACTCCCAGAGGGTTCCGTGTTAATCAGTGAGACTCCCACAGGGTTCAGTGTTAATAAGTGAGACCCCCATAGAGTTCAGTGTTAATCAGTGAGACTCCCATAGGGTTCAGTCTTAATCAGTGAGACTCCCACAGAGTTCAGTGTTAATCAGTGAGACTCCCACAGGGTCCAGTGTTAATCAGTGAGACTCCCACAGGGCTAAGTGTTCATCAGTGAGACTCCCATAGGGTTCAGTGTTAATCAGTGAGACTCCCATAGGGTTCAGTGTTAATCAGTGAGACTCCCACAGGGTTCAGTGTTAATCAGTGAGACCCCCATAGAGTTCAGTGTTAATCAGTGAGACTCCCACAGGGTTCAGTGTTAATCAGTGAGACTCCCATAGGGTTCAGTGTTAATCAGTGAGACTCCCATAGGGTTCAGTATTAATTAGTGAGACTCCCATAGGGTTCATGTGTTAATCAGTGAGACTCCCACAGGGTTCAGTGTTAATCAGTGAGACTCCCACAGGGCTAGGTGTTAATCAGTGAGACTCCCATAGGGTTCAGTGTTAATCAGTGAGACTCCCACAGGGTTCAGTGTTAATCAGTGAGACTCCCACAGGGTTCAGTGTTAATCAGTGAGACTCCCACAGGGTTCAGTGTTAATCAGTGAGACTCTCACAGGGTTCAGTGTTAATCAATAAGACTCCCACAGGGTTCAGTGTTAATCAGTGAGACTCCCACAGGGTTCAGTGTTAATCAGTGAGACTGCCACAGGGCTAAGTGTTAATCAGTGAGACTCCCATAGGGTTCAGTCTTAATCAGTGAGACTCCCATATGGTTCAGTATTAATCAGTGAGACTCCCATAGGGTTCATGTGTTAATCAGTGAGACTCCCACAGGGTTCAGTGTTAATCAGTGACACTCCCACAGGGCTAAGTGTTAATCAGTGAGACTCCCATAGGGTTCAGTGTTAATCAGTGAGACTCCCACAGGGTTCATTGTTAATAAGTGAGACCCCCATAGAGTTCAGTGTTAATCAGTGAGACTCCCACAGGGTTCAGTGTTAATCAGTGAGACTCACATAGGGTTCAGTGTTCATCAGTGAGACTCCCATAGGGTTGAGTGTTAATCAGTGAGACTCCCATAGGGTTCAGTGTTAATCAGTGAGACTCCCACAGTTTTCAGTGTTAATCATTGAGACTCCCATAGGGTTCAGTGTTAATCAGTGAGACTCCCATAGGGTTCAGTATTAATCAGTGAGACTCCCATAGGGTTCATGTGTTAATCAGTGAGACTCCCACAGGGTTCAGTGTTAATCAGTGAGACTCCCACAGGGCTAATAGTTAAACAGTGAGACACCCATAGGGTTCAGTGTTAATCAGTGAGACTCCCACAGGGTTCAGTGTTAATCAGTGAGACTCCCACAGGGTTCAGTCTTAATCAGTGAGACTCCCATAGGGTTCAGTATTAATCAGTGAGACTCCCATAGGGTTCATGTGTTAATCAGTGAGACTCCCACAGGGTTCAGTGTTAATCAGTGAGACTCCCACAGGGTTCAGTGTTAATCAGTGAGACTGCCACAGGGCTAAGTGTTAATCAGTGAGACTCCCATAAGGTTCAGTCTTAATCAGTGAGACTCCCATAGGGTTCAGTATTAATCAGTGAGACTCCCATAGGGTTCATGTGTTAATCAGTGAGACTCCCACAGGGTTCAGTGTTAATCAGTGACACTCCCACAGGGCTAAGTGTTAATCAGTGAGACTCCCATAGGGTTCAGTGTTAATCAGTGAGACTCCCACAGGGTTCATTGTTAATAAGTGAGACTCCCATAGGGTTCAGTGTTAATCAGTGAGACTCCCATAGAGTTAAATCTTAATCAGTGAGACTCCCACAGGGTTCATGTGTTAATCAGTGAGACTCCCATAGGGTTCAGTGTTAATCAGTGAGACTCCCACAGGGTTCAGTGTTAATAAGTGAGACCCCCATAGAGTTCAGTGTTAATCAGTGAGACTCCCACAGGGTTCAGTGTTAATCAGTGAGACTCACATAGGGTTCAGTGTTCATCAGTGAGGCTCCCATAGGGTTGAGTGTTAATCAGTGAGACTCCCATAGGGTTCAGTGTTAATCAGTGAGACTCCCGCAGGTTTCAGTGTTAATCATTGAGACTCCGATAGGGTTCAGTGTTAATCAGTGAGACTCCCATAGGGTTCAGTATTAATCAGTGAGACTCCCATAGGGTTCATGTGTTAATCAGTGAGACTCCCACAGGGTTCAGTGTTAATCAGTGAGACTCCCACAGGCCTAATAGTTAAACAGTGAGACTCCCATAGGGTTCAGTGTTAATCAGTGAGACTCCCATAGGGTTCAGTGTTAATCAGTGAGACTCCCACAGGGCTAAGTGTTAATCAGTGAGACTCCCATAGGGTTCAGTCTTAATCAGTGAGACTCCCATATGGTTCAGTATTAATCAGTGAGACTCCCATAGGGTTCATGTGTTAATCAGTAAGACTCCCACAGGGTTCAGTGTTAATCAGTGACACTCCCACAGGGCTAAGTGTTAATCAGTGAGACTCCCATAGGGTTCAGTGTTAATCAGTGAGACTCCCACAGGGTTCAATGTTAATCAGTGAGACTCCCACAGGGTTCATTGTTAATAAGTGAGACTCCCATAGGGTTCAGTGTTAATCAGTGAGACTCCCATAGGGTTCAATCTTAATCAGTGAGACTCCCACAAGGTGCATGTGTTAATCAGTGAGACTCCCATAGGGTTCAGTGTTAATCAGTGAGACTCCCACAGGGTTCATTGTTAATAAGTGAGACCCCCATAGAGTTCAGTGTTAATCAGTGAGACTCCCACAGGGTTCAGTGTTAATCAGTGAGACTCACATAGGGTTCAGTGTTCATCAGTGAGACTCCCATAGGGTTGAGTGTTAATCAGTGAGACTCCCATAGGGTTCAGTGTTAATCAGTGAGACTCCCACAGTTTTCAGTGTTAATCATTGAGACTCCCATAGGGTTCAGTATTAATCAGTGAGACTCCCATAGGGTTTATGTGTTAATCAGTGAGTCTCCCACAGGGTTCAGTGTTAATCAGTGAGACTCCCATAAGGTTCATGTGTTAATCAGTGTGATTCCCACAGGGTTCAGTGTTAATCAGTGAGACTCCCACAGGGCTAATAGTTAAACAGTGAGACACCCATAGGGTTCAGTGTTAATCAGTGAGACTCCCACAGGGTTCAGTGTTAATCAGTGAGACTCCCACAGGGTTCAGTCTTAATCAGTGAGACGCCCATAGGGTTCAGTATTAATCAGTGAGACTCCCATAGGGTTCATGTGTTAATCAGTGAGACTCCCACAGGGTTCAGTGTTAATCAGTGAGACTCCCACAGGGTTCAGTGTTAATCAGTGAGACTGCCACAGGGCTAAGTGTTAATCAGTGAGACTCCCATAAGGTTCAGTCTTAATCAGTGAGACTCCCATAGGGTTCAGTATTAATCAGTGAGACTCCCATAGGGTTCATGTGTTAATCAGTGAGACTCCCACAGGGTTCAGTGTTAATAAGTGACACTCCCACAGGGCTAAGTGTTAATCAGTGAGACTCCCATAGGGTTCAGTGTTAATCAGTGAGACTCCCACAGGGTTCAGTGTTAATCAGTGAGACTGCCACAGGGTTCATTGTTAATAAGTGAGACTCCCATAAGGTTCAGTGTTAATCAGTGAGACTCCCATAGGGTTCAGTATTAATCAGTGAGACTCCCATAGGGTTCATGTGTTAATCAGTGAGACTCCCACAGGGTTCAGTGTTAATAAGTGACACTCCCACAGGGCTAAGTGTTAATCAGTGAGACTCCCATAGGGTTCAGTGTTAATCAGTGAGACTCCCACAGGGTTCAATGTTAATCAGTGAGACTCCCACAGGGTTCATTGTTAATAAGTGAGACTCCCATAGGGTTCAGTGTTAATCAGTGAGACTCCCATAGGGTTCAATCTTAATCAGTGAGACTCCCACAGGGTTCATGTGTTAATCAGTGAGACTCCCATATGGTTCAGTGTTAATCAGTGAGACTCCCACAGGGTTCAGTGTTAATAAGTGAGACCCCCATAGAGATCAGTGTTAATCAGTGAGACTCCCACAGGGTTCAGTGTTAATCAGTGAGACTCACATAGGGTTCAGTGTTCATCAGTGAGACTCCCATAGGGTTGAGTGTTAATCAGTGAGACTCCGATAGGGTTCAGTGTTAATCAGTGAGACTCCCATAGGGTTCAGTATTAATCATTGAGACTCCCATAGGGTTCATGTGTTAATCAGTGAGACTCCCACAGGGTTCAGTGTTAATCAGTGAGACTCCCACAGGGCTAATAGTTAAACAGTGAGACTCCCATAGGGTTCAGTGTTAATCAGTGAGACTCCCACAGGGTTCAGTGTTAATCAGTGAGACTCCCACAGGGTTCAGTCTTAATCAGTGAGACTCCCATAGGGTTCAGTATTAATCAGTGAGACTCCCATAGGGTTCACGTGTTAATAAGTGAGACTCCCACAGGGTTCAGTGTTAATCAGTGACACTCCCACAGGGCTAAGTGTTAATAAGTGAGACTCCCATAGGGTTCAGTGTTAATTAGTGAGACTCCCACAGGGTTCATTGTTAATCAGTGAGACTCCCATAGAGTTCAGTGTTAATCAGTGAGACTCCCATAGGGTTCAGTCTTAATCAGTGAGACTCCCACAGGGTTCAGTGTTAATCAGTGAGACCCCCATATAGTTCATTGTTAATCAGTGAGACTCCCACAGGGTTCAGTGTTAATCAATGAGACTCCCATAGGGTTCAGTGTTAATCAGTGAGACTCCCATAGGGTTCAGTATTATTCAGTGAGACTCCCATAGGGTTCATGTGTTAATCAGTGAGACTCCAACAGGCTTCAGTGTTAATCAGTGAGACTCCCACAGGGCTAAGTGTTCATTAGTGAGACTCCCATAGGGTTCAGTGTTAATCAGTGAGACTCCCACAGGGTCCAGTGTTAATCAGTGAGACTCCCACAGGGTCCAGTGTTAATCAGTGAGACTCCCACAGGGTTCATGTGTTAATCAGTGAGACTCCCATAGGGTTCAGTGTTAATCAGTGAGACTCCCACAGGGTTAATTGTTAATCAGTGAGACTCCCATTGGGTTCAGTGTTAATCAGTGAGACTCCCACAGGATTTCGATTTAAAGCTTTCGTGACTGCAATGATTCATCTTCTTTGGTTCTTTCGGTAAAGTCACGTAGAATGATAATAAAATAATAAATTGATAAAATAAAATAACACAATAATATTCTCACGACGTTTCGGCCACAACACAAGCGGCCTTCATCAGGTGAAGGGGGCGAGACTGTCTGGTAGGACAGCGCTGGAGTGAAAGAGCCACGTTCCGACCATGGACGAACTCGTCCGTCTGAACGGGGCCCGTAGCTATCCGTGGTGCTGAAATTTGAGGCTTAAATGCCGTATCTGAACGTGGCTCTTTCACTCCAGCGCTGTCCTACCAGATAGTCTCGCCCCCTTCACCTGATGAAGGCCGCTTGTGTTGTGGCCGAAACGTCGTGAGAATATTATTGTGTTATTTTATTTTATCAATTTATTATTTTATTATCATTCTATGTGACTTTACCGAAATAACCAAAGAATAAGACTCCCACATGGTTCAGTGTTAATCAGTGAGACTCCCACAGGGTTCATGTGTTAATCAGTGAGACTCCCATAGGGTTCAGTGTTAATCAGTGAGACTCCCACAGGGTTCAGTGTTAATCAGTGAGACACCCATAGAGTTCAGCGTTAATCAGTGAGACTCCCACAGGCCTAATAGTTAAACAGTGAGACTCCCATAGGGTTCAGTGTTAATCAGTGAGACTCCCATAGGGTTCAGTGTTAATCAGTGAGACTCCCACAGGGCTAAGTGTTAATCAGTGAGACTCCCATAGGGTTCAGTCTTAATCAGTGAGACTCCCATATGGTTCAGTATTAATCAGTGAGACTCCCATAGGGTTCATGTGTTAATCAGTAAGACTCCCACAGGGTTCAGTGTTAATCAGTGACACTCCCACAGGGCTAAGTGTTAATCAGTGAGACTCCCATAGGGTTCAGTGTTAATCAGTGAGACTCCCACAGGGTTCAATGTTAATCAGTGAGACTCCCACAGGGTTCATTGTTAATAAGTGAGACTCCCATAGGGTTCAGTGTTAATCAGTGAGACTCCCATAGGGTTCAATCTTAATCAGTGAGACTCCCACAAGGTGCATGTGTTAATCAGTGAGACTCCCATAGGGTTCAGTGTTAATCAGTGAGACTCCCACAGGGTTCATTGTTAATAAGTGAGACCCCCATAGAGTTCAGTGTTAATCAGTGAGACTCCCACAGGGTTCAGTGTTAATCAGTGAGACTCACATAGGGTTCAGTGTTCATCAGTGAGACTCCCATAGGGTTGAGTGTTAATCAGTGAGACTCCCATAGGGTTCAGTGTTAATCAGTGAGACTCCCACAGTTTTCAGTGTTAATCATTGAGACTCCCATAGGGTTCAGTATTAATCAGTGAGACTCCCATAGGGTTCATGTGTTAATCAGTGAGTCTCCCACAGGGTTCAGTGTTAATCAGTGAGACTCCCATAAGGTTCATGTGTTAATCAGTGTGATTCCCACAGGGTTCAGTGTTAATCAGTGAGACTCCCACAGGGCTAATAGTTAAACAGTGAGACACCCATAGGGTTCAGTGTTAATCAGTGAGACTCCCACAGGGTTCAGTGTTAATCAGTGAGACTCCCACAGGGATCAGTCTTAATCAGTGAGACTCCCATAGGGTTCAGTATTAATCAGTGAGACTCCCATAGGGTTCATGTGTTAATCAGTGAGACTCCCACAGGGTTCAGTGTTAATCAGTGAGACTCCCACAGGGTTCAGTGTTAATCAGTGAGACTGCCACAGGGCTAAGTGTTAATCAGTGAGAGTCCCATAAGGTTCAGTCTTAATCAGTGAGACTCCCATAGGGTTCAGTATTAATCAGTGAGACTCCCATAGGGTTCATGTGTTAATCAGTGAGACTCCCACAGGGTTCAGTGTTAATAAGTGACACTCCCACAGGGCTAAGTGTTAATCAGTGAGACTCCCATAGGGTTCAGTGTTAATCAGTGAGACTCCCACAGGGTTCAATGTTAATCAGTGAGACTCCCACAGGGTTCATTGTTAATAAGTGAGACTCCCATAGGGTTCAGTGTTAATCAGTGAGACTCCCATAGGGTTCAATCTTAATCAGTGAGACTCCCACAGGGTTCATGTGTTAATCAGTGAGACTCCCATAGGGTTCAGTGTTAATCAGTGAGACTCCCACAGGGTTCAGTGTTAATAAGTGAGACCCCCATAGAGATCAGTGTTAATCAGTGAGACTCCCACAGGGTTCAGTGTTAATCAGTGAGACTCACATAGGGTTCAGTGTTCATCAGTGAGACTCCCATAGGTTGAGTGTTAATCAGTGAGACTCCCATAGGGTTCAGTGTTAATCAGTGAGACTCCCGCAGGTTTCAGTGTTAATAATTGAGACTCCGATAGGGTTCAGTGTTAATCAGTGAGACTCCCATAGGGTTCAGTATTAATCAGTGAGACTCCCATAGGGTTCATGTGTTAATCAGTGAGACTCCCACAGGGTTCAGTGTTAATCAGTGACACTCCCACAGGGCTAAGTGTTAATAAGTGAGACTCCCATAGGGTTCAGTGTTAATTAGTGAGACTCCCACAGGGTTCATTGTTAATCAGTGAGACTCCCATATAGTTCAGTGTTAATCAGTGAGACTCCCATAGGGTTCAGTCTTAATCAGTGAGACTCCCACAGGGTTCAGTGTTAATCAGTGAGACCCCCATAGAGTTCATTGTTAATCAGTGAGACTCCCACAGGGTTCAGTGTTAATCAATGAGACTCCCATAGGGTTCAGTGTTAATCAGTGAGACTCCCATAGGGTTCAGTATTATTCAGTGAGACTCCCATAGGGTTCATGTGTTAATCAGTGAGACTCCAACAGGGTTCAGTGTTAATCAGTGAGACTCCCACAGGGCTAAGTGTTCATCAGTGAGACTCCCATAGGGTTCAGTGTTAATCAGTGAGACTCCCACAGGGTCCAGTGTTAATCAGTGAGACTCCCACAGGGTTCAGTGTTAATCAGTGAGACTCCCACAGGGTCCAGTGTTAATCAGTGAGACTCCCACAGGGTTCATGTGTTAATCAGTGAGACTCCCATAGGGTTCAGTGTTAATCAGTGAGACTCCCACAGGGTTAATTGTTAATCAGTGAGACTCCCATTGGGTTCAGTGTTAATCAGTGAGACTCCCACAGGATTTCGATTTAAAGCTTTCGTGACTGCAATGATTCATCTTCTTTGGTTCTTTCGGTAAAGTCACGTAGAATGATAATAAAATAATAAATTGATAAAATAAAATAACACAATAATATTCTCAAGACGTTTCGGCCACAACACAAGCGGCCTTCATCAGGTGAAGGGGGCGAGACTGTCTGGTAGGACAGCGCTGGAGTGAAAGAGCCACGTTCCGACCATGGACGAACTCGTCCGTCTGAACGGGGCCCGTAGCTATCCGTGGTGCTGAAATTTGAGGCTTAAATGCCGTATCTGAACGTGGCTCTTTCACTCCAGCGCTGTCCTACCAGATAGTCTCGCCCCCTTCACCTGATGAAGGCCGCTTGTGTTGTGGCCGAAACGTCGTGAGAATATTATTGTGTTATTTTATTTTATCAATTTATTATTTTATTATCATTCTACGTGACTTTACCGAAATAACCAAAGAATAAGACTCCCACATGGTTCAGTGTTAATCAGTGAGACTCCCACAGGGTTCATGTGTTAATCAGTGAGACTCCCATAGGGTTCAGTGTTAATCAGTGAGACTCCCACAGGGTTCAGTGTTAATCAGTGAGACCCCCATAGAGTTCAGTGTTAATCAGTGAGACTCCCACAGGGTTCAGTGTTAATCAGTAAGACTCCCATAGGGTTCAGTGTTCATCAGTGAGACTCCCATAGGGTTCAGTCTTAATCAGTGAGACTCCCATAGGGTTCAGTATTAATCAGTGAGACTCCCATAGGGTTCATGTGTTAATCAGTGAGACTCCCACAGGGTTCAGTGTTTATCAGTGACACTCCCACAGGGCTAAGTGTTAATCAGTGAGACTCCCATAGGGTTCAGTGTTAATCAGTGAGACTCCCACAGGGTTCAATGTTAATCAGTGAGACTCCCACAGGGTTCATTGTTAATATGTGAGACTCCCATAGGGTTCAGTGTTAATCAGTGAGACTCCCATAGGGTTCATGTGTTAATCAGTGAGACTCCCACAGGGTTCAGTGTTAATCAGTGAGACTCCCACAGGGTTCAGTGTTAATCAGTGAGACTGCCACAGGGTTCAGTGTTAATCAGTGAGACTCCCACAGGGTTCAGTGTTAATCAGTGAGACTGCCACAGGGCTAAGTGTTAATCAGTGAGACTCCCATAAGGTTCAGTCTTAATCAGTGAGACTCCCATAGGGTTCAGTATTAATCAGTGAGACTCCCATAGGGTTCATGTGTTAATCAGTGAGACTCCCACAGGGTTCAGTGTTAATAAGTGACACTCCCACAGGGCTAAGTGTTAATCAGTGAGACTCCCATAGGGTTCAGTGTTAATCAGTGAGACTCCCACAGGGTTCAATGTTAATCAGTGAGACTCCCACAGGGTTCATTGTTAATAAGTGAGACTCCCATAGGGTTCAGTGTTAATCAGTGAGACTCCCATAGGGTTCAATCTTAATCAGTGAGACTCCCACAGGGTTCATGTGTTAATCAGTGAGACTCCCATAGGGTTCAGTGTTAATCAGTGAGACTCCCACAGGGTTCAGTGTTAATAAGTGAGACCCCCATAGAGATCAGTGTTAATCAGTGAGACTCCCACAGGGTTCAGTGTTAATCAGTGAGACTCACATAGGGTTCAGTGTTCATCAGTGAGACTCCCATAGGTTGAGTGTTAATCAGTGAGACTCCCATAGGGTTCAGTGTTAATCAGTGAGACTCCCGCAGGTTTCAGTGTTAATAATTGAGAATCCGATAGGGTTCAGTGTTAATCAGTGAGACTCCCATAGGGTTCAGTATTAATCAGTGAGACTCCCATAGGGTTCATGTGTTAATCAGTGAGACTCCCACAGGGTTCAGTGTTAATCAGTGACACTCCCACAGGGCTAAGTGTTAATAAGTGAGACTCCCATAGGGTTCAGTGTTAATTAGTGAGACTCCCACAGGGTTCATTGTTAATCAGTGAGACTCCCATAGAGTTCAGTGTTAATCAGTGAGACTCCCATAGGGTTCAGTCTTAATCAGTGAGACTCCCACAGGGTTCAGTGTTAATCAGTGAGACCCCCATAGAGTTCATTGTTAATCAGTGAGACTCCCACAGGGTTCAGTGTTAATCAATGAGACTCCCATAGGGTTCAGTGTTAATCAGTGAGACTCCCATAGGGTTCAGTATTATTCAGTGAGACTCCCATAGGGTTCATGTGTTAATCAGTGAGACTCCAACAGGGTTCAGTGTTAATCAGTGAGACTCCCACAGGGCTAAGTGTTCATCAGTGAGACTCCCATAGGGTTCAGTGTTAATCAGTGAGACTCCCACAGGGTCCAGTGTTAATCAGTGAGACTCCCACAGGGTTCAGTGTTAATCAGTGAGACTCCCACAGGGTCCAGTGTTAATCAGTGAGACTCCCACAGGGTTCATGTGTTGATCAGTGAGACTCCCATAGGGTTCAGTGTTAATCAGTGAGACTCCCACAGGGTTAATTGTTAATCAGTGAGACTCCCATTGGGTTCAGTGTTAATCAGTGAGACTCCCACAGGATTTCGATTTAAAGCTTTCGTGACTGCAATGATTCATCTTCTTTGGTTCTTTCGGTAAAGTCACGTAGAATGATAATAAAATAATAAATTGATAAAATAAAATAACACAATAATATTCTCAAGACGTTTCGGCCACAACACAAGCGGCCTTCATCAGGTGAAGGGGGCGAGACTGTCTGGTAGGACAGCGCTGGAGTGAAAGAGCCACGTTCCGACCATGGACGAACTCGTCCGTCTGAACGGGGCCCGTAGCTATCCGTGGTGCTGAAATTTGAGGCTTAAATGCCGTATCTGAACGTGGCTCTTTCACTCCAGCGCTGTCCTACCAGATAGTCTCGCCCCCTTCACCTGATGAAGGCCGCTTGTGTTGTGGCCGAAACGTCGTGAGAATATTATTGTGTTATTTTATTTTATCAATTTATTATTTTATTATCATTCTACGTGACTTTACCGAAATAACCAAAGAATAAGACTCCCACATGGTTCAGTGTTAATCAGTGAGACTCCCACAGGGTTCATGTGTTAATCAGTGAGACTCCCATAGGGTTCAGTGTTAATCAGTGAGACTCCCACAGGGTTCAGTGTTAATCAGTGAGACCCCCATAGAGTTCAGTGTTAATCAGTGAGACTCCCACAGGGTTCAGTGTTAATCAGTAAGACTCCCATAGGGTTCAGTGTTCATCAGTGAGACTTCCATAGGGTTCAGTCTTAATCAGTGAGACTCCCATAGGGTTCAGTATTAATCAGTGAGACTCCCATAGGGTTCATGTGTTAATCAGTGAGACTCCCACAGGGTTCAGTGTTTATCAGTGACACTCCCACAGGGCTAAGTGTTAATCAGTGAGACTCCCATAGGGTTCAGTGTTAATCAGTGAGACTCCCACAGGGTTCAATGTTAATCAGTGAGACTCCCACAGGGTTCATTGTTAATAAGTGAGACTCCCATAGGGTTCAGTGTTAATCAGTGAGACTCCCATAGGGTTCAATCTTAATCAGTGAGACTCCCACAGGGTTCATGTGTTAATCAGTGAGACTCCCATAGGGTTCAGTGTTAATCAGTGAGACTCCCACAGGGTTCAGTGTTAATAAGTGAGACCCCCATAGAGTTCAGTGTTAATCAGTGAGACTCCCACAGGGTTCAGTGTTAATCAGTGAGACTCACATAGGGTTCAGTGTTCATCAGTGAGACTCCGATAGGGTTGAGTGTTAATCAGTGAGACTCCCATAGGGTTCAGTGTTAATCAGTGAGACTCCCGCAGGTTTCAGTGTTAATCATTGAGACTCCCATAGGGTTCAGTGTTAATCAGTGAGACTCCCATAGGGTTCAGTATTAATCAGTGAGACTCCCATAGGGTTCATGTCTTAATCAGTGAGACTCCCACAGGGTTCAGTGTTAATCAGTGAGACTCCCACAGGTCTAATAGTTAAACAGTGAGACTCCCATAGGGTTCAGTGTTAATCAGTGAGACTCCCACAGGGTTCAGTGTTAATCAGTGAGACTCCCACAGGGTTCAGTCTTAATCAGTGAGACTCCCATAGGGTTCAGTATTAATCAGTGAGACTCCCATAGGGTTCATGTGTTAATCAGTGAGACTCCCACAGGGTTCAGTGTTAATCAGTGACACTCCCACAGGGCTAAGTGTTAATAAGTGAGACTCCCATAGGGTTCAGTGTTAATTAGTGAGACTCCCACAGGGTTCATTGTTAATCAGTGAGACTCCCATAGAGTTCAGTGTTAATCAGTGAGACTCCCATAGGGTTCAGTCTTAATCAGTGAGACTCCCACAGGGTTCAGTGTTAATCAGTGAGACCCCCATAGAGTTCATTGTTAATCAGTGAGACTCCCACAGGGTTCAGTGTTAATCAGTGAGACTCCCATAGGGTTCAGTGTTAATCAGTGAGACTCCCATAGGGTTCAGTATTATTCAGTGAGACTCCCATAGGGTTCATGTGTTAATCAGTGAGACTCCAACAGGGTTCAGTGTTAATCAGTGAGACTCCCACAGGGCTAAGTGTTCATCAGTGAGACTCCCATAGGGTTCAGTGTTAATCAGTGAGACTCCCACAGGGTCCAGTGTTAATCAGTGAGACTCCCACAGGGTTCAGTGTTAATCAGTGAGACTCCCACAGGGTCCAGTGTTAATCAGTGAGACTCCCACAGGGTTCATGTGTTAATCAGTGAGACTCCCATAGGGTTCAGTGTTAATCAGTGAGACTCCCACAGGGTTAATTGTTAATCAGTGAGACTCCCATTGGGTTCAGTGTTAATCAGTGAGACTCTCACAGGATTTCGATTTAAAGCTTTCGTGACTGCAATGATTCATCTTCTTTGGTTCTTTCGGTAAAGTCACGTAGAATGATAATAAAATAATAAATTGATAAAATAAAATAACACAATAATATTCTCACGACGTTTCGGCCACAACACAAGCGGCCTTCATCAGGTGAAGGGGGCGAGACTGTCTGGTAGGACAGCGCTGGAGTGAAAGAGCCACGTTCCGACCATGGACGAACTCGTCCGTCTGAACGGGGCCCGTAGCTATCCGTGGTGCTGAAATTTGAGGCTTAAATGCCGTATCTGAACGTGGCTCTTTCACTCCAGCGCTGTCCTACCAGACAGTCTCGCCCCCTTCACCTGATGAAGGCCGCTTGTGTTGTGGCCAAAACGTCGTGAGAATATTATTGTGTTATTTTATTTTATCAATTTATTATTTTATTATCATTCTACGTGACTTTACCGAAATAACCAAAGAATAAGACTCCCACATGGTTCAGTGTTAATCAGTGAGACTCCCACAGGGTTCATGTGTTAATCAGTGAGACTCCCATAGGGTTCAGTGTTAATCAGTGAGACTCCCTCAGGGTTCAGTGTTAATCAGTGAGACCCCCATAGAGTTCAGTGTTAATCAGTGAGACTCCCATAGGGTTCAGTGTTAATCAGTGAGACTCCCATAGGGTTCAGTGTTCATCAGTGAGACTTCCATAGGGCTAAGTGTTAATCAGTGAGACTCCCACAGGGTTCAGTTTTAATCAGTGAGACTCCCATAGGGTTCAGTGTTAATCAGTGAGACTCCCACAGGGTTCAGTGTTAATCAGTGAGACTCCCACAGGGTTCAGTGTTAATCAGTGAGACTCCCACAGGGTTCAGTGTTAATCAGTGAGACTCCCACAGGGTTCAGTGTTAATCAGTGAGACTCCCATACGGTTCAGTGTTAATCAGTGAGACTCCCATAGGGTTCAGTGTTAATCAGTGAGACTCCCACAGGGTTCAGTGTTAATCAGTGAGACTCCTATAGAGTTCAGTGTTAATCAGTGAGACTCCCATAGGGTTCAGTATTAATCAGTGAGACTCCCACAGGGTTCATGTGTTAATCAGTGAGACTCCCACAGGGTTCAGTGTTAATCAGTGACACTCCCACAGGGCTAAGTGTTAATCAGTGAGACTCCCATAGGGTTCAGTGTTCATCAGTGAGACTCCCATAGGGTTCAGTCTTAATCAGTGAGACTCCCTCAGGGTTCAGTGTTAATCAGTGAGACCCCCATAGAGTTCAGTGTTAATCAGTGAGACTTCCACAGGGTTCAGTGTTAATCAGTGAGACTCCCATAGGGTTCAGTGTTAATCAGTGAGACTCCCATAGGGTCCAGTATTATTCAGTGAGACTCCCATAGGGTTCATGTGTTAATCAGTGAGACTCCCACAGGGTTCAGTGTTAATCAGTGAGACTCCCACAGGGCTAAGTGTTCATCAGTGAGACTCCCATAGGGTTCAGTGTTAATCAGTGAGACTCCCACAGGGTCCAGTGTTAATCAGTGAGACTCCCACAGGGTTCAGTGTTAATCAGTGAGACTCCCACAGGGTTAATTGTTAATCAGTGAGACTCCCATAGGGTTCAGTGTTAATCAGTGAGACTCCCACAGGGTTCAGTGTTAATCAGTGAGACTCCCACAGGGTTCATGTGTTAATCAGTGAGACTCCCATATGGTTCAGTGTTAATCAATGAGACTCCCACAGGGTTCAGTGTTAATCAGTGAGACCCCCATAGAGTTCAGTGTTAATCAGTGAGACTCCCACAGGGTTCAGTGTTAATCAGTGAGACTCCCATAGGGTTCAGTGTTAATCAGTGAGACACCCACAGGTTTCAGTGTTAATTAGTGAGACTCCCATAGGGTTCAGTGTTAATCAGTGAGACTCCCATAGGGTTCAGTGTTAATCAGTGAGACACCCACAGGTTTCAGTGTTAATTAGTGAGACTCCCATAGGGTTCAGTGTTAATCAGTGAGACTCCAATAGGGTTCAGTATTAATCAGTGAGACTCCCATAGGGTGCATGTGTTAATCAGTGAGACTCCCACAGGGTTCAGTGTTAATCAGTGACACTCCCACAGGGCTAAGTGTTAATCAGTGAGACTCCCATAGGGTTCAGTGTTAATCAGTGAGACTCCCACAGGGTCCAGTGTTAATCAGTGAGACTCCCACAGGGTTCAATCTTAATCAGTGAGACTCCCACAGGGTTCAGTGTTAATCAGTTAGACTCCCACAGGGTTCAGTGTTAATCAGTGAGACTCCCACAGGGTTCAGTGTTAATCAGTGAGACTCCCACAGGGTTCATGTGTTAATCAGTGAGACTCCCATAGGGTTCAGTGTTAATCAGTGAGACTCCCACAGGGTTCAGTGTTAATCAGTGAGACCCCCATAGAGTTCAGTGTTAATCAGTGAGACTCCCACAGGGTTAATTGTTAATCAGTGAGACTCCCATAGGGTTCAGTGTTAATCAGTGAGACTCCCACAGGGTTCAGTGTTAATCAGTGAGACTCCCACAGGGTTCATGTGTTAATCAGTGAGACTCCCATAGGGTTCAGTGTTAATCAGTGAAACTCCCACAGGGTTCAGTGTTAATCAGTGAGACCCCCATAGAGTTCAGTGTTAATCAGTGAGACTCCCACAGGGTTCAGTGTTAATCAGTGAGACTCCCATGGGGTTCAGTGTTCATCAGTGAGACTTCCATAGGGTTGAGTGTTAATCAGTGAGACTCCCGTAGGGTTCAGTGTTAATCAGTGAGACTCCCACAGGTTTCAGTGTTAATCAGTGAGACTCCCATAGGGTTCAGTGTTAATCAGTGAGACTCCCATAGGGTTCAGTATTAATCAGTGAGACTCCCATAGGGTTCAGTGTTAATCAGTGAGACTCCCACAGGGTTCAGTGTTAATCAGTGAGACTCCCACTGGGTTCAGTCTTAATCAGTGAGACTCCCATAGGGTTCAGTATTAATCAGTGAGACTCCCATAGGGTTCATGTGTTAATCAGTGAGACTCCCACAGGGTTCAGTGTTAATCAGTGACACTCCCACAGGGCTAAGTGTTAATCAGTGAGACTCCCATAGGGTCCAGTGTTAATCAGTGAGACTCCCACAGGGTTCATTGTTAATCAGTGAGACTCCCATAGAGTTCAGTGTTAATCAGTGAGACTCCCATAGGGTTCAGTCTTAATCAGTGAGGCTCCCACAGGGTCCAGTGTTAATCAGTGAGACCCCCATAGAGTTCAGTGTTAATCAGTGAGACTCCCACAGGGTTCAGTGTTAATCAGTGAGACTCCCACAGGGCTAAGTGTTCATCAGTGAGACTCCCATAGGGTTCAGTGTTAATCAGTGAGACTCCCACAGGGTTCAGTGTTAATCAGTGAGACTCCCACAGGGCTAAGTGTTCATCAGTGAGACTCCCATAGGGTTCAGTGTTAATCAGTGAGACTCCCACAGGGTTCAGTGTTAATCAGTGAGACTCCCACAGGGTTCAGTCTTAATCAGTGAGACTCCCACAGGGTTCAGTGTTAATCAGTGAGACTCCCACAGGGTTCAGTGTTAATCAGTGAGACTCCCACAGGGTTCAGTGTTAATCAGTGAGACTCCCACAGGGTTAATTGTTAATCAGTGAGACTCCCATAGGGTTCAGTGTTAATCAGTGAGACTCCCACAGGGTTAAGTGTTAATCAGTGAGACTCCCACAGGGTTCATGTGTTAATCAGTGAGACTCCCATAGGGTTCAGTGTTAATCAGTGAGACTCCCACAGGGTTCAGTGTTAATCAGTGAGACCCCCATAGAGTTCACTGTTAATCAGTGAGACTCCAACAGGGTTCAGTGTTAATCAGTGAGAATCCCATAGGGTTCAGTGTTAATCAGTGAGACTCCCACAGGGTTCAGTCTTAATCAGTGAGACTCCCACAGGGTTCAGTGTTCATCAGTGAGACTCCCACAGGGTTCATGTGTTAATCAGTGAGACTCCCACAGGGTTCAGTGTTTATCAGTGAGACCCCCATAGAGTTCAGTGGTAATCAGTGAGACTCCCACAGTGTTCAGTGTTAATCAGTGAGACCCCCATAGAGTTCAGTGTTAATCAGTGAGACTCCCACAGGGTTCAGTGTTAATCAGTGAGACTCCCATAGGGTTCAGTGTTCATCAGTGAGACTCCCATAGGGTTGAGTGTTAATCAGTGAGACTCCCATAGGGTTCAGTGTTAATCAGTGAGACTCCCACAGGTTTCAGTGTTAATCAGTGAGACTCCCATAGGGTTCAGTGTTAATCAGTGAGACTCCCACAGGGTTCAGTATTAATCAGTGAGACTCCCATACGGTTCATGTATTAATCAGTGGGACTCCCACAGGGTTCAGTGTTAATCAGTGAGACTCCCACAGGGTTCAGTGTTAATCAGTGAGACTCCCATAGGGTTCAGTGTTAATCAGTGAGACTCCCATAGGGTTCAGTCTTAATCAGTGAGACTCCCACAGGGTTCAGTGTTAATCAGTGAGACTCCCACAAGGTTCAATGTTAATCAGTGAGACTCCCACAGGGTTCAGTGTTAATCAGTGAGACTCCCACAGGGTTAATTGTTAATCAGTGAGACTCCCATAGGGTTCAGTGTTAATCAGTGAGACTCCCACAGGGTTCAGTGTTAATCAGTGAGACTCCCACAGGGTTCATGTGTTAATCAGTGAGACTCCCATAGGGTTCAGTGTTAATCAGTGAGACTCCCACAGGGTTAAGTGTTAATCAGTGAGACCCCGATAGAGTTCAGTGTTAATCAGTGAGAATCCCACAGGGTTCAGTGTTAATCAGTGAGACTCCCATAGGGTTCAGTGTTCATCAGTGAGACTTCCATAGGGTTGAGTGTTAATCAGTGAGACTCCCATAGGGTTCAGTGTTAATCAGTGAGACACCCACAGGTTTCAGTGTTAATTAGTGAGACTCCCATAGGGTTCAGTGTTAATCAGTGAGACTCCCAAAGGGTTCAGTATTAATCAGTGAGTCTCCCATAGGGTGCATGTGTTAATCAGTGAGACTCCCACAGGGTTCAGTGTTAATCAATGACACTCCCACAGGGCTAAGTGTTAATCAGTGAGACTCCCACAGGGCTAAGTGTTCATCAGTGAGACTCCCATAGGATTCAGTGTTAATCAGTGAGACTGCCACAGGGTCCAGTGTTAATCAGTGAGACTCCCACAGGGTTCAGTGTTAATCAGTGAGACTCCCACAGGGTTCAGTGTTAATCAGTGAGACTCCCACAGGGTTCAGTGTTAATCAGTGAGACTCCCACAGGGTTAATTGTTAATCAGTGAGACTCCCATAGGGTTCAGTGTTAATCAGTGAGACTCCCACAGGGTTCATGTGTTAATCAGTGAGACTCCCATAGGGTTCAGTGTTAATCAGTGAGACTCCCACAGGGTTCAGTGTTAATCAGTGAGACCCCCATAGAGTTCACTGTTAATCAGTGAGACTCCAACAGGGTTCAGTGTTAATCAGTGAGAATCCCATAGGGTTCAGTGTTAATCAGTGAGACTCCCACAGGGTTCAGTCTTAATCAGTGAGACTCCCACAGGGTTCAGTGTTCATCAGTGAGACTCCCACAGGGAAAGTGTTAATCAGTGAGACTCCCACAGGGTTCAGTGTTTATCAGTGAGACCCCCATAGAGTTCAGTGGTAATCAGTGAGACTCCCACAGTGTTCAGTGTTAATCAGTGAGACCCCCATAGAGTTCAGTGTTAATCAGTGAGACTCCCACAGGGTTCAGTGTTAATCAGTGAGACTCCCATAGGGTTCAGTGTTCATCAGTGAGACTCCCATAGGGTTGAGTGTTAATCAGTGAGACTCCCATAGGGTTCAGTGTTAATCAGTGAGACTCCCACAGGTTTCAGTGTTAATCAGTGAGACTCCCATAGGGTTCAGTGTTAATCAGTGAGACTCCCACAGGGTTCAGTATTAATCAGTGAGACTCCCATACGGTTCATGTATTAATCAGTGGGACTCCCACAGGGTTCAGTGTTAATCAGTGAGACTCCCACAGGGTTCAGTGTTAATCAGTGAGACTCCCATAGGGTTCAGTGTTAATCAGTGAGACTCCCATAGGGTTCAGTCTTAATCAGTGAGACTCCCACAGGGTTCAGTGTTAATCAGTGAGACTCCCACAAGGTTCAATGTTAATCAGTGAGAATCCCACAGGGTTCAGTGTTAATCAGTGAGACTCCCACAGGGTTAATTGTTAATCAGTGAGACTCCCATAGGGTTCAGTGTTAATCAGTGAGACTCCCACAGGGTTCAGTGTTAATCAGTGAGACTCCCACAGGGTTCATGTGTTAATCAGTGAGACTCCCATAGGGTTCAGTGTTAATCAGTGAGACTCCCACAGGGTTAAGTGTTAATCAGTGAGACCCCGATAGAGTTCAGTGTTAATCAGTGAGAATCCCACAGGGTTCAGTGTTAATCAGTGAGACTCCCATAGGGTTCAGTGTTCATCAGTGAGACTTCCATAGGGTTGAGTGTTAATCATTGAGACTCCCATAGGGTTCAGTGTTAATCAGTGAGACACCCACAGGTTTCAGTGTTAATTAGTGAGACTCCCATAGGGTTCAGTGTTAATCAGTGAGACTCCCAAAGGGTTCAGTATTAATCAGTGAGTCTCCCATAGGGTGCATGTGTTAATCAGTGAGACTCCCACAGGGTTCAGTGTTAATCAATGACACTCCCACAGGGCTAAGTGTTAATCAGTGAGACTCCCACAGGGCTAAGTGTTCATCAGTGAGACTCCCATAGGATTCAGTGTTAATCAGTGAGACTGCCACAGGGTCCAGTGTTAATCAGTGAGACTCCCACAGGGTTCAGTGTTAATCAGTGAGACTCCCACAGGGTTCAGTGTTAATCAGTGAGACTCCCACAGGGTTCAGTGTTAATCAGTGAGACTCCCACAGGGTTAATTGTTAATCAGTGAGACTCCCATAGGGTTCAGTGTTAATCAGTGAGACTCCCATGGGGTTCAGTGTTCATCAGTGAGACTTACATAGGGTTGAGTGTTAATCAGTGAGACTCCCATAGGGTTCAGTGTTTATCAGTGAGACTCCCACAGGTTTCATTGTTAATCAGTGAGACTCCCATAGGGTTCAGTGTTAATCAGTGAGACTCCCATATGGTTCAGAATTAATCAGTGAGACTCCCATAGGGTTCAGTGTTAATCAGTGAGACTCCCACAGGGTTCAGTGTTAATCAGTGAGACTCCCACAGGGTTCAGTCTTAATCAGTGAGACTCCCATAGGGTTCAGTATTAATCAGTGAGACTCCCATAGGGTTCATGTGTTAATCAGTGAGACTCCCACAGGGTTCAGTGTTAATCAGTGACACTCCCACAGGGCTAAGTGTTAATCAGTGAGACTCCCACAGGGTTCAGTGTTAATCAGTGAGACTCCCATAGGGTTCAGTGTTAATCAGTGAGACTCCCACAGGGTTCAGTCTTAATCAGTGAGACTCCCACAGGGTTCAGTGTTAATCAGTGAGACTCCCACAGGGTTCAGTGTTAATCAGTGAGACTCCCACAGGGTTCAGTATTAATCAGTGAGACTCCCATACGGTTCAGTGTTAATCAGTGAGACTCCCTCAGGGTTCAGTGTTAATCAGTGAGACTCCCACAGGGCTAAGTGTTAATCAGTGAGACTCCTATAGAGTTCAGTGTTAATCAGTGAGACTCCCACAGGGCTAAGTGTTAATCAGTGAGACTCCCATAGGGTTCAGTGTTAATAAGTGAGACTCCCACAGGGTTCATTGTTAATCAGTGAGACTCCCATAGAGTTCATGTGTTAATCAGTGAGACTCCCATAGGGTTCAGTGTTAATCAGTGAGACTCCCACAGGGTTCAGTATTAATCAGTGAGACTCCCATAGGGTTCATGTGTTAATCAGTGAGACTCCCACAGGGTTCAGTGTTAATCAGTGAGACTCCCACAGGGCTAAGTGTTAATCAGTGAGACTCCCATAGGGTTCAGTGTTAATCAGTGAGACTCCCACAGGGTTTAGTGTTAATCAGTGAGACCCCCACAGGGTTCAGTGTTAATCAGTGAGACTCCCATAGAGTTCAGTGTTAATCAGTGAGACTCCCACAGGGTTCAGTGTTAATCAGTGAGACTCCCACAGGGTTCAGTCTTAATCAGTGAGACTCCCATAGGGTTCAGTATTAATCAGTGAGACTCCCATAGGGTTCATGTGTTAATCAGTGAGACTCCCACAGGGTTCAGTGTTAATCAGTGACACTCCCACAGGGCTAAGTGTTAATCAGTGAGACTCCCATAGGGTTCAGTGTTAATCAGTGAGACTCCCACAGGGTTCAGTGTTAATCAGTGAGAGTCCCACAGGGTTCAGTGTTAATCAGTGAGACTCCCACAGGGTTCAGTGTTAATCAGTGACACTCCCTCAGGGCTAAGTGTTAATCAGTGAGACACCCATAGGGTTCAGTGTTAATCAGTGAGACTCCCACAGGGTTCATTGTTAATCAGTGAGACTCCCATAGAGTTCAGTGTTAATCAGTGAGACTCCCATAGGGTTTAGTCTTAATCAGTGAGACTCCCACATTGTTCAGTGTTAATCAGTGAGACCCCCATAGAGTTCAGTGTTAATCAGTGAGACTCCCACAGGGTTCAGTGTTAATCAGTGAGACTCCCATAGGGTTCAGTGTTAATCAGTGAGACTCCCATAGGGTTCAGCATTATTCAGTGAGACTCCCATAGGGTTCATGTGTTAATCAGTGAGACTCCCACAGGGTTCAGTCTTAATCAGTGAGACTCCCACAGGGTTCAGTGTTAATCAGTGAGACTCCCACAGGGTTCAGTCTTAATCAGTGAGACTCCCACAGGGTTCAGTGTTAATCAGTGAGACTCCCACAGGGTTAATTGTTAATCAGTGAGACTCACATAGGGTTCAGTGTTAATCAGTGAGCCTCCCATAGGGTTCAGTGTTAATCAGTGAGACTCCCACAGGGTTCAGTCTTAATCAGTGAGACTCCCACAGGGTTCAGTGTTAATCAGTGAGACTCCCACAGGGTTCAGTGTTAATCAGTGAGACTCCCACAGGGTTCAGTGTTAATCAGTAACACTCCCACAGGGCTAAGTTTTAATCAGTGAGACTCCCATAGGGTTCAGTGTTAATCAGTGAGACTCCTACAGGGTTCATTGTTAATCAGTGAGACTCCCATAGAGTTCAGTGTTAATCAGTGAGACTCCCATAGGGTTCAGTCTTAATCAATGAGACTCCCACAGGATTCAGTGTTAATCAGTGAGACCCCCATAGAGTTCAGTGTTAATCAGTGAGACTCGCACAGGGTTCAGTGTTAATCAGTGAGACTCCCATAGGGTTCAGTGTTAATCAGTGAGACTCCCATAGGGTTCAGTATTATTCAGTGAGACTCCCATAGGGTTCATGTGTTAATAAGTGAGACTCCCACAGGGTTCAGTGTTAATCAGTGAGACTCCCACAGGGTTAAGTGTTCATCAGTGAGACTCCCATAGAGTTCAGTGTTAATCAGTGAGACTCCCACAGGGTTCAGTGTTAATCAGTGAGACTCCCACAGGGTTCAGTCTTAATCAGTGAGACTCCCATAGGGTTCAGTATTAATCAGTGAGACTCCCATAGGGTTCATGTGTTAATCAGTGAGACTCCCACAGGGTTCAGTGTTAATCAGTGACACTCCCACAGGGCTAAGTGTTAATCAGTGAGACTCCCATAGGGTTCAGTGTTAATCAGTGAGACTCCCACAGGGTTCAGTGTTAATCAGTGAGAGTCCCACAGGGTTCAGTGTTAATCAGTGAGACTCCCACAGGGTTCAGTGTTAATCAGTGACACTCCCTCAGGGCTAAGTGTTAATCAGTGAGACACCCATAGGGTTCAGTGTTAATCAGTGAGACTCCCACAGGGTTCATTGTTAATCAGTGAGACTCCCATAGAGTTCAGTGTTAATCAGTGAGACTCCCATAGGGTTTAGTCTTAATCAGTGAGACTCCCACATTGTTCAGTGTTAATCAGTGAGACCCCCATAGAGTTCAGTGTTAATCAGTGAGACTCCCACAGGGTTCAGTGTTAATCAGTGAGACTCCCATAGGGTTCAGTGTTAATCAGTGAGACTCCCATAGGGTTCAGTATTATTCAGTGAGACTCCCATAGGGTTCATGTGTTAATCAGTGAGACTCCCACAGGGTTCAGTCTTAATCAGTGAGACTCCCACAGGGTTCAGTGTTAATCAGTGAGACTCCCACAGGGTTCAGTCTTAATCAGTGAGACTCCCACAGGGTTCAGTGTTAATCAGTGAGACTCCCACAGGGTTAATTGTTAATCAGTGAGACTCACATAGGGTTCAGTGTTAATCAGTGAGCCTCCCATAGGGTTCAGTGTTAATCAGTGAGACTCCCACAGGGTTCAGTCTTAATCAGTGAGACTCCCACAGGGTTCAGTGTTAATCAGTGAGACTCCCACAGGGTTCAGTGTTAATCAGTGAGACTCCCACAGGGTTCAGTGTTAATCAGTAACACTCCCACAGGGCTAAGTGTTAATCAGTGAGACTCCCATAGGGTTCAGTGTTAATCAGTGAGACTCCTACAGGGTTCATTGTTAATCAGTGAGACTCCCATAGAGTTCAGTGTTAATCAGTGAGACTCCCATAGGGTTCAGTCTTAATCAATGAGACTCCCACAGGATTCAGTGTTAATCAGTGAGACCCCCATAGAGTTCAGTGTTAATCAGTGAGACTCGCACAGGGTTCAGTGTTAATCAGTGAGACTCCCATAGGGTTCAGTGTTAATCAGTGAGACTCCCATAGGGTTCAGTATTATTCAGTGAGACTCCCATAGGGTTCATGTGTTAATAAGTGAGACTCCCACAGGGTTCAGTGTTAATCAGTGAGACTCCCACAGGGTTAAGTGTTCATCAGTGAGACTCCCATAGGGTTCAGTGTTAATCAGTGAGACTCCCACAGGGTTCAGTGTTAATCAGTGAGACTCCCAGAGGGTTCAGTCTTAATCAGTGAGACTCCCACAGGGTTCAGTGTTAATCAGTGAGAATCCCACAGGGTTCAGTGTTAATTAGTGAGACTCCCACATGGTTCAGTGTTAATCAGTGAGACTCCCACAGGGTTAATTCTTAATCAGTGAGACTCACATAGGGTTCAGTGTTAATCAATGAGACTCCCACAGGGTTCAGTGTTAATCAGTGAGACTCCCACAGGGTTCATGTGTTAATCAGTGAGACTCCCTTAGGGTTCAGTGTTAATCAGTGAGACTCCCACAGGGTTCAGTGTTAATCAGTGAGAATCCCACAGGGTTCAGTGTTAATCAGTGAGACTCCCAGAGGGTTCAGTCTTAATCAGTGAGACTCCCACAGGGTTCAGTGTTAATCAGTGAGAATCCCACAGGGTTCAGTGTTAATTAGTGAGACTCCCACATGGTTCAGTGTTAATCAGTGAGACTCCCACAGGGTTAATTCTTAATCAGTGAGACTCACATAGGGTTCAGTGTTAATCAATGAGACTCCCACAGGGTTCAGTGTTAATCAGTGAGACTCCCACAGGGTTCATGTGTTAATCAGTGAGACTCCCTTAGGGTTCAGTGTTAATCAGTAAGACTCCCACAGGGTTCAGTGTTAATCAGTGAGACTCCCATAGGGTTCAGTGTTAATCAGTGAGACTCCCACAGGTTTCAGTGTTAATCAGTGAGACTCCCATAGGGTTCAGTGTTAATCAGTGAGACTCCCATAGGATTCAGTATTAATCAGTGAGACTCCCATAGGGTTCATGTGTTAATCAGTGAGACTCCCACAGGGTTCAGTGTTAATCAGTGAGACTCCCACAGGGTTCAGTATTAATCAGTGAGACTCCCATAGGGTTCATGTGTTAATCAGTGAGACTCCCACAGGGTTCAGTGTTAATCAGTGAGACTCCCACAGGGCTAAGTGTTAATCAGTGAGACTCCCATAGGGTTCAGTGTTAATCAGTGAGACTCCCACAGGGTTCAGTCTTAATCAGTGAGACTCCCACAGGGTTCAGTGTTAATCAGTGAGACTCCCACAGGGTTCAGTGTTAATCAGAGACACTCCCACAGGGCTAAGTGTTAATCAGTGAGACTCCCATAGGGTTCAGTGTTAATCAGTGAGACTCCCACAGGGTTAATTGTTAATCAGTGAGACTTCCATAGAGTTCAGTGTTAATCAGTGAGACTCCCACAGGGTTCAGTGTTAATCAGTGAGACTCCCACAGGGTTCAGTGTTAATCAGTGAGACCCCCATAGAGTTCAGCGTTAATCAATGAGACTCCCACAGGGTTCAGTGTTAATCAGTGAGACTCCCATAGGGTTCAGTGTTAATCAGTGAGACTCCCACAGGGTTCAGTATTAATCAGTGAGACTCCCATAGGGTTCAGTATTAATCACTGAGACTCCCATACGGTTCATGTGTTAATCAGTGAGACTCCCACAGGGTTCAGTGTTAATCAGTGAGACTCCCATATGGTTCAGTGTTAATCAGTGAGACTCCCACAGGGTTCAGTGTTAATCAGTGAGACTCCCACAGGGTTCAGTATTAATCAGTGAGACTCCCATAGGGTTCATGTGTTAATCAGTGAGACTCCCACAGGGTTCAGTGTTAATCAGTGAGACTCCCACAGGGCTAAGTGTTAATCAGTGAGACTCCCATAGGGTTCAGTGTTAATCAGTGAGACTCCCACAGGGTTCAGTCTTAATCAGTGAGACTCCCACAGGGTTCAGTGTTAATCAGTGAGACTCCCACAGGGTTCAGTGTTAATCAGAGACACTCCCACAGGGCTAAGTGTTAATCAGTGAGACTCCCATAGGGTTCAGTGTTAATCAGTGAGACTCCCACAGGGTTCATTGTTAATCAGTGAGACTCCCATAGAGTTCAGTGTTAATCAGTGAGACTCCCATAGGGTTCAGTGTTAATCAGTGAGACTCCCACAGGGTTCAGTGTTAATCATTGAGACCCCCATAGAGTTCAGTGTTAATCAATGAGACTCCCACAGGGTTCAGTGTTAATCAGTGAGACTCCCATAGGGTTCAGTGTTAATCAGTGAGACTCCCATAGGGTTCAGTATTATTCAGTGAGACTCCCATAGGGTTCATGTATTAATCAGTGAGACTCCCACAGGGTTCAGTGTTAATCAGTGAGACTCCCACAGGGTTAAGTGTTAATCAGTGAGACTCCCACAGGGTTCAGTGTTAATCAGTGAGACTCCCACAGGGTTCATTGTTAATCAGTGAGACTCCAATAGAGTTCAGTGTTAATCAGTGAGACTCCCATAGGGTTCAGTCTTAATCAGTGAGACTTCCACAGGGTTCAGTGTTAATCAGTGAGACTCCCACAGGGTTCATTGTTAATCAGTGAGACTCCCATAGAGTTCAGTGTTAATCAGTGAGACTCCCATAGGGTTTAGTCTTAATCAGTGAGACTCCCACAGGGTTCATGTGTTAATCAGTGAGACTCCCTCAGGGTTCAGTGTTAATCAGTGAGACTCCCACAGTGCTAAGTGTTAATCAGTGAGACTCCCATAGGGTTCAGTATTAATCAGTGAGACTCCCATAGGGTTCATGTGTTAATCAGTGAGACTCCCATAGGGTTCAGTCTTAATCAGTGAGACTCCCACAGGGTTCAGTGTTAATCAGTGAGACTCCCACAGGGTTCATTGTTAATCAGTGAGACTCCCAAGAGTTCAGTGTTAATCAGTGAGACTCCCATAGGGTTCAGTCTTAATCATTGAGACTCCCACAGGGTTCAGTGTTAATCAGTGAGACTCCCACAGGGTTCATTGTTAATCAGTAAGACTCCCATAGAGTTCAGTGTTAATCAGTGAGACTCCCATAGGGTTCAGTCTTAATCAGTGAGACTCCCACAGGGTTCATGTGTTAATCAGTGAGACTCCCTCAGGGTTCAGTGTTAATCAGTGAGAATCCCACAGTGCTAAGTGTTAATCAGTGAGACTCCCATAGGGTTCAGTGTTAATCAGTGAGACTCCCACAGGGTTCAGTGTTAATCAGTGAGAATCCCACAGGGTTCAATCTTAATCAGTGAGACTCCCATAGGGTTCAGTATTAATCAGTGAGACTCCCATAGGGTTCATGTGTTAATCAGTGAGACTCCCACAGGTTTCAGTGTTAATCAGTGAGACTCCCACAGGGTTCAGTGTTAATCAGTGAGACTCCCATAGGGTTCAGTGTTAATCAGTGAGACTCCCACAGGGTTCAGTGTTAATCAGTGAGACTCCCACAGGGTTCAGTCTTAATCAGTGAGACTCCAATAGGGTTCAGTATTAATCAGTGAGACTCCCATAGGGTTCAGTGTTAATCAGTGAGACTCCCATAGGGTTCAGTATTAATCAGTGAGACTCCCACAGGGTTCAGTGTTAATCAGTGAGACTCCCATAGGGTTCAGTATTAATTAGTGAGACTCCCATAGGGTTCATGTGTTAATCAGTGAGTCTCCCATAGGGTTCAGTGTTAATCAGTGAGACTCCCACAGGGTTCAGTGATAATCAGTGACACTCCCACAGTGCTAAGTGTTAATCAGTGAGACTCCCATATTGTTCAGTGTTAATCAGTGAGACTCCCACAGGGTTCAGTATTAATCAGTGAGACTCCCATAGGGTTCATGTGTTAATCAGTGAGACTCCCACAGGGTTCAGTGTTAATCAGTGAGACTCCCACAGGGCTAAGTGTTAATCAGTGAGACTCCCATAGGGTTCAGTGTTAATCAGTGAGACTCCCACAGAGTTCAGTGTTAATCAGTGAGACTCCCACAGGGTTTAGTCTTAATCAGTGAGACTCCCATAGGGTTCAGTATTAAACAGTGAGACTCCCATAGGGTTCATGTGTTTATCAGTGAGACTCCCACAGGGTTCAGTTTTAATCAGTGACACTCCCGCAGGGCTAAGTGTTAATCAGTGAGACTCCCACAGGGCTAAGTGTTGATCAGTGAGACTCCCACAGGGTTTAGTCTTAATCAGTGAGACTCCCACAGGTTTCAGTGCTAATCAGTGAGACTCCCATAGGGTTCAGTGATAATCAGTGAGACTCCCATAGGGTTCAGTATTAATCAGTGAGACTCCCATAGGGTTCATGTGTTAATCAGTGAGACTCCCACAGGGTTCAGTGTTAATCAGTGAGACTCCCATAGGGTTCAGTGTTAATCAGTGAGACTCCCATAGGGTTCAGTGTTAATCAGTGAGACTCCCACAGGGTTCAGTGTTAATCAGTGAGACTCCCACAGGGTTCAGTCTTAATCAGTGAGACTCCCATAGGGTTCAGTGTTAATCAGTGAGACTCCCATAGGGTTCAGTGTTAATCAGTGAGACTCCCACAGGGTTCAGTGTTAATCAGTGACACTCCCACAGGGCTAAGTGTTAATCAGTGAGACTCCCATAGGGTTCAGTGTTAATCAGTGAGACTCCCACAGGGTTCAGTCTTAATCAGTGAGACTCCCACAGGGTTCAGTGTTAATCAGTGAGACTCCCACAGGGTTCAGTGTTAATCAGTGAGACTCCCACAGGGCTAAGTGTTAATCAGTGAGACTCCCATAGGGTTCAGTCTTAATCAGTGAGACTCCCACAGGGTTCAGTGTTAATCAGTGAGACTCCCACAGGGTTCATTGTTAATCAGTGAGACTCCCATAGAGTTCAGTGTTAATCAGTGAGACTTCCATAGGGTTCAGTCTTAATCAGTGAGACTCCCACAGGGTTGAGTGTTAATCAGTGAGACTCCCACAGGGTTCATTGTTAATCAGTAAGACTCCCATAGAGTTCAGTGTTAATCAGTGAGACTCCCATAGGGTTCAGTCTTAATCAGTGAGACTCCCACAGGGTTTATGTGTTAATCAGTGAGACTCCCTCAGGGTTCAGTGTTAATCAGTGAGACTCCCACAGTGCTAAGTGTTAATCAGTGAGACTCCCATAGGGTTCAGTATTAATCAGTGAGACTCCCATAGGGTTCATGTGTTAATCAGTGAGACTCCCACAGGGTTCAGTGTTAATCAGTGAGACTTCCACAGGGTTCAGTGTTAATCAGTGAGACTCCCACAGGGTTCATTGTTAATCAGTAAGACTCCCATAGAGTTCAGTGTTAATCAGTGAGACTCCCATAGGGTTCAGTCTTAATCAGTGAGACTCCCACAGGGTTCATGTTTTAATCAGTGAGACTCCCTCAGGGTTCAGTGTTAATCAGTGAGACTCCCACAGTGCTAAGTGTTAATCAGTGAGACTCCCATAGGGTTCAGTATTAATCAGTGAGACTCCCATAGGGTTCATGTGTTAATCAGTGAGACTCTCACAGGGTTCAGTGTTAATCAGTGAGACTCCCACAGGGCTAAGTGTTAATCAGTGAGACTCCCATAGGGTTCAGTCTTAATCAGTGAGACCCCCACAGGGTTCAGTGTTAATCAGTGAGACTCCCACAGGGTTCATTGTTAATCAGTGAGACTCCCAAGAGTTCAGTGTTAATCAGTGAGACTCCCATAGGGTTCAGTCTTAATCATTGAGACTCCCACAGGGTTCAGTGTTAATCAGTGAGACTCCCACAGGGTTCATTGTTAATCAGTAAGACTCCCATAGAGTTCAGTGTTAATCAGTGAGACTCCCATAGGGTTCAGTCTTAATCAGTGAGACTCCCACAGGGTTCATGTGTTAATCAGTGAGACTCCCTCAGGGTTCAGTGTTAATCAGTGAGACTCCCACAGTGCTAAGTGTTAATCAGTGAGACTCCCATAGGATTCAGTGTTAATCAGTGAGACTCCCACAGGGTTCAGTGTTAATCAGTGAGAATCCCACAAGGTTCAATCTTAATCAGTGAGACTCCCATAGGGTTCAGTATTAATCAGTGAGACTCCCACAGGGCTAAGTGTTAATCAGTGAGACTCCCATAGGGTTCAGTGTTAATCAGTGAGACTCCCACAGGGTTCAGTGTTAATCAGTGAGACTCCCACAGGGTTCAGTCTTAATCAGTGAGACTCCAATAGGGTTCAGTATTAATCAGTGAGACTCCCATAGGGTTCAGTGTTAATCAGTGAGACTCCCATAGGGTTCAGTATTAATCAGTGAGACTCCCACAGGGTTCAGTGTTAATCAGTGAGACTCCCATAGGGTTCAGTATTAATAAGTGAGACTCCCATAGGGTTCATGTGTTAATCAGTGAGACTCCCATAGGGTTCAGTGTTAATCAGTGAGACTCCCACAGGGTTCAGTGATAATCAGTGACACTCCCACAGTGCTAAGTGTTAATCAGTGAGACTCCCATATTGTTCAGTGTTAATCAGTGAGACTCCCACAGGGTTCAGTATTAATCAGTGAGACTCCCATAGGGTTCATGTGTTAATCAGTGAGACTCCCACAGGGTTCAGTGTTAATCAGTGAGACTCCCACAGGGCTAAGTGTTAATCAGTGAGACTCCCACAGGGTTTAGTCTTAATCAGTGAGACTCCCATAGGGTTCAGTATTAAACAGTGAGACTCCCATAGGGTTCATGTGTTTATCAGTGAGACTCCCACAGGGTTCAGTTTTAATCAGTGACACTCCCACAGGGCTAAGTGTTAATCAGTGAGACTCCCACAGGGATAAGGGTTAATCAGTGAGACTCCCATAGGGTTCAGTGTTGATCAGTGAGACTCCCACAGGGTTCAGTGTTAATCAGTGAGACTCCCACAGGGTTTAGTCTTAATCAGTGAGACTCCCACAGGTTTCAGTGTTAATCAGTGAGACTCCCATAGGGTTCAGTGATAATCAGTGAGACTCCCATAGGGTTCAGTATTAATCAGTGAGACTCCCATAGGGTTCATGTGTTAATCAGTGAGACTCCCACAGGGTTCAGTGTTAATCAGTGAGACTCCCATAGGGTTCAGTGTTAATCAGTGAGACTCCCACAGGTTTCAGTGTTAATCAGTGAGACTCCCATAGGGTTCAGTGTTAATCAGTGAGACCCCCATAGGGTTCAGTATTAATCAGTGAGACTCCCATAGGGTTCATGTGTTAATCAGTGAGACTCCCACAGGGCTGTGTTAATCAGTGAGACTCCCATAGGGTTCAGTGTTAATCAGTGAGACTCCCACAGGGTTCAGTGTTAATCAGTGAGACTCCCACAGGGTTCAGTCTTAATCAGTGAGACTCCCATAGGGTTCAGTGTTAATCAGTGAGACTCCCATAGGGTTCAGTGTTAATCAGTGAGACTCCCACAGGGTTCAGTGTTAATCAGTGACACTCCCACAGGGCTAAGTGTTAATCAGTGAGACTCCCATAGGGTTCAGTGTTAATCAGTGAGACTCCCACAGGGTTCAGTCTTAATCAGTGAGACTCCCACAGGGTTCAGTGTTAATCAGTGAGACTCCCACAGGGTTCAGTGTTAATCAGTGAGACTCCCACAGGGTTCAGTATTAATCAGTGAGACTCCCATAGGGTTCATGTGTTAATCAGTGAGACTCCCACAGGGTTCAGTGTTAATCAGTGAGACTCCCACAGGGCTAAGTGTTAATCAGTGAGACTCCCACAGGGTTTAGTCTTAATCAGTGAGACTCCCATAGGGTTCAGTATTAAACAGTGAGACTCCCATAGGGTTCATGTGTTTATCAGTGAGACTCCCACAGGGTTCAGTTTTAATCAGTGACACTCCCACAGGGCTAAGTGTTAATCAGTGAGACTCCCACAGGGATAAGGGTTAATCAGTGAGACTCCCATAGGGTTCAGTGTTGATCAGTGAGACTCCCACAGGGTTCAGTGTTAATCAGTGAGACTCCCACAGGGTTTAGTCTTAATCAGTGAGACTCCCACAGGTTTCAGTGTTAATCAGTGAGACTCCCATAGGGTTCAGTGATAATCAGTGAGACTCCCATAGGGTTCAGTTTTAATCAGTGAGACTCCCATAGGGTTCATGTGTTAATCAGTGAGACTCCCACAGGGTTCAGTGTTAATCAGTGAGACTCCCATAGGGTTCAGTGTTAATCAGTGAGACTCCCACAGGTTTCAGTGTTAATCAGTGAGACTCCCATAGGGTTCAGTGTTAATCAGTGAGACCCCCATAGGGTTCAGTATTAATCAGTGAGACTCCCATAGGGTTCATGTGTTAATCAGTGAGACTCCCACAGGGCTGTGTTAATCAGTGAGACTCCCATAGGGTTCAGTGTTAATCAGTGAGACTCCCACAGGGTTCAGTGTTAATCAGTGAGACTCCCACAGGGTTCAGTCTTAATCAGTGAGACTCCCATAGGGTTCAGTGTTAATCAGTGAGACTCCCATAGGGTTCAGTGTTAATCAGTGAGACTCCCACAGGGTTCAGTGTTAATCAGTGACACTCCCACAGGGCTAAGTGTTAATCAGTGAGACTCCCATAGGGTTCAGTGCTAATCAGTGAGACTCCCACAGGGTTCAGTCTTAATCAGTGAGACTCCCACAGGGTTCAGTGTTAATCAGTGAGACTCCCACAGGGTTCAGTGTTAATCAGTGAGACTCCCACAGGGCTAAGTGTTAATCAGTGAGACTCCCATAGGGTTCAGTCTTAATCAGTGAGACTCCCACAGGGTTCAGTGTTAATCAGTGAGACTCCCACAGGGTTTATTGTTAATCAGTGAGACTCCCATAGAGTTCAGTGTTAATCAGTGAGACTTCCATAGGGTTCAGTCTTAATCAGTGAGACTCCCACAGGGTTGAGTGTTAATCAGTGAGACTCCCACAGTGCTAAGTGTTAATCAGTGAGACTCCCATAGGATTCAGTGTTAATCAGTGAGACTCCCACAGGGCTAAGTGTTAATCAGTGACTCTCCCATAGGGTTCAGTGTTAATCAGTGAGACTCCCACAGGGTTCAGTCTTAATCAGTGAGACTCCCACAGGGTTCAGTGTTAATCAGTGAGACTCCCACAGGGTTCAGTGTTAATCAGTGAGACTCCCACAGGGCTAAGTGTTAATCAGTGAGACTCCCATAGGGTTCAGTCTTAATCAGTGAGACTCCCACAGGGTTCAGTGTTAATCAGTGAGACTCCCACAGGGTTTATTGTTAATCAGTGAGACTCCCATAGAGTTCAGTGTTAATCAGTGAGACTTCCATAGGGTTCAGTCTTAATCAGTGAGACTCCCACAGGGTTGAGTGTTAATCAGTGAGACTCCCACAGTGCTAAGTGTTAATCAGTGAGACTCCCATAGGATTCAGTGTTAATCAGTGAGACTCCCACAGGGTTCAGTGTTAATCAGTGAGAATCCCACAAGGTTCAATCTTAATCAGTGAGACTCCCATAGGGTTCAGTATTAATCAGTGAGACTCCCATAGGGTTCATGTGTTAATCAGTGAGACTCCCACAGGGTTCAGTGTTAATCAGTGAGACTCCCACAGGGCTAAGTGTTAATCAGTGAGACTCCCATAGGGTTCAGTGTTAATCAGTGAGACTCCCACAGGGTTCAGTGTTAATCAGTGAGACTCCCACAGGGTTCAGTCTTAATCAGTGAGACTCCAATAGGGTTCAGTATTAATCAGTGAGACTCCCATAGGGTTCAGTGTTAATCAGTGAGACTCCCATAGGGTTCAGTATTAATCAGTGAGACTCCCACAGGGTTCAGTGTTAATCAGTGAGACTCCCATAGGGTTCAGTATTAATAAGTGAGACTCCCATAGGGTTCATGTGTTAATCAGTGAGACTCCCATAGGGTTCAGTGTTAATCAGTGAGACTCCCACAGGGTTCAGTGATAATCAGTGACACTCCCACAGTGCTAAGTGTTAATCAGTGAGACTCCCATATTGTTCAGTGTTAATCAGTGAGACTCCCACAGGGTTCAGTATTAATCAGTGAGACTCCCATAGGGTTCATGTGTTAATCAGTGAGACTCCCACAGGGTTCAGTGTTAATCAGTGAGACTCCCACAGGGCTAAGTGTTAATCAGTGAGACTCCCACAGGGTTTAGTCTTAATCAGTGAGACTCCCATAGGGTTCAGTATTAAACAGTGAGACTCCCATAGGGTTCATGTGTTTATCAGTGAGACTCCCACAGGGTTCAGTTTTAATCAGTGGCACTCCCACAGGGCTAAGTGTTAATCAGTGAGACTCCCACAGGGCTAAGTGTTAATCAGTGAGACTCCCATAGGGTTCAGTGTTAATCAGTGAGACTCCCACAGGGTTCAGTGTTAATCAGTGAGACTCCCACAGGGTTCAGTCTTAATCAGTGAGACTCCAATAGGGTTCAGTATTAATCAGTGAGACTCCCATAGGGTTCAGTGTTAATCAGTGAGACTCCCATAGGGTTCAGTATTAATCAGTGAGACTCCCACAGGGTTCAGTGTTAATCAGTGAGACTCCCATAGGGTTCAGTATTAATAAGTGAGACTCCCATAGGGTTCATGTGTTAATCAGTGAGACTCCCATAGGGTTCAGTGTTAATCAGTGAGACTTCCATAGGGTTCAGTCTTAATCAGTGAGACTCCCACAGGGTTGAGTGTTAATCAGTGAGACTCCCACAGGGTTCAATGTTAATCAGTAAGACTCCCATAGAGTTCAGTGTTAATCAGTGAGACTCCCATAGGGTTCAGTCTTAATCAGTGAGACTCCCACAGGGTTTATGTGTTAATCAGTGAGACTCCCTCAGGGTTCAGTGTTAATCAGTGAGACTCCCACAGTGCTAAGTGTTAATCAGTGAGACTCCCATAGGGTTCAGTATTAATCAGTGAGACTCCCATAGGGTTCATGTGTTAATCAGTGAGACTCCCACAGGGTTCAGTGTTAATCAGTGAGACTTCCACAGGGTTCAGTGTTAATCAGTGAGACTCCCACAGGGTTCATTGTTAATCAGTAAGACTCCCATAGAGTTCAGTGTTAATCAGTGAGACTCCCATAGGGTTCAGTCTTAATCAGTGAGACTCCCACAGGGTTCATGTGTTAATCAGTGAGACTCCCTCAGGGTTCAGTGTTAATCAGTGAGACTCCCACAGTGCTAAGTGTTAATCAGTGAGACTCCCATAGGGTTCAGTATTAATCAGTGAGACTCCCATAGGGTTCATGTGTTAATCAGTGAGACTCTCACAGGGTTCAGTGTTAATCAGTGAGACTCCCACAGGGCTAAGTGTTAATCAGTGAGACTCCCATAGGGTTCAGTCTTAATCAGTGAGACTCCCACAGGGTTCAGTGTTAATCAGTGAGACTCCCACAGGGTTCATTGTTAATCAGTGAGACTCCCAAGAGTTCAGTGTTAATCAGTAAGACTCCCATAGGGTTCAGTCTTAATCATTGAGACTCCCACAGGGTTCAGTGTTAATCAGTGAGACTCCCACAGGGTTCATTGTTAATCAGTAAGACTCCCATAGAGTTCAGTGTTAATCAGTGAGATTCCCATAGGGTTCAGTCTTAATCAGTGAGACTCCCACAGGGTTCATGTGTTAATCAGTGAGACTCCCTCAGGGTTCAGTGTTAATCAGTGAGACTCCCACAGTGCTAAGTGTTAATCAGTGAGACTCCCATAGGATTCAGTGTTAATCAGTGAGACTCCCACAGGTTTCAGTGTTAATCAGTGAGACTCCCATAGGGTTCAGTGATAATCAGTGAGACTCCCATAGGGTTCAGTATTAATCAGTGAGACTCCCATAGGGTTCATGTGTTAATCAGTGAGACTCCCACAGGGTTCAGTGTTAATCAGTGAGACTCCCATAGGGTTCAGTGTTAATCAGTGAGACTCCCACAGGTTTCAGTGTTAATCAGTGAGACTCCCATAGGGTCCAGTGTTAATCAGTGAGACCCCCATAGGGTTCAGTATTAATCAGTGAGACTCCCATAGGGTTCATGTGTTAATCAGTGAGACTCCCACAGGGCTGTGTTAATCAGTGAGACTCCCATAGGGTTCAGTGTTAATCAGTGAGACTCCCACAGGGTTCAGTGTTAATCAGTGAGACTCCCACAGGGTTCAGTCTTAATCAGTGAGACCCCCATAGGGTTCAGTATTAATCAGTGAGACTCCCATAGGGTTCATGTGTTAATCAGTGAGACTCCCACAGGGCTGTGTTAATCAGTGAGACTCCCATAGGGTTCAGTGTTAATCAGTGAGACTCCCACAGGGTTCAGTGTTAATCAGTGAGACTCCCACAGGGTTCAGTCTTAATCAGTGAGACTCCCATAGGGTTCAGTGTTAATCAGTGAGACTCCCATAGGGTTCAGTGTTAATCAGTGAGACTCCCACAGGGTTCAGTGTTAATCAGTGACACTCCCACAGGGCTAAGTGTTAATCGGTGAGACTCCCATAGGGTTCAGTGTTAATCAGTGAGACTCCCACAGGGTTCAGTCTTAATCAGTGAGACTCCCACAGGGTTCAGTGTTAATCAGTGAGACTCCCACAGGGTTCAGTGTTAATCAGTGAGACTCCCACAGGGCTAAGTGTTAATCAGTGAGACTCCCATAGGGTTCAGTCTTAATCAGTGAGACTCCCACAGGGTTCAGTGTTAATCAGTGAGACTCCCACAGGGTTTATTGTTAATCAGTGAGACTCCCATAGAGTTCAGTGTTAATCAGTGAGACTTCCATAGGGTTCAGTCTTAATCAGTGAGACTCCCACAGGGTTGAGTGTTAATCAGTGAGACTCCCACAGTGCTAAGTGTTAATCAGTGAGACTCCCATAGGATTCAGTGTTAATCAGTGAGACTCCCACAGGGCTAAGTGTTAATCAGTGAGACTCCCATAGGGTTCAGTGTTAATCAGTGAGACTCCCACAGGGTTCAGTCTTAATCAGTGAGACTCCCACAGGGTTCAGTGTTAATCAGTGAGACTCCCACAGGGTTCAGTGTTAATCAGTGAGACTCCCACAGGGCTAAGTGTTAATCAGTGAGACTCCCATAGGGTTCAGTCTTAATCAGTGAGACTCCCACAGGGTTCAGTGTTAATCAGTGAGACTCCCACAGGGTTTATTGTTAATCAGTGAGACTCCCATAGAGTTCAGTGTTAATCAGTGAGACTTCCATAGGGTTCAGTCTTAATCAGTGAGACTCCCACAGGGTTGAGTGTTAATCAGTGAGACTCCCACAGTGCTAAGTGTTAATCAGTGAGACTCCCATAGGATTCAGTGTTAATCAGTGAGACTCCCACAGGGTTCAGTGTTAATCAGTGAGAATCCCACAAGGTTCAATCTTAATCAGTGAGACTCCCATAGGGTTCAGTATTAATCAGTGAGACTCCCATAGGGTTCATGTGTTAATCAGTGAGACTCCCACAGGGTTCAGTGTTAATCAGTGAGACTCCCACAGGGCTAAGTGTTAATCAGTGAGACTCCCATAGGGTTCAGTGTTAATCAGTGAGACTCCCACAGGGTTCAGTGTTAATCAGTGAGACTCCCACAGGGTTCAGTCTTAATCAGTGAGACTCCAATAGGGTTCAGTATTAATCAGTGAGACTCCCATAGGGTTCAGTGTTAATCAGTGAGACTCCCATAGGGTTCAGTATTAATCAGTGAGACTCCCACAGGGTTCAGTGTTAATCAGTGAGACTCCCATAGGGTTCAGTATTAATAAGTGAGACTCCCATAGGGTTCATGTGTTAATCAGTGAGACTCCCATAGGGTTCAGTGTTAATCAGTGAGACTCCCACAGGGTTCAGTGATAATCAGTGACACTCCCACAGTGCTAAGTGTTAATCAGTGAGACTTCCATAGGGTTCAGTCTTAATCAGTGAGACTCCCACAGGGTTGAGTGTTAATCAGTGAGACTCCCACAGGGTTCAATGTTAATCAGTAAGACTCCCATAGAGTTCAGTGTTAATCAGTGAGACTCCCATAGGGTTCAGTCTTAATCAGTGAGACTCCCACAGGGTTTATGTGTTAATCAGTGAGACTCCCTCAGGGTTCAGTGTTAATCAGTGAGACTCCCACAGTGCTAAGTGTTAATCAGTGAGACTCCCATAGGGTTCAGTATTAATCAGTGAGACTCCCATAGGGTTCATGTGTTAATCAGTGAGACTCCCACAGGGTTCAGTGTTAATCAGTGAGACTTCCACAGGGTTCAGTGTTAATCAGTGAGACTCCCACAGGGTTCATTGTTAATCAGTAAGACTCCCATAGAGTTCAGTGTTAATCAGTGAGACTCCCAAAGGGTTCAGTCTTAATCAGTGAGACTCCCACAGGGTTCATGTGTTAATCAGTGAGACTCCCTCAGGGTTCAGTGTTAATCAGTGAGACTCCCACAGTGCTAAGTGTTAATCAGTGAGACTCCCATAGGGTTCAGTATTAATCAGTGAGACTCCCATAGGGTTCATGTGTTAATCAGTGAGACTCTCACAGGGTTCAGTGTTAATCAGTGAGACTCCCACAGGGCTAAGTGTTAATCAGTGAGACTCCCATAGGGTTCAGTCTTAATCAGTGAGACTCCCACAGGGTTCAGTGTTAATCAGTGAGACTCCCACAGGGTTCATTGTTGATCAGTGAGACTCCCAAGAGTTCAGTGTTAATCAGTGAGACTCCCATAGGGTTCAGTCTTAATCATTGAGACTCCCACAGGGTTCAGTGTTAATCAGTGAGACTCCCACAGGGTTCATTGTTAATCAGTAAGACTCCCATAGAGTTCAGTGTTAATCAGTGAGACTCCCATAGGGTTCAGTCTTAATCAGTGAGACTCCCACAGGGTTCATGTGTTAATCAGTGAGACTCCCTCAGGGTTCAGTGTTAATCAGTGAGACTCCTACAGTGCTAAGTGTTAATCAGTGAGACTCCCATAGGATTCAGTGTTAATCAGTGAGACTCCCACAGGGTTCAGTGTTAATCAGTGAGAATCCCACAAGGTTCAATCTTAATCAGTGAGACTCCCATAGGGTTCAGTATTAATCAGTGAGACTCCCATAGGGTTCATGTGTTAATCAGTGAGACTCCCACAGGGTTCAGTGTTAATCAGTGAGACTCCCACAGGGCTAAGTGTTAATCAGTGAGACTCCCATAGGGTTCAGTGTTAATCAGTGAGACTCCCACAGGGTTCAGTGTTAATCAGTGAGACTCCCACAGGGTTCAGTCTTAATCAGTGAGACTCCAATAGGGTTCAGTATTAATCAGTGAGACTCCCATAGGGTTCAGTGTTAATCAGTGAGACTCCCATAGGGTTCAGTATTAATCAGTGAGACTCCCACAGGGTTCAGTGTTAATCAGTGAGACTCCCATAGGGTTCAGTATTAATAAGTGAGACTCCCATAGGGTTCATGTGTTGATCAGTGAGACTCCCATAGGGTTCAGTGTTAATCAGTGAGACTCCCACAGGGTTCAGTGATAATCAGTGACACTCCCACAGTGCTAAGTGTTAATCAGTGAGACTCCCATATTGTTCAGTGTTAATCAGTGAGACTCCCACAGGGTTCAGTATTAATCAGTGAGACTCCCATAGGGTTCATGTGTTAATCAGTGAGACTCCCACAGGGTTCAGTGTTAATCAGTGAGACTCCCACAGGGCTAAGTGTTAATCAGTGAGACTCCCACAGGGTTTAGTCTTAATCAGTGAGACTCCCATAGGGTTCAGTATTAAACAGTGAGACTCCCATAGGGTTCATGTGTTTATCAGTGAGAATCCCACAGGGTTCAGTTTTAATCAGTGACACTCCCACAGGGCTAAGTGTTAATCAGTGAGACTCCCACAGGGATAAGGGTTAATCAGTGAGACTCCCATAGGGTTCAGTGTTGATCAGTGAGACTCCCACAGGGTTCAGTGTTAATCAGTGAGACTCCCACAGGGTTTAGTCTTAATCAGTGAGACTCCCACAGGTTTCAGTGTTAATCAGTGAGACTCCCATAGGGTTCAGTGATAATCAGTGAGACTCCCATAGGGTTCAGTATTAATCAGTGAGACTCCCATAGGGTTCATGTGTTAATCAGTGAGACTCCCACAGGGTTCAGTGTTAATCAGTGAGACTCCCATAGGGTTCAGTGTTAATCAGTGAGACTCCCACAGGTTTCAGTGTTAATCAGTGAGACTCCCATAGGGTTCAGTGTTAATCAGTGAGACCCCCATAGGGTTCAGTATTAATCAGTGAGACTCCCATAGGGTTCATGTGTTAATCAGTGAGACTCCCACAGGGCTGTGTTAATCAGTGAGACTCCCATAGGGTTCAGTGTTAATCAGTGAGACTCCCACAGGGTTCATTGTTAATCAGTGAGACTGCCACAGGGTTCAGTCTTAATCAGTGAGACTCCCATAGGGTTCAGTGTTAATCAGTGAGACTCCCATAGGGTTCAGTGTTAATCAGTGAGACTCCCACAGGGTTCAGTGTTAATCAGTGACACTCCCACAGGGCTAAGTGTTAATCGGTGAGACTCCCATAGGGTTCAGTGTTAATCAGTGAGACTCCCACAGGGTTCAGTCTTAATCAGTGAGACTCCCACAGGGTTCAGTGTTAATCAGTGAGACTCCCACAGGGTTCAGTGTTAATCAGTGAGACTCCCACAGGGCTAAGTGTTAATCAGTGAGACTCCCATAGGGTTCAGTCTTAATCAGTGAGACTCCCACAGGGTTCAGTGTTAATCAGTGAGACTCCCACAGGGTTTATTGTTAATCAGTGAGACTCCCATAGAGTTCAGTGTTAATCAGTGAGACTTCCATAGGGTTCAGTCTTAATCAGTGAGACTCCCACAGGGTTGAGTGTTAATCAGTGAGACTCCCACAGTGCTAAGTGTTAATCAGTGAGACTCCCATAGGATTCAGTGTTAATCAGTGAGACTCCCACAGGGCTAAGTGTTAATCAGTGAGACTCCCATAGGGTTCAGTGTTAATCAGTGAGACTCCCACAGGGTTCAGTCTTAATCAGTGAGACTCCCACAGGGTTCAGTGTTAATCAGTGAGACTCCCACAGGGTTCAGTGTTAATCAGTGAGACTCCCACAGGGCTAAGTGTTAATCAGTGAGACTCCCATAGGGTTCAGTCTTAATCAGTGAGACTCCCACAGGGTTCAGTGTTAATCAGTGAGACTCCCACAGGGTTTATTGTTAATCAGTGAGACTCCCATAGAGTTCAGTGTTAATCAGTGAGACTTCCATAGGGTTCAGTCTTAATCAGTGAGACTCCCACAGGGTTGAGTGTTAATCAGTGAGACTCCCACAGTGCTAAGTGTTAATCAGTGAGACTCCCATAGGATTCAGTGTTAATCAGTGAGACTCCCACAGGGTTCAGTGTTAATCAGTGAGAATCCCACAAGGTTCAATCTTAATCAGTGAGACTCCCATAGGGTTCAGTATTAATCAGTGAGACTCCCATAGGGTTCATGTGTTAATCAGTGAGACTCCCACAGGGTTCAGTGTTAATCAGTGAGACTCCCACAGGGCTAAGTGTTAATCAGTGAGACTCCCATAGGGTTCAGTGTTAATCAGTGAGACTCCCACAGGGTTCAGTGTTAATCAGTGAGACTCCCACAGGGTTCAGTCTTAATCAGTGAGACTCCAATAGGGTTCAGTATTAATCAGTGAGACTCCCATAGGGTTCAGTGTTAATCAGTGAGACTCCCATAGGGTTCAGTATTAATCAGTGAGACTCCCACAGGGTTCAGTGTTAATCAGTGAGACTCCCATAGGGTTCAGTATTAATAAGTGAGACTCCCATAGGGTTCATGTGTTAATCAGTGAGACTCCCATAGGGTTCAGTGTTAATCAGTGAGACTCCCACAGGGTTCAGTGATAATCAGTGACACTCCCACAGTGCTAAGTGTTAATCAGTGAGACTCCCATATTGTTCAGTGTTAATCAGTGAGACTCCCACAGGGTTCAGTATTAATCAGTGAGACTCCCATAGGGTTCATGTGTTAATCAGTGAGACTCCCACAGGGTTCAGTGTTAATCAGTGAGACTCCCACAGGGCTAAGTGTTAATCAGTGAGACTCCCACAGGGTTTAGTCTTAATCAGTGAGACTCCCATAGGGTTCAGTATTAAACAGTGAGACTCCCATAGGGTTCATGTGTTTATCAGTGAGACTCCCACAGGGTTCAGTTTTAATCAGTGACACTCCCACAGGGCTAAGTGTTAATCAGTGAGACTCCCACAGGGCTAAGTGTTAATCAGTGAGACTCCCATAGGGTTCAGTGTTAATCAGTGAGACTCCCACAGGGTTCAGTGTTAATCAGTGAGACTCCCACAGGGTTCAGTCTTAATCAGTGAGACTCCAATAGGGTTCAGTATTAATCAGTGAGACTCCCATAGGGTTCAGTGTTAATCAGTGAGACTCCCATAGGGTTCAGTATTAATCAGTGAGACTCCCACAGGGTTCAGTGTTAATCAGTGAGACTCCCATAGGGTTCAGTATTAATAAGTGAGACTCCCATAGGGTTCATGTGTTAATCAGTGAGACTCCCATAGGGTTCAGTGTTAATCAGTGAGACTCCCACAGGGTTCAGTGATAATCAGTGACACTCCCACAGTGCTAAGTGTTAATCAGTGAGAATCCCATATTGTTCAGTGTTAATCAGTGAGACTCCCACAGGGTTCAGTATTAATCAGTGAGACTCCCATAGGGTTCATGTGTTAATCAGTGAGACTCCCACAGGGTTCAGTGTTAATCAGTGAGACTCCCACAGGGCTAAGTGTTAATCAGTGAGACTCCCACAGGGTTTAGTCTTAATCAGTGAGACTCCCACAGGGTTCAGTCTTAATCAGTGAGACTCCCACAGGGTTCAGTGTTAATCAGTGAGACTCCCACAGGGTTCAGTGTTAATCAGTGAGACTCCCACAGGGCTAAGTGTTAATCAGTGAGACTCCCATAGGGTTCAGTCTTAATCAGTGAGACTCCCACAGGGTTCAGTGTTAATCAGTGAGACTCCCACAGGGTTTATTGTTAATCAGTGAGACTCCCATAGAGTTCAGTGTTAATCAGTGAGACTTCCATAGGGTTCAGTCTTAATCAGTGAGACTCCCACAGGGTTGAGTGTTAATCAGTGAGACTCCCACAGTGCTAAGTGTTAATCAGTGAGACTCCCATAGGATTCAGTGTTAATCAGTGAGACTCCCACAGGGTTCAGTGTTAATCAGTGAGAATCCCACAAGGTTCAATCTTAATCAGTGAGACTCCCATAGGGTTCAGTATTAATCAGTGAGACTCCCATAGGGTTCATGTGTTAATCAGTGAGACTCCCACAGGGTTCAGTGTTAATCAGTGAGACTCCCACAGGGCTAAGTGTTAATCAGTGAGACTCCCATAGGGTTCAGTGTTAATCAGTGAGACTCCCACAGGGTTCAGTGTTAATCAGTGAGACTCCCACAGGGTTCAGTCTTAATCAGTGAGACTCCAATAGGGTTCAGTATTAATCAGTGAGACTCCCATAGGGTTCAGTGTTAATCAGTGAGACTCCCATAGGGTTCAGTATTAATCAGTGAGACTCCCACAGGGTTCAGTGTTAATCAGTGAGACTCCCATAGGGTTCAGTATTAATAAGTGAGACTCCCATAGGGTTCATGTGTTAATCAGTGAGACTCCCATAGGGTTCAGTGTTAATCAGTGAGACTCCCACAGGGTTCAGTGATAATCAGTGACACTCCCACAGTGCTAAGTGTTAATCAGTGAGACTCCCATATTGTTCAGTGTTAATCAGTGAGACTCCCACAGGGTTCAGTATTAATCAGTGAGACTCCCATAGGTTCATGTGTTAATCAGTGAGACTCCCACAGGGTTCAGTGTTAATCAGTGAGACTCCCACAGGGCTAAGTGTTAATCAGTGAGACTCCCACAGGGTTTAGTCTTAATCAGTGAGACTCCCATAGGGTTCAGTATTAAACAGTGAGACTCCCATAGGGTTCATGTGTTTATCAGTGAGACTCCCACAGGGTTCAGTTTTAATCAGTGACACTCCCACAGGGCTAAGTGTTAATCAGTGAGACTCCCACAGGGCTAAGTTTTAATCAGTGAGACTCCCATAGGGTTCAGTGTTAATCAGTGAGACTCCCACAGGGTTCAGTGTTAATCAGTGAGACTCCCACAGGGTTCAGTCTTAATCAGTGAGACTCCAATAGGGTTCAGTATTAATCAGTGAGACTCCCATAGGGATCAGTGTTAATCAGTGAGACTCCCATAGGGTTCAGTATTAATCAGTGAGACTCCCACAGGGTTCAGTGTTAATCAGTGAGACTCCCATAGGGTTCAGTATTAATAAGTGAGACTCCCATAGGGTTCATGTGTTAATCAGTGAGACTCCCATAGGGTTCAGTGTTAATCAGTGAGACTCCCACAGGGTTCAGTGATAATCAGTGACACTCCCACAGTGCTAAGTGTTAATCAGTGAGACTCCCATATTGTTCAGTGTTAATCAGTGAGACTCCCACAGGGTTCAGTATTAATCAGTGAGACTCCCATAGGGTTCATGTGTTAATCAGTGAGACTCCCACAGGGTTCAGTGTTAATCAGTGAGACTCCCACAGGGCTAAGTGTTAATCAGTGAGACTCCCACAGGGTTTAGTCTTAATCAGTGAGACTCCCATAGGGTTCAGTATTAAACAGTGAGACTCCCATAGGGTTCATGTGTTTATCAGTGAGACTCCCACAGGGTTCAGTTTTAATCAGTGACACTCCCACAGGGCTAAGTGTTAATCAGTGAGACTCCCACAGGGATAAGTGTTAATCAGTGAGACTCCCATAGGGTTCAGTGTTGATCAGTGAGACTCCCACAGGGTTCAGTGTTAATCAGTGAGACTCCCACAGGGTTTAGTCTTAATCAGTGAGACTCCCACAGGTTTCAGTGTTAATCAGTGAGACTCCCATAGGGTTCAGTGATAATCAGTGAGACTCCCATAGGGTTCAGTATTAATCAGTGAGACTCCCATAGGGTTCATGTGTTAATCAGTGAGACTCCCACAGGGTTCAGTGTTAATCAGTGAGACTCCCATAGGGTTCAGTGTTAATCAGTGAGACTCCCACAGGTTTCAGTGTTAATCAGTGAGACTCCCATAGGGTTCAGTGTTAATCAGTGAGACCCCCATAGGGTTCAGTATTAATCAGTGAGACTCCCATAGGGTTCATGTATTAATCAGTGAGACTCCCACAGGGCTGTGTTAATCAGTGAGACTCCCATAGGGTTCAGTGTTAATCAGTGAGACTCCCACAGGGTTCAGTGTTAATCAGTGAGACTCCCACAGGGTTCAGTCTTAATCAGTGAGACTCCCATAGGGTTCAGTGTTAATCAGTGAGACTCCCATAGGGTTCAGTGTTAATCAGTGAGACTCCCACAGGGTTCAGTGTTAATCAGTGACACTCCCACAGGGCTAAGTGTTAATCAGTGAGACTCCCATAGGGTTCAGTGTTAATCAGTGAGACTCCCACAGGGTTCAGTCTTAATCAGTGAGACTCCCACAGGGTTCAGTGTTAATCAGTGAGACTCCCACAGGGTTCAGTGTTAATCAGTGAGACTCCCACAGGGCTAAGTGTTAATCAGTGAGACTCCCATAGGGTTCAGTCTTAATCAGTGAGACTCCCACAGGGTTCAGTGTTAATCAGTGAGACTTCCATAGGGTTCAGTCTTAATCAGTGAGACTCCCACAGGGTTGAGTGTTAATCAGTGAGACTCCCACAGTGCTAAGTGTTAATCAGTGAGACTCCCATAGGATTCAGTGTTAATCAGTGAGACTCCCACAGGGTTCAGTGTTAATCAGTGAGAATCCCACAAGGTTCAATCTTAATCAGTGAGACTCCCATAGGGTTCAGTATTAATCAGTGAGACTCCCATAGGGTTCATGTGTTAATCAGTGAGACTCCCACAGGGTTCAGTGTTAATCAGTGAGACTCCCACAGGGCTAAGTGTTAATCAGTGAGACTCCCATAGGGTTCATTGTTAATCAGTGAGACTCCCACAGGGTTCAGTGTTAATCAGTGAGACTCCCACAGGGTTCAGTCTTAATCAGTGAGACTCCAATAGGGTTCAGTATTAATCAGTGAGACTCCCATAGGGTTCAGTGTTAATCAGTGAGACTCCCATAGGGTTCAGTATTAATCAGTGAGACTCCCACAGGGTTCAGTGTTAATCAGTGAGACTCCCATAGGGTTCAGTATTAATAAGTGAGACTCCCATAGGGTTCATGTGTTAATCAGTGAGACTCCCATAGGGTTCAGTGTTAATCAGTGAGACTCCCACAGGGTTCAGTGATAATCAGTGACACTCCCACAGTGCTAAGTGTTAATCAGTGAGACTCCCATATTGTTCAGTGTTAATCAGTGAGACTCCCACAGGGTTAAGTATTAATCAGTGAGACTCCCATAGGGTTCATGTGTTAATCAGTGAGACTCCCACTGGGTTCAGTGTTAATCAGTGAGACTCCCACAGGGCTAAGTGTTAATCAGTGAGACTCCCACAGGGTTTAGTCTTAATCAGTGAGACTCCCATAGGGTTCAGTATTAAACAGTGAGACTCCCATAGGGTTCATGTGTTTATCAGTGAGACTCCCACAGGGTTCAGTTTTAATCAGTGACACTCCCACAGGGCTAAGTGTTAATCAGTGAGACTCCCACAGGGATAAGTGTTAATCAGTGAGACTCCCATAGGGTTCAGTATTAATCAGTGAGACTCCCACAGGGTTTAGTCTTAATCAGTGAGACTCCCACAGGTTTCAGTGTTAATCAGTGAGACTCCCATAGGGTTCAGTGATAATCAGTGAGACTCCCATAGGGTTCAGTATTAATCAGTGAGACTCCCATAGGGTTCATGTGTTAATCAGTGAGACTCCCACAGGGTTCAGTGTTAATCAGTGAGACTCCCATAGGGTTCAGTGTTAATCAGTGAGACTCCCACAGGTTTCAGTGTTAATCAGTGAGACTCCCATAGGGTTCAGTGTTAATCAGTGAGACCCCCATAGGGTTCAGTATTAATCAGTGAGACTCCCATAGGGTTCATGTGTTAATCAGTGAGACTCCCACAGGGCTGTGTTAATCAGTGAGACTCCCATAGGGTTCAGTGTTAATCAGTGAGACTCCCACAGGGTTCAGTGTTAATCAGTGAGACTCCCACAGGGTTCAGTCTTAATCAGTGAGACTCCCATAGGGTTCAGTGTTAATCAGTGAGACTCCCATAGGGTTCAGTGTTAATCAGTGAGACTCCCACAGGGTTCAGTGTTAATCAGTGACACTCCCACAGGGCTAAGTGTTAATCAGTGAGACTCCCATAGGGTTCAGTGTTAATCAGTGAGACTCCCACAGGGTTCAGTCTTAATCAGTGAGACTCCCACAGGGTTCAGTGTTAATCAGTGAGACTCCCACAGGGTTCAGTGTTAATCAGTGAGACTCCCACAGGGCTAAGTGTTAATCAGTGAGACTCCCATAGGGTTCAGTCTTAATCAGTGAGACTCCCACAGGGTTCAGTGTTAATCAGTGAGACTCCCACAGGGTTCATTGTTAATCAGTGAGACTCCCATAGAGTTCAGTGTTAATCAGTGAGACTTCCATAGGGTTCAGTCTTAATCAGTGAGACTCCCACAGGGTTGAGTGTTAATCAGTGAGACTCCCACAGGGTTCATTGTTAATCAGTAAGACTCCCATAGAGTTCAGTGTTAATCAGTGAGACTCCCATAGGGTTCAGTCTTGATCAGTGAGACTCCCACAGGGTTTATGTGTTAATCAGTGAGACTCCCTCAGGGTTCAGTGTTAATCAGTGAGACTCCCACAGTGCTAAGTGTTAATCAGTGAGACTCCCATAGGGTTCAGTATTAATCAGTGAGACTCCCATAGGGTTCATGTGTTAATCAGTGAGACTCCCACAGGGTTCAGTGTTAATCAGTGACACTCCCACAGGGCTAAGTGTTAATCAGTGAGACTCCCATAGGGTTCAGTGTTAATCAGTGAAACTCCCACAGGGTTCAGTCTTAATCAGTGAGACTCCCACAGGGTTCAGTGTTAATCAGTGAGACTCCCACAGGGTTCAGTGTTAATCAGTGAGACTCCCACAGGGTTCAGTGTTAATCAGTGAGACTCCCACAGGGCTAAGTGTTAATCAGTGAGACTCCCATAGGGTTCAGTCTTAATCAGTGAGACTCCCACAGGGTTCAGTGTTAATCAGTGAGACTCCCACAGGGTTCATTTTTAATCAGTGAGACTCCCATAGAGTTCAGTGTTAATCAGTGAGACTCCCATAGGGTTCAGTCTTAATCAGTGAGACTCCCACAGGGTTCAGTGTTAATCACTGAGACTCCCACAGGGTTCATTGTTAATCAGTAAGACTCCCATAGAGTTCAGTGTTAATCAGTGAGACGCCCATAGGGTTCAGTCTTAATCAGTGAGACTCCCACAGGGTTCATGTGTTAATCAGTGAGACTCCCTCAGGGTTCAGTGTTAATCAGTGAGACTCCCACAGTGCTAAGTGTTAATCAGTGAGACTCCCATAGGGTTCAGTGTTAATCAGTGAGACTCCCACAGGGTTCAGTGTTAACCAGTGAGACTCCCACAGGGTTCAATCTTAATCAGTGAGACTCCCATAGGGTTCAGTATTAATCAGTGAGACTCCCATAGGGTTCATGTGTTAATCAGTGAGACTCCCACAGGGTTCAGTGTTAATCAGTGAGACTCCCACAGGGCTAAGTGTTAATTAGTGAGACTTCCATAGGGTTCAGTGTTAATCAGTGAGACTCCCATAGGGTTCAGTGTTAATCAGTGAGACTCCCACAGGGTTCAATCTTAATCAGTGAGACTCCCATAAGGTTCAGTATTAATCAGTGAGACTCCCATAGGGTTCATGTGTTAATCAGTGAGACTCCCACAGGGTTCAGTGATAATCAGTGACACTCCCACAGGGCTAAGTGTTAATCAGTGAGACTCCCACAGGGTTCAGTATTAATCAGTGAGACTCCCACAGGGTTCAGTGTTAATCAGTGAGACTCCCACAGGGTTCAGTGTTAATCAGTGAGACTCCCACAGGGTTCAGTCTTAATCAGTGAGACTCCAATAGGGTTCAGTATTAATCAGTGAGACTCCCATAGGGTTCATGTGTTAATCAGTGAGACTCCCATAGAGTTCAGTGTTAATCAGTGAGACTCCCATATTGTTCAGTGTTAATCAGTGAGACTCCCATAGAGTTCAGTGTTAATCAGTGAGACTTCCATAGGGTTCAGTCTTAATCAGTGAGACTCCCACAGGGTTGAGTGTTAATCAGTGAGACTCCCACAGGGTTCATTGTTAATCAGTAAGACTCCCATAGAGTTCAGTGTTAATCAGTGAGACTCCCATAGGGTTCAGTCTTAATCAGTGAGACTCCCACAGGGTTTATGTGTTAATCAGTGAGACTCCCTCAGGGTTCAGTGTTAATCAGTGAGACTCCCACAGTGCTAAGTGTTAATCAGTGAGACTCCCATAGGGTTCAGTATTAATCAGTGAGACTCCCATAGGGTTCATGTGTTAATCAGTGAGACTCCCACAGGGTTCAGTGTTAATCAGTGACACTCCCACAGGGCTAAGTGTTAATCAGTGAGACTCCCATAGGGTTCAGTCTTAATCAGTGAGACTCCCACAGGGTTCAGTGTTAATCAGTGAGACTCCCACAGGGTTCATTGTTAATCAGTGAGACTCCCATAGAGTTCAGTGTTAATCAGTGAGACTCCCATAGGGTTCAGTCTTAATCAGTGAGACTCCCACAGGGTTCAGTGTTAATCACTGAGACTCCCACAGGGTTCATTGTTAATCAGTAAGACTCCCATAGAGTTCAGTGTTAATCAGTGAGACTCCCATAGGGTTCAGTCTTAATCAGTGAGACTCCCACAGGGTTCATGTGTTAATCAGTGAGACTCCTTCAGGGTTCAGTGTTAATCAGTGAGACTCCCATAGTGCTAAGTGTTAATCAGTGAGACTCCCATAGGGTTCAGTGTTAATCAGTGAGACTCCCACAGGGTTCAGTGTTAATCAGTGAGACTCCCACAGCGTTCAATCTTAATCAGTGAGACTCCCATAGGGTTCAGTATTAATCAGTGAGACTCCCATAGGGTTCATGTGTTAATCAGTGAGACTCCCACAGGGTTCAGTGTTAATCAGTGAGACTCCCACAGGGCTAAGTGTTAATCAGTGAGACTCCCATAGGGTTCAGTGTTAATCAGTGAGACTCCCACAGGGTTCAGTGTTAATCAGTGAGACTCCCACAGGGTTTAGTCTTAATCAGTGAGACTCCCATAGGGTTCAGTATTAATCAGTGAGACTCCCATAGGGTCCATGTGTTAATCAGTGAGACTCCCACAGGGCTAAGTGTTAATCAGTGAGACTCCCATAGGGTTCAGTCTTAATCAGTGAGACTCCCACAGGGTTCAGTGTTAATCAGTGAGACTCCCACAGGGTTCAGTGATAATCAGTGACACTCCCACAGGGCTAAGTGTTAATCAGTGAGACTCCCACAGGGTTCAGTATTAATCAGTGAGACTCCCACAGGGTTCAGTGTTAATCAGTGAGACTCCCACAGGGTTCAGTGTTAATCAGTGAGACTCCCACAGGGTTCAGTCTTAATCAGTGAGACTCCAATAGGGTTCAGTATTAATCAGTGAGACTCCCATAGGGTTCATGTGTTAATCAGTGAGACTCCCATAGAGTTCAGTGTTAATCAGTGAGACTCCCATATTGTTCAGTGTTAATCAGTGAGACTCCCATAGAGTTCAGTGTTAATCAGTGAGACTTCCATAGGGTTCAGTCTTAATCAGTGAGACTCCCACAGGGTTGAGTGTTAATCAGTGAGACTCCCACAGGGTTCATTGTTAATCAGTAAGACTCCCATAGAGTTCAGTGTTAATCAGTGAGACTCCCATAGGGTTCAGTCTTAATCAGTGAGACTCCCACAGGGTTTATGTGTTAATCAGTGAGACTCCCTCAGGGTTCAGTGTTAATCAGTGAGACTCCCACAGTGCTAAGTGTTAATCAGTGAGACTCCCATAGGGTTCAGTATTAATCAGTGAGACTCCCATAGGGTTCATGTGTTAATCAGTGAGACTCCCACAGGGTTCAGTGTTAATCAGTGACACTCCCACAGGGCTAAGTGTTAATCAGTGAGACTCCCATAGGGTTCAGTCTTAATCAGTGAGACTCCCACAGGGTTCAGTGTTAATCAGTGAGACTCCCACAGGGTTCATTGTTAATCAGTGAGACTCCCATAGAGTTCAGTGTTAATCAGTGAGACTCCCATAGGGTTCAGTCTTAATCAGTGAGACTCCCACAGGGTTCAGTGTTAATCACTGAGACTCCCACAGGGTTCATTGTTAATCAGTAAGACTCCCATAGAGTTCAGTGTTAATCAGTGAGACTCCCATAGGGTTCAGTCTTAATCAGTGAGACTCCCACAGGGTTCATGTGTTAATCAGTGAGACTCCTTCAGGGTTCAGTGTTAATCAGTGAGACTCCCATAGTGCTAAGTGTTAATCAGTGAGACTCCCATAGGGTTCAGTGTTAATCAGTGAGACTCCCACAGGGTTCAGTGTTAATCAGTGAGACTCCCACAGCGTTCAATCTTAATCAGTGAGACTCCCATAGGGTTCAGTATTAATCAGTGAGACTCCCATAGGGTTCATGTGTTAATCAGTGAGACTCCCACAGGGTTCAGTGTTAATCAGTGAGACTCCCACAGGGCTAAGTGTTAATCAGTGAGACTCCCATAGGGTTCAGTGTTAATCAGTGAGACTCCCACAGGGTTCAGTGTTAATCAGTGAGACTCCCACAGGGTTTAGTCTTAATCAGTGAGACTCCCATAGGGTTCAGTATTAATCAGTGAGACTCCCATAGGGTCCATGTGTTAATCAGTGAGACTCCCACAGGGCTAAGTGTTAATCAGTGAGACTCCCATAGGGTTCAGTCTTAATCAGTGAGACTCCCACAGGGTTCAGTGTTAATCAGTGAGACTCCCACAGGGTTCATTGTTAATCAGTGAGACTCCCATTGAGTTCAGTGTTAATCAGTGAGACTCCCACAGGGTTCAGTGTTAATCAGTGAGACTCCCACAGGGCTAAGTGTTAATCAGTGAGACTCCCATAGGGTTCAGTCTTAATCAGTGAGACTCCCACAGGGTTCAGTGTTAATCAGTGAGACTCCCACAGGGTTCATTGTTAATCAGTGAGACTCCCATAGAGTTCAGTGTTAATCAGTGAGACTTCCATAGGGTTCAGTCTTAATCAGTGAGACTCCCACAGGGTTGAGTGTTAATCAGTGAGACTCCCACAGGGTTCATTGTTAATCAGTAAGACTCCCATAGAGTTCAGTGTTAATCAGTGAGACTCCCATAGGGTTCAGTCTTAATCAGTGAGACTCCCACAGGGTTTATGTGTTAATCAGTGAGACTCCCTCAGGGTTCAGTGTTAATCAGTGAGACTCCCACAGTGCTAAGTGTTAATCAGTGAGACTCCCATAGGGTTCAGTATTAATCAGTGAGACTCCCATAGGGTTCATGTGTTAATCAGTGAGACTCCCACAGGGTTCAGTGTTAATCAGTGACACTCCCACAGGGCTAAGTGTTAATCAGTGAGACACCCATAGGGTTCAGTGTTAATCAGTGAAACTCCCACAGGGTTCAGTCTTAATCAGTGAGACTCCCACAGGGTTCAGTGTTAATCAGTGAGACTCCCACAGGGTTCAGTGTTAATCAGTGAGACTCCCACAGGGTTCAGTGTTAATCAGTGAGACTCCCACAGGGTTCAATCTTAATCAGTGAGACTCCCATAGGGTTCAGTATTAATCAGTGAAACTCCCATAGGGTTCATGTGTTAATCAGTGAGACTCCCACAGGGTTCAGTGTTAATCAGTGAGACTCCCACAGGGCTAAGTGTTAATCAGTGAGACTCCCATAGGGTTCAGTGTTAATCAGTGAGACTCCCATAGGGTTCAGTGTTAATCAGTGAGACTCCCACAGGGTTCAATCTTAATCAGTGAGACTCCCATAGGGTTCAGTATTAATCAGTGAGACTCCCACAGGGTTCAGTGTTAATCACTGAGACTCCCACAGGGTTCATTGTTAATCAGTAAGACTCCCATAGAGTTCAGTGTTAATCAGTGAGACGCCCATAGGGTTCAGTCTTAATCAGTGAGACTCCCACAGGGTTCATGTGTTAATCAGTGAGACTCCCTCAGGGTTCAGTGTTAATCAGTGAGACTCCCACAGTGCTAAGTGTTAATCAGTGAGACTCCCATAGGGTTCAGTGTTAATCAGTGAGACTCCCACAGGGTTCAGTGTTAACCAGTGAGACTCCCACAGGGTTCAATCTTAATCAGTGAGACTCCCATAGGGTTCAGTATTAATCAGTGAGACTCCCATAGGGTTCATGTGTTAATCAGTGAGACTCCCACAGGGTTCAGTGTTAATCAGTGAGACTCCCACAGGGCTAAGTGTTAATCAGTGAGACTTCCATAGGGTTCAGTGTTAATCAGTGAGACTCCCATAGGGTTCAGTGTTAATCAGTGAGACTCCCACAGGGTTCAATCTTAATCAGTGAGACTCCCATAGGGTTCAGTATTAATCAGTGAGACTCCCATAGGGTTCATGTGTTAATCAGTGAGACTCCCACAGGGTTCAGTGATAATCAGTGACACTCCCACAGGGCTAAGTGTTAATCAGTGAGACTCCCACAGGGTTCAGTATTAATCAGTGAGACTCCCACAGGGTTCAGTGTTAATCAGTGAGACTCCCACAGGGTTCAGTGTTAATCAGTGAGACTCCCACAGGGTTCAGTCTTAATCAGTGAGACTCCAATAGGGTTCAGTATTAATCAGTGAGACTCCCATAGGGTTCATGTGTTAATCAGTGAGACTCCCATAGAGTTCAGTGTTAATCAGTGAGACTCCCATATTGTTCAGTGTTAATCAGTGAGACTCCCATAGAGTTCAGTGTTAATCAGTGAGACTTCCATAGGGTTCAGTCTTAATCAGTGAGACTCCCACAGGGTTGAGTGTTAATCAGTGAGACTCCCACAGGGTTCATTGTTAATCAGTAAGACTCCCATAGAGTTCAGTGTTAATCAGTGAGACTCCCATAGGGTTCAGTCTTAATCAGTGAGACTCCCACAGGGTTTATGTGTTAATCAGTGAGACTCCCTCAGGGTTCAGTGTTAATCAGTGAGACTCCCACAGTGCTAAGTGTTAATCAGTGAGACTCCCATAGGGTTCAGTATTAATCAGTGAGACTCCCATAGGGTTCATGTGTTAATCAGTGAGACTCCCACAGGGTTCAGTGTTAATCAGTGACACTCCCACAGGGCTAAGTGTTAATCAGTGAGACTCCCATAGGGTTCAGTCTTAATCAGTGAGACTCCCACAGGGTTCAGTGTTAATCAGTGAGACTCCCACAGGGTTCATTGTTAATCAGTGAGACTCCCATAGAGTTCAGTGTTAATCAGTGAGACTCCCATAGGGTTCAGTCTTAATCAGTGAGACTCCCACAGGGTTCAGTGTTAATCACTGAGACTCCCACAGGGTTCATTGTTAATCAGTAAGACTCCCATAGAGTTCAGTGTTAATCAGTGAGACTCCCATAGGGTTCAGTCTTAATCAGTGAGACTCCCACACGGTTCATGTGTTAATCAGTGAGACTCCTTCAGGGTTCAGTGTTAATCAGTGAGACTCCCATAGTGCTAAGTGTTAATCAGTGAGACTCCCATAGGGTTCAGTGTTAATCAGTGAGACTCCCACAGGGTTCAGTGTTAATCAGTGAGACTCCCACAGCGTTCAATCTTAATCAGTGAGACTCCCATAGGGTTCAGTATTAATCAGTGAGACTCCCATAGGGTTCATGTGTTAATCAGTGAGACTCCCACAGGGTTCAGTGTTAATCAGTGAGACTCCCACAGGGCTAAGTGTTAATCAGTGAGACTCCCATAGGGTTCAGTGTTAATCAGTGAGACTCCCACAGGGTTCAGTGTTAATCAGTGAGACTCCCACAGGGTTTAGTCTTAATCAGTGAGACTCCCATAGGGTTCAGTATTAATCAGTGAGACTCCCATAGGGTTCATGTGTTAATCAGTGAGACTCCCACAGGGCTAAGTGTTAATCAGTGAGACTCCCATAGGGTTCAGTCTTAATCAGTTAGACTCCCACAGGGTTCAGTGTTAATCAGTGAGACTCCCACAGGGTTCATTGTTAATCAGTGAGACTCCCATTGAGTTCAGTGTTAATCAGTGAGACTCCCACAGGGTTCAGTGTTAATCAGTGAGACTCCCACAGGGCTAAGTGTTAATCAGTGAGACTCCCATAGGGTTCAGTCTTAATCAGTGAGACTCCCACAGGGTTCAGTGTTAATCAGTGAGACTCCCACAGGGTTCATTGTTAATCAGTGAGACTCCCATAGAGTTCAGTGTTAATCAGTGAGACTTCCATAGGGTTCAGTCTTAATCAGTGAGACTCCCACAGGGTTGAGTGTTAATCAGTGAGACTCCCACAGGGTTCATTGTTAATCAGTAAGACTCCCATAGAGTTCAGTGTTAATCAGTGAGACTCCCATAGGGTTCAGTCTTAATCAGTGAGACTCCCACAGGGTTTATGTGTTAATCAGTGAGACTCCCTCAGGGTTCAGTGTTAATCAGTGAGACTCCCACAGTGCTAAGTGTTAATCAGTGAGACTCCCATAGGGTTCAGTATTAATCAGTGAGACTCCCATAGGGTTCATGTGTTAATCAGTGAGACTCCCACAGGGTTCAGTGTTAATCAGTGACACTCCCACAGGGCTAAGTGTTAATCAGTGAGACACCCATAGGGTTCAGTGTTAATCAGTGAAACTCCCACAGGGTTCAGTCTTAATCAGTGAGACTCCCACAGGGTTCAGTGTTAATCAGTGAGACTCCCACAGGGTTCAGTGTTAATCAGTGAGACTCCCACAGGGTTCAGTGTTAATCAGTGAGACTCCCACAGGGTTCAATCTTAATCAGTGAGACTCCCATAGGGTTCAGTATTAATCAGTGAGACTCCCATAGGGTTCATGTGTTAATCAGTGAGACTCCCACAGGGTTCAGTGTTAATCAGTGAGACTCCCACAGGGCTAAGTGTTAATCAGTGAGACTCCCATAGGGTTCAGTGTTAATCAGTGAGACTCCCATAGGGTTCAGTGTTAATCAGTGAGACTCCCACAGGGTTCAATCTTAATCAGTGAGACTCCCATAGGGTTCAGTATTAATCAGTGAGACTCCCATAGGGTTCATGTGTTAATCAGTGAGACTCCCACAGGGTTCAGTGATAATCAGTGACACTCCCACAGGGCTAAGTGTTAATCAGTGAGACTCCCACAGGGTTCAGTATTAATCAGTGAGACTCCCACAGGGTTCAGTGTTAATCAGTGAGACTCCCACAGGGTTCAGTGTTAATCAGTGAGACTCCCACAGGGTTCAGTCTTAATCAGTGAGACTCCAATAGGGTTCAGTATTAATCAGTGAGACTCCCATAGGGTTCATGTGTTAATCAGTGAGACTCCCACAGGGTTCAGTGTTAATCAGTGAGACTCCCATAGGGTTCAGTCTTAATCAGTGAGACTCCCACAGGGTTCAGTATTAATCAGTGAGACTCCCACAGGGTTCATGTGTTAATCAGTGAGACTCCCACAGGGTTCAGTGATAATCAGTGACACTCCCACAGGGCTAAGTGTTAATCAGTGAGACTCCCACAGGGTTCAGTCTTAATCATTGACACTCCCACAGGGCTAAGTGTTAATCAGTGAGACTCCCACAGGGTTCAGTGTTAATCAGTGAGACTCCCACAGGGTTCAGTCTTAATCAGTGAGACTCCCACAGGGTTCATTGTTAATCAGTGAGACTCCCCCAGGGTTCAGTATTAATCAGTGAGACTCCCATAGGGTTCATGTGTTAATCAGTGAGACTCCCATAGAGTTCAGTGTTAATCAGTGAGACTCCCATATTGTTCAGTGTTAATCAGTGAGACTCCCATAGAGTTCAGTGTTAATCAGTGAGACTTCCATAGGGTTCAGTCTTAATCAGTGAGACTCCCACAGGGTTGAGTGTTAATCAGTGAGACTCCCACAGGGTTCATTGTTAATCAGTAAGACTCCCATAGAGTTCAGTGTTAATCAGTGAGACTCCCATAGGGTTCAGTCTTAATCAGTGAGACTCCCACAGGGTTTTTGTGTTAATCAGTGAGACTCCCTCAGGGTTCAGTGTTAATCAATGAGACTCCCACAGTGCTAAGTGTTAATCAGTGAGACTCCCATAGGGTTCAGTATTAATCAGTGAGACTCCCATAGGGTTAATGTGTTAATCAGTGAGACTCCCACAGGGTTCATTGTTAATCAGTGAGACTCCCATAGAGTTCAGTGTTAATCAGTGAGACTCCCATAGGGTTCAGTCTTAATCAGTGAGACTCCCACAGGGTTCAGTGTTAATCACTGAGACTCCCACAGGGTTCATTGTTAATCAGTAAGACTCCCATAGAGTTCAGTGTTAATCAGTGAGACTCCCATAGGGTTCAGTCTTAATCAGTGAGACTCCCACAGGGTTCATGTGTTAATCAGTGAGACTCCTTCAGGGTTCAGTGTTAATGAGTGAGACTCCCACAGTGCTAAGTGTTAATCAGTGAGACTCCCATAGGGTTCAGTGTTAATCAGTGAGACTCCCACAGGGTTCAGTGTTAATCAGTGAGACTCCCACAGGGTTCAATCTTAATCAGTGAGACTCCCATAGGGTTCAGTATTAATCAGTGAGACTCCCATAGGGTTCAGTGTTAATCAGTGAGACTCCCATAGGGTTCAGTGTTAATCAGTGAGACTCCCACAGGGTTCAATCTTAATCAGTGAGACTCCCATAGGGTTCAGTATTAATCAGTGAGACTCCCATAGGGTTCATGTGTTAATCAGTGAGACTCCCACAGGGTTCAGTGATAATCAGTGACACTCCCACAGGGCTAAGTGTTAATCAGTGAGACTCCCACAGGGTTCAGTATTAATCAGTGAGACTCCCACAGGGTTCAGTGTTAATCAGTGAGACTCCCACAGGGTTCAGTGTTAATCAGTGAGACTCCCACAGGGTTCAGTCTTAATCAGTGAGACTCCAATAGGGTTCAGTATTAATCAGTGAGACTCCCATAGGGTTCATGTGTTAATCAGTGAGACTCCCACAGGGTTCAGTGTTAATCAGTGAGACTCCCATAGGGTTCAGTCTTAATCAGTGAGACTCCCACAGGGTTCAGTATTAATCAGTGAGACTCCCACAGGGTTCATGTGTTAATCAGTGAGACTCCCACAGGGTTCAGTGATAATCAGTGACACTCCCACAGGGCTAAGTGTTAATCAGTGAGACTCCCACAGGGTTCAGTCTTAATCATTGACACTCCCACAGGGCTAAGTGTTAATCAGTGAGACTCCCACAGGGTTCAGTGTTAATCAGTGAGACTCCCACAGGGTTCAGTCTTAATCAGTGAGACTCCCACAGGGTTCATTGTTAATCAGTGAGACTCCCCCAGGGTTCAGTATTAATCAGTGAGACTCCCATAGGGTTCATGTGTTAATCAGTGAGACTCCCATAGAGTTCAGTGTTAATCAGTGAGACTCCCATATTGTTCAGTGTTAATCAGTGAGACTCCCATAGAGTTCAGTGTTAATCAGTGAGACTTCCATAGGGTTCAGTCTTAATCAGTGAGACTCCCACAGGGTTGAGTGTTAATCAGTGAGACTCCCACAGGGTTCATTGTTAATCAGTAAGACTCCCATAGAGTTCAGTGTTAATCAGTGAGACTCCCATAGGGTTCAGTCTTAATCAGTGAGACTCCCACAGGGTTTTTGTGTTAATCAGTGAGACTCCCTCAGGGTTCAGTGTTAATCAATGAGACTCCCACAGTGCTAAGTGTTAATCAGTGAGACTCCCATAGGGTTCAGTATTAATCAGTGAGACTCCCATAGGGTTAATGTGTTAATCAGTGAGACTCCCACAGGGTTCATTGTTAATCAGTGAGACTCCCATAGAGTTCAGTGTTAATCAGTGAGACTCCCATAGGGTTCAGTCTTAATCAGTGAGACTCCCACAGGGTTCAGTGTTAATCACTGAGACTCCCACAGGGTTCATTGTTAATCAGTAAGACTCCCATAGAGTTCAGTGTTAATCAGTGAGACTCCCATAGGGTTCAGTCTTAATCAGTGAGACTCCCACAGGGTTCATGTGTTAATCAGTGAGACTCCTTCAGGGTTCAGTGTTAATGAGTGAGACTCCCACAGTGCTAAGTGTTAATCAGTGAGACTCCCATAGGGTTCAGTGTTAATCAGTGAGACTCCCACAGGGTTCAGTGTTAATCAGTGAGACTCCCACAGGGTTCAATCTTAATCAGTGAGACTCCCATAGGGTTCAGTATTAATCAGTGAGACTCCCATAGGGTTCATGTGTTAATCAGTGAGACTCCCACAGGGTTCAGTGTTAATCAGTGAGACTCCCACAGGGCTAAGTGTTAATCAGTGAGACTCCCATAGGGTTCAGTGTTAATCAGTGAGACTCCCACAGGGTTCAGTGTTAATCAGTGAGACTCCCACAGGGTTTAGTCTTAATCAGTGAGACTCCCATAGGGTTCAGTATTAATCAGTGAGACTCCCATAGGGTTGATGTGTTAATCAGTGAGACTCCCACAGGGTTCATTGTTAATCAGTAAGACTCCCATAGAGTTCAGTGTTAATCAGTGAGACTCCCATAGGGTTCAGTCTTAATCAGTGAGACTCCCACAGGGTTTATGTGTTAATCAGTGAGACTCCCTCAGGGTTCAGTGTTAATCAGTGAGACTCCCACAGTGCTAAGTGTTAATCAGTGAGACTCCCATAGGGTTCAGTATTAATCAGTGAGACTCCCATAGGGTTCATGTGTTAATCAGTGAGACTCCCACAGGGTTCAGTGTTAATCAGTGACACTCCCACAGGGCTAAGTGTTAATCAGTGAGACACCCATAGGGTTCAGTGTTAATCAGTGAAACTCCCACAGGGTTCAGTCTTAATCAGTGAGACTCCCACAGGGTTCAGTGTTAATCAGTGAGACTCCCACAGGGTTCAGTGTTAAACAGTGAGACTCCCACAGGGTTCAGTGTTAATCAGTGAGACTCCCACAGGGTTCAATCTTAATCAGTGAGACTCCCATAGGGTTCAGTATTAATCAGTGAGACTCCCATAGGGTTCATGTGTTAATCAGTGAGACTCCCAAAGGGTTCAATCTTAATCAGTGAGACTCCCATAGGGTTCAGTATTAATCAGTGAGACTCCCATAGGGTTCATGTGTTAATCAGTGAGACTCCCACAGGGTTCAGTGATAATCAGTGACACTCCCACAGGGCTAAGTGTTAATCAGTGAGACTCCCACAGGGTTCAGTATTAATCAGTGAGACTCCCACAGGGTTCAGTGTTAATCAGTGAGACTCCCACAGGGTTCAGTCTTAATCAGTGAGACTCCAATAGGGTTCAGTATTAATCAGTGAGACTCCCATAGGGTTCATGTGTTAATCAGTGAGACTCCCACAGGGTTCAGTGTTAATCAGTGAGACTCCCATAGGGTTCAGTCTTAATCAGTGAGACTCCCACAGGGTTCAGTATTAATCAGTGAGACTCCCACAGGGTTCATGTGTTAATCAGTGAGACTCCCACAGGGTTCAGTGTTAATCAGTGAGACTCCCACAGGGTTCATTCTTAATCAGTGAGACTCCCACAGGGCTAAGTGTTAATCAGTGAGACTCCCATAGGGTTCAGTGTTAATCAGTGAGACTCCCACAGGGTTCAGTCTTAATCAGTGAGACTCCCACAGGGCTAAGTGTTAATCAGTGAGACTCCCATAGGGTTCAGTGTTAATCAGTGAGACTCCCACAGGGTTCATTGTTAATCAGTGAGACTCCCATAGAGTTCAGTGTTAATCAGTGAGACTCCCATAGGGTTCAGTCTTAATCAGTGAGACTCCCACAGGGTTCAGTGTTAATCAGTGACACTCCCACAGGGCTAAGTATTAATCAGTGAGACTCCCATAGTGTTCAGTGTTAATCAGTGAGACTCCCACAGGGCTAAGTGTTAATCAGTGAGACTCCCATCGGGTTCAGTGTTAATCAGTGAGACTCCCACAGGGTTCAGTGTTAATCAGTGAGACTCCCACAGGGTTCAGTGTTAATCAGTGACACTCCCACAGGGCTAAGTGTTAATCAGTGAGACTCCCATAGGGTTCAGTGTTAATCAGTGAGACTCCCACAGGGTTCAGTGTTAATCAGTGAGACTCCCATAGAGTTCAGTGTTAATCAGTGAGACTCCCACAGGGTTCAGTGTTAATCAGTGAGACTCCCACAGGGTTCAGTGTTAATCAGTGACACTCCCACAGGGTTCAGTCTTAATAAGTGAGACTCCCACAGGGTTCAGTGTTAATCAGTGAGACTCCCACAGGGTTCATTGTTAATCAGTGAGACTCCCATAGAGTTCAGTGTTAATCAGTGAGACTCCCATAGGGTTCAGTCTTAATCAGTGAGACTCCCACAGGGTTCATGTGTTATCCAGTGAGACTCCCACAGGGCTAAGTATTAATCAGTGAGACTCTCATATGGTTCAGTGTTAATCAGTGAGACTCCCACAGGGTTCAGTCTTAATCAGTGAGACTCCCACAGGGTTCAGTGTTAATCAGTGAGACTCCCACAGGGTTCAGTCTTAATCAGTGAGACTCCCACAGGGTTCAGTGTTAATCAGTGAGACTCCCACAGGGTTCAGTGTTAATCAGTGAGACTCCCACAGGGTTCAGTGTTAATCAGTGAGACTCCCACAGGGTTCAGTATTAATCAGTGAGACTCCCATAGAGTTCAGTATTAATCACTGAGACTCCCATAGGGTTCATGTGTTAATCAGTGAGACTCCCACAGGGTTCAGTGTTAATCAGTGAGACTCCCATATGGTTCAGTGTTAATCAGTGAGACTCCCACAGGGTTCAGTGTTAATCAGTGAGACTCCCACAGGGTTCAGTATTAATCAGTGAGACTCCCATAGGGTTCATGTGTTAATCAGTGAGACTCCCACAGGGTTCAGTGTTAATCAGTGAGACTCCCACAGGGCTAAGTGTTAATCAGTGAGACTCCCATAGGGTTCAGTGTTAATCAGTGAGACTCCCACAGGGTTCAGTCTTAATCAGTGAGACTCCCACAGGGTTCAGTGTTAATCAGTGAGACTCCCACAGGGTTCAGTGTTAATCAGAGACACTCCCACAGGGCTAAGTGTTAATCAGTGAGACTCCCATAGGGTTCAGTGTTAATCAGTGAGACTCCCACAGGGTTAATTGTTAATCAGTGAGACTCCCATAGAGTTCAGTGTTAATCAGTGAGACTCCCATAGGGTTCAGTGTTAATCAGTGAGACTCCCACAGGGTTCAGTGTTAATCAGTGAGACCCCCATAGAGTTCAGCGTTAATCAATGAGACTCCCACAGGGTTCAGTGTTAATCAGTGAGACTCCCATAGGGTTCAGTGTTAATCAGTGAGACTCCCATAGGGTTCAGTATTATTCAGTGAGACTCCCATAGGGTTCATGTATTAATCAGTGAGACTCCCACAGGGTTCAGTGTTAATCAGTGAGACTCCCACAGGGTTAAGTGTTAATCAGTGAGACTCCCATAGGGTTCAGTGTTAATCAGTGAGACTCCCACAGGGTTCATTGTTAATCAGTGAGACTCCCATAGAGTTCAGTGTTAATCAGTGAGACTCCCATAGGGTTCAGTCTTAATCAGTGAGACTCCCACAGGGTTCAGTGTTAATCAGTGACACTCCCACAGGGCTAAGTATTAATCAGTGAGACTCCCATAGGGTTCAGTGTTAATCAGTGAGACTCCCACAGGGCTAAGTGTTAATCAGTGAGACTCCCATCGGGTTCAGTGTTAATCAGTGAGACTCCCACAGGGTTCAGTGTTAATCAGTGAGACTCCCACAGGGTTCAGTGTTAATCAGTGACACTCCCACAGGGCTAAGTGTTAATCAGTGAGACTCCCATAGGGTTCAGTGTTAATCAGTGAGACTCCCACAGGGTTCAGTGTTAATCAGTGAGACTCCCAGAGAGTTCAGTGTTAATCAGTGAGACTCCCATACGGTTCAGTCTTAATCAGTGAGACTCCCACAGGGTTCATGTGTTAATCAGTGAGACTCCCACAGGGCTAAGTGTTAATCAGTGAGACTCTCATATGGTTCAGTGTTAATCAGTGAGACTCCCACAGGGTTCAGTCTTAATCAGTGAGACTCCCACAGGGTTCAGTGTTAATCAGTGAGACTCCCACAGGGTTCAGTCTTAATCAGTGAGACTCCCACAGGGTTCAGTCTTAATCAGTGAGACTCCCACAGGGTTCAGTGTTAATCAGTGAGACTCCCACAGGGTTCAGTGTTAATCAGTGAGACTCCCACAGGGTTCAGTATTAATCAGTGAGACTCCCATAGGGTTCAGTATTAATCACTGAGACTCCCATAGGGTTCATGTGTTAATCAGTGAGACTCCCACAGGGTTCAGTGTTAATCAGTGAGACTCCCATATGGTTCAGTGTTAATCAGTGAGACTCCCACAGGGTTCAGTGTTAATCAGTGAGACTCCCACAGGGTTCAGTATTAATCAGTGAGACTCCCATAGGGTTCATGTGTTAATCAGTGAGACTCCCACAGGGTTCAGTGTTAATCAGTGAGACTCCCACAGGGTTCAGTCTTAATCAGTGAGACTCCCACAGGGTTCAGTGTTAATCAGTGAGACTCCCACAGGGTTCAGTGTTAATCAGAGACACTCCCACAGGGCTAAGTGTTAATCAGTGAGACTCCCATAGGGTTCAGTGTTAATCAGTGAGACTCCCACAGGGTTCAGTCTTAATCAGTGAGACTCCCACAGGGTTCAGTGTTAATCAGTGAGACTCCCACAGGGTTCAGTGTTAATCAGAGACACTCCCACAGGGCTAAGTGTTAATCAGTGAGACTCCCATAGGGTTCAGTGTTAATCAGTGAGACTCCCACAGGGTTCATTGTTAATCAGTGAGACTCCCATAGAGTTCAGTGTTAATCAGTGAGACTCCCATAGGGTTCAGTGTTAATCAGTGAGACTCCCACAGGGTTCAGTGTTAATCATTGAGACCCCCATAGAGTTCAGTGTTAATCAATGAGACTCCCACAGGGTTCAGTGTTAATCAGTGAGACTCCCATAGGGTTCAGTGTTAATCAGTGAGACTCCCATAGGGTTCAGTATTATTCAGTGAGACTCCCATAGGGTTCATGTATTAATCAGTGAGACTCCCACAGGGTTCAGTGTTAATCAGTGAGACTCCCACAGGGTTAAGTGTTAATCAGTGAGACTCCCATAGGGTTCAGTGTTAATCAGTGAGACTCCCACAGGGTTCATTGTTAATCTGTGAGACTCCGATAGAGTTCAGTGTTAATCAGTGAGACTCCCATAGGGTTCAGTCTTAATCAGTGAGACTCCAAAGGGTTCAGTGTTAATCAGTGAGACCCCCATAGAGTTCAGTGTTAATCAGTGAGACTCCCACAGGGTTCAGTGTTAATCAGTGAGACTCCCATAGGGTTCAGTGTTAATCAGTGAGACTCCCATAGGGTTCAGTATTATTCAGTGAGACTCCCATAGGGTTCATGTGTTAATCAGTGAGACTCCCACAGGGTTCAGTGTTAATCAGTGAGACTCCCACAGGGTTCAGTGTTAATCAGTGAGACTCCCACAGGGTTCAGTGTTAATCAGTGAGACTCCCACAGGGTTCAGTGTTAATCAGTGAGACTCCCACAGGGTTCAGTGTTAATCAGTGAGACTCCCACAGGGTTCAGTGTTAATCAGTGAGACTCCCACAGGGTTCAGTGTTAATCAGTGAGACTCCCACAGGGTTAATTGTTAATCAGTGAGACTCCCATAGGGTTCAGTGTTAATCAGTGAGACTCCCATAGGGTTCAGTGTTAATCAGTGAGACTCCCACAGGGTTCAGTGTTAATCAGTGAGACCCCATAGAGTTCAGTGCTAATCAGTGAGACTCCCATAGGGTTCATGTGTTAATCAGTGAGACTCCCATAGGGTTCATGTGTTAATCAGTGAGACTCCCATAGGGTTCAGCGTTAATCAGTGAGACTCCCACAGGTTTCAGTGTTAATCAGTGAGACTCCCATAGGGTTCAGTGTTAATCAGTGAGACTCCCATAGGGTTCAGTATTAATCAGTGAGACTCCCATAGGGTTCATGTGTTAATCAGTGAGACTCCCACAGGGTTCAGTGTTAATCAGTGAGACTCCCATAGGGTTCAGTATTAATCAGTGAGACTCCCATAGGGTTCATGTGTTAATCAGTGAGACTCCCATAGGGTTCAGTGTTAATCAGTGAGACTCCCACAGGTTTCAGTGTTAATCAGTGAGACTCCCATAGGGTTCAGTGTTAATCAGTGAGACTCCCATAGGGTTCAGTATTAATCAGTGAGACTCCCATAGGGTTCATGTGTTAATCAGTGAGACTCCCACAGGGCTAAGTGTTAATCAGTGAGACTCCCATAGGGTTCAGTGTTAATCAGTGAGACTCCCACAGGGTTCAGTGTTAATCAGTGAGACTCCCACAGGGTTCAGTGTTAATCAGTGAGACTCCCACAGGGCTAAGTGTTAATCAGTAAGACTCCCATAGGGTTCAGTCTTAATCAGTGAGACTCCCACAGGGTTCAGTGTTAATCAGTGAGACTCCCACAGGGTTCATTGTTAATCAGTGAGACTCCAATAGAGTTCAGTGTTAATCAGTGAGACTCCCATAGGGTTCAGTCTTAATCAGTGAGACTTCCACAGGGTTCAGTGTTAATCAGTGAGACTCCCACAGGGTTCATTGTTAATCAGTGAGACTCCCATAGAGTTCAGTGTTAATCAGTGAGACTCCCATAGGGTTCAGTCTTAATCAGTGAGACTCCCACAGGGTTCATGTGTTAATCAGTGAGACTCCCTCAGGGTTCAGTGTTAATCAGTGAGACTCCCACAGTGCTAAGTGTTAATCAGTGAGACTCCCAAAGGGTTCAGTATTAATCAGTGAGACTCCCATAGGGTTCATGTGTTAATCAGTGAGACTCCCATAGGGTTCAGTCTTAATCAGTGAGACTCCCACAGGGTTCAGTGTTAATCAGTGAGACTCCCACAGGGTTCATTGTTAATCAGTGAGACTCCCAAGAGTTCAGTGTTAATCAGTGAGACTCCCATAGGGTTCAGTCTTAATCATTGAGACTCCCACAGGGTTCAGTGTTAATCAGTGAGACTCCCACAGGGTTCATTGTTAATCAGTAAGACTCCCATAGAGTTCAGTGTTAATCAGTGAGACTCCCATAGGGTTCAGTCTTAATCAGTGAGACTCCCACAGGGTTCATGTGTTAATCAGTGAGACTCCCTCAGGGTTCAGTGTTAATCAGTGAGAATCCCACAGTGCTAAGTGTTAATCAGTGAGACTCCCATAGGGTTCAGTGTTAATCAGTGAGACTCCCACAGGGTTCAGTGTTAATCAGTGAGAATCCCACAGGGTTCAATCTTAATCAGTGAGACTCCCATAGGGTTCAGTATTAATCAGTGAGACTCCCATAGGGTTCATGTGTTAATCAGTGAGACTCCCACAGGGTTCAGTGTTAATCAGTGAGACTCCCACAGGGTTCAGTGTTAATCAGTGAGACTCCCATAGGGTTCAGTGTTAATCAGTGAGACTCCCACAGGGTTCAGTGTTAATCAGTGAGACTCCCACAGGGTTCAGTCTTAATCAGTGAGACTCCAATAGGGTTCAGTATTAATCAGTGAGACTCCCATAGGGTTCAGTGTTAATCAGTGAGACTCCCATATGGTTCAGTATTAATCAGTGAGACTCCCACAGGGTTCAGTGTTAATCAGTGAGACTCCCATAGGGTTCAGTATTAATTAGTGAGACTCCCATAGGGTTCATGTGTTAATCAGTGAGACTCCCATAGGGTTCAGTGTTAATCAGTGAGACTCCCACAGGGTTCAGTATTAATCAGTGAGACTCCCATAGGGTTCATGTGTTAATCAGTGAGACTCCCACAGGGTTCAGTGTTAATCAGTGAGACTCCCACAGGGCTAAGTGTTAATCAGTGAGACTCCCATACGGTTCAGTGTTAATCAGTGAGACTCCCACAGAGTTCAGTGTTAATCAGTGAGACTCCCACAGGGTTTAGTCTTAATCAGTGAGACTCCCATAGGGTTCAGTATTAAACAGTGAGACTCCCATAGGGTTCATGTGTTTATCAGTGAGACTCCCACAGGGTTCAGTTTTAATCAGTGACACTCCCACAGGGCTAAGTGTTAATCAGTGAGACTCCCACAGGGCTAAGTGTTGATCAGTGAGACTCCCATATGGTTCAGTGTTAATCAGTGAGACTCCCACAGGGTTCAGTGTTAATCAGTGAGACTCCCACAGGGTTTAGTCTTAATCAGTGAGACTCCCACAGGTTTCAGTGTTAATCAGTGAGACTCCCATAGGGTTCAGTGATAATCAGTGAGACTCCCATAGGGTTCAGTATTAATCAGTGAGACTCCCATAGGGTTCATGTGTTAATCAGTGAGACTCCCACAGGGTTCAGTGTTAATCAGTGAGACTCCCATAGGGTTCAGTGTTAATCAGTGAGACTCCCACAGGTTTCAGTGTTAATCAGTGAGACTCCCATAGGGTTCAGTGTTAATCAGTGAGACTCCCATAGGGTTCAGTATTAATCAGTGAGACTCCCATAGGGTTCATGTGTTAATCAGTGAGACTCCCACAGGGCTAAGTGTTAATCAGTGAGACTCCCATAGGGTTCAGTGTTAATCAGTGAGACTCCCACAGGGTTCAGTGTTAATCAGTGAGACTCCCACAGGGTTCAGTCTTAATCAGTGAGACTCCCATAGGGTTCAGTGTTAATCAGTGAGACTCCCATAGGGTTCAGTGTTAATCAGTGAGACTCCCACAGGGTTCAGTGTTAATCAGTGACACTCCCACAGGGCTAAGTGTTAATCAGTGAGACTCCCATAGGGTTCAGTGTTAATCAGTGAGACTCCCACAGGGTTCAGTCTTAATCAGTGAGACTCCCACAGGGTTCAGTGTTAATCAGTGAGACTCCCACAGGGTTCAGTGTTAATCAGTGAGACTCCCACAGGGCTAAGTGTTAATCAGTGAGACTCCCATAGGGTTCAGTCTTAATCAGTGAGACTCCCACAGGGTTCAGTGTTAATCAGTGAGACTCCCACAGGGTTCATTGTTAATCAGTGAGACTCCCATAGAGTTCAGTGTTAATCAGTGAGACTTCCATAGGGTTCAGTCTTAATCAGTGAGACTCCCACAGGGTTGAGTGTTAATCAGTGAGACTCCCACAGGGTTCATTGTTAATCAGTAAGACTCCCATAGAGTTCAGTGTTAATCAGTGAGACTCCCATAGGGTTCAGTCTTAATCAGTGAGACTCCCACAGGGTTTATGTGTTAATCAGTGAGACTCCCTCAGGGTTCAGTGTTAATCAGTGAGACTCCCACAGTGCTAAGTGTTAATCAGTGAGACTCCCATAGGGTTCAGTATTAATCAGTGAGACTCCCATAGGGTTCATGTGTTAATCAGTGAGACTCCCACAGGGTTCAGTGTTAATCAGTGAGACTTCCACAGGGTTCAGTGTTAATCAGTGAGACTCCCACAGGGTTCATTGTTAATCAGTAAGACTCCCATAGAGTTCAGTGTTAATCAGTGAGACTCCCATAGGGTTCAGTCTTAATCAGTGAGACTCCCACAGGGTTCATGTGTTAATCAGTGAGACTCCCTCAGGGTTCAGTGTTAATCAGTGAGACTCCCACAGTGCTAAGTGTTAATCAGTGAGACTCCCATAGGGTTCAGTATTAATCAGTGAGACTCCCATAGGGTTCATGTGTTAATCAGTGAGACTCTCACAGGGTTCAGTGTTAATCAGTGAGACTCCCACAGGGCTAAGTGTTAATCAGTGAGACTCCCATAGGGTTCAGTCTTAATCAGTGAGACTCCCACAGGGTTCAGTGCTAATCAGTGAGACTCCCACAGGGTTCATTGTTAATCAGTGAGACTCCCAAGAGTTCAGTGTTAATCAGTGAGACTCCCATAGGGTTCAGTCTTAATCATTGAGACTCCCACAGGGTTCAGTGTTAATCAGTGAGACTCCCACAGGGTTCATTGTTAATCAGTAAGACTCCCATAGAGTTCAGTGTTAATCAGTGAGACTCCCATAGGGTTCAGTCTTAATCAGTGAGACTCCCACAGGGTTCATGTGTTAATCAGTGAGACTCCCTCAGGGTTCAGTGTTAATCAGTGAGACTCCCACAGTGCTAAGTGTTAATCAGTGAGACTCCCATAGGATTCAGTGTTAATCAGTGAGACTCCCACAGGGTTCAGTGTTAATCAGTGAGAATCCCACAAGGTTCAATCTTAATCAGTGAGACTCCCATAGGGTTCAGTATTAATCAGTGAGACTCCCATAGGGTTCATGTGTTAATCAGTGAGACTCCCACAGGGTTCAGTGTTAATCAGTGAGACTCCCACAGGGCTAAGTGTTAATCAGTGAGACTCCCATAGGGTTCAGTGTTAATCAGTGAGACTCCCACAGGGTTCAGTGTTAATCAGTGAGACTCCCACAGGGTTCAGTCTTAATCAGTGAGACTCCAATAGGGTTCAGTATTAATCAGTGAGACTCCCATAGGGTTCAGTGTTAATCAGTGAGACTCCCACAGGGTTCAGTGTTAATCAGTGAGACTCCCACAGGGTTCAGTGTTAATCAGTGAGACTCCCACAGGGCTAAGTGTTAATCAGTGAGACTCCCATAGGGTTCAGTCTTAATCAGTGAGACTCCCACAGGGTTCAGTGTTAATCAGTGAGACTCCCACAGGGTTCATTGTTAATCAGTGAGACTCCCATAGAGTTCAGTGTTAATCAGTGAGACTTCCATAGGGTTCAGTCTTAATCAGTGAGACTCCCACAGGGTTGAGTGTTAATCAGTGAGACTCCCACAGGGTTCATTGTTAATCAGTAAGACTCCCATAGAGTTCAGTGTTAATCAGTGAGACTCCCATAGGGTTCAGTCTTAATCAGTGAGACTCCCACAGGGTTTATGTGTTAATCAGTGAGACTCCCTCAGGGTTCAGTGTTAATCAGTGAGACTCCCACAGTGCTAAGTGTTAATCAGTGAGACTCCCATAGGGTTCAGTATTAATCAGTGAGACTCCCATAGGGTTCATGTGTTAATCAGTGAGACACCCACAGGGTTCAGTGTTAATCAGTGAGACTTCCACAGGGTTCATTGTTAATCAGTAAGACTCCCATAGAGTTCAGTGTTAATCAGTGAGACTCCCATAGGGTTCAGTCTTAATCAGTGAGACTCCCACAGGGTTCATGTGTTAATCAGTGAGACTCCCTCAGGGTTCAGTGTTAATCAGTGAGACTCCCACAGTGCTAAGTGTTAATCAGTGAGACTCCCATAGGGTTCAGTATTAATCAGTGAGACTCCCATAGGGTTCATGTGTTAATCAGTGAGACTCTCACAGGGTTCACTGTTAATCAGTGAGACTCCCACAGGGCTAAGTGTTAATCAGTGAGACTCCCATAGGGTTCAGTCTTAATCAGTGAGACTCCCACAGGGTTCAGTGTTAATCAGTGAGACTCCCACAGGGTTCATTGTTAATCAGTGAGACTCCCAAGAGTTCAGTGTTAATCAGTGAGACTCCCATAGGGTTCAGTCTTAATCATTGAGACTCCCACAGGGTTCAGTGTTAATCAGTGAGACTCCCACAGGGTTCATTGTTAATCAGTAAGACTCCCATAGAGTTCAGTGTTAATCAGTGAGACTCCCATAGGGTTCAGTCTTAATCAGTGAGACTCCCACAGGGTTCATGTGTTAATCAGTGAGACTCCCTCAGGGTTCAGTGTTAATCAGTGAGACTCCCACAGTGCTAAGTGTTAATCAGTGAGACTCCCATAGGATTCAGTGTTAATCAGTGAGACTCCCACAGGGTTCAGTGTTAATCAGTGAGAATCCCACAAGGTTCAATCTTAATCAGTGAGACTCCCATAGGGTTCAGTATTAATCAGTGAGACTCCCATAGGGTTCATGTGTTAATCAGTGAGACTCCCACAGGGTTCAGTGTTAATCAGTGAGACTCCCACAGGGCTAAGTGTTAATCAGTGAGACTCCCATAGGGTTCAGTGTTAATCAGTGAGACTCCCACAGGGTTCAGTGTTAATCAGTGAGACTCCAATAGGGTTCAGTATTAATCAGTGAGACTCCCATAGGGTTCAGTGTTAATCAGTGAGACTCCCATAGGGTTCAGTATTAATCAGTGAGACTCCCATAGGGTTCAGTGTTAATCAGTGAGACTCCCATAGGGTTCAGTATTAATCAGTGAGACTCCCACAGGGTTCAGTGTTAATCAGTGAGACTCCCATAGGGTTCAGTATTAATAAGTGAGACTCCCATAGGGTTCATGTGTTAATCAGTGAGACTCCCATAGGGTTCAGTGTTAATCAGTGAGACTCCCACAGGGTTCAGTGATAATCAGTGACACTCCCACAGTGCTAAGTGTTAATCAGTGAGACTCCCATATTGTTCAGTGTTAATCAGTGAGACTCCCACAGGGTTCAGTATTAATCAGTGAGACTCCCATAGGGTTCATGTGTTAATCAGTGAGACTCCCACAGGGTTCAGTGTTAATCAGTGAGACTCCCACAGGGCTAAGTGTTAATCAGTGAGACTCCCACAGGGTTTAGTCTTAATCAGTGAGACTCCCATAGGGTTCAGTATTAAACAGTGAGACTCCCATAGGGTTCATGTGTTTATCAGTGAGACTCCCACAGGGTTCAGTTTTAATCAGTGACACTCCCACAGGGCTAAGTGTTAATCAGTGAGACTCCCACAGGGATAAGGGTTAATCAGTGAGACTCCCATAGGGTTCAGTGTTGATCAGTGAGACTCCCACAGGGTTCAGTGTTAATCAGTGAGACTCCCACAGGGTTTAGTCTTAATCAGTGAGACTCCCACAGGTTTCAGTGTTAATCAGTGAGACTCCCATAGGGTTCAGTGATAATCAGTGAGACTCCCATAGGGTTCAGTATTAATCAGTGAGACTCCCATAGGGTTCATGAGTTAATCAGTGAGACTCCCACAGGGTTCAGTGTTAATCAGTGAGACTCCCATAGGGTTCAGTGTTAATCAGTGAGACTCCCACAGGTTTCAGTGTTAATCAGTGAGACTCCCATAGGGTTCAGTGTTAATCAGTGAGACTCCCACAGGGTTTAGTCTTAATCAGTGAGACTCCCACAGGTTTCAGTGTTAATCAGTGAGACTCCCATAGGGTTCAGTGATAATCAGTGAGACTCCCATAGGGTTCAGTATTAATCAGTGAGACTCCCATAGGGTTCATGTGTTAATCAGTGAGACTCCCACAGGGTTCAGTGTTAATCAGTGAGACTCCCATAGGGTTCAGTGTTAATCAGTGAGACTCCCATAGGGTTCAGTATTAATCAGTGAGACTCCCATAGGGTTCATGTGTTAATCAGTGAGACTCCCACAGGGCTAAGTGTTAATCAGTGAGACTCCCATAGGGTTCAGTGTTAATCAGTGAGACTCCCACAGGGTTCAGTGTTAATCAGTGAGACTCCCACAGGGTTCAGTCTTAATCAGTGAGACTCCCATAGGGTTCAGTGTTAATCAGTGAGACTCCCATAGGGTTCAGTGTTAATCAGTGAGACTCCCACAGGGTTCAGTGTTAATCAGTGACACTCCCACAGGGCTAAGTGTTAATCAGTGAGACTCCCATAGGGTTCAGTGTTAATCAGTGAGACTCCCACAGGGTTCAGTCTTAATCAGTGAGACTCCCACAGGGTTCAGTGTTAATCAGTGAGACTCCCACAGGGTTCAGTGTTAATCAGTGAGACTCCCACAGGGCTAAGTGTTAATCAGTGAGACTCCCATAGGGTTCAGTCTTAATCAGTGAGACTCCCACAGGGTTCAGTGTTAATCAGTGAGACTCCCACAGGGTTCATTGTTAATCAGTGAGACTCCCATAGAGTTCAGTGTTAATCAGTGAGACTTCCATAGGGTTCAGTCTTAATCAGTGAGACTCCCACAGGGTTGAGTGTTAATCAGTGAGACTCCCACAGGGTTCATTGTTAATCAGTAAGACTCCCATAGAGTTCAGTGTTAATCAGTGAGACTCCCATAGGGTTCAGTCTTAATCAGTGAGACTCCCACAGGGTTTATGTGTTAATCAGTGAGACTCCCTCAGGGTTCAGTGTTAATCAGTGAGACTCCCACAGTGCTAAGTGTTAATCAGTGAGACTCCCATAGGGTTCAGTATTAATCAGTGAGACTCCCATAGGGTTCATGTGTTAATCAGTGAGACTCCCACAGGGTTCAGTGTTAATCAGTGAGACTTCCACAGGGTTCAGTGTTAATCAGTGAGACTCCCACAGGGTTCATTGTTAATCAGTAAGACTCCCATAGAGTTCAGTGTTAATCAGTGAGACTCCCATAGGGTTCAGTCTTAATCAGTGAGACTCCCACAGGGTTCATGTGTTAATCAGTGAGACTCCCTCAGGGTTCAGTGTTAATCAGTGAGACTCCCACAGTGCTAAGTGTTAATCAGTGAGACTCCCATAGGGTTCAGTATTAATCAGTGAGACTCCCATAGGGTTCATGTGTTAATCAGTGAGACTCTCACAGGGTTCAGTGTTAATCAGTGAGACTCCCACAGGGCTAAGTGTTAATCAGTGAGACTCCCATAGGGTTCAGTCTTAATCAGTGAGACTCCCACAGGGTTCAGTGCTAATCAGTGAGACTCCCACAGGGTTCATTGTTAATCAGTGAGACTCCCAAGAGTTCAGTGTTAATCAGTGAGACTCCCATAGGGTTCAGTCTTAATCATTGAGACTCCCACAGGGTTCAGTGTTAATCAGTGAGACTCCCACAGGGTTCATTGTTAATCAGTAAGACTCCCATAGAGTTCAGTGTTAATCAGTGAGACTCCCATAGGGTTCAGTCTTAATCAGTGAGACTCCCACAGGGTTCATGTGTTAATCAGTGAGACTCCCTCAGGGTTCAGTGTTAATCAGTGAGACTCCCACAGTGCTAAGTGTTAATCAGTGAGACTCCCATAGGATTCAGTGTTAATCAGTGAGACTCCCACAGGGTTCAGTGTTAATCAGTGAGAATCCCACAAGGTTCAATCTTAATCAGTGAGACTCCCATAGGGTTCAGTATTAATCAGTGAGACTCCCATAGGGTTCATGTGTTAATCAGTGAGACTCCCACAGGGTTCAGTGTTAATCAGTGAGACTCCCACAGGGCTAAGTGTTAATCAGTGAGACTCCCATAGGGTTCAGTGTTAATCAGTGAGACTCCCACAGGGTTCAGTGTTAATCAGTGAGACTCCCACAGGGTTCAGTCTTAATCAGTGAGACTCCAATAGGGTTCAGTATTAATCAGTGAGACTCCCATAGGGTTCAGTGTTAATCAGTGAGACTCCCACAGGGTTCAGTGTTAATCAGTGAGACTCCCACAGGGTTCAGTGTTAATCAGTGAGACTCCCACAGGGCTAAGTGTTAATCAGTGAGACTCCCATAGGGTTCAGTCTTAATCAGTGAGACTCCCACAGGGTTCAGTGTTAATCAGTGAGACTCCCACAGGGTTCATTGTTAATCAGTGAGACTCCCATAGAGTTCAGTGTTAATCAGTGAGACTTCCATAGGGTTCAGTCTTAATCAGTGAGACTCCCACAGGGTTGAGTGTTAATCAGTGAGACTCCCACAGGGTTCATTGTTAATCAGTAAGACTCCCATAGAGTTCAGTGTTAATCAGTGAGACTCCCATAGGGTTCAGTCTTAATCAGTGAGACTCCCACAGGGTTTATGTGTTAATCAGTGAGACTCCCTCAGGGTTCAGTGTTAATCAGTGAGACTCCCACAGTGCTAAGTGTTAATCAGTGAGACTCCCATAGGGTTCAGTATTAATCAGTGAGACTCCCATAGGGTTCATGTGTTAATCAGTGAGACACCCACAGGGTTCAGTGTTAATCAGTGAGACTTCCACAGGGTTCATTGTTAATCAGTAAGACTCCCATAGAGTTCAGTGTTAATCAGTGAGACTCCCATAGGGTTCAGTCTTAATCAGTGAGACTCCCACAGGGTTCATGTGTTAATCAGTGAGACTCCCTCAGGGTTCAGTGTTAATCAGTGAGACTCCCACAGTGCTAAGTGTTAATCAGTGAGACTCCCATAGGGTTCAGTATTAATCAGTGAGACTCCCATAGGGTTCATGTGTTAATCAGTGAGACTCTCACAGGGTTCAGTGTTAATCAGTGAGACTCCCACAGGGCTAAGTGTTAATCAGTGAGACTCCCATAGGGTTCAGTCTTAATCAGTGAGACTCCCACAGGGTTCAGTGTTAATCAGTGAGACTCCCACAGGGTTCATTGTTAATCAGTGAGACTCCCAAGAGTTCAGTGTTAATCAGTGAGACTCCCATAGGGTTCAGTCTTAATCATTGAGACTCCCACAGGGTTCAGTGTTAATCAGTGAGACTCCCACAGGGTTCATTGTTAATCAGTAAGACTCCCATAGAGTTCAGTGTTAATCAGTGAGACTCCCATAGGGTTCAGTCTTAATCAGTGAGACTCCCACAGGGTTCATGTGTTAATCAGTGAGACTCCCTCAGGGTTCAGTGTTAATCAGTGAGACTCCCACAGTGCTAAGTGTTAATCAGTGAGACTCCCATAGGATTCAGTGTTAATCAGTGAGACTCCCACAGGGTTCAGTGTTAATCAGTGAGAATCCCACAAGGTTCAATCTTAATCAGTGAGACTCCCATAGGGTTCAGTATTAATCAGTGAGACTCCCATAGGGTTCATGTGTTAATCAGTGAGACTCCCACAGGGTTCAGTGTTAATCAGTGAGACTCCCACAGGGCTAAGTGTTAATCAGTGAGACTCCCATAGGGTTCAGTGTTAATCAGTGAGACTCCCACAGGGTTCAGTGTTAATCAGTGAGACTCCAATAGGGTTCAGTATTAATCAGTGAGACTCCCATAGGGTTCAGTGTTAATCAGTGAGACTCCCATAGGGTTCAGTATTAATCAGTGAGACTCCCATAGGGTTCAGTGTTAATCAGTGAGACTCCCATAGGGTTCAGTATTAATCAGTGAGACTCCCACAGGGTTCAGTGTTAATCAGTGAGACTCCCATAGGGTTCAGTATTAATAAGTGAGACTCCCATAGGGTTCATGTGTTAATCAGTGAGACTCCCATAGGGTTCAGTGTTAATCAGTGAGACTCCCACAGGGTTCAGTGATAATCAGTGACACTCCCACAGTGCTAAGTGTTAATCAGTGAGACTCCCATATTGTTCAGTGTTAATCAGTGAGACTCCCACAGGGTTCAGTATTAATCAGTGAGACTCCCATAGGGTTCATGTGTTAATCAGTGAGACTCCCACAGGGTTCAGTGTTAATCAGTGAGACTCCCACAGGGCTAAGTGTTAATCAGTGAGACTCCCACAGGGTTTAGTCTTAATCAGTGAGACTCCCATAGGGTTCAGTATTAAACAGTGAGACTCCCATAGGGTTCATGTGTTTATCAGTGAGACTCCCACAGGGTTCAGTTTTAATCAGTGACACTCCCACAGGGCTAAGTGTTAATCAGTGAGACTCCCACAGGGATAAGGGTTAATCAGTGAGACTCCCATAGGGTTCAGTGTTGATCAGTGAGACTCCCACAGGGTTCAGTGTTAATCAGTGAGACTCCCACAGGGTTTAGTCTTAATCAGTGAGACTCCCACAGGTTTCAGTGTTAATCAGTGAGACTCCCATAGGGTTCAGTGATAATCAGTGAGACTCCCATAGGGTTCAGTATTAATCAGTGAGACTCCCATAGGGTTCATGTGTTAATCAGTGAGACTCCCACAGGGTTCAGTGTTAATCAGTGAGACTCCCATAGGGTTCAGTGTTAATCAGTGAGACTCCCACAGGTTTCAGTGTTAATCAGTGAGACTCCCATAGGGTTCAGTGTTAATCAGTGAGACCCCCATAGGGTTCAGTATTAATCAGTGAGACTCCCATAGGGTTCATGTGTTAATCAGTGAGACTCCCATAGGGTTCATGTGTTAATCAGTGAGACTCCCACAGGGCTGTGTTAATCAGTGAGACTCCCATAGGGTTCAGTGTTAATCAGTGAGACTCCCACAGGGTTCAGTGTTAATCAGTGAGACTCCCACAGGGTTCAGTCTTAATCAGTGAGACTCCCATAGGGTTCAGTATTAATCAGTGAGACTCCCATAGGGTTCATGTGTTAATCAGTGAGACTCCCACAGGGTTCAGTGTTAATCAGTGAGACTCCCATAGGGTTCAGTGTTAATCAGTGAGACTCCCACAGGTTTCAGTGTTAATCAGTGAGACTCCCATAGGGTTCAGTGTTAATCAGTGAGACCCCCATAGGGTTCAGTATTAATCAGTGAGACTCCCATAGGGTTCATGTGTTAATCAGTGAGACTCCCACAGGGCTGTGTTAATCAGTGAGACTCCCATAGGGTTCAGTGTTAATCAGTGAGACTCCCACAGGGTTCAGTGTTAATCAGTGAGACTCCCACAGGGTTCAGTCTTAATCAGTGAGACTCCCATAGGGTTCAGTGTTAATCAGTGAGACTCCCATAGGGTTCAGTGTTAATCAGTGAGACTCCCACAGGGTTCAGTGTTAATCAGTGACACTCCCACAGGGCTAAGTGTTAATCAGTGAGACTCCCATAGGGTTCAGTGTTAATCAGTGAGACTCCCACAGGGTTCAGTCTTAATCAGTGAGACTCCCACAGGGTTCAGTGTTAATCAGTGAGACTCCCACAGGGTTCAGTGTTAATCAGTGAGACTCCCACAGGGCTAAGTGTTAATCAGTGAGACTCCCATAGGGTTCAGTCTTAATCAGTGAGACTCCCACAGGGTTCAGTGTTAATCAGTGAGACTCCCACAGGGTTTATTGTTAATCAGTTTGACTCCCATAGAGTTCAGTGTTAATCAGTGAGACTTCCATAGGGTTCAGTCTTAATCAGTGAGACTCCCACAGGGTTGAGTTTTAATCAGTGAGACTCCCACAGTGCTAAGTGTTAATCAGTGAGACTCCCATAGGATTCAGTGTTAATCAGTGAGACTCCCACAGGGCTAAGTGTTAATCAGTGAGACTCCCATAGGGTTCAGTGTTAATCAGTGAGACTCCCACAGGGTTCAGTCTTAATCAGTGAGACTCCCACAGGGTTCAGTGTTAATCAGTGAGACTCCCACAGGGTTCAGTGTTAATCAGTGAGACTCCCATAGGGTTCAGTATTAATCAGTGAGACTCCCATAGGGTTCAGTGTTAATCAGTGAGACTCCCATAGGGTTCAGTATTAATCAGTGAGACTCCCACAGGGTTCAGTGTTAATCAGTGAGACTCCCATAGGGTTCAGTATTAATAAGTGAGACTCCCATAGGGTTCATGTGTTAATCAGTGAGACTCCCATAGGGTTCAGTGTTAATCAGTGAGACTCCCACAGGGTTCAGTGATAATCAGTGACACTCCCACAGTGCTAAGTGTTAATCAGTGAGACTCCCATATTGTTCAGTGTTAATCAGTGAGACTCCCACAGGGTTCAGTATTAATCAGTGAGACTCCCATAGGGTTCATGTGTTAATCAGTGAGACTCCCACAGGGTTCAGTGTTAATCAGTGAGACTCCCACAGGGCTAAGTGTTAATCAGTGAGACTCCCACAGGGTTTAGTCTTAATCAGTGAGACTCCCATAGGGTTCAGTATTAAACAGTGAGACTCCCATAGGGTTCATGTGTTTATCAGTGAGACTCCCACAGGGTTCAGTTTTAATCAGTGACACTCCCACAGGGCTAAGTGTTAATCAGTGAGACTCCCACAGGGATAAGGGTTAATCAGTGAGACTCCCATAGGGTTCAGTGTTGATCAGTGAGACTCCCACAGGGTTCAGTGTTAATCAGTGAGACTCCCACAGGGTTTAGTCTTAATCAGTGAGACTCCCACAGGTTTCAGTGTTAATCAGTGAGACTCCCATAGGGTTCAGTGATAATCAGTGAGACTCCCATAGGGTTCAGTATTAATCAGTGAGACTCCCATAGGGTTCATGTGTTAATCAGTGAGACTCCCACAGGGTTCAGTGTTAATCAGTGAGACTCCCATAGGGTTCAGTGTTAATCAGTGAGACTCCCACAGGTTTCAGTGTTAATCAGTGAGACTCCCATAGGGTTCAGTGTTAATCAGTGAGACCCCCATAGGGTTCAGTATTAATCAGTGAGACTCCCATAGGGTTCATGTGTTAATCAGTGAGACTCCCATAGGGTTCATGTGTTAATCAGTGAGACTCCCACAGGGCTGTGTTAATCAGTGAGACTCCCATAGGGTTCAGTGTTAATCAGTGAGACTCCCACAGGGTTCAGTGTTAATCAGTGAGACTCCCACAGGGTTCAGTCTTAATCAGTGAGACTCCCATAGGGTTCAGTATTAATCAGTGAGACTCTCATAGGGTTCATGTGTTAATCAGTGAGACTCCCACAGGGTTCAGTGTTAATCAGTGAGACTCCCATAGGGTTCAGTGTTAATCAGTGAGACTCCCACAGGTTTCAGTGTTAATCAGTGAGACTCCCATAGGGTTCAGTGTTAATCAGTGAGACCCCCATAGGGTTCAGTATTAATCAGTGAGACTCCCATAGGGTTCATGTGTTAATCAGTGAGACTCCCACAGGGCTGTGTTAATCAGTGAGACTCCCATAGGGTTCAGTGTTAATCAGTGAGACTCCCACAGGGTTCAGTGTTAATCAGTGAGACTCCCACAGGGTTCAGTCTTAATCAGTGAGACTCCCATAGGGTTCAGTGTTAATCAGTGAGACTCCCATAGGGTTCAGTGTTAATCAGTGAGACTCCCACAGGGTTCAGTGTTAATCAGTGACACTCCCACAGGGCTAAGTGTTAATCAGTGAGACTCCCATAGGGTTCAGTGTTAATCAGTGAGACTCCCACAGGGTTCAGTCTTAATCAGTGAGACTCCCACAGGGTTCAGTGTTAATCAGTGAGACTCCCACAGGGTTCAGTGTTAATCAGTGAGACTCCCACAGGGCTAAGTGTTAATCAGTGAGACTCCCATAGGGTTCAGTCTTAATCAGTGAGACTCCCACAGGGTTCAGTGTTAATCAGTGAGACTCCCACAGGATTTATTGTTAATCAGTGAGACTCCCATAGAGTTCAGTGTTAATCAGTGAGACTTCCATAGGGTTCAGTCTTAATCAGTGAGACTCCCACAGGGTTGAGTGTTAATCAGTGAGACTCCCACAGTGCTAAGTGTTAATCAGTGAGACTCCCATAGGATTCAGTGTTAATCAGTGAGACTCCCACAGGGCTAAGTGTTAATCAGTGAGACTCCCATAGGGTTCAGTGTTAATCAGTGAGACTCCCACAGGGTTCAGTCTTAATCAGTGAGACTCCCACAGGGTTCAGTGTTAATCAGTGAGACTCCCACAGGGTTCAGTGTTAATCAGTGAGACTCCCACAGGGCTAAGTGTTAATCAGTGAGACTCCCATAGGGTTCAGTCTTAATCAGTGAGACTCCCACAGGGTTCAGTGTTAATCAGTGAGACTCCCACAGGGTTTATTGTTAATCAGTGAGACTCCCATAGAGTTCAGTGTTAATCAGTGAGACTTCCATAGGGTTCAGTCTTAATCAGTGAGACTCCCACAGGGTTGAGTGTTAATCAGTGAGACTCCCACAGTGCTAAGTGTTAATCAGTGAGACTCCCATAGGATTCAGTGTTAATCAGTGAGACTCCCACAGGGTTCAGTGTTAATCAGTGAGAATCCCACAAGGTTCAATCTTAATCAGTGAGACTCCCATAGGGTTCAGTATTAATCAGTGAGACTCCCATAGGGTTCATGTGTTAATCAGTGAGACTCCCACAGGGTTCAGTGTTAATCAGTGAGACTCCCACAGGGCTAAGTGTTAATCAGTGAGACTCCCATAGGGTTCAGTGTTAATCAGTGAGACTCCCACAGGGTTCAGTGTTAATCAGTGAGACTCCCACAGGGTTCAGTCTTAATCAGTGAGACTCCAATAGGGTTCAGTATTAATCAGTGAGACTCCCATAGGGTTCAGTGTTAATCAGTGAGACTCCCATAGGGTTCAGTATTAATCAGTGAGACTCCCACAGGGTTCAGTGTTAATCAGTGAGACTCCCATAGGGTTCAGTATTAATAAGTGAGACTCCCATAGGGTTCATGTGTTAATCAGTGAGACTCCCATAGGGTTCAGTGTTAATCAGTGAGACTCCCACAGGGTTCAGTGATAATCAGTGACACTCCCACAGTGCTAAGTGTTAATCAGTGAGACTCCCATATTGTTCAGTGTTAATCAGTGAGACTCCCACAGGGTTCAGTATTAATCAGTGAGACTCCCATAGGGTTCAGTCTTAATCATTGAGACTCCCACAGGGTTCAGTGTTAATCAGTGAGACTCCCACAGGGTTCATTGTTAATCAGTAAGACTCCCATAGAGTTCAGTGTTAATCAGTGAGACTCCCATAGGGTTCAGTATTAATCAGTGAGACTCCCATAGGGTTCATGTGTTAATCAGTGAGACTCCCACAGGGTTCAGTGTTAATCAGTGAGACTCCCATAGGGTTCAGTGTTAATCAGTGAGACTCCCACAGGTTTCAGTGTTAATCAGTGAGACTCCCATAGGGTTCAGTGTTAATCAGTGAGACCCCCATAGGGTTCAGTATTAATCAGTGAGACTCCCATAGGGTTCATGTGTTAATCAGTGAGACTCCCACAGGGCTGTGTTAATCAGTGAGACTCCCATAGGGTTCAGTGTTAATCAGTGAGACTCCCACAGGGTTCAGTGTTAATCAGTGAGACTCCCACAGGGTTCAGTCTTAATCAGTGAGACTCCCATAGGGTTCAGTGTTAATCAGTGAGACTCCCATAGGGTTCAGTGTTAATCAGTGAGACTCCCACAGGGTTCAGTGTTAATCAGTGACACTCCCACAGGGCTAAGTGTTAATCAGTGAGACTCCCATAGGGTTCAGTGTTAATCAGTGAGACTCCCACAGGGTTCAGTCTTAATCAGTGAGACTCCCACAGGGTTCAGTGTTAATCAGTGAGACTCCCACAGGGTTCAGTGTTAATCAGTGAGACTCCCACAGGGCTAAGTGTTAATCAGTGAGACTCCCATAGGGTTCAGTCTTAATCAGTGAGACTCCCACAGGGTTCAGTGTTAATCAGTGAGACTCCCACAGGGTTTATTGTTAATCAGTTTGACTCCCATAGAGTTCAGTGTTAATCAGTGAGACTTCCATAGGGTTCAGTCTTAATCAGTGAGACTCCCACAGGGTTGAGTTTTAATCAGTGAGACTCCCACAGTGCTAAGTGTTAATCAGTGAGACTCCCATAGGATTCAGTGTTAATCAGTGAGACTCCCACAGGGCTAAGTGTTAATCAGTGAGACTCCCATAGGGTTCAGTGTTAATCAGTGAGACTCCCACAGGGTTCAGTCTTAATCAGTGAGACTCCCACAGGGTTCAGTGTTAATCAGTGAGACTCCCACAGGGTTCAGTGTTAATCAGTGAGACTCCCATAGGGTTCAGTATTAATCAGTGAGACTCCCATAGGGTTCAGTGTTAATCAGTGAGACTCCCATAGGGTTCAGTATTAATCAGTGAGACTCCCACAGGGTTCAGTGTTAATCAGTGAGACTCCCATAGGGTTCAGTATTAATAAGTGAGACTCCCATAGGGTTCATGTGTTAATCAGTGAGACTCCCATAGGGTTCAGTGTTAATCAGTGAGACTCCCACAGGGTTCAGTGATAATCAGTGACACTCCCACAGTGCTAAGTGTTAATCAGTGAGACTCCCATATTGTTCAGTGTTAATCAGTGAGACTCCCACAGGGTTCAGTATTAATCAGTGAGACTCCCATAGGGTTCATGTGTTAATCAGTGAGACTCCCACAGGGTTCAGTGTTAATCAGTGAGACTCCCACAGGGCTAAGTGTTAATCAGTGAGACTCCCACAGGGTTTAGTCTTAATCAGTGAGACTCCCATAGGGTTCAGTATTAAACAGTGAGACTCCCATAGGGTTCATGTGTTTATCAGTGAGACTCCCACAGGGTTCAGTTTTAATCAGTGACACTCCCACAGGGCTAAGTGTTAATCAGTGAGACTCCCACAGGGATAAGGGTTAATCAGTGAGACTCCCATAGGGTTCAGTGTTGATCAGTGAGACTCCCACAGGGTTCAGTGTTAATCAGTGAGACTCCCACAGGGTTTAGTCTTAATCAGTGAGACTCCCACAGGTTTCAGTGTTAATCAGTGAGACTCCCATAGGGTTCAGTGATAATCAGTGAGACTCCCATAGGGTTCAGTATTAATCAGTGAGACTCCCATAGGGTTCATGTGTTAATCAGTGAGACTCCCACAGGGTTCAGTGTTAATCAGTGAGACTCCCATAGGGTTCAGTGTTAATCAGTGAGACTCCCACAGGTTTCAGTGTTAATCAGTGAGACTCCCATAGGGTTCAGTGTTAATCAGTGAGACCCCCATAGGGTTCAGTATTAATCAGTGAGACTCCCATAGGGTTCATGTGTTAATCAGTGAGACTCCCATAGGGTTCATGTGTTAATCAGTGAGACTCCCACAGGGCTGTGTTAATCAGTGAGACTCCCATAGGGTTCAGTGTTAATCAGTGAGACTCCCACAGGGTTCAGTGTTAATCAGTGAGACTCCCACAGGGTTCAGTCTTAATCAGTGAGACTCCCATAGGGTTCAGTATTAATCAGTGAGACTCTCATAGGGTTCATGTGTTAATCAGTGAGACTCCCACAGGGTTCAGTGTTAATCAGTGAGACTCCCATAGGGTTCAGTGTTAATCAGTGAGACTCCCACAGGTTTCAGTGTTAATCAGTGAGACTCCCATAGGGTTCAGTGTTAATCAGTGAGACCCCCATAGGGTTCAGTATTAATCAGTGAGACTCCCATAGGGTTCATGTGTTAATCAGTGAGACTCCCACAGGGCTGTGTTAATCAGTGAGACTCCCATAGGGTTCAGTGTTAATCAGTGAGACTCCCACAGGGTTCAGTGTTAATCAGTGAGACTCCCACAGGGTTCAGTCTTAATCAGTGAGACTCCCATAGGGTTCAGTGTTAATCAGTGAGACTCCCATAGGGTTCAGTGTTAATCAGTGAGACTCCCACAGGGTTCAGTGTTAATCAGTGACACTCCCACAGGGCTAAGTGTTAATCAGTGAGACTCCCATAGGGTTCAGTGTTAATCAGTGAGACTCCCACAGGGTTCAGTCTTAATCAGTGAGACTCCCACAGGGTTCAGTGTTAATCAGTGAGACTCCCACAGGGTTCAGTGTTAATCAGTGAGACTCCCACAGGGCTAAGTGTTAATCAGTGAGACTCCCATAGGGTTCAGTCTTAATCAGTGAGACTCCCACAGGGTTCAGTGTTAATCAGTGAGACTCCCACAGGATTTATTGTTAATCAGTGAGACTCCCATAGAGTTCAGTGTTAATCAGTGAGACTTCCATAGGGTTCAGTCTTAATCAGTGAGACTCCCACAGGGTTGAGTGTTAATCAGTGAGACTCCCACAGTGCTAAGTGTTAATCAGTGAGACTCCCATAGGATTCAGTGTTAATCAGTGAGACTCCCACAGGGCTAAGTGTTAATCAGTGAGACTCCCATAGGGTTCAGTGTTAATCAGTGAGACTCCCACAGGGTTCAGTCTTAATCAGTGAGACTCCCACAGGGTTCAGTGTTAATCAGTGAGACTCCCACAGGGTTCAGTGTTAATCAGTGAGACTCCCACAGGGCTAAGTGTTAATCAGTGAGACTCCCATAGGGTTCAGTCTTAATCAGTGAGACTCCCACAGGGTTCAGTGTTAATCAGTGAGACTCCCACAGGGTTTATTGTTAATCAGTGAGACTCCCATAGAGTTCAGTGTTAATCAGTGAGACTTCCATAGGGTTCAGTCTTAATCAGTGAGACTCCCACAGGGTTGAGTGTTAATCAGTGAGACTCCCACAGTGCTAAGTGTTAATCAGTGAGACTCCCATAGGATTCAGTGTTAATCAGTGAGACTCCCACAGGGTTCAGTGTTAATCAGTGAGAATCCCACAAGGTTCAATCTTAATCAGTGAGACTCCCATAGGGTTCAGTATTAATCAGTGAGACTCCCATAGGGTTCATGTGTTAATCAGTGAGACTCCCACAGGGTTCAGTGTTAATCAGTGAGACTCCCACAGGGCTAAGTGTTAATCAGTGAGACTCCCATAGGGTTCAGTGTTAATCAGTGAGACTCCCACAGGGTTCAGTGTTAATCAGTGAGACTCCCACAGGGTTCAGTCTTAATCAGTGAGACTCCAATAGGGTTCAGTATTAATCAGTGAGACTCCCATAGGGTTCAGTGTTAATCAGTGAGACTCCCATAGGGTTCAGTATTAATCAGTGAGACTCCCACAGGGTTCAGTGTTAATCAGTGAGACTCCCATAGGGTTCAGTATTAATAAGTGAGACTCCCATAGGGTTCATGTGTTAATCAGTGAGACTCCCATAGGGTTCAGTGTTAATCAGTGAGACTCCCACAGGGTTCAGTGATAATCAGTGACACTCCCACAGTGCTAAGTGTTAATCAGTGAGACTCCCATATTGTTCAGTGTTAATCAGTGAGACTCCCACAGGGTTCAGTATTAATCAGTGAGACTCCCATAGGGTTCAGTCTTAATCATTGAGACTCCCACAGGGTTCAGTGTTAATCAGTGAGACTCCCACAGGGTTCATTGTTAATCAGTAAGACTCCCATAGAGTTCAGTGTTAATCAGTGAGACTCCCATAGGGTTCAGTCTTAATCAGTGAGACTCCCACAGGGTTCATGTGTTAATCAGTGAGACTCCCTCAGGGTTCAGTGTTAATCAGTGAGACTCCCACAGTGCTAAGTGTTAATCAGTGAGACTCCCATAGGATTCAGTGTTAATCAGTGAGACTCCCACAGGGTTGAGTGTTAATCAGTGAGACTCCCACAGGGTTCATTGTTAATCAGTAAGACTCCCATAGAGTTCAGTGTTAATCAGTGAGACTCCCATAGGGTTCAGTCTTAATCAGTGAGACTCCCACAGGGTTTATGTGTTAATCAGTGAGACTCCCTCAGGGTTCAGTGTTAATCAGTGAGACTCCCACAGTGCTAAGTGTTAATCAGTGAGACTCCCATAGGCTTCAGTATTAATCAGTGAGACTCCCATAGGGTTCATGTGTTAATCAGTGAGACTCCCACAGGGTTCAGTGTTAATCAGTGAGACTTCCACAGGGTTCAGTGTTAATCAGTGAGACTCCCACAGGGTTCATTGTTAATCAGTAAGACTCCCATAGAGTTCAGTGTTAATCAGTGAGACTCCCATAGGGTTCAGTCTTAATCAGTGAGACTCCCACAGGGTTCATGTGTTAATCAGTGAGACTCCCTCAGGGTTCAGTGTTAATCAGTGAGACTCCCACAGTGCTAAGTGTTAATCAGTGAGACTCCCATAGGGTTCAGTATTAATCAGTGAGACTCCCATAGGGTTCATGTGTTAATCAGTGAGACTCTCACAGGGTTCAGTGTTAATCAGTGAGACTCCCACAGGGCTAAGTGTTAATCAGTGAGACTCCCATAGGGTTCAGTCTTAATCAGTGAGACTCCCACAGGGTTCAGTGTTAATCAGTGAGACTCCCACAGGGTTCATTGTTAATCAGTGAGACTCCCAAGAGTTCAGTGTTAATCAGTGAGACTCCCATAGGGTTCAGTCTTAATCATTGAGACTCCCACAGGGTTCAGTGTTAATCAGTGAGACTCCCACAGGGTTCATTGTTAATCAGTAAGACTCCCATAGAGTTCAGTGTTAATCAGTGAGACTCCCATAGGGTTCAGTCTTAATCAGTGAGACTCCCACAGGGTTCATGTGTTAATCAGTGAGACTCCCTCAGGGTTCAGTGTTAATCAGTGAGACTCCCACAGTGCTAAGTGTTAATCAGTGAGACTCCCATAGGATTCAGTGTTAATCAGTGAGACTCCCACAGGGTTCAGTGTTAATCAGTGAGAATCCCACAAGGTTCAATCTTAATCAGTGAGACTCCCATAGGGTTCAGTATTAATCAGTGAGACTCCCATAGGGTTCATGTGTTAATCAGTGAGACTCCCACAGGGTTCAGTGTTAATCAGTGAGACTCCCACAGGGCTAAGTGTTAATCAGTGAGACTCCCATAGGGTTCAGTGTTAATCAGTGAGACTCCCACAGGGTTCAGTGTTAATCAGTGAGACTCCCACAGGGTTCAGTCTTAATCAGTGAGACTCCAATAGGGTTCAGTATTAATCAGTGAGACTCCCATAGGGTTCAGTGTTAATCAGTGAGACTCCCACAGGGTTCAGTGTTAATCAGTGAGACTCCCACAGGGTTCAGTGTTAATCAGTGAGACTCCCACAGGGCTAAGTGTTAATCAGTGAGACTCCCATAGGGTTCAGTCTTAATCAGTGAGACTCCCACAGGGTTCAGTGTTAATCAGTGAGACTCCCACAGGGTTCATTGTTAATCAGTGAGACTCCCATAGAGTTCAGTGTTAATCAGTGAGACTTCCATAGGGTTCAGTCTTAATCAGTGAGACTCCCACAGGGTTGAGTGTTAATCAGTGAGACTCCCACAGGGTTCATTGTTAATCAGTAAGACTCCCATAGAGTTCAGTGTTAATCAGTGAGACTCCCATAGGGTTCAGTCTTAATCAGTGAGACTCCCACAGGGTTTATGTGTTAATCAGTGAGACTCCCTCAGGGTTCAGTGTTAATCAGTGAGACTCCCACAGTGCTAAGTGTTAATCAGTGAGACTCCCATAGGGTTCAGTATTAATCAGTGAGACTCCCATAGGGTTCATGTGTTAATCAGTGAGACACCCACAGGGTTCAGTGTTAATCAGTGAGACTTCCACAGGGTTCATTGTTAATCAGTAAGACTCCCATAGAGTTCAGTGTTAATCAGTGAGACTCCCATAGGGTTCAGTCTTAATCAGTGAGACTCCCACAGGGTTCATGTGTTAATCAGTGAGACTCCCTCAGGGTTCAGTGTTAATCAGTGAGACTCCCACAGTGCTAAGTGTTAATCAGTGAGACTCCCATAGGGTTCAGTATTAATCAGTGAGACTCCCATAGGGTTCATGTGTTAATCAGTGAGACTCTCACAGGGTTCAGTGTTAATCAGTGAGACTCCCACAGGGCTAAGTGTTAATCAGTGAGACTCCCATAGGGTTCAGTCTTAATCAGTGAGACTCCCACAGGGTTCAGTGTTAATCAGTGAGACTCCCACAGGGTTCATTGTTAATCAGTGAGACTCCCAAGAGTTCAGTGTTAATCAGTGAGACTCCCATAGGGTTCAGTCTTAATCATTGAGACTCCCACAGGGTTCAGTGTTAATCAGTGAGACTCCCACAGGGTTCATTGTTAATCAGTAAGACTCCCATAGAGTTCAGTGTTAATCAGTGAGACTCCCATAGGGTTCAGTCTTAATCAGTGAGACTCCCACAGGGTTCATGTGTTAATCAGTGAGACTCCCTCAGGGTTCAGTGTTAATCAGTGAGACTCCCACAGTGCTAAGTGTTAATCAGTGAGACTCCCATAGGATTCAGTGTTAATCAGTGAGACTCCCACAGGGTTCAGTGTTAATCAGTGAGAATCCCACAAGGTTCAATCTTAATCAGTGAGACTCCCATAGGGTTCAGTATTAATCAGTGAGACTCCCATAGGGTTCATGTGTTAATCAGTGAGACTCCCACAGGGTTCAGTGTTAATCAGTGAGACTCCCACAGGGCTAAGTGTTAATCAGTGAGACTCCCATAGGGTTCAGTGTTAATCAGTGAGACTCCCACAGGGTTCAGTGTTAATCAGTGAGACTCCAATAGGGTTCAGTATTAATCAGTGAGACTCCCATAGGGTTCAGTGTTAATCAGTGAGACTCCCATAGGGTTCAGTATTAATCAGTGAGACTCCCATAGGGTTCAGTGTTAATCAGTGAGACTCCCATAGGGTTCAGTATTAATCAGTGAGACTCCCACAGGGTTCAGTGTTAATCAGTGAGACTCCCATAGGGTTCAGTATTAATAAGTGAGACTCCCATAGGGTTCATGTGTTAATCAGTGAGACTCCCATAGGGTTCAGTGTTAATCAGTGAGACTCCCACAGGGTTCAGTGATAATCAGTGACACTCCCACAGTGCTAAGTGTTAATCAGTGAGACTCCCATATTGTTCAGTGTTAATCAGTGAGACTCCCACAGGGTTCAGTATTAATCAGTGAGACTCCCATAGGGTTCATGTGTTAATCAGTGAGACTCCCACAGGGTTCAGTGTTAATCAGTGAGACTCCCACAGGGCTAAGTGTTAATCAGTGAGACTCCCACAGGGTTTAGTCTTAATCAGTGAGACTCCCATAGGGTTCAGTATTAAACAGTGAGACTCCCATAGGGTTCATGTGTTTATCAGTGAGACTCCCACAGGGTTCAGTTTTAATCAGTGACACTCCCACAGGGCTAAGTGTTAATCAGTGAGACTCCCACAGGGATAAGGGTTAATCAGTGAGACTCCCATAGGGTTCAGTGTTGATCAGTGAGACTCCCACAGGGTTCAGTGTTAATCAGTGAGACTCCCACAGGGTTTAGTCTTAATCAGTGAGACTCCCACAGGTTTCAGTGTTAATCAGTGAGACTCCCATAGGGTTCAGTGATAATCAGTGAGACTCCCATAGGGTTCAGTATTAATCAGTGAGACTCCCATAGGGTTCATGTGTTAATCAGTGAGACTCCCACAGGGTTCAGTGTTAATCAGTGAGACTCCCATAGGGTTCAGTGTTAATCAGTGAGACTCCCACAGGTTTCAGTGTTAATCAGTGAGACTCCCATAGGGTTCAGTGTTAATCAGTGAGACCCCCATAGGGTTCAGTATTAATCAGTGAGACTCCCATAGGGTTCATGTGTTAATCAGTGAGACTCCCATAGGGTTCATGTGTTAATCAGTGAGACTCCCACAGGGCTGTGTTAATCAGTGAGACTCCCATAGGGTTCAGTGTTAATCAGTGAGACTCCCACAGGGTTCAGTGTTAATCAGTGAGACTCCCACAGGGTTCAGTCTTAATCAGTGAGACTCCCATAGGGTTCAGTATTAATCAGTGAGACTCCCATAGGGTTCATGTGTTAATCAGTGAGACTCCCACAGGGTTCAGTGTTAATCAGTGAGACTCCCATAGGGTTCAGTGTTAATCAGTGAGACTCCCACAGGTTTCAGTGTTAATCAGTGAGACTCCCATAGGGTTCAGTGTTAATCAGTGAGACCCCCATAGGGTTCAGTATTAATCAGTGAGACTCCCATAGGGTTCATGTGTTAATCAGTGAGACTCCCACAGGGCTGTGTTAATCAGTGAGACTCCCATAGGGTTCAGTGTTAATCAGTGAGACTCCCACAGGGTTCAGTGTTAATCAGTGAGACTCCCACAGGGTTCAGTCTTAATCAGTGAGACTCCCATAGGGTTCAGTGTTAATCAGTGAGACTCCCATAGGGTTCAGTGTTAATCAGTGAGACTCCCACAGGGTTCAGTGTTAATCAGTGACACTCCCACAGGGCTAAGTGTTAATCAGTGAGACTCCCATAGGGTTCAGTGTTAATCAGTGAGACTCCCACAGGGTTCAGTCTTAATCAGTGAGACTCCCACAGGGTTCAGTGTTAATCAGTGAGACTCCCACAGGGTTCAGTGTTAATCAGTGAGACTCCCACAGGGCTAAGTGTTAATCAGTGAGACTCCCATAGGGTTCAGTCTTAATCAGTGAGACTCCCACAGGGTTCAGTGTTAATCAGTGAGACTCCCACAGGGTTTATTGTTAATCAGTGAGACTCCCATAGAGTTCAGTGTTAATCAGTGAGACTTCCATAGGGTTCAGTCTTAATCAGTGAGACTCCCACAGGGTTGAGTGTTAATCAGTGAGACTCCCACAGTGCTAAGTGTTAATCAGTGAGACTCCCATAGGATTCAGTGTTAATCAGTGAGACTCCCACAGGGCTAAGTGTTAATCAGTGAGACTCCCATAGGGTTCAGTGTTAATCAGTGAGACTCCCACAGGGTTCAGTCTTAATCAGTGAGACTCCCACAGGGTTCAGTGTTAATCAGTGAGACTCCCACAGGGTTCAGTGTTAATCAGTGAGACTCCCATAGGGTTCAGTATTAATCAGTGAGACTCCCATAGGGTTCAGTGTTAATCAGTGAGACTCCCATAGGGTTCAGTATTAATCAGTGAGACTCCCACAGGGTTCAGTGTTAATCAGTGAGACTCCCATAGGGTTCAGTATTAATAAGTGAGACTCCCATAGGGTTCATGTGTTAATCAGTGAGACTCCCATAGGGTTCAGTGTTAATCAGTGAGACTCCCACAGGGTTCAGTGATAATCAGTGACACTCCCACAGTGCTAAGTGTTAATCAGTGAGACTCCCATATTGTTCAGTGTTAATCAGTGAGACTCCCACAGGGTTCAGTATTAATCAGTGAGACTCCCATAGGGTTCATGTGTTAATCAGTGAGACTCCCACAGGGTTCAGTGTTAATCAGTGAGACTCCCACAGGGCTAAGTGTTAATCAGTGAGACTCCCACAGGGTTTAGTCTTAATCAGTGAGACTCCCATAGGGTTCAGTATTAAACAGTGAGACTCCCATAGGGTTCATGTGTTTATCAGTGAGACTCCCACAGGGTTCAGTTTTAATCAGTGACACTCCCACAGGGCTAAGTGTTAATCAGTGAGACTCCCACAGGGATAAGGGTTAATCAGTGAGACTCCCATAGGGTTCAGTGTTGATCAGTGAGACTCCCACAGGGTTCAGTGTTAATCAGTGAGACTCCCACAGGGTTTAGTCTTAATCAGTGAGACTCCCACAGGTTTCAGTGTTAATCAGTGAGACTCCCATAGGGTTCAGTGATAATCAGTGAGACTCCCATAGGGTTCAGTATTAATCAGTGAGACTCCCATAGGGTTCATGTGTTAATCAGTGAGACTCCCACAGGGTTCAGTGTTAATCAGTGAGACTCCCATAGGGTTCAGTGTTAATCAGTGAGACTCCCACAGGTTTCAGTGTTAATCAGTGAGACTCCCATAGGGTTTAGTGTTAATCAGTGAGACCCCCATAGGGTTCAGTATTAATCAGTGAGACTCCCATAGGGTTCATGTGTTAATCAGTGAGACTCCCATAGGGTTCATGTGTTAATCAGTGAGACTCCCACAGGGCTGTGTTAATCAGTGAGACTCCCATAGGGTTCAGTGTTAATCAGTGAGACTCCCACAGGGTTCAGTGTTAATCAGTGAGACTCCCACAGGGTTCAGTCTTAATCAGTGAGACTCCCATAGGGTTTAGTATTAATCAGTGAGACTCTCATAGGGTTCATGTGTTAATCAGTGAGACTCCCACAGGGTTCAGTGTTAATCAGTGAGACTCCCATAGGGTTCAGTGTTAATCAGTGAGACTCCCACAGGTTTCAGTGTTAATCAGTGAGACTCCCATAGGGTTCAGTGTTAATCAGTGAGACCCCCATAGGGTTCAGTATTAATCAGTGAGACTCCCATAGGGTTCATGTGTTAATCAGTGAGACTCCCACAGGGCTGTGTTAATCAGTGAGACTCCCATAGGGTTCAGTGTTAATCAGTGAGACTCCCACAGGGTTCAGTGTTAATCAGTGAGACTCCCACAGGGTTCAGTCTTAATCAGTGAGACTCCCATAGGGTTCAGTGTTAATCAGTGAGACTCCCATAGGGTTCAGTGTTAATCAGTGAGACTCCCACAGGGTTCAGTGTTAATCAGTGACACTCCCACAGGGCTAAGTGTTAATCAGTGAGACTCCCATAGGGTTCAGTGTTAATCAGTGAGACTCCCACAGGGTTCAGTCTTAATCAGTGAGACTCCCACAGGGTTCAGTGTTAATCAGTGAGACTCCCACAGGGTTCAGTGTTAATCAGTGAGACTCCCACAGGGCTAAGTGTTAATCAGTGAGACTCCCATAGGGTTCAGTCTTAATCAGTGAGACTCCCACAGGGTTCAGTGTTAATCAGTGAGACTCCCACAGGATTTATTGTTAATCAGTGAGACTCCCATAGAGTTCAGTGTTAATCAGTGAGACTTCCATAGGGTTCAGTCTTAATCAGTGAGACTCCCACAGGGTTGAGTGTTAATCAGTGAGACTCCCACAGTGCTAAGTGTTAATCAGTGAGACTCCCATAGGATTCAGTGTTAATCAGTGAGACTCCCACAGGGCTAAGTGTTAATCAGTGAGACTCCCATAGGGTTCAGTGTTAATCAGTGAGACTCCCACAGGGTTCAGTCTTAATCAGTGAGACTCCCACAGGGTTCAGTGTTAATCAGTGAGACTCCCACAGGGTTCAGTGTTAATCAGTGAGACTCCCACAGGGCTAAGTGTTAATCAGTGAGACTCCCATAGGGTTCAGTCTTAATCAGTGAGACTCCCACAGGGTTCGGTGTTAATCAGTGAGACTCCCACAGGGTTTATTGTTAATCAGTGAGACTCCCATAGAGTTCAGTGTTAATCAGTGAGACTTCCATAGGGTTCAGTCTTAATCAGTGAGACTCCCACAGGGTTGAGTGTTAATCAGTGAGACTCCCACAGTGCTAAGTGTTAATCAGTGAGACTCCCATAGGATTCAGTGTTAATCAGTGAGACTCCCACAGGGTTCAGTGTTAATCAGTGAGAATCCCACAAGGTTCAATCTTAATCAGTGAGACTCCCATAGGGTTCAGTATTAATCAGTGAGACTCCCATAGGGTTCATGTGTTAATCAGTGAGACTCCCACAGGGTTCAGTGTTAATCAGTGAGACTCCCACAGGGCTAAGTGTTAATCGGTGAGACTCCCATAGGGTTCAGTGTTAATCAGTGAGACTCCCACAGGGTTCAGTGTTAATCAGTGAGACTCCCACAGGGTTCAGTCTTAATCAGTGAGACTCCAATAGGGTTCAGTATTAATCAGTGAGACTCCCATAGGGTTCAGTGTTAATCAGTGAGACTCCCATAGGGTTCAGTATTAATCAGTGAGACTCCCACAGGGTTCAGTGTTAATCAGTGAGACTCCCATAGGGTTCAGTATTAATAAGTGAGACTCCCATAGAGTTCATGTGTTAATCAGTGAGACTCCCATAGGGTTCAGTGTTAATCAGTGAGACTCCCACAGGGTTCAGTGATAATCAGTGACACTCCCACAGTGCTAAGTGTTAATCAGTGAGACTCCCATATTGTTCAGTGTTAATCAGTGAGACTCCCACAGGGTTCAGTATTAATCAGTGAGACTCCCATAGGGTTCATGTGTTAATCAGTGAGACTCCCACAGGGTTCAGTGTTAATCAGTGAGACTCCCACAGGGCTAAGTGTTAATCAGTGAGACTCCTACAGGGTTTAGTCTTAATCAGTGAGACTCCCATAGGGTTCAGTATTAAACAGTGAGACTCCCATAGGGTTCATGTGTTTATCAGTGAGACTCCCACAGGGTTCAGTTTTAATCAGTGACACTCCCACAGGGCTAAGTGTTAATCAGTGAGACTCCCACAGGGCTAAGTGTTAATCAGTGAGACTCCCATAGGGTTCAGTGTTAATCAGTGAGACTCCCACAGGGTTCAGTCTTAATCAGTGAGACTCCAATAGGGTTCAGTATTAATCAGTGAGACTCCCATAGGGTTCAGTGTTAATCAGTGAGACTCCCATAGGGTTCAGTATTAATCAGTGAGACTCCCACAGGGTTCAGTGTTAATCAGTGAGACTCCCATAGGGTTCAGTATTAATAAGTGAGACTCCCATAGGGTTCATGTGTTAATCAGTGAGACTCCCATAGGGTTCAGTGTTAATCAGTGAGACTCCCACAGGGTTCAGTGATAATCAGTGACACTCCCACAGTGCTAAGTGTTAATCAGTGAGACTCCCATATTGTTCAGTGTTAATCAGTGAGACTCCCACAGGGCTAAGTGTTAATCAGTGAGACTCCCACAGGGTTTAGTCTTAATCAGTGAGACTCCCATAGGGTTCAGTATTAAACAGTGAGACTCCCATAGGGTTCATGTGTTTATCAGTGAGACTCCCACAGGGTTCAGTTTTAATCAGTGACACTCCCACAGGGCTAAGTGTTAATCAGTGAGACTCCCACAGGGATAAGTGTTAATCAGTGAGACTCCCATAGGGTTCAGTGTTGATCAGTGAGACTCCCACAGGGTTCAGTGTTAATCAGTGAGACTCCCACAGGGTTTAGTCTTAATCAGTGAGACTCCCACAGGTTTCAGTGTTAATCAGTGAGACTCCCATAGGGTTCAGTGATAATCAGTGAGACTCCCATAGGGTTCAGTATTAATCAGTGAGACTCCCATAGGGTTCATGTGTTAATCAGTGAGACTCCCACAGGGTTCAGTGTTAATCAGTGAGACTCCCATAGGGTTCAGTGTTAATCAGTGAGACTCCCACAGGTTTCAGTGTTAATCAGTGAGACTCCCATAGGGTTCATGTGTTAATCAGTGAGACTCCCACAGGGCTGTGTTAATCAGTGAGACTCCCATAGGGTTCAGTGTTAATCAGTGAGACTCCCACAGGGTTCAGTGTTAATCAGTGAGACTCCCACAGGGTTCAGTCTTAATCAGTGAGACTCCCATAGGGTTCAGTGTTAATCAGTGAGACTCCCATAGGGTTCAGTGTTAATCAGTGAGACTCCCACAGGGTTCAGTGTTAATCAGTGACACTCCCACAGGGCTAAGTGTTAATCAGTGAGACTCCCATAGGGTTCAGTGTTAATCAGTGAGACTCCCACAGGGTTCAGTCTTAATCAGTGAGACTCCCACAGGGTTCAGTGTTAATCAGTGAGACTCCCACAGGGTTCAGTGTTAATCAGTGAGACTCCCACAGGGCTAAGTGTTAATCAGTGAGACTCCCATAGGGTTCAGTCTTAATCAGTGAGACTCCCACAGGGTTCAGTGTTAATCAGTGAGACTCCCACAGGGTTTATTGTTAATCAGTGAGACTCCCATAGAGTTCAGTGTTAATCAGTGAGACTTCCATAGGGTTCAGTCTTAATCAGTGAGACTCCCACAGGGTTGAGTGTTAATCAGTGAGACTCCCACAGTGCTAAGTGTTAATCAGTGAGACTCCCATAGGATTCAGTGTTAATCAGTGAGACTCCCACAGGGTTCAGTGTTAATCAGTGAGAATCCCACAAGGTTCAATCTTAATCAGTGAGACTCCCATAGGGTTCAGTATTAATCAGTGAGACTCCCATAGGGTTCATGTGTTAATCAGTGAGACTCCCACAGGGTTCAGTGTTAATCAGTGAGACTCCCACAGGGCTAAGTGTTAATCAGTGAGACTCCCATAGGGTTCAGTGTTAATCAGTGAGACTCCCACAGGGTTCAGTGTTAATCAGTGAGACTCCCACAGGGTTCAGTCTTAATCAGTGAGACTCCCACAGGGTTCAGTGTTAATCAGTGAGACTCCCACAGGGTTCAGTGTTAATCAGTGAGACTCCCACAGGGCTAAGTGTTAATCAGTGAGACTCCCATAGGGTTCAGTCTTAATCAGTGAGACTCCCACAGGGTTCAGTGTTAATCAGTGAGACTCCCACAGGGTTTATTGTTAATCAGTGAGACTCCCATAGAGTTCAGTGTTAATCAGTGAGACTTCCATAGGGTTCAGTCTTAATCAGTGAGACTCCCACAGGGTTGAGTGTTAATCAGTGAGACTCCCACAGTGCTAAGTGTTAATCAGTGAGACTCCCATAGGATTCAGTGTTAATCAGTGAGACTCCCACAGGGTTCAGTGTTAATCAGTGAGAATCCCACAAGGTTCAATCTTAATCAGTGAGACTCCCATAGGGTTCAGTATTAATCAGTGAGACTCCCATAGGGTTCATGTGTTAATCAGTGAGACTCCCACAGGGTTCAGTGTTAATCAGTGAGACTCCCACAGGGCTAAGTGTTAATCAGTGAGACTCCCATAGGGTTCAGTGTTAATCAGTGAGACTCCCACAGGGTTCAGTGTTAATCAGTGAGACTCCCACAGGGTTCAGTCTTAATCAGTGAGACTCCAATAGGGTTCAGTATTAATCAGTGAGACTCCCATAGGGTTCAGTGTTAATCAGTGAGACTCCCATAGGGTTCAGTATTAATCAGTGAGACTCCCACAGGGTTCAGTGTTAATCAGTGAGACTCCCACAGGGTTCAGTGTTAATCAGTGAGACTCCCACAGGGCTAAGTGTTAATCAGTGAGACTCCCATAGGGTTCAGTCTTAATCAGTGAGACTCCCACAGGGTTCAGTGTTAATCAGTGAGACTCCCACAGGGTTTATTGTTAATCAGTGAGACTCCCATAGAGTTCAGTGTTAATCAGTGAGACTTCCATAGGGTTCAGTCTTAATCAGTGAGACTCCCACAGTGCTAAGTGTTAATCAGTGAGACTCCCATAGGATTCAGTGTTAATCAGTGAGACTCCCACAGGGTTCAGTGTTAATCAGTGAGAATCCCACAAGGTTCAATCTTAATCAGTGAGACTCCCATAGGGTTCAGTATTAATCAGTGAGACTCCCATAGGGTTCATGTGTTAATCAGTGAGACTCCCACAGGGTTCAGTGTTAATCAGTGAGACTCCCACAGGGCTAAGTGTTAATCAGTGAAACTCCCATAGGGTTCAGTGTTAATCAGTGAGACTCCCACAGGGTTCAGTGTTAATCAGTGAGACTCCCACAGGGTTCAGTCTTAATCAGTGAGACTCCAATAGGGTTCAGTATTAATCAGTGAGACTCCCATAGGGTTCAGTGTTAATCAGTGAGACTCCCATAGGGTTCAGTATTAATCAGTGAGACTCCCACAGGGTTCAGTGTTAATCAGTGAGACTCCCATAGGGTTCAGTATTAATAAGTGAGACTCCCATAGGGTTCATGTGTTAATCAGTGAGACTCCCATAGGGTTCAGTGTTAATCAGTGAGACTCCCACAGGGTTCAGTGATAATCAGTGACACTCCCACAGTGCTAAGTGTTAATCAGTGAGACTCCCATATTGTTCAGTGTTAATCAGTGAGACTCCCACAGGGTTCAGTATTAATCAGTGAGACTCACATAGGGTTCATGTGTTAATCAGTGAGACTCCCACAGGGTTCAGTGTTAATCAGTGAGACTCCCACAGGGCTAAGTGTTAATCAGTGAGACTCCTACAGGGTTTAGTCTTAATCAGTGAGACTCCCATAGGGTTCAGTATTAAACAGTGAGACTCCCATAGGGTTCATGTGTTTATCAGTGAGACTCCCACAGGGTTCAGTTTTAATCAGTGACACTCCCACAGGGCTAAGTGTTAATCAGTGAGACTCCCACAGGGCTAAGTGTTAATCAGTGAGACTCCCATAGGGTTCAGTGTTAATCAGTGAGACTCCCACAGGGTTCAGTGTTAATCAGTGAGACTCCCACAGGGTTCAGTCTTAATCAGTGAGACTCCAATAGGGTTCAGTATTAATCAGTGAGACTCCCATAGGGTTCAGTGTTAATCAGTGAGACTCCCATAGGGTTCAGTATTAATCAGTGAGACTCCCACAGGGTTCAGTGTTAATCAGTGAGACTCCCATAGGGTTCAGTATTAATAAGTGAGACTCCCATAGGGTTCATGTGTTAATCAGTGAGACTCCCATAGGGTTCAGTGTTAATCAGTGAGACTCCCACAGGGTTCAGTGATAATCAGTGACACTCCCACAGTGCTAAGTGTTAATCAGTGAGACTCCCATATTGTTCAGTGTTAATCAGTGAGACTCCCACAGGGTTCAGTATTAATCAGTGAGACTCCCATAGGGTTCATGTGTTAATCAGTGAGACTCCCACAGGGTTCAGTGTTAATCAGTGATACTCCCACAGGGCTAAGTGTTAATCAGTGAGACTCCCACAGGGTTTAGTCTTAATCAGTGAGACTCCCATAGGGTTCAGTATTAAACAGTGAGACTCCCATAGGGTTCATGTGTTTATCAGTGAGACTCCCACAGGGTTCAGTTTTAATCAGTGACACTCCCACAGGGCTAAGTGTTAATCAGTGAGACTCCCACAGGGATAAGTGTTAATCAGTGAGACTCCCATAGGGTTCAGTGTTGATCAGTGAGACTCCCACAGGGTTCAGTGTTAATCAGTGAGACTCCCACAGGGTTTAGTCTTAATCAGTGAGACTCCCACAGGTTTCAGTGTTAATCAGTGAGACTCCCATAGGGTTCAGTGATAATCAGTGAGACTCCCATAGGGTTCAGTATTAATCAGTGAGACTCCCATAGGGTTCATGTGTTAATCAGTGAGACTCCCACAGGGTTCAGTGTTAATCAGTGAGACTCCCATAGGGTTCAGTGTTAATCAGTGAGACTCCCACAGGTTTCAGTGTTAATCAGTGAGACTCCCATAGGGTTCATGTGTTAATCAGTGAGACTCCCACAGGGCTGTGTTAATCAGTGAGACTCCCATAGGGTTCAGTGTTAATCAGTGAGACTCCCACAGGGTTCAGTGTTAATCAGTGAGACTCCCACAGGGTTCAGTCTTAATCAGTGAGACTCCCATAGGGTTCAGTGTTAATCAGTGAGACTCCCATAGGGTTCAGTGTTAATCAGTGAGACTCCCACAGGGTTCAGTGTTAATCAGTGACACTCCCACAGGGCTAAGTGTTAATCAGTGAGACTCCCATAGGGTTCAGTGTTAATCAGTGAGACTCCCACAGGGTTCAGTCTTAATCAGTGAGACTCCCACAGGGTTCAGTGTTAATCAGTGAGACTCCCACAGGGTTCAGTGTTAATCAGTGAGACTCCCACAGGGCTAAGTGTTAATCAGTGAGACTCCCATAGGGTTCAGTCTTAATCAGTGAGACTCCCACAGGGTTCAGTGTTAATCAGTGAGACTCCCACAGGGTTTATTGTTAATCAGTGAGACTCCCATAGAGTTCAGTGTTAATCAGTGAGACTTCCATAGGGTTCAGTCTTAATCAGTGAGACTCCCACAGGGTTGAGTGTTAATCAGTGAGACTCCCACAGTGCTAAGTGTTAATCAGTGAGACTCCCATAGGATTCAGTGTTAATCAGTGAGACTCCCACAGGGTTCAGTGTTAATCAGTGAGAATCCCACAAGGTTCAATCTTAATCAGTGAGACTCCCATAGGGTTCAGTATTAATCAGTGAGACTCCCATAGGGTTCATGTGTTAATCAGTGAGACTCCCACAGGGTTCAGTGTTAATCAGTGAGACTCCCACAGGGCTAAGTGTTAATCAGTGAGACTCCCATAGGGTTCAGTGTTAATCAGTGAGACTCCCACAGGGTTCAGTGTTAATCAGTGAGACTCCCACAGGGTTCAGTCTTAATCAGTGAGACTCCAATAGGGTTCAGTATTAATCAGTGAGACTCCCATAGGGTTCAGTGTTAATCAGTGAGACTCCCATAGGGTTCAGTATTAATCAGTGAGACTCCCACAGGGTTCAGTGTTAATCAGTGAGACTCCCATAGGGTTCAGTATTAATAAGTGAGACTCCCATAGGGTTCATGTGTTAATCAGTGAGACTCCCATAGGGTTCATGTGTTAATCAGTGAGACTCCCACAGGGTTCAGTGTTAATCAGTGAGACTCCCACAGGGCTAAGTGTTAATCAGTGAGACTCCTACAGGGTTTAGTCTTAATCAGTGAGACTCCCATAGGGTTCAGTATTAAACAGTGAGACTCCCATAGGGTTCAGTGTTTATCAGTGAGACTCCCATAGGGTTCAGTATTAATCAGTGAGACTCCCACAGGGTTCAGTGTTAATCAGTGAGACTCCCATATTGTTCAGTGTTAATCAGTGAGACTCCCACAGGGTTCAGTATTAATCAGTGAGACTCCCATAGGGTTCATGTGTTAATCAGTGAGACTCCCCCAGGGTTCAGTGTTAATCAGTGAGACTCCCACAGGGCTAAGTGTTAATCAGTGAGACTCCTACAGGGTTTAGTCTTAATCAGTGAGACTCCCATAGGGTTCAGTATTAAACAGTGAGACTCCCATAGGGTTCATGTGTTTATCAGTGAGACTCCCACAGGGTTCAGTTTTAATCAGTGACACTCCCACAGGGCAAAGTGTTAATCAGTGAGACTCCCACAGGGCTAAGTGTTAATCAGTGAGACTCCCATAGGGTTCAGTGTTAATCAGTGAGACTCCCACAGGGTTCAGTGTTAATCAGTGAGACTCCCACAGGGTTCAGTCTTAATCAGTGAGACTCCAATAGGGTTCAGTATTAATCAGTGAGACTCCCATAGGGTTCAGTGTTAATCAGTGAGACTCCCATAGGGTTCAGTATTAATCAGTGAGACTCCCACAGGGTTCAGTGTTAATCAGTGAGACTCCCATAGGGTTCAGTATTAATAAGTGAGACTCCCATAGGGTTCATGTGTTAATCAGTGAGACTCCCATAGGGTTCAGTGTTAATCAGTGAGACTCCCACAGGGTTCAGTGATAATCAGTGACACTCCCACAGTGCTAAGTGTTAATCAGTGAGACTCCCATATTGTTCAGTGTTAATCAGTGACACTCCCACAGGGTTCAGTATTAATCAGTGAGACTCCCATAGGGTTCATGTGTTAATCAGTGAGACTCCCACAGGGTTCAGTGTTAATCAGTGAGACTCCCACAGGGCTAAGTGTTAATCAGTGAGACTCCCACAGGGTTTAGTCTTAATCAGTGAGACTCCCATAGGGTTCAGTATTAAACAGTGAGACTCCCATAGGGTTCATGTGTTTATCAGTGAGACTCCCACAGGGTTCAGTTTTAATCAGTGACACTCCCACAGGGCTAAGTGTTAATCAGTGAGACTCCCACAGGGATAAGTGTTAATCAGTGAGACTCCCATAGGGTTCAGTGTTGATCAGTGAGACTCCCACAGGGTTCAGTGTTAATCAGTGAGACTCCCACAGGGTTTAGTCTTAATCAGTGAGACTCCCACAGGTTTCAGTGTTAATCAGTGAGACTCCCATAGGGTTCATGTGTTAATCAGTGAGACTCCCACAGGGCTGTGTTAATCAGTGAGACTCCCATAGGGTTCAGTGTTAATCAGTGAGACTCCCACAGGGTTCAGTGTTAATCAGTGAGACTCCCACAGGGTTCAGTCTTAATCAGTGAGACTCCCATAGGGTTCAGTGTTAATCAGTGAGACTCCCATAGGGTTCAGTGTTAATCAGTGAGACTCCCACAGGGTTCAGTGTTAATCAGTGACACTCCCACAGGGCTAAGTGTTAATCAGTGAGACTCCCATAGGGTTCAGTGTTAATCAGTGAGACTCCCACAGGGTTCAGTCTTAATCAGTGAGACTCCCACAGGGTTCAGTGTTAATCAGTGAGACTCCCACAGGGTTCAGTGTTAATCAGTGAGACTCCCACAGGGCTAAGTGTTAATCAGTGAGACTCCCATAGGGTTCAGTCTTAATCAGTGAGACTCCCACAGGGTTCAGTGTTAATCAGTGAGACTCCCACAGGGTTTATTGTTAATCAGTGAGACTCCCATAGAGTTCAGTGTTAATCAGTGAGACTTCCATAGGGTTCAGTCTTAATCAGTGAGACTCCCACAGGGTTGAGTGTTAATCAGTGAGACTCCCACAGTGCTAAGTGTTAATCAGTGAGACTCCCATAGGATTCAGTGTTAATCAGTGAGACTCCCACAGGGTTCAGTGTTAATCAGTGAGAATCCCACAAGGTTCAATCTTAATCAGTGAGACTCCCATAGGGTTCAGTATTAATCAGTGAGACTCCCATAGGGTTCATGTGTTAATCAGTGAGACTCCCACAGGGTTCAGTGTTAATCAGTGAGACTCCCACAGGGCTAAGTGTTAATCAGTGAGACTCCCATAGGGTTCAGTGTTAATCAGTGAGACTCCCACAGGGTTCAGTGTTAATCAGTGAGACTCCCACAGGGTTCAGTCTTAATCAGTGAGACTCCAATAGGGTTCAGTATTAATCAGTGAGACTCCCATAGGGTTCAGTGTTAATCAGTGAGACTCCCATAGGGTTCAGTATTAATCAGTGAGACTCCCACAGGGTTCAGTGTTAATCAGTGAGACTCCCATAGGGTTCAGTATTAATAAGTGAGACTCCCATAGGGTTCATGTGTTAATCAGTGAGACTCCCATAGGGTTCAGTGTTAATCAGTGAGACTCCCACAGGGTTCAGTGATAATCAGTGACACTCCCACAGTGCTAAGTGTTAATCAGTGAGACTCCCATATTGTTCAGTGTTAATCAGTGAGACTCCCACAGGGTTCAGTATTAATCAGTGAGACTCCCATAGGGTTCATGTGTTAATCAGTGAGACTCCCACAGGGTTCAGTGTTAATCAGTGAGACTCCCACAGGGCTAAGTGTTAATCAGTGAGACTCCCACAGGGTTTAGTCTTAATCAGTGAGACTCCCATAGGGTTCAGTATTAAACAGTGAGACTCCCATAGGGTTCATGTGTTTATCAGTGAGACTCCCACAGGGTTCAGTTTTAATCAGTGACACTCCCACAGGGCTAAGTGTTAATCAGTGAGACTCCCACAGGGATAAGTGTTAATCAGTGAGACTCCCATAGGGTTCAGTGTTGATCAGTGAGACTCCCACAGGGTTCAGTGTTAATCAGTGAGACTCCCACAGGGTTTAGTCTTAATCATTGAGACTCCCACAGGTTTCAGTGTTAATCAGTGAGACTCCCATAGGGTTCAGTGATAATCAGTGAGACTCCCATAGGGTTCAGTATTAATCAGTGAGACTCCCATAGGGTTCATGTTTTAATCAGTGAGACTCCCACAGGGTTCAGTGTTAATCAGTGAGACTCCCATAGGGTTCAGTGTTAATCAGTGAGACTCCCACAGGTTTCAGTGTTAATCAGTGAGACTCCCATAGGGTTCAGTGTTAATCAGTGAGACCCCCATAGGGTTCAGTATTAATCAGTGAGACTCCCATAGGGTTCATGTGTTAATCAGTGAGACTCCCACAGGGCTGTGTTAATCAGTGAGACTCCCATAGGGTTCAGTGTTAATCAGTGAGACTCCCACAGGGTTCAGTGTTAATCAGTGAGACTCCCACAGGGTTCAGTCTTAATCAGTGAGACTCCCATAGGGTTCAGTGTTAATCAGTGAGACTCCCATAGGGTTCAGTGTTAATCAGTGAGACTCCCACAGGGTTCAGTGTTAATCAGTGACACTCCCACAGGGCTAAGTGTTAATCAGTGAGACTCCCATAGGGTTCAGTGTTAATCAGTGAGACTCCCACAGGGTTCAGTCTTAATCAGTGAGACTCCCACAGGGTTCAGTGTTAATCAGTGAGACTCCCACAGGGTTCAGTGTTAATCAGTGAGACTCCCACAGGGCTAAGTGTTAATCAGTGAGACTCCCATAGGGTTCAGTCTTAATCAGTGAGACTCCCACAGGGTTCAGTGTTAATCAGTGAGACTCCCACAGGGTTCATTGTTAATCAGTGAGACTCATAGAGTTCAGTGTTAATCAGTGAGACTTCCATAGGGTTCAGTCTTAATCAGTGAGACTCCCACAGGGTTGAGTGTTAATCAGTGAGACTCCCACAGGGTTCATTGTTAATCAGTAAGACTCCCATAGAGTTCAGTGTTAATCAGTGAGACTCCCATAGGGTTCAGTCTTGATCAGTGAGACTCCCACAGGGTTTATGTGTTAATCAGTGAGACTCCCTCAGGGTTCAGTGTTAATCAGTGAGACTCCCACAGTGCTAAGTGTTAATCAGTGAGACTCCCATAGGGTTCAGTATTAATCAGTGAGACTCCCATAGGGTTCATGTGTTAATCAGTGAGACTCCCACAGGGTTCAGTGTTAATCAGTGACACTCCCACAGGGCTAAGTGTTAATCAGTGAGACTCCCATAGGGTTCAGTGTTAATCAGTGAAACTCCCACAGGGTTCAGTCTTAATCAGTGAGACTCCCACAGGGTTCAGTGTTAATCAGTGAGACTCCCACAGGGTTCAGTGTTAATCAGTGAGACTCCCATAGGGTTCAGTGTTAATCAGTGAGACTCCCACAGGGCTAAGTGTTAATCAGTGAGACTCCCATAGGGTTCAGTCTTAATCAGTGAGACTCCCACAGGGTTCAGTGTTAATCAGTGAGACTCCCACAGGGTTCATTTTTAATCAGTGAGACTCCCATAGAGTTCAGTGTTAATCAGTGAGACTCCCATAGGGTTCAGTCTTAATCAGTGAGACTCCCACAGGGTTCAGTGTTAATCACTGAGACTCCCACAGGGTTCATTGTTAATCAGTAAGACTCCCATAGAGTTCAGTGTTAATCAGTGAGACGCCCATAGGGTTCAGTCTTAATCAGTGAGACTCCCACAGGGTTCATGTGTTAATCAGTGAGACTCCCTCAGGGTTCAGTGTTAATCAGTGAGACTCCCACAGTGCTAAGTGTTAATCAGTGAGACTCCCATAGGGTTCAGTGTTAATCAGTGAGACTCCCACAGGGTTCAGTGTTAACCAGTGAGACTCCCACAGGGTTCAATCTTAATCAGTGAGACTCCCATAGGGTTCAGTATTAATCAGTGAGACTCCCATAGGGTTCATGTGTTAATCAGTGAGACTCCCACAGGGTTCAGTGTTAATCAGTGAGACTCCCACAGGGCTAAGTGTTAATCAGTGAGACTTCCATAGGGTTCAGTGTTAATCAGTGAGACTCCCATAGGGTTCAGTGTTAATCAGTGAGACTCCCACAGGGTTCAATCTTAATCAGTGAGACTCCCATAGGGTTCAGTATTAATCAGTGAGACTCCCATAGGGTTCATGTGTTAATCAGTGAGACTCCCACAGGGTTCAGTGATAATCAGTGACACTCCCACAGGGCTAAGTGTTAATCAGTGAGACTCCCACAGGGTTCAGTATTAATCAGTGAGACTCCCACAGGGTTCAGTGTTAATCAGTGAGACTCCCACAGGGTTCAGTGTTAATCAGTGAGACTCCCACAGGGTTCAGTCTTAATCAGTGAGACTCCAATAGGGTTCAGTATTAATCAGTGAGACTCCCATAGGGTTCATGTGTTAATCAGTGAGACTCCCATAGAGTTCAGTGTTAATCAGTGAGACTCCCATATTGTTCAGTGTTAATCAGTGAGACTCCCATAGAGTTCAGTGTTAATCAGTGAGACTTCCATAGGGTTCAGTCTTAATCAGTGAGACTCCCACAGGGTTGAGTGTTAATCAGTGAGACTCCCACAGGGTTCATTGTTAATCAGTAAGACTCCCATAGAGTTCAGTGTTAATCAGTGAGACTCCCATAGGGTTCAGTCTTGATCAGTGAGACTCCCACAGGGTTTATGTGTTAATCAGTGAGACTCCCTCAGGGTTCAGTGTTAATCAGTGAGACTCCCACAGTGCTAAGTGTTAATCAGTGAGACTCCCATAGGGTTCAGTATTAATCAGTGAGACTCCCATAGGGTTCATGTGTTAATCAGTGAGACTCCCACAGGGTTCAGTGTTAATCAGTGACACTCCCACAGGGCTAAGTGTTAATCAGTGAGACTCCCATAGGGTTCAGTGTTAATCAGTGAAACTCCCACAGGGTTCAGTCTTAATCAGTGAGACTCCCACAGGGTTCAGTGTTAATCAGTGAGACTCCCACAGGGTTCAGTGTTAATCAGTGAGACTCCCACAGGGTTCAGTGTTAATCAGTGAGACTCCCACAGGGTTCAGTGTTAATCAGTGAGACTCCCACAGTGCTAAGTGTTAATCAGTGAGACTCCCATAGGGTTCAGTATTAATCAGTGAGACTCCCATAGGGTTCATGTGTTAATCAGTGAGACTCCCACAGGGTTCAGTATTAATCAGTGAGACTCCCACAGGGTTCAGTGTTAATCAGTGAGACTCCCACAGGGTTCAGTGTTAATCAGTGAGACTCCCACAGGGTTCAGTCTTAATCAGTGAGACTCCAATAGGGTTCAGTATTAATCAGTGAGACTCCCATAGGGTTCATGTGTTAATCAGTGAGACTCCCATAGAGTTCAGTGTTAATCAGTGAGACTCCCATATTGTTCAGTGTTAATCAGTGAGACTCCCATAGAGTTCAGTGTTAATCAGTGAGACTTCCATAGGGTTCAGTCTTAATCAGTGAGACTCCCACAGGGTTGAGTGTTAATCAGTGAGACTCCCACAGGGTTCATTGTTAATCAGTAAGACTCCCATAGAGTTCAGTGTTAATCAGTGAGACTCCCATAGGGTTCAGTCTTGATCAGTGAGACTCCCACAGGGTTTATGTGTTAATCAGTGAGACTCCCTCAGGGTTCAGTGTTAATCAGTGAGACTCCCACAGTGCTGAGTGTTAATCAGTGAGACTCCCATAGGGTTCAGTATTAATCAGTGAGACTCCCATAGGGTTCATGTGTTAATCAGTGAGACTCCCACAGGGTTCAGTGTTAATCAGTGACACTCCCACAGGGCTAAGTGTTAATCAGTGAGACTCCCATAGGGTTCAGTGTTAATCAGTGAAACTCCCACAGGGTTCAGTCTTAATCAGTGAGACTCCCACAGGGTTCAGTGTTAATCAGTGAGACTCCCACAGGGTTCAGTGTTAATCAGTGAGACTCCCACAGGGTTCAGTGTTAATCAGTGAGACTCCCACAGGGTTCAGTGTTAATCAGTGAGACTCCCACAGTGCTAAGTGTTAATCAGTGAGACTCCCATAGGGTTCAGTATTAATCAGTGAGACTCCCATAGGGTTCATGTGTTAATCAGTGAAACTCCCACAGGGTTCAGTCTTAATCAGTGAGACTCCCACAGGGTTCAGTGTTAATCAGTGAGACTCCCACAGGGTTCAGTGTTAATCAGTGAGACTCCCACAGGGTTCAGTGTTAATCAGTGAGACTCCCACAGGGTTCAGTGTTAATCAGTGAGACTCCCACAGTGCTAAGTGTTAATCAGTGAGACTCCCATAGGGTTCAGTATTAATCAGTGAGACTCCCATAGGGTTCATGTGTTAATCAGTGAGACTCCCACAGGGTTCAGTATTAATCAGTGAGACTCCCACAGGGTTCAGTGTTAATCAGTGAGACTCCCACAGGGTTCAGTGTTAATCAGTGAGACTCCCACAGGGTTCAGTCTTAATCAGTGAGACTCCAATAGGGTTCAGTATTAATCAGTGAGACTCCCATAGGGTTCATGTGTTAATCAGTGAGACTCCCATAGAGTTCAGTGTTAATCAGTGAGACTCCCATATTGTTCAGTGTTAATCAGTGAGACTCCCATAGAGTTCAGTGTTAATCAGTGAGACTTCCATAGGGTTCAGTCTTAATCAGTGAGACTCCCAAAGGGTTGAGTGTTAATCAGTGAGACTCCCACAGGGTTCATTGTTAATCAGTAAGACTCCCATAGAGTTCAGTGTTAATCAGTGAGACTCCCATAGGGTTCAGTCTTGATCAGTGAGACTCCCACAGGGTTTATGTGTTAATCAGTGAGACTCCCTCAGGGTTCAGTGTTAATCAGTGAGACTCCCACAGTGCTAAGTGTTAATCAGTGAGACTCCCATAGGGTTCAGTATTAATCAGTGAGACTCCCATAGGGTTCATGTGTTAATCAGTGAGACTCCCACAGGGTTCAGTGTTAATCAGTGACACTCCCACAGGGCTAAGTGTTAATCAGTGAGACTCCCATAGGGTTCAGTGTTAATCAGTGAAACTCCCACAGGGTTCAGTCTTAATCAGTGAGACTCCCACAGGGTTCAGTGTTAATCAGTGAGACTCCCACAGGGTTCAGTGTTAATCAGTGAGACTCCCACAGGGTTCAGTGTTAATCAGTGAGACTCCCACAGGGTTCAGTGTTAATCAGTGAGACTCCCACAGTGCTAAGTGTTAATCAGTGAGACTCCCATAGGGTTCAGTATTAATCAGTGAGACTCCCATAGGGTTCATGTGTTAATCAGTGAGACTCCCACAGGGTTCAGTGTTAATCAGTGACACTCCCACAGGGCTAAGTGTTAATCAGTGAGACTCCCATAGGGTTCAGTCTTAATCAGTGAGACTCCCACAGGGTTCAGTGTTAATCAGTGAGACTCCCACAGGGTTCATTGTTAATCAGTGAGACTCCCATAGAGTTCAGTGTTAATCAGTGAGACTCCCATAGGGTTCAGTCTTAATCAGTGAGACTCCCACAGGGTTCAGTGTTAATCACTGAGACTCCCACAGGGTTCATTGTTAATCAGTAAGACTCCCATAGAGTTCAGTGTTAATCAGTGAGACTCCCATAGGGTTCAGTCTTAATCAGTGAGACTCCCACAGGGTTCATGTGTTAATCAGTGAGACTCCTTCAGGGTTCAGTGTTAATCAGTGAGACTCAGTGAGACTCCCATAGGGTTCAGTGTTAATCAGTGAGACTCCCACAGGGTTCAGTGTTAATCAGTGAGACTTCCACAGGGTTCAATCTTAATCAGTGAGACTCCCATAGGGTTCAGTATTAATCAGTGAGACTCCCATAGGGTTCATGTGTTAATCAGTGAGACTCCCACAGGGTTCAGTGTTAATCAGTGAGACTCCCACAGGGCTAAGTGTTAATCAGTGAGACTCCCATAGGGTTCAGTGTTAATCAGTGAGACTCCCACAGGGTTCAGTGTTAATCAGTGAGACTCCCACAGGGTTTAGTCTTAATCAGTGAGACTCCCATAGGGTTCAGTATTAATCAGTGAGACTCCCATAGGGTTCATGTGTTAATCAGTGAGACTCCCACAGGGCTAAGTGTTAATCAGTGAGACTCCCATAGGGTTCAGTCTTAATCAGTGAGACTCCCACAGGGTTCAGTGTTAATCAGTGAGACTCCCACAGGGTTCATTGTTAATCAGTGAGACTCCCATTGAGTTCAGTGTTAATCAGTGAGACTCCCACAGGGTTCAGTGTTAATCAGTGAGACTCCCACAGGGCTAAGTGTTAATCAGTGAGACTCCCATAGGGTTCAGTCTTAATCAGTGAGACTCCCACAGGGTTCAGTGTTAATCAGTGAGACTCCCACAGGGTTCATTGTTAATCAGTGAGACTCCCATAGAGTTCAGTGTTAATCAGTGAGACTTCCATAGGGTTCAGTCTTAATCAGTGAGACTCCCACAGGGTTGAGTGTTAATCAGTGAGACTCCCACAGGGTTCATTGTTAATCAGTAAGACTCCCATAGAGTTCAGTGTTAATCAGTGAGACTCCCATAGGGTTCAGTCTTAATCAGTGAGACTCCCACAGGGTTTATGTGTTAATCAGTGAGACTCCCTCAGGGTTCAGTGTTAATCAGTGAGACTCCCACAGTGCTAAGTGTTAATCAGTGAGACTCCCATAGGGTTCAGTATTAATCAGTGAGACTCCCATAGGGTTCATGTGTTAATCAGTGAGACTCCCACAGGGTTCAGTGTTAATCAGTGACACTCCCACAGGGCTAACTGTTAATCAGTGAGACACCCATAGGGTTCAGTGTTAATCAGTGAAACTCCCACAGGGTTCAGTCTTAATCAGTGAGACTCCCACAGGGTTCAGTGTTAATCAGTGAGACTCCCACAGGGTTCAGTGTTAATCAGTGAGACTCCCACAGGGTTCAGTGTTAATCAGTGAGACTCCCACAGGGTTCAATCTTAATCAGTGAGACTCCCATAGGGTTCAGTATTAATCAGTGAGACTCCCATAGGGTTCATGTGTTAATCAGTGAGACTCCCACAGGGTTCAGTGTTAATCAGTGAGACTCCCACAGGGCTAAGTGTTAATCAGTGAGACTCCCATAGGGTTCAGTGTTAATCAGTGAGACTCCCATAGGGTTCAGTGTTAATCAGTGAGACTCCCACAGGGTTCAATCTTAATCAGTGAGACTCCCATAGGGTTCACTATTAATCAGTGAGACTCCCATAGGGTTCATGTGTTAATCAGTGAGACTCCCACAGGGTTCAGTGATAATCAGTGACACTCCCACAGGGCTAAGTGTTAATCAGTGAGACTCCCACAGGGTTCAGTATTAATCAGTGAGACTCCCACAGGGTTCAGTGTTAATCAGTGAGACTCCCACAGGGTTCCGTCTTAATCAGTGAGACTCCAATAGGGTTCAGTATTAATCAGTGAGACTCCCATAGGGTTCATGTGTTAATCAGTGAGACTCCCACAGGGTTCAGTGTTAATCAGTGAGACTCCCATAGGGTTCAGTCTTAATCAGTGAGACTCCCACAGGGTTCAGTATTAATCAGTGAGACTCCCACAGGGTTCATGTGTTAATCAGTGAGACTCCCACAGGGTTCAGTGATAATCAGTGACACTCCCACAGGGCTAAGTGTTAATCAGTGAGACTCCCACAGGGTTCAGTCTTAATCATTGACACTCCCACAGGGCTAAGTGTTAATCAGTGAGACTCCCACAGGGTTCAGTGTTAATCAGTGAGACTCCCACAGGGTTCAGTCTTAATCAGTGAGACTCCCACAGGGTTCATTGTTAATCAGTGAGACTCCCCCAGAGTTCAGTATTAATCAGTGAGACTCCCATAGGGTTCATGTGTTAATCAGTGAGACTCCCATAGAGTTCAGTGTTAATCAGTGAGACTCCCATATTGTTCAGTGTTAATCAGTGAGACTCCCATAGAGTTCAGTGTTAATCAGTGAGACTTCCATAGGGTTCAGTCTTAATCAGTGAGACTCCCACAGGGTTGAGTGTTAATCAGTGAGACTCCCACAGGGTTCATTGTTAATCAGTAAGACTCCCATAGAGTTCAGTGTTAATCAGTGAGACTCCAATAGGGTTCAGTCTTAATCAGTGAGACTCCCACAGGGTTTTTGTGTTAATCAGTGAGACTCCCTCAGGGTTCAGTGTTAATCAATGAGACTCCCACAGTGCTAAGTGTTAATCAGTGAGACTCCCATAGGGTTCAGTATTAATCAGTGAGACTCCCATAGGGTTAATGTGTTAATCAGTGAGACTCCCACAGGGTTCAGTGTTAATCAGTGACACTCCCACAGGGCTAAGTGTTAATCAGTGAGACTCCCATAGGGTTCAGTCTTAATCAGTGAGACTCCCACAGGGTTCAGTGTTAATCAGTGAGACTCCCACAGGGTTCATTGTTAATCAGTGAGACTCCCATAGAGTTCAGTGTTAATCAGTGAGACTCCCATAGGGTTCAGTCTTAATCAGTGAGACTCCCACAGGGTTCAGTGTTAATCACTGAGACTCCCACAGGGTTCATTGTTAATCAGTAAGACTCCCATAGAGTTAAGTGTTAATCAGTGAGACTCCCATAGGGTTCAGTCTTAATCAGTGAGACTCCCACAGGGTTCATGTGTTAATCAGTGAGACTCCTTCAGGGTTCAGTGTTAATGAGTGAGACTCCCACAGTGCTAAGTGTTAATCAGTGAGACTCCCATAGGGTTCAGTGTTAATCAGTGAGACTCCCACAGGGTTCAGTGTTAATCAGTGAGACTCCCACAGGGTTCAATCTTAATCAGTGAGACTCCCATAGGGTTCAGTATTAATCAGTGAGACTCCCATAGGGTTCATGTGTTAATCAGTGAGACTCCCACAGGGTTCAGTGTTAATCAGTGAGACTCCCACAGGGCTAAGTGTTAATCAGTGAGACTCCCATAGGGTTCAGTGTTAATCAGTGAGACTCCCACAGGGTTCAGTGTTAATCAGTGAGACTCCCACAGGGTTTAGTCTTAATCAGTGAGACTCCCATAGGGTTCAGTATTAATCAGTGAGACTCCCATAGGGTTGATGTGTTAATCAGTGAGACTCCCACAGGGTTCATTGTTAATCAGTAAGACTCCCATAGAGTTCAGTGTTAATCAGTGAGACTCCCATAGGGTTCAGTCTTAATCAGTGAGACTCCCACAGGGTTTATGTGTTAATCAGTGAGACTCCCTCAGGGTTCAGTGTTAATCGGTGAGACTCCCACAGTGCTAAGTGTTAATCAGTGAGACTCCCATAGGGTTCAGTATTAATCAGTGAGACTCCCACAGGGTTCATGTGTTAATCAGTGAGACTCCCACAGGGTTCAGTGTTAATCAGTGACACTCCCACAGGGCTAAGTGTTAATCAGTGAGACACCCATAGGGTTCAGTGTTAATCAGTGAAACTCCCACAGGGTTCAGTCTTAATCAGTGAGACTCCCACAGGGTTCAGTGTTAATCAGTGAGACCCCCACAGGGTTCAGTGTTAATCAGTGAGACTCCCACAGGGTTCAGTGTTAATCAGTGAGACTCCCACAGGGTTCAATCTTAATCAGTGAGACTCCCATAGGGTTCAGTATTAATCAGTGAGACTCCCATAGGGTTCATGTGTTAATCAGTGAGACTCCCACAGGGTTCAATCTTAATCAGTGAGACTCCCATAGGGTTCAGTATTAATCAGTGAGACTCCCATAGGGTTCATGTGTTAATCAGTGAGACTCCCACAGGGTTCAGTGATAATGAGTGACACTCCCACAGGGCTAAGTGTTAATCAGTGAGACTCCCACAGGGTTCAGTATTAATCAGTGAGACTCCCACAGGGTTCAGTGTTAATCAGTGAGACTCCCACAGGGTTCAGTGTTAATCAGTGAGACTCCCACAGGGTTCAGTCTTAATCAGTGAGACTCCAATAGGGTTCAGTATTAATCAGTGAGACTCCCATAGGGTTCATGTGTTAATCAGTGAGACTCCCACAGGGTTCAGTGTTAATCAGTGAGACTCCCATAGGGTTCAGTCTTAATCAGTGAGACTCCCACAGGGTTCAGTATTAATCAGTGAGACTCCCACAGGGTTCATGTGTTAATCAGTGAGACTCCCACAGGGTTCAGTGATAATCAGTGACACTCCCACAGGGCTAAGTGTTAATCAGTGAGACTCCCACAGGGTTCAGTCTTAATCATTGACACTCCCACAGGGCTAAGTGTTAATCAGTGAGACTCCCACAGGGTTCAGTGTTAATCAGTGAGACTCCCACAGGGTTCAGTCTTAATCAGTGAGACTCCCACAGGGTTCATTGTTAATCAGTGAGACTCCCCCAGGGTTCAGTATTAATCAGTGAGACTCCCATAGGGTTCATGTGTTAATCAGTGAGACTCCCATAGAGTTCAGTGTTAATCAGTGAGACTCCCATATTGTTCAGTGTTAATCAGTGAGACTCCCATAGAGTTCAGTGTTAATCAGTGAGACTTCCATAGGGTTCAGTCTTAATCAGTGAGACTCCCACAGGGTTGAGTGTTAATCAGTGAGACTCCCACAGGGTTCATTGTTAATCAGTAAGACTCCCATAGAGTTCAGTGTTAATCAGTGAGACTCCCATAGGGTTCAGTCTTAATCAGTGAGACTCCCACAGGGTTTTTGTGTTAATCAGTGAGACTCCCTCAGGGTTCAGTGTTAATCAATGAGACTCCCACAGTGCTAAGTGTTAATCAGTGAGACTCCCATAGGGTTCAGTATTAATCAGTGAGACTCCCATAGGGTTCATGTGTTAATCAGTGAGACTCCCACAGGGTTCAGTGTTAATCAGTGACACTCCCACAGGGCTAAGTGTTAATCAGTGAGACTCCCATAGGGTTCAGTCTTAATCAGTGAGACTCCCACAGGGTTCAGTGTTAATCAGTGAGACTCCCACAGGGTTCATTGTTAATCAGTGAGACTCCCATAGAGTTCAGTGTTAATCAGTGAGACTCCCATAGGGTTCAGTCTTAATCAGTGAGACTCCCACAGGGTTCAGTGTTAATCACTGAGACTCCCACAGGGTTCATTGTTAATCAGTAAGACTCCCATAGAGTTCAGTGTTAATCAGTGAGACTCCCATAGGTTTCAGTCTTAATCAGTGAGACTCCCACAGGGTTCATGTGTTAATCAGTGAGACTCCTTCAGGGTTCAGTGTTAATGAGTGAGACTCCCACAGTGCTAAGTGTTAATCAGTGAGACTCCCATAGGGTTCAGTGTTAATCAGTGAGACTCCCACAGGGTTCAGTGTTAATCAGTGAGACTCCCACAGGGTTCAATCTTAATCAGTGAGACTCCCATAGGGTTCAGTATTAATCAGTGAGACTCCCATAGGGTTCATGTGTTAATCAGTGAGACTCCCACAGGGTTCAGTGTTAATCAGTGAGACTCCCACAGGGCTAAGTGTTAATCAGTGAGACTCCCATAGGGTTCAGTGTTAATCAGGGAGACTCCCACAGGGTTCAGTGTTAATCAGTGAGACTCCCACAGGGTTTAGTCTTAATCAGTGAGACTCCCATAGGGTTCAGTATTAATCAGTGAGACTCCCATAGGGTTGATGTGTTAATCAGTGAGACTCCCACAGGGTTCAGTTTTAATCAGTGACACTCCCACAGGGCTAAGTGTTAATCAGTGAGACTCCCATAGGGTTCAGTGTTAATCAGTGAGACTCCCACAGGGTTCAGTCTTAATCAGTGACACTCCCATAGGGTTCAGTGTTAATCAGTGAGACTCCCACAGGGTTCAGTGTTAATCAGTGAGACTCCCACAGGGTTCAGTGTTAATCAGTGAGACTCCCACAGGCTTCAGTGTTAATCAGTGAGACTCCCACATGGTTCAGTGTTAATCAGTGACACTCCCACAGGGCTAAGTGTTAATCAGTGAGACTCCCATAGGGTTCAGTGTTAATCAGTGAGACTCCCACAGGGTTCATTGTTAATCAGTGAGACTCCCATAGAGTTCAGTGTTAATCAGTGAGACTCCCATAGGGTTCAGTGTTAATCAGTGAGACTACCACAGGGTTCAGTGTTAACCAGTGAGACTCCCACAGGGTTCAGTGTTAATCAGTGGGACCCCCATAGAGTTCAGTGCTAATCAGTGAGACTCCCACAGGGTTCAGTGTTAATCAGTGAGACTCCCATAGGGTTCACTGTTAATCAGTGAGACTCCCATATGGTTCAGTGTTAATCGATGAGACTCCCATAGGGTTCGGTGTTAATCAGTGAGACTCCCACAGGGTTCATTGTTAATCAGTGAGACTCCCATAGGGTTCATGTGTTAATCAGTGAGACTCCCACAGGGTTCAGTGTTAATCAGTGAGACTCCCATAGGGTTCAGTATTAATCAGTGAGACTCCCATAGGGTTCATGTGTTAATCAGTGAGACTCCCATAGGGTTCAGTGTTAATCAGTGAGACTCCCACAGGTTTCAGTGTTAATCAGTGAGACTCCCATAGGGTTCAGTGTTAATCAGTGAGACTCCCATAGGGTTCAGTATTAATCAGTGAGACTCCCATAGGGTTCAGTGTTAATCAGTGAGAATCCCATAGAGTTCAGTGTTAATCAGTGAGACTCCCATAGGGTTCAGTGTTAATCGATGAGACTCCCATAGGGTTCAGTGTTAATCAGTGAGACTCCCACAGGGTTCATTGTTAATCAGTGAGACTCCCATAGGGTTCAGTGTTAATCAGTGAGACTCCCATAGGGTTCAGTATTAATCAGTGAGACTCCCATAGGGTTCAGTGTTAATCAGTGAGAATCCCATAGAGTTCAGTGTTAATCAGTGAGACTCCCATAGGGTTCAGTGTTAATCAGTGACACTCCCATAGGGTTCAGTGTTAATCAGTGAGACTCCCACAGGGTTCAGTGTTAATCAGTGAGACTCCCACAGTGTTCAGTGTTAATCAGTGAGACTCCCACAGGCTTCAGTGTTAATCAGTGAGACTCCCACAGGGTTCAGTGTTAATCAGTGACACTCCCACAGGGCTAAGTGTTAATCAGTGAGACTCCCATAGGGTTCAGTGTTAATCAGTGAGACTCCCACAGGGTTCATTGTTAATCAGTGAGACTCCCATAGAGTTCAGTGTTAATCAGTGAGACTCCCATAGGGTTCAGTGTTAATCAGTGAGACTACCACAGGGTTCAGTGTTAACCAGTGAGACTCCCACAGGGTTCAGTGTTAATCAGTGGGACCCCCATAGAGTTCAGTGCTAATCAGTGAGACTCCCACAGGGTTCAGTGTTAATCAGTGAGACTCCCATAGGGTTCACTGTTAATCAGTGAGACTCCCATATGGTTCAGTGTTAATCGATGAGACTCCCATAGGGTTCGGTGTTAATCAGTGAGTCTCCCATAGGGTTCAGTGTTAATCAGTGAGACTCCCATAGGGTTCGGTGTTAATCAGTGAGACTCCCATAGTGTCCAGTGTAAATCACTGAGACTCCCATTGGGTGCGGTGTTAATCAGTGAGACTCCCATAGGGTTCAGTGTTAATCAGTGAGACTCTCTCAGGGTTCATGTGTTAATCAGTGAGACTCCAATAGGGTTCAGTGTTAATCAGTGAGACTCCAACAGGGTTCAGTGTTAATCACTGAGACTCCCACAGGGTTCAGTGTTAATCAGTGAGACTCCCACAGGGTTCAGTGTTAATCAGTGAGACTCCCACAGGGTTCAGTGTTAATCAGTGAGACTCCCATAGGGTTCAGTATTAATCAGTGTGACTCCCACAGGGTTCAGTGTTAATCAGTGAGACTCCCACAGGGTCCAGTGTTAATCAGTGAGACTCTCACAGGGTTCAGTGTTAATCAGTGAGACTCCCACAGGGTTCAGTGTTAATCAGTGACACTCCCATAGGGTTCAGTGTTAATCAGTGGGACCCCCATAGAGTTCAGTGCTAATCAGTGAGACTCCCACAGGGTTCAGTGTTAATCAGTGAGACTCCCATAGGGTTCAGTGTTCATCAGTGAGACTTCCATAGGGTTGAGTGTTAATCAGTGAGACTCCCATAGGGTTCAGTGTTAATCAGTGAGACTCCCATCGGGTTCATGTGTTAATCAGTGAGACTCCCACAGGGTTCAGTGTTAATCAGTGAGACTCCCACAGGGTTCAGTGTTAATCAGTGAGACTCCCACAGGGTTCAGTATTAATCAGTGAGACTCCCATAGGGTTCAGTATTAATCACTGAGACTCCCATAGGGTTCATGTGTTAATCAGTGAGACTCCCACAGGGCTAAGTGTTAATCAGTGAGACTCCCATATGGTTCAGTGTTAATCAGTGAGACTCCCACAGGGATCAGTGTTAATCAGTGAGACTCCCACAGGGTTCAGTATTAATCAGTGAGACTCCCATAGGGTTCATGTGTTAATCAGTGAGACTCCCACAGGGTTCAGTGTTAATCGGTGAGACTCCAACAGGGCTAAGTGTTAATCAGTGAGACTCCCATAGGGTTCAGTGTTAATCAGTGAGACTCCCACAGGGTTCAGTGTTAATCAGTGAGACTCCCATAGGGTTCAGTATTAATCAGTGAGACTCCCATAGGGTTCATGTGTTAATCAGTGAGACTCCCACAGGGTTCAGTGTTAATCAGTGACACTCCCACAGGGCTAAGTGTTAATCAGTGAGACTCCCATAGGGTTCAGTGTTAATCAGTGAAACTCCCACAGGGTTCAGTCTTAATCAGTGAGACTCCCACAGGGTTCAGTGTTAATCAGTGAGACTCCCACAGGGTTCAGTGTTAATCAGTGAGACTCCCACAGGGCTAAGTTTTAATCAGTGAGACTCCCATAGGGTTCAGTCTTAATCAGTGAGACTCCCACAGGGTTCAGTGTTAATCAGTGAGACTCCCACAGGGTTCATTGTTAATCAGTGAGACTCCCATAGGGTTCATGTGTTAATCAGTGAGACTCCCACAGGGTTCAGTGTTAATCAGTGAGACTCCCATAGGGTTCAGTATTAATCAGTGAGACTCCCATAGGGTTCATGTGTTAATCAGTGAGACTCCCATAGGGTTCAGTGTTAATCAGTGAGACTCCCACAGGTTTCAGTGTTAATCAGTGAGACTCCCATAGGGTTCAGTGTTAATCAGTGAGACTCCCATAGGGTTCAGTATTAATCAGTGAGACTCCCATAGGGTTCAGTGTTAATCAGTGAGAATCCCATAGAGTTCAGTGTTAATCAGTGAGACTCCCACAGGGTTCAGTGTTAATCAGTGAGACTCCCACAGGGTTCAGTGTTAATCAGTGAGACTCCCATAGGGTTCAGTATTAATCAGTGTGACTCCCACAGGGTTCAGTGTTAATCAGTGAGACTCCCACAGGGTCCAGTGTTAATCAGTGAGACTCTCACAGGGTTCAGTGTTAATCAGTGAGACTCCCACAGGGTTCAGTGTTAATCAGTGAGACTCCCATAGGGTTCAGTATTAATCAGTGTGACTCCCACAGGGTTCAGTGTTAATCAGTGAGACTCCCACAGGGTCCAGTGTTAATCAGTGAGACTCTCACAGGGTTCAGTGTTAATCAGTGAGACTCCCACAGGGTTCAGTGTTAATCAGTGACACTCCCATAGGGTTCAGTGTTAATCAGTGGGACCCCCATAGAGTTCAGTGCTAATCAGTGAGACTCCCACAGGGTTCAGTGTTAATCAGTGAGACTCCCATAGGGTTCAGTGTTCATCAGTGAGACTTCCATAGGGTTGAGTGTTAATCAGTGAGACTCCCATAGGGTTCAGTGTTAATCAGTGAGACTCCCATCGGGTTCATGTGTTAATCAGTGAGACTCCCACAGGGTTCAGTGTTAATCAGTGAGACTCCCACAGGGTTCAGTGTTAATCAGTGAGACTCCCACAGGGTTCAGTATTAATCAGTGAGACTCCCATAGGGTTCAGTATTAATCACTGAGACTCCCATAGGGTTCATGTGTTAATCAGTGAGACTCCCACAGGGCTAAGTGTTAATCAGTGAGACTCCCATATGGTTCAGTGTTAATCAGTGAGACTCCCACAGGGATCAGTGTTAATCAGTGAGACTCCCACAGGGTTCAGTATTAATCAGTGAGACTCCCATAGGGTTCATGTGTTAATCAGTGAGACTCCCACAGGGTTCAGTGTTAATCGGTGAGACTCCAACAGGGCTAAGTGTTAATCAGTGAGACTCCCATAGGGTTCAGTGTTAATCAGTGAGACTCCCACAGGGTTCAGTGTTAATCAGTGAGACTCCCATAGGGTTCAGTATTAATCAGTGAGACTCCCATAGGGTTCATGTGTTAATCAGTGAGACTCCCACAGGGTTCAGTGTTAATCAGTGACACTCCCACAGGGCTAAGTGTTAATCAGTGAGACTCCCATAGGGTTCAGTGTTAATCAGTGAAACTCCCACAGGGTTCAGTCTTAATCAGTGAGACTCCCACAGGGTTCAGTGTTAATCAGTGAGACTCCCACAGGGTTCAGTGTTAATCAGTGAGACTCCCACAGGGCTAAGTTTTAATCAGTGAGACTCCCATAGGGTTCAGTCTTAATCAGTGAGACTCCCACAGGGTTCAGTGTTAATCAGTGAGACTCCCACAGGGTTCATTGTTAATCAGTGAGACTCCCATAGGGTTCATGTGTTAATCAGTGAGACTCCCACAGGGTTCAGTGTTAATCAGTGAGACTCCCATAGGGTTCAGTATTAATCAGTGAGACTCCCATAGGGTTCATGTGTTAATCAGTGAGACTCCCATAGGGTTCAGTGTTAATCAGTGAGACTCCCACAGGTTTCAGTGTTAATCAGTGAGACTCCCATAGGGTTCAGTGTTAATCAGTGAGACTCCCATAGGGTTCAGTATTAATCAGTGAGACTCCCATAGGGTTCAGTGTTAATCAGTGAGAATCCCATAGAGTTCAGTGTTAATCAGTGAGACTCCCATAGGGTTCAGTGTTAATCAGTGACACTCCCATAGGGTTCAGTGTTAATCAGTGAGACTCCCACAGGGTTCAGTGTTAATCAGTGAGACTCCCACAGTGTTCAGTGTTAATCAGTGAGACTCCCACAGGCTTCAGTGTTAATCAGTGAGACTCCCACAGGGTTCAGTGTTAATCAGTGACACTCCCACAGGGCTAAGTGTTAATCAGTGAGACTCCCATAGGGTTCAGTGTTAATCAGTGAGACTCCCACAGGGTTCATTGTTAATCAGTGAGACTCCCATAGAGTTCAGTGTTAATCAGTGAGACTCCCATAGGGTTCAGTGTTAATCAGTGAGACTACCACAGGGTTCAGTGTTAACCAGTGAGACTCCCACAGGGTTCAGTGTTAATCAGTGGGACCCCCATAGAGTTCAGTGCTAATCAGTGAGACTCCCACAGGGTTCAGTGTTAATCAGTGAGACTCCCATAGGGTTCAGTGTTCATCAGTGAGACTTCCATAGGGTTGAGTGTTAATCAGTGAGACTCCCATAGGGTTCAGTGTTAATCAGTGAGACTCCCATCAGATTCATGTGTTAATCAGTGAGACTCCCACAGGGTTCAGTGTTAATCAGTGAGACTCCCACAGGGTTCAGTGTTAATCAGTGAGACTCCCACAGGGTTCAGTATTAATCAGTGAGACTCCCATAGGGTTCAGTATTAATCACTGAGACTCCCATAGGGTTCATGTGTTAATCAGTGAGACTCCCACAGGGTTCAGTGTTAATCAGTGAGACTCCCACAGGGCTAAGTGTTAATCAGTGAGACTCCCATATGGTTCAGTGTTAATCAGTGAGACTCCCACAGGGATCAGTGTTAATCAGTGAGACTCCCACAGGGCTCAGTATTAATCAGTGAGACTCCCTTAGGGTTCATGTGTTAATCAGTGAGACTCCCACAGGGTTCAGTGTTAATCGGTGAGACTCCAACAGGGCTAAGTGTTAATCAGTGAGACTCCCATAGGGTTCAGTGTTAATCAGTGAGACTCCCACAGGGTTCAGTGTTAATCAGTGAGACTCCCATAGGGTTCAGTATTAATCAGTGAGACTCCCATAGGGTTCATGTGTTAATCAGTGAGACTCCCACAGGGTTCAGTGTTAATCAGTGACACTCCCACAGGGCTAAGTGTTAATCAGTGAGACTCCCATAGGGTTCAGTGTTAATCAGTGAAACTCCCACAGGGTTCAGTCTTAATCAGTGAGACTCCCACAGGGTTCAGTGTTAATCAGAGAGACTCCCACAGGGTTCAGTGTTAATCAGTGAGACTCCCACAGGGCTAAGTTTTAATCAGTGAGACTCCCATAGGGTTCAGTCTTAATCAGTGAGACTCCCACAGGGTTCAGTGTTAATCAGTGAGACTCCCACAGGGTTCATTGTTAATCAGTGAGACTCCCATAGGGTTCATGTGTTAATCAGTGAGACTCCCACAGGGTTCAGTGTTAATCAGTGAGACTCCCATAGGGTTCAGTATTAATCAGTGAGACTCCCATAGGGTTCATGTGTTAATCAGTGAGACTCCCATAGGGTTCAGTGTTAATCAGTGAGACTCCCACAGGTTTCAGTGTTAATCAGTGAGACTCCCATAGGGTTCAGTGTTAATCAGTGAGACTCCCATAGGGTTCAGTATTAATCAGTGAGACTCCCATAGGGTTCATGTGTTAATCAGTGAGACTCCCACAGGGCTAAGTGTTAATCAGTGAGACTCCCATAGGGTTCAGTGTTAATCAGTGAGACTCCCACAGGGTTCAGTGTTAATCAGTGAGACTCCCACAGGGTTCAGTATTAATCAGTGAGACTCCCATAGGGTTCAGTATTAATCAGTGAGACTCCCATAGGGTTCATGTGTTAATCAGTGAGACTCCCACAGGGTTCAGTGTTAATCAGTGACACTCCCACAGGGCTAAGTGTTAATCAGTGAGACTCCCATAGGGTTCAGTGTTAATCAGTGAGACTCCCACAGGGTTCAGTCTTAATCAGTAAGACTCCCACAGGGTTCAGTGTTAATCATTGAGACTCCCACAGGGTTCAGTGTTAATCAGTGAGACTCCCACAGGGTTCATTGTTAATCAGTAAGACTCCCATAGAGTTCAGTGTTAATCAGTGAGACTCCCATAGGGTTCAGTCTTAATCAGTGAGACTCCCACAGGGTTCATGTGTTAATCAGTGAGACTCCCTCAGGGTTCAGTGTTAATCAGTGAGACTCCCACAGGGTTCAGTGTTAATCAGTGAGACTCCAACAGGGTTCAATCTTAATCAGTGAGACTCCCATAGGGTTCAGTATTAATCAGTGATACTCCCATAGGGTTCATGTGTTAATCAGTGAGACTCCCACAGGGTTCAGTGTTAATCAGTGAGACTCCCACAGGGCTAAGTGTTAATCAGTGAGACTCCCATAGGGTTCAGTGTTAATCAGTGAGACTCCCACAGGGTTCAGTGTTAATCAGTGAGACTCCCACAGAGGTTCAGTCTTAATCAGTGAGACTCCAATAGGGTTCATGTGTTAATCAGTGAGACTCCCACAGGGTTCAGTGATAATCAGTGACACTCCCACAGGGCTAAGTGTTAATCAGTGAGACTCCCATAGGGTTCAGTGTTAATCAGTGAGACTCCCATAGGGTTCAGTCTTAATCAGTGAGACTCCCACAGGGTTCAGTGTTAATCAGTGAGACTCCCATAGGGTTCATGTGTTAATCAGTGAGACTCCCACAGGGTTCAGTGTTAATCAGTGAGACTCCCACAGGGTTCAGTGTTAATCAGTGAGACTCCCACAGGGTTCAGTCTTAATCAGTGAGACTCCCACAGGGTTCAGTGTTAATCAGTGAGACTCCCATAGGGTTCATGTGTTAATCAGTGAGACTCCCACAGGGTTCAGTGTTAATCAGTGAGACTCCAACAGGGCTAAGTGTTAATCAGTGAGACTCCCATAGGGTTCAGTGTTAATCAGTGAGACTCCCACAGGGTTCAGTGTTAATCAGTGAGACTCCCACAGGGTTTAGCCTTAATCAGTGAGACTCCCACAGGTTTCAGTGTTAATCAGTGAGACTCCCATAGGGTTCAGTGTTAATCAGTGAGACTCCCATAGGGTTCAGTATTAATCAGTGAGACTCCCATAGGGTTCATGTGTTAATCAGTGAGACTCCCACAGGGTTCAGTGTTAATCAGTGAGACTCCCATAGGGTTCAGTATTAATCAGTGAGACTCCCATAGTGTTCAGTGTAAATCACTGAGACTCCCATTGGGTGCGGTGTTAATCAGTGAGACTCCCATAGGGTTCAGTGTTAATCAGTGAGACTCTCTCAGGGTTCATGTGTTAATCAGTGAGACTCCAATAGGGTTCAGTGTTAATCAGTGAGACTCCCACAGGGTTCATTGTTAATCAGTGAGACTCCCACAGTGTTAAGTGTTAATCAGTGAGACTCCCACAGTGTTCAGTGTTGATCAGTGAGACTCCCACAGGTTTCAGTGTTAATCACTGAGACTCCCACAGGGTTCAGTGTTAATCAGTGAGACTCCCACAGGGTTCAGTGTTAATCAGTGAGACTCCCACAGGGTTCAGTGTTAATCAGTGAGACTCCCATAGGGTTCAGTATTAATCAGTGTGACTCCCACAGGGTTCAGTGTTAATCAGTGAGAATCCCACAGGGTCCAGTGTTAATCAGTGAGACTCCCACAGGGTTCAGTGATAATCAGTGACACTCCTACAGGGCTAAGTGTTAATCAGTGAGACTCCCATAGGGTTCAGTGTTAATCAGTGAGACTCCCATAGGGTTCAGTCTTAATCAGTGAGACTCCCACAGGGTTCAGTGTTAATCAGTGAGACTCCCATAGGGTTCATGTGTTAATCAGTGAGACTCCCACAGGGTTCAGTGTTAATCAGTGAGACTCCCACAGGGTTCAGTGTTAATCAGTGAGACTCCCACAGGGTTCAGTCTTAATCAGTGAGACTCCCACAGGGTTCAGTGTTAATCAGTGAGACTCCCATAGGGTTCATGTGTTAATCAGTGAGACTCCCACAGGGTTCAGTGTTAATCAGTGAGACTCCAACAGGGCTAAGTGTTAATCAGTGAGACTCCCATAGGGTTCAGTGTTAATCAGTGAGACTCCCACAGGGTTCAGTGTTAATCAGTGAGACTCCCACAGGGTTTAGTCTTAATCAGTGAGACTCCCACAGGTTTCAGTGTTAATCAGTGAGACTCCCATAGGGTTCAGTGTTAATCAGTGAGACTCCCATAGGGTTCAGTATTAATCAGTGAGACTCCCATAGGGTTCATGTGTTAATCAGTGAGACTCCCATAGGGTTCAGTGTTAATCAGTGAGACTCCCATAGGGTTCAGTCTTAATCAGTGAGACTCCCACAGGGTTCAGTGTTAATCAGTGAGACTCCCATAGGGTTCATGTGTTAATCAGTGAGACTCCCACAGGGTTCAGTGTTAATCAGTGAGACTCCCACAGGGTTCAGTGTTAATCAGTGAGACTCCCACAGGGTTCAGTCTTAATCAGTGAGACTCCCACAGGGTTCAGTGTTAATCAGTGAGACTCCCATAGGGTTCATGTGTTAATCAGTGAGACTCCCACAGGGTTCAGTGTTAATCAGTGAGACTCCAACAGGGCTAAGTGTTAATCAGTGAGACTCCCATAGGGTTCAGTGTTAATCAGTGAGACTCCCACAGGGTTCAGTGTTAATCAGTGAGACTCCCACAGGGTTTAGTCTTAATCAGTGAGACTCCCACAGGTTTCAGTGTTAATCAGTGAGACTCCCATAGGGTTCAGTGTTAATCAGTGAGACTCCCATAGGGTTCAGTATTAATCAGTGAGACTCCCATAGGGTTCATGTGTTAATCAGTGAGACTCCCATAGGGTTCAGTGTTAATCAGTGAGACTCCCACAGGTTTCAGTGTTAATCAGTGAGACTCCCATAGGGTTCAGTGTTAATCAGTGAGACTCCCATAGGGTTCAGTATTAATCAATGAGACTCCCATAGGGTTCATGTGTTAATCAGTGAGACTCCCACAGGGTTCAGTGTTAATCAGTGAGACTCCCACAGGGTTCAGTCTTAATCAGTGAGACTCCCATAGGGTTCAGTATTAATCAGTGAGACTCCCATAGGGTTCAGTGTTAATCAGTGAGACTCCCATAGGGTTCAGTGTTAATCAGTGAAACTCCCACAGGGTTCAGTCTTAATCAGTGAGACTCCCACAGGGTTCAGTGTTAATCAGTGAGACTCCCACAGGGCTAAGTGTTAATCAGTGAGACTCCCATAGGGTTCAGTCTTAATCACTGAGACTCCCACAGGGTTCAGTGTTAATCAGTGAGACTCCCACATTGTTCATTGTTAATCAGTGAGACTCCCATAGAGTTCAGTGTTAATCAGTGAGACTCCCATAGGGTTCAGTCTTAATCAGTGAGACTCCCACAGGGTTCAGTGTTAATCAGTGAGACTCCCACAGGGTTCATTGTTAATCAGTAAGACTCCCATAGAGTTCAGTGTTAATCAGTGAGACTCCCATAGGGTTCAGTCTTAATCAGTGAGACTCCCACAGGGTTCATGTGTTAATCAGTGAGACTCCCTCAGGGTTCAGTGTTAATCAGTGAGACTCCCACAGTGCTAAGTGTTAATCAGTGAGACTCCCATAGGGTTCAGTATTAATCAGTGAGACTCCCATAGGGTTCATGTGTTAATCAGTGAGACTCCCACAGGGTTCAGTGTTAATCAGTGACACTCCCACAGGGCTAAGTGTTAATCAGTGAGACTCCCATAGGGTTCAGTGTTAATCAGTGAGACTCCCATAGGGTTCATTGTTAATCAGTGAGACTCCCACAGGGCTAAGTGTTAATCAGTGACACTTCCACAGGGCTAAGTGTTAATCACTGAGACTCCCACAGGGTTCATGTGTTAATCAGTGAGACTCCCACAGGGTTCAGTGTTAATCAGTGACACTCCCACAGGGCTAAGTGTTAATCAGTGAGACTCCCATAGGGTTCAGTGTTAATCAGTGAAACTCCCACAGGGTTCAGTCTTAATCAGTGAGACTCCCACAGGGTTCAGTGTTAATCAGTGAGACTCCCACAGGGTTCAGTGTTAATCAGTGAGACTCCCACAGGGCTAAGTGTTAATCAGTGAGACTCCCATAGGGTTCAGTCTTAATCAGTGAGACTCCCACAGGGTTCAGTGTTAATCAGTGAGACTCCCACAGGGTTCATTGTTAATCAGTGAGACTCCCATAGAGTTCAGTGTTAATCAGTGAGACTCCCATAGGGTTCAGTCTTAATCAGTGAGACTCCCACAGGGTTCAGTATTAATCAGTGAGACTCCCACAGGGTTCATGTGTTAATCAGTGAGACTCCCATAGGGTTCATCTGTTAATCAGTGAGACTCCCATAGGGTTCAGTCTTAATCAGTGAGACTCCCACAGGGTTCATGTGTTAATCAGTGAGACTCCCTCAGGGTTCAGTGTTAATCAGTGAGACTCCCACAGTGCTAAGTGTTAATCAGTGAGACTCCCATAGGGTTCAGTGTTAATAAGTGAGACTCCCACAGGGTTCAGTGTTAATCAGTGAGACTCCCACAGGGTTCAATCTTAATCAGTGAGACTCCCATAGGGTTCAGTATTAATCAGTGAGACTCCCATAGGGTTCATGTGTTAATCAGTGAGACTCCCACAGAGTTCAGTGTTAATCAGTGAGACTCCCACAGGGCTAAGTGTTAATCAGTGAGACTCCCATAGGGTTGAGTGTTAATTAGTGAGACTCCCACAGGGTTCAGTGTTAATCAGTGAGACTCCCACAGGGTTCAGTCTTAATCAGTGAGACTCCCACAGGGTTCAGTGTTAATCAGTGAGACTCCCACAGGGTTCAGTGTTAATCAGTGAGACTCCCACAGGGTTCAGTGTTAATCAGTGACACTCCCACAGGGCTAAGTGTTAATCAGTGAGACTCCCATAGGGTGCAGTGTTAATCAGTGAGACTCCCACAGGGTTCATTGTTAATCAGTGAGACTCCCATAGAGTTCAGTGTTAATCAGTGAGACTCCCATAGGGTTCAGTCTTAATCAGTGAGACTCCCACAGGGTTCAGTGTTAATCAGTGAGACTCCCACAGGGTTCATTGTTAATGAGTGAGACTCCCATAGAGTTCAGTGTTAATCAGTGAGACTCCCATAGGGTTCAGTCTTAATCAGTGAGACTCCCACAGGGTTCATGTGTTAATCAGTGAGACACCCACAGGGTTCAGTGTTAATCAGTGAGACTCCCACAGGGTTCAGTCTTAATCAGTGAGACTCCCATAGGGTTCAGTATTAATCAGTGAGACTCCCATAGGGTTCATGTGTTAATCAGTGAGACTCCCACAGGGTTCAGTGTTAATCAGTGACACTCCCACAGGGCTAAGTGTTAATCAGTGAGACTCCCATAGGGTTCAGTGTTAATCAGTGAGACTCCCACAGGGTTCAGTCTTAATCAGTGAGACTCCCACAGGGTTCAGTGTTAATCAGTGAGACTCCCATAGGGTTCAGTATTAATCAGTGACACTCCCACAGGGCTAAGTGTTAATCAGTGAGACTCCCATAGGGTGCAGTGTTAATCAGTGAGACTCCCACATGGTTCATTGTTAATCAGTGAGACTCCAATAGAGTTCAGTGTTAATCAGTGAGGCTCCCACAGGGTTCAGTATTAATCAGTGACACTCCCACAGGGCTAAGTGTTAATCAGTGAGACTCCCATAGGGTGCAGTGTTAATCAGTGAGACTCCCACATGGTTCATTGTTAATCAGTGAGACTCCCATAGAGTTCAGTGTTAATCAGTGAGAATCCCATAGGGTTCAGTCTTAATCAGTGAGACTCCCACAGGGTTCAGTGTTAATCAGTGAGACTCCCACAGGGTTCATTGTTAATCAGTGAGACTCCCATAGAGTTCTGTGTTAATCAGTGAGACTCCCATAGGGTTCAGTCTTAATCAGTGAGACTCCCACAGGGTTCATGTGTTAATCAGTGAGACTCCCACAGGGTTCAGTGTTAATCAGTGAGACTCCCACAGGGCTAAGTGTTAATCAGTGAGACTCCCATAGGGTTCAGTGTTAATCAGTGAGACTCCCACAGGGTTCAGTGTTAATCAGTGAGACTCCCACATGGTTCAGTCTTAATCAGTGAGACTCCCATAGGGTTCAGTATTAATCAGTGAGACTGCCATAGGGTTCATGTGTTAATCAGTGAGACTACCACAGGGTTCAGTGTTAATCAGTGAGACTCCCACAGGGCTAAGTGTTAATCAGTGAGATTCCTATAGGGTTCAGTGTTAATCAGTGAGACTCCCACAGGGTTCAGTGTTAATCAGTGAGACTCCCACAGGGTTCAGTCTTAATCAGTGAGACTCCCACAGGGCTAAGTGTTAATCAGTGAGACTCCCATAGGGTTCAGTATTAATCAGTGAGACTCCCACAGGGTTCAGTGTTAATCAGTGACACTCCCACAGGGCTAAATGTGAATCAGTGAGACTCCCATATGGTTCAGTGTTAATCAGTGAGACTCCCACAGGGTTCAGTCTTAATCAGTGAAACTCCCACAGGGTTCAGTGTTAATCAGTGAGACTCCCACAGGGTTTAGTGTTAATCAGTGAGACTCCCACAGGGTTCAGTGTTAATCAGTGACACTCCCACAGGGCTAAGTGTTAATCAGTGAGACTCCCATAGGGTTCAGTGTTAATCAGTGAGACTCCCACAGGGTTCAGTCTTAATCAGTGAGACTCCCACAGGGTTCAGTGTTAATCAGTGAGACTCCCATAGGGTTCAGTATTAATCAGTGACACTCCCACAGGGCTAAGTGTTAATCAGTGAGACTCCCATAGGGTGCAGTGTTAATCAGTGAGACTCCCACATGGTTCATTGTTAATCAGTGAGACTCCCATAGAGTTCAGTGTTAATCAGTGAGACTCCCACAGGGTTCAGTATTAATCAGTGACACTCCCACAGGGCTAAGTGTTAATCAGTGAGACTCCCATAGGGTGCAGTGTTAATCAGTGAGACTCCCACATGGTTCATTGTTAATCAGTGAGACTCCCATAGAGTTCAGTGTTAATCAGTGAGAATCCCATAGGGTTCAGTCTTAATCAGTGAGACTCCCACAGGGTTCAGTGTTAATCAGTGAGACTCCCACAGGGTTCATTGTTAATCAGTGAGACTCCCATAGAGTTCTGTGTTAATCAGTGAGACTCCCATAGGGTTCAGTCTTAATCAGTGAGACTCCCACAGGGTTCATGTGTTAATCAGTGAGACTCCCACAGGGTTCAGTGTTAATCAGTGAGACTCCCACAGGGCTAAGTGTTAATCAGTGAGACTCCCATAGGGTTCAGTGTTAATCAGTGAGACTCCCACAGGGTTCAGTGTTAATCAGTGAGACTCCCACATGGTTCAGTCTTAATCAGTGAGACTCCCATAGGGTTCAGTATTAATCAGTGAGACTGCCATAGGGTTCATGTGTTAATCAGTGAGACTACCACAGGGTTCAGTGTTAATCAGTGAGACTCCCACAGGGCTAAGTGTTAATCAGTGAGATTCCTATAGGGTTCAGTGTTAATCAGTGAGACTCCCACAGGGTTCAGTGTTAATCAGTGAGACTCCCACAGGGTTCAGTCTTAATCAGTGAGACTCCCACAGGGCTAAGTGTTAATCAGTGAGACTCCCATAGGGTTCAGTATTAATCAGTGAGACTCCCACAGGGTTCAGTGTTAATCAGTGACACTCCCACAGGGCTAAATGTTAATCAGTGAGACTCCCATATGGTTCAGTGTTAATCAGTGAGACTCCCACAGGGTTCAGTCTTAATCAGTGAAACTCCCACAGGGTTCAGTGTTAATCAGTGAGACTCCCACAGGGTTTAGTGTTAATCAGTGAGACTCCCACAGGGTTCAGTGTTAATCAGTGACACTCCCACAGGGCTAAGTGTTAATCAGTGAGACTCCCATAGGGTTCAGTGTTAATCAGTGAGACTCCCACAGGGTTCATTGTTAATCAGTGAGACTCCCATAGAGTTCAGTGTTAATCAGTGAGACTCCCGTAGGGTTCAGTCTAAATCAGTGAGACTCCCATAGGGTTCAGTATTATTCAGTGAGACTCCCATAGGGTTCATGTGTTAATCAGTGAGGCTCCCACAGGGTTCAGTGTTAATCAGTGAGACTCCCACAGGGTTCAGTGTTAATCAGTGAGACTCCCACAGGGTTAATTGTTAATCAGTGAGACTCCCATAGGGTTCAGTGTTAATCAGTGAGACTCCCATAGGGTTCAGTGTTAATCAGTGAGACTCCCACGGGGTTCATGTGTTAATCAGTGAGACTCCCATAGGGTTCAGTGTTAATCAGTGAGACTCCCACAGGGTTTAGTGTTAATCAGTGAGACCCCCATAGAGTTCAGTGCTAATCAGTGAGACTCCCACAGGGTTCAGTGTTAATCAGTGAGACTCCCATAGGGTTCAGTGTTAATCAGTGAGACTCCCACAGGTTTCAGTGTTAATCAGTGAGACTCCCACAGGGTTCAGTGTTAATCAGTGAGACTCCCATAGGGTTCATGTGTTAATCAGTGAGACTCCCACAGGGTTCAGTGTTAATCATTGAGACTCCCACAGGGCTAAGTGTTCATCAGTGAGACTCCCATAGGGTTCAGTGTTAATCAGTGAGACTCCCACAGGGTTCAGTGTTAATCAGTGAGACTCCCACAGGGTTCAGTCTTAATCAGTGAGACTCCCACAGGGTTCAGTGTTAATCAGTGAGACTCCCACAGGGTTCAGTGTTAATCAGTGAGACTCCCACAGGGTTCAGTGTTAATCAGTGAGACCCCCATAGAGTTCAGTGCTAATCAGTGAGACTCCCACAGGGTTCAGTGTTAATCAGTGAGACTCTCATAGGGTTCAGTGTTCATCAGTGAGACTTCCATAGGGTTGAGTGTTAATCAGTGAGACTCCCATAGGGTTCCGTGTTAATCAGTGAGACTCCCACAGGTTTCAGTGTTAATCAGTGAGACTCCCATAGGGTTCAGTGTTAATCAGTGAGACTCCCATAGGGTTCAGTATTAATCAGTGAGACTCCCACAGGGTTCAGTCTTAATCAGTGAGACTTCCACAGGGTTCAGTGTTAATCAGTGAGACTCCCACAGGGTTCAGTGTTAATCAGTGAGACTCCCACAGGGTTCAGTGTTAATCAGTGACACTCCCACAGGGCTAAGTGTTAATCAGTGAGACTCCCATAGGGTTCAGTGTTAATCAGTGAGACTCCCACAGGGTTCATTGTTAATCAGTGAGACTCCCATAGAGTTCAGTGTTAATCAGTGAGACTCCCATAGGGTTCAGTCTTAATCAGTGAGACTCCCACAGGGTTCAGTGTTAATCAGTGAGACCCCCATAGAGTTCAGTGTTAATCAGTGAGACTCCCACAGGGTTCAGTGTTAATCAGTGAGACTCCAATAGGGTTCAGTGTTAATCAGTGAGACTCCCATAGGGTTCAGTATTATTCAGTGAGACTCCCATAGGGTTCATGTGTTAATCAGTGAGACTCCCATAGAGTTCAGTCTTAATCAGTGAGACTCCCATATGGTTCAGTATTAATCAGTGAGACTCCCATAGGGTTCATGTGTTAATCAGTGAGACTCCCACAGGGTTCAGTGTTAATCAGTGACACTCCCACAGGGCTAAGTGTTAATCAGTGAGACTCCCATAGGGTTCAGTATTAATCAGTGAGACTCCCACAGGGTTCAGTGTTAATCAGTGAGACTCCCACAGGGTTCAGTGTTAATCAGTGACACTCCCACAGGGCTAAGTGTTAATCAGTGAGACTCCCATAGGGTTCAGTGTTAATCAGTGAGACTCCCACAGGGTTCAGTGTTAATCAGTGAGACCCCCATAGAGTTCAGTGCTAATCAGTGAGACTCCCACAGGGTTCAGTGTTAATCAGTGAGACTCCCTCAGGGTTCAGTGTTAATCAGTGAGACTCCCACAGGGTTCAATCTTAATCAGTGAGACTCCCATAGGGTTCAGTATTAATCAGTGAGACTCCCATAGGGTTCATGTGTTAATCAGTGAGACTCCCACAGAGTTCAGTGTTAATCAGTGAGACTCCCACAGGGCTAAGTGTTAATCAGTGAGACTCCCATAGGGTTGAGTGTTAATTAGTGAGACTCCCACAGGGTTCAGTGTTAATCAGTGAGACTCCCACATGGTTCAGTCTTAATCAGTGAGACTCCCACAGGGTTCAGTGTTAATCAGTGAGACTCCCACAGGGTTCAGTGTTAATCAGTGAGACTCCCACAGGGTTCAGTGTTAATCAGTGACACTCCCACAGGGCTAAGTGTTAATCAGTGAGGCTCCCATAGGGTGCAGTGTTAATCAGTGAGACTCCCACAGGGTTCATTGTTAATCAGTGAGACTCCCATAGAGTTCAGTGTTAATCAGTGAGACTCCCATAGGGTTCAGTCTTAATCAGTGAGACTCCCACAGGGTTCAGTGTTAATCAGTGAGACTCCCACAGGGTTCATTGTTAATGAGTGAGACTCCCATAGAGTTCAGTGTTAATCAGTGAGACTCCCATAGGGTTCAGTCTTAATCAGTGAGACTCCCACAGGGTTCATGTGTTAATCAGTGAGACACCCACAGGGTTCAGTGTTAATCAGTGAGACTCCCACAGGGTTCAGTCTTAATCAGTGAGACTCCCATAGGGTTCAGTATTAATCAGTGAGACTCCCATAGGGTTCATGTGTTAATCAGTGAGACTCCCACAGGGTTCAGTGTTAATCAGTTACACTCCCACAGGGCTAAGTGTTAATCAGTGAGACTCCCATAGGGTTCAGTGTTAATCAGTGAGACTCCCATAGGGTGCAGTGTTAATCAGTGAGACTCCCACATTGTTCATTGTTAATCAGTGAGACTCCCATAGAGTTCAGTGTTAATCAGTGAGACTCCCACAGGGTTCAGTATTAATCAGTGACACTCCCACAGGGCTAAGTGTTAATCAGTGAGACTCCCATAGGGTGCAGTGTTAATCAGTGAGACTCCCACATGGTTCATTGTTAATCAGTGAGACTCCCATAGAGTTCAGTGTTAATCAGTGAGAATCCCATAGGGTTCAGTCTTAATCAGTGAGACTCCCACAGGGTTCAGTGTTAATCAGTGAGACTCCCACAGGGTTCATTGTTAATCAGTGAGACTCCCATAGAGTTCTGTGTTAATCAGTGAGACTCCCACAGGGTTCAGTCTTAATCAGTGAGACTCCCACAGGGTTCATGTGTTAATCAGTGAGACTCCCACAGGGTTCAGTGTTAATCAGTGAGACTCCCACAGGGCTAAGTGTTAATCAGTGAGACTCCCATAGGGTTCAGTGTTAATCAGTGAGACTCCCACAGGGTTCAGTGTTAATCAGTGAGACTCCCACATGGTTCAGTCTTAATCAGTGAGACTCCCATAGGGTTCAGTATTAATCAGTGAGACTGCCATAGGGTTCATGTGTTAATCAGTGAGACTACCACAGGGTTCAGTGTTAATCAGTGAGACTCCCACTGGGCTAAGTGTTAATCAGTGAGACTCCTATAGGGTTCAGTGTTAATCAGTGAGACTCCCACAGGGTTCAGTGTTAATCAGTGAGACTCCCACAGGGTTCAGTCTTAATCAGTGAGACTCCCACAGGGCTAAGTGTTAATCAGTGAGACTCCCATAGGGTTCAGTATTAATCAGTGAGACTCCCACAGGGTTCAGTGTTAATCAGTGACACTCCCACAGGGCTAAATGTTAATCATTGAGACTCCCATATGGTTCAGTGTTAATCAGTGAGACTCCCACAGGGTTCAGTCTTAATCAGTGAAACTCCCACAGGGTTCAGTGTTAATCAGTGAGACTCCCACAGGGTTTAGTGTTAATCAGTGAGACTCCCACAGGGTTCAGTGTTAATCAGTGACACTCCCACAGGGCTAAGTGTTAATCAGTGAGACTCCCATAGGGTTCAGTGTTAATCAGTGAGACTCCCACAGGGTTCATTGTTAATCAGTGAGACTCCCATAGAGTTCAGTGTTAATCAGTGAGACTCCCATAGGGTTCAGTCTAAATCAGTGAGACTCCCATAGGGTTCAGTATTATTCAGTGAGACTCCCATAGGGTTCATGTGTTAATCAGTGAGGCTCCCACAGGGTTCAGTGTTAATTAGTGAGACTCCCACAGGGTTCAGTGTTAATCAGTGAGACTCCCACAGGGTTAATTGTTAATCAGTGAGACTCCCATAGGGTTCAGTGTTAATCAGTGAGACTCCCATAGGGTTCAGTGTTAATCAGTGAGACTCCCACGGGGTTCATGTGTTAATCAGTGAGACTCCCATAGGGTTCAGTGTTAATCAGTGAGACTCCCACAGGGTTCAGTGTTAATCAGTGAGACCCCCATAGAGTTCAGTGCTAATCAGTGAGACTCCCACAGGGTTCAGTGTTAATCAGTGAGACTCCCATAGGGTTCAGTGTTAATCAGTGAGACTCCCACAGGTTTCAGTGTTAATCAGGGAGACTCCCACAGGGTTCAGTGTTAATCAGTGAGACTCCCATAGGGTTCATGTGTTAATCAGTGAGACTCCCACAGGGTTCAGTGTTAATCATTGAGACTCCCACAGGGCTAAGTGTTCATCAGTGAGACTCCCATAGGGTTCAGTGTTAATCAGTGAGACTCCCACAGGGTTCAGTGTTAATCAGTGAGACTCCCACAGGGTTCAGTCTTAATCAGTGAGACTCCCACAGGGTTCAGTGTTAATCAGTGAGACTCCCACAGGGTTCAGTGTTAATAAGTGAGACTCCCACAGGGTTCAGTGTTAATCAGTGAGACCCCCATAGAGTTCAGTGCTAATCAGTGAGACTCCCACAGGGTTCAGTGTTAATCAGTGAGACTCTCATAGGGTTCAGTGTTCATCAGTGAGTCTTCCATAGGGTTGAGTGTTAATCAGTGAGACTCCCATAGGGTTCCGTGTTAATCAGTGAGACTCCCACAGGTTTCAGTGTTAATCAGTGAGACTCCCATAGGGTTCAGTGTTAATCAGTGAGACTCCCACAGTGTTCACTGTTAATCAGTGAGTCTCCCACAGGGTTCAGTGTTAATCAGTGAGACTCCCACAGTGCTCAGTGTTAATCAGTGAGACTCCCAAAGTGTTCAGTGTTAATCAGTGAGACTCCCATAGGGTTCAGTGTTAATCAGTGAGACTCCCATAGGGTTCAGTGTTAATCACTGAGACTTCCACAGGGTTCAGTGTTAATCAGTGAGACTCCCATACGGTTCCGTGTTAATCAGTGAGAATCCCATAGAGGTCAGTGTTAATCAGTGAGACTCCCATAGGGTTCATTGTTAATCAGTGAGACTCCCATAGGGTTCAGCGTTAATCTGTGATACTCCCATAGGGTTCAGTGTTAATCATTGAGACTCCCACAGGGTTCAGTGTTAATCAGTGAGACTCCCATAGGGTTCAGTGTTAATCAGTGAGACTCCCACAGGGTTCAGTGTTAATCAGTGAGACTCCCATAGAGTTCAGTGTTAATCAGTGAGACTCCCATAGGGTTCAGTATTAATCAGTGAGACTCCCACAGGGTTCAGTCTTAATCAGTGAGACTTCCACAGGGTTCAGTGTTAATCAGTGAGACTCCCACAGGGTTCAGTGTTAATCAGTGAGACTCCCACAGGTTCAGTGTTAATCACTGACACTCCCACAGGGCCAAGTGTTAATCAGTGATACTCCCATACGGTTCAGTGTTAATCAGTGAGACTCCCACAGGGTTCATTGTTAATCAGTGAGACTCCCATAGAGTTCAGTGTTAATCAGTGAGACTCCCATAGGGTTCAGTCTTAATCAGTGAGACTCCCACAGGGTTCAGTGTTAATCAGTGAGACCCCCATAGAGTTCAGTGTTAATCAGTGAGACTCCCACAGGGTTCAGTGTTAATCAGTGAGACTCCAATAGGGTTCAGTGTTAATCAGTGAGACTCCCATAGGGTTCAGTATTATTCAGTGAGACTCCCATAGGGTTCATGTGTTAATCAGTGAGACTCCCATAGAGTTCAGTCTTAATCAGTGAGACTCCCATATGGTTCAGTATTAATCAGTGAGACTCCCATAGGGTTCATGTGTTAATCAGTGAGACTCCCACAGGGTTCAGTGTTAATCAGTGACACTCCCACAGGGCTAAGTGTTAATCAGTGAGACTCCCATAGGGTTCAGTATTAATCAGTGAGACTCCCACAGGGTTCAGTGTTAATCAGTGAGACTCCCACAGGGTTCAGTGTTAATCAGTGAGACTCCAATAGGGTTCAGTGTTAATCAGTGAGACTCCCATAGGGTTCAGTATTATTCAGTGAGACTCCCATAGGGTTCATGTGTTAATCAGTGAGACTCCCATAGAGTTCAGTCTTAATCAGTGAGACTCCCATATGGTTCAGTATTAATCAGTGAGACTCCCATAGGGTTCATGTGTTAATCAGTGAGACTCCCACAGGGTTCAGTGTTAATCAGTGACACTCCCACAGGGCTAAGTGTTAATCAGTGAGACTCCCATAGGGTTCAGTATTAATCAGTGAGACTCCCACAGGGTTCAGTGTTAATCAGTGAGACTCCCACAGGGTTCAGTGTTAATCAGTGACACTCCCACAGGGCTAAGTGTTAATCAGTGAGACTCCCATAGGGTTCAGTGTTAATCAGTGAGACTCCCACAGGGTTCAGTGTTAATCAGTGAGACCCCCATAGAGTTCAGTGCTAATCAGTGAGACTCCCACAGGGTTCAGTGTTAATCAGTGAGACTCCCATAGGGTTCAGTGTTCATCAGTGAGACTTCCATAGGGTTGAGTGTTAATCAGTGAGACTCCCATAGGGTTCAGTGTTAATCAGTGAGACTCCCACAGGTTTCAGTGTTAATCAGTGAGACTCCCATAGGGTTCAGTGTTAATCAGAGAGACTCCCATAGGGTTCAGTATTAATCAGTGAGACTCCCATAGGGTTCATGTGTTAATCAGTGAGACTCCCACAGGGTTCGTGTTAATCAGTGAGACTCCCACAGGGCTAAGTGTTAATCAGTGAGACTCCCATAGGGTTCAGTGTTAATCAGTGAGACTCATACAGGGTTCAGTCTTAATCAGTGAGACTCCCACAGGGTTCAGTATTAATCAGTGAGACTCCCACAGGGTTCAGTGTTAATCAGTGAGACTCCCACAGGGTTCAGTGTTAATCAGTGACACTCCCACAGGGCTAAGTGTTAATCAGTGAGATTCCCATAGGGTTCAGTGTTAATCAGTGACACTCCCACAGGGCTAAGTTTTAATCAGTGAGACTCCCATAGGGTTCAGTGTTAATCAGTGAGACTCCCACAGGGTTCATTGTTAATCAGTGAGACTCCCATAGAGTTCAGTGTTAATCAGTGAGACTCCCATAGGGTTCAGTCTTAATCAGTGAGACTCCCACAGGGTTCAGTGTTAATCAGTGAGACCCCCATAGAGTTCAGTGTTAATCAGTGAGACTCCCACAGGGTTCAGTGTTAATCAGTGAGACTCCAATAGGGTTCAGTGTTAATCAGTGAGACTCCCATAGGGTTCAGTATTATTCAGTGAGACTCCCATAGGGTTCATGTGTTAATCAGTGAGACTCCCATAGAGTTCATTGTTAATCAGTGAGACTCCCACAGGGTTCAGTATTAATCAGTGAGACTCCCATAGGGTTCATGTGTTAATCAGTGAGACTCCCATAGGGTTCAGTGTTAATCAGTGAGACTCCCACAGGGTTCAGTGTTAATCAGTGAGACTCCCACAGGGTTCAGTCTTAATCAGTGAGACTCCCACAGGGTTCAGTATTAATCAGTGAGACTCCCATAGGGTCCATGTGTTAATCAGTGAGACTCCCACAGAGCTAAGTGTTAATCAGTGAGACTCCCACAGGGTTCAGTGTTAATCAGTGAGACTCCCATAGGGTTCAGTATGAATCAGTGAGACTCCCATAGGGTTCAGTATTAATCAGTGAGACTCCCATAGGGTTCATGTGTTAATCAGTGAGACTCCCACAGGGTTCAGTGTTAATCAGTGACACTCCCACAGTTCTATGTGTTAATCAGTGAGACTCCCATAGGGTTCAGTCTTAATCAGTGAGACTCCCACAGGGTTCAGTGTTAATCAGTGAGACCCCCATAGAGTTCAGTGTTAATCAGTGAGACTCCCACAGGGTTCAGTGTTAATCAGTGAGACTCCAATAGGGTTCAGTGTTAATCAGTGAGACTCCCATAGGGTTCATCTGTTAATCAGTGAGACTCCCATAGGGTTCAGTCTTAATCAGTGAGACTCCCACAGGGTTCATGTGTTAATCAGTGAGACTCCCTCAGGGTTCAGTGTTAATCAGTGAGACTCCCACAGTGCTAAGTGTTAATCAGTGAGACTCCCATAGGGTTCAGTGTTAATAAGTGAGACTCCCACAGGGTTCAGTGTTAATCAGTGAGACTCCCACAGGGTTCAATCTTAATCAGTGAGACTCCCATAGGGTTCAGTATTAATCAGTGAGACTCCCATAGGGTTCATGTGTTAATCAGTGAGACTCCCACAGAGTTCAGTGTTAATCAGTGAGACTCCCACAGGGCTAAGTGTTAATCAGTGAGACTCCCATAGGGTTGAGTGTTAATTAGTGAGACTCCCACAGGGTTCAGTGTTAATCAGTGAGACTCCCACAGGGTTCAGTCTTAATCAGTGAGACTCCCACAGGGTTCAGTGTTAATCAGTGAGACTCCCACAGGGTTCAGTGTTAATCAGTGAGACTCCCACAGGGTTCAGTGTTAATCAGTGACACTCCCACAGGGCTAAGTGTTAATCAGCGAGACTCCCATAGGGTGCAGTGTTAATCAGTGAGACTCCCACAGGGTTCATTGTTAATCAGTGAGACTCCCATAGAGTTCAGTGTTAATCAGTGAGACTCCCATAGGGTTCAGTCTTAATCAGTGAGACTCCCACAGGGTTCAGTGTTAATCAGTGAGACTCCCACAGGGTTCATTGTTAATGAGTGAGACTCCCATAGAGTTCAGTGTTAATCAGTGAGACTCCCATAGGGTTCAGTCTTAATCAGTGAGACTCCCACAGGGTTCATGTGTTAATCAGTGAGACACCCACAGGGTTCAGTGTTAATCAGTGAGACTCCCACAGGGTTCAGTCTTAATCAGTGAGACTCCCATAGGGTTCAGTATTAATCAGTGAGACTCCCATAGGGTTCATGTGTTAATCAGTGAGACTCCCACAGGGTTCAGTGTTAATCAGTGACACTCCCACAGGGCTAAGTGTTAATCAGTGAGACTCCCATAGGGTTCAGTGTTAATCAGTGAGACTCCCACAGGGTTCAGTCTTAATCAGTGAGACTCCCACAGGGTTCAGTGTTAATCAGTGAGACTCCCATAGGGTTCAGTATTAATCAGTGACACTCCCACAGGGCTAAGTGTTAATCAGTGAGACTCCCATAAGGTGCAGTGTTAATCAGTGAGACTCCCACATGGTTCATTGTTAATCAGTGAGACTCCCATAGAGTTCAGTGTTAATCAGTGAGACTCCCACAGGGTTCAGTATTAATCAGTGACACTCCCACAGGGCTAAGTGTTAATCAGTGAGACTCCCATAGGGTGCAGTGTTAATCAGTGAGACTCCCACATGGTTCATTGTTAATCAGTGAGACTCCCATAGAGTTCAGTGTTAATCAGTGAGAATCCCATAGGGTTCAGTCTTAATCAGTGAGACTCCCACAGGGTTCAGTGTTAATCAGTGAGACTCCCACAGGGTTCATTGTTAATCAGTGAGACTCCCATAGAGTTCTGTGTTAATCAGTGAGACTCCCATAGGGTTCAGTCTTAATCAGTGAGACTCCCACAGGGTTCATGTGTTAATCAGTGAGACTCCCACAGGGTTCAGTGTTAATCAGTGAGACTCCCACAGGGCTAAGTGTTAATCAGTGAGACTCCCATAGGGTTCAGTGTTAATCAGTGAGACTCCCACAGGGTTCAGTGTTAATCAGTGAGACTCCCACATGGTTCAGTCTTAATCAGTGAGACTCCCATAGGGTTCAGTATTAATCAGTGAGACTGCCATAGGGTTCATGTGTTAATCAGTGAGACTACCACAGGGTTCAGTGTTAATCAGTGAGACTCCCACAGGGCTAAGTGTTAATCAGTGAGATTCCTATAGGGTTCAGTGTTAATCAGTGAGACTCCCACAGGGTTCAGTGTTAATCAGTGAGACTCCCACAGGGTTCAGTCTTAATCAGTGAGACTCCCACAGGGCTAAGTGTTAATCAGTGAGACTCCCATAGGGTTCAGTATTAATCAGTGAGACTCCCACAGGGTTCAGTGTTAATCAGTGACACTCCCACAGGGCTAAATGTTAATCAGTGAGACTCCCATATGGTTTAGTGTTAATCAGTGAGACTCCCACAGGGTTCAGTCTTAATCAGTGAAACTCCCACAGGGTTCAGTGTTAATCAGTGAGACTCCCACAGGGTTTAGTGTTAATCAGTGAGACTCCCACAGGGTTCAGTGTTAATCAGTGACACTCCCACAGGGCTAAGTGTTAATCAGTGAGACTCCCATAGGGTTCAGTGTTAATCAGTGAGACTCCCACAGGGTTCAGTCTTAATCAGTGAGACTCCCACAGGGTTCAGTGTTAATCAGTGAGACTCCCATAGGGTTCAGTATTAATCAGTGACACTCCCACAGGGCTAAGTGTTAATCAGTGAGACTCCCATAGGGTGCAGTGTTAATCAGTGAGACTCCCACATGGTTCATTGTTAATCAGTGAGACTCCCATAGAGTTCAGTGTTAATCAGTGAGACTCCCACAGGGTTCAGTATTAATCAGTGACACTCCCACAGGGCTAAGTGTTAATCAGTGAGACTCCCATAGGGTGCAGTGTTAATCAGTGAGACTCCCACATGGTTCATTGTTAATCAGTGAGACTCCCATAGAGTTCAGTGTTAATCAGTGAGAATCCCATAGGGTTCAGTCTTAATCAGTGAGACTCCCACAGGGTTCAGTGTTAATCAGTGAGACTCCCACAGGGTTCATTGTTAATCAGTGAGACTCCCATAGGGTTCAGTCTTAATCAGTGAGACTCCCACAGGGTTCATGTGTTAATCAGTGAGACTCCCACAGGGTTCAGTGTTAATCAGTGAGACTCCCACATGGTTCAGTCTTAATCAGTGAGACTCCCATAGGGTTCAGTATTAATCAGTGAGACTGCCATAGGGTTCATGTGTTAATCAGTGAGACTACCACAGGGTTCAGTGTTAATCAGTGAGACTCCCACAGGGCTAAGTGTTAATCAGTGAGATTCCTATAGGGTTCAGTGTTAATCAGTGAGACTCCCACAGGGTTCAGTGTTAATCAGTGAGACTCCCACAGGGTTCAGTCTTAATCAGTGAGACTCCCACAGGGCTAAGTGTTAATCAGTGAGACTCCCATAGGGTTCAGTATTAATCAGTGAGACTCCCACAGGGTTCAGTGTTAATCAGTGACACTCCCACAGGGCTAAATGTTAATCAGTGAGACTCCCATATGGTTCAGTGTTAATCAGTGAGACTCCCACAGGGTTCAGTCTTAATCAGTGAAACTCCCACAGGGTTCAGTGTTAATCAGTGAGACTCCCACAGGGTTTAGTGTTAATCAGTGAGACTCCCACAGGGTTCAGTGTTAATCAGTGACACTCCCACAGGGCTAAGTGTTAATCAGTGAGACTCCCATAGGGTTCAGTGTTAATCAGTGAGACTCCCACAGGGTTCATTGTTAATCAGTGAGACTCCCATAGAGTTCAGTGTTAATCAGTGAGACTCCCATAGGGTTCAGTCTAAATCAGTGAGACTCCCATAGGGTTCAGTATTATTCAGTGAGACTCCCATAGGGTTCATGTGTTAATCAGTGAGGCTCCCACAGGGTTCAGTGTTAATCAGTGAGACTCCCACAGGGTTCAGTGTTAATCAGTGAGACTCCCACAGGGTTAATTGTTAATCAGTGAGACTCCCATAGGGTTCAGTGTTAATCAGTGAGACTCCCATAGGGTTCAGTGTTAATCAGTGAGACTCCCACGGGGTTCATGTGTTAATCAGTGAGACTCCCATAGGGTTCAGTGTTAATCAGTGAGACTCCCACAGGGTTCAGTGTTAATCAGTGAGACCCCCATAGAGTTCAGTGCTAATCAGTGAGACTCCCACAGGGTTCAGTGTTAATCAGTGAGACTCCCATAGGGTTCAGTGTTAATCAGTGAGACTCCCACAGGTTTCAGTGTTAATCAGTGAGACTCCCACAGGGTTCAGTGTTAATCAGTGAGACTCCCATAGGGTTCATGTGTTAATCAGTGAGACTCCCACAGGGTTCAGTGTTAATCATTGAGACTCCCACAGGGCTAAGTGTTCATCAGTGAGACTCCCATAGGGTTCAGTGTTAATCAGTGAGACTCCCACAGGGTTCAGTGTTAATCAGTGAGACTCCCACAGGGTTCAGTCTTAATCAGTGAGACTCCCACAGGGTTCAGTGTTAATCAGTGAGACTCCCACAGGGTTCAGTGTTAATCAGTGAGACTCCCACAGGGTTCAGTGTTAATCAGTGAGACCCCCATAGAGTTCAGTGCTAATCAGTGAGACTCCCACAGGGTTCAGTGTTAATCAGTGAGACTCTCATAGGGTTCAGTGTTCATCAGTGAGACTTCCATAGGGTTGAGTGTTAATCAGTGAGTCTCCCATAGGGTTCCGTGTTAATCAGTGAGACTCCCACAGGTTTCAGTGTTAATCAGTGAGACTCCCATAGGGTTCAGTGTTAATCAGTGAGACTCCCATAGGGTTCAGTATTAATCAGTGAGACTCCCACAGGGTTCAGTCTTAATCAGTGAGACTTCCACAGGGTTCAGTGTTAATCAGTGAGACTCCCACAGGGTTCAGTGTTAATCAGTGAGACTCCCACAGGGTTCAGTGTTAATCAGTGACACTCCCACAGGGCTAAGTGTTAATCAGTGAGACTCCCATAGGGTTCAGTGTTAATCAGTGAGACTCCCACAGGGTTCATTGTTAATCAGTGAGACTCCCATAGAGTTCAGTGTTAATCAGTGAGACTCCCATAGGGTTCAGTCTTAATCAGTGAGACTCCCACAGGGTTCAGTGTTAATCAGTGAGACCCCCATAGAGTTCAGTGTTAATCAGTGAGACTCCCACAGGGTTCAGTGTTAATCAGTGAGACTCCAATAGGGTTCAGTGTTAATCAGTGAGACTCCCATAGGGTTCAGTATTATTCAGTGAGACTCCCATAGGGTTCATGTGTTAATCAGTGAGACTCCCATAGAGTTCAGTCTTAATCAGTGAGACTCCCATATGGTTCAGTATTAATCAGTGAGACTCCCATAGGGTTCATGTGTTAATCAGTGAGACTCCCACAGGGTTCAGTGTTAATCAGTGACACTCCCACAGGGCTAAGTGTTAATCAGTGAGACTCCCATAGGGTTCAGTATTAATCAGTGAGACTCCCACAGGGTTCAGTGTTAATCAGTGAGACTCCCACAGGGTTCAGTGTTAATCAGTGACACTCCCACAGGGCTAAGTGTTAATCAGTGAGACTCCCATAGGGTTCAGTGTTAATCAGTGAGACTCCCACAGGGTTCAGTGTTAATCAGTGAGACCCCCATAGAGTTCAGTGCTAATCAGTGAGACTCCCACAGGGTTCAGTGTTAATCAGTGAGACTCCCTCAGGGTTCAGTGTTAATCAGTGAGACTCCCACAGGGTTCAATCTTAATCAGTGAGACTCCCATAGGGTTCAGTATTAATCAGTGAGACTCCCATAGGGTTCATGTGTTAATCAGTGAGACTCCCACAGAGTTCAGTGTTAATCAGTGAGACTCCCACAGGGCTAAGTGTTAATCAGTGAGACTCCCATAGGGTTGAGTGTTAATTAGTGAGACTCCCACAGGGTTCAGTGTTAATCAGTGAGACTCCCACAGGGTTCAGTGTTAATCAGTGAGACTCCCATAGGGTTCAGTATTAATCAGTGACACTCCCACAGGGCTAAGTGTTAATCAGTGAGACTCCCATAGGGTGCAGTGTTAATCAGTGAGACTCCCACATGGTTCATTGTTAATCAGTGAGACTCCCATAGAGTTCAGTGTTAATCAGTGAGACTCCCACAGGGTTCAGTATTAATCAGTGACACTCCCACAGGGCTAAGTGTTAATCAGTGAGACTCCCATAGGGTGCAGTGTTAATCAGTGAGACTCCCACATGGTTCATTGTTAATCAGTGAGACTCCCATAGAGTTCAGTGTTAATCAGTGAGAATCCCATAGGGTTCAGTCTTAATCAGTGAGACTCCCACAGGGTTCAGTGTTAATCAGTGAGACTCCCACAGGGTTCATTGTTAATCAGTGAGACTCCCATAGGGTTCAGTCTTAATCAGTGAGACTCCCACAGGGTTCATGTGTTAATCAGTGAGACTCCCACAGGGTTCAGTGTTAATCAGTGAGACTCCCACATGGTTCAGTCTTAATCAGTGAGACTCCCATAGGGTTCAGTATTAATCAGTGAGACTGCCATAGGGTTCATGTGTTAATCAGTGAGACTACCACAGGGTTCAGTGTTAATCAGTGAGACTCCCACAGGGCTAAGTGTTAATCAGTGAGATTCCTATAGGGTTCAGTGTTAATCAGTGAGACTCCCACAGGGTTCAGTGTTAATCAGTGAGACTCCCACAGGGTTCAGTCTTAATCAGTGAGACTCCCACAGGGCTAAGTGTTAATCAGTGAGACTCCCATAGGGTTCAGTATTAATCAGTGAGACTCCCACAGGGTTCAGTGTTAATCAGTGACACTCCCACAGGGCTAAATGTTAATCAGTGAGACTCCCATATGGTTCAGTGTTAATCAATGAGACTCCCACAGGGTTCAGTCTTAATCAGTGAAACTCCCACAGGGTTCAGTGTTAATCAGTGAGACTCCCACAGGGTTTAGTGTTAATCAGTGAGACTCCCACAGGGTTCAGTGTTAATCAGTGACACTCCCACAGGGCTAAGTGTTAATCAGTGAGACTCCCATAGGGTTCAGTGTTAATCAGTGAGACTCCCACAGGGTTCATTGTTAATCAGTGAGACTCCCATAGAGTTCAGTGTTAATCAGTGAGACTCCCATAGGGTTCAGTCTAAATCAGTGAGACTCCCATAGGGTTCAGTATTATTCAGTGAGACTCCCATAGGGTTCATGTGTTAATCAGTGAGGCTCCCACAGGGTTCAGTGTTAATCAGTGAGACTCCCACAGGGTTCAGTGTTAATCAGTGAGACTCCCACAGGGTTAATTGTTAATCAGTGAGACTCCCATAGGGTTCAGTGTTAATCAGTGAGACTCCCATAGGGTTCAGTGTTAATCAGTGAGACTCCCACGGGGTTCATGTGTTAATCAGTGAGACTCCCATAGGGTTCAGTGTTAATCAGTGAGACTCCCACAGGGTTCAGTGTTAATCAGTGAGACCCCCATAGAGTTCAGTGCTAATCAGTGAGACTCCCACAGGGTTCAGTGTTAATCAGTGAGACTCCCATAGGGTTCAGTGTTAATCAGTGAGACTCCCACAGGTTTCAGTGTTAATCAGTGAGACTCCCACAGGGTTCAGTGTTAATCAGTGAGACTCCCATAGGGTTCATGTGTTAATCAGTGAGACTCCCACAGGGTTCAGTGTTAATCATTGAGACTCCCACAGGGCTAAGTGTTCATCAGTGAGACTCCCATAGGGTTCAGTGTTAATCAGTGAGACTCCCACAGGGTTCAGTGTTAATCAGTGAGACTCCCACAGGGTTCAGTCTTAATCAGTGAGACTCCCACAGGGTTCAGTGTTAATCAGTGAGACTCCCACAGGGTTCAGTGTTAATCAGTGAGACTCCCACAGGGTTCAGTGTTAATCAGTGAGACCCCCATAGAGTTCAGTGCTAATCAGTGAGACTCCCACAGGGTTCAGTGTTAATCAGTGAGACTCTCATAGGGTTCAGTGTTCATCAGTGAGACTTCCATAGGGTTGAGTGTTAATCAGTGAGTCTCCCATAGGGTTCCGTGTTAATCAGTGAGACTCCCACAGGTTTCAGTGTTAATCAGTGAGACTCCCATAGGGTTCAGTGTTAATCAGTGAGACTCCCATAGGGTTCAGTATTAATCAGTGAGACTCCCACAGGGTTCAGTCTTAATCAGTGAGACTTCCACAGGGTTCAGTGTTAATCAGTGAGACTCCCACAGGGTTCAGTGTTAATCAGTGAGACTCCCACAGGGTTCAGTGTTAATCAGTGACACTCCCACAGGGCTAAGTGTTAATCAGTGAGACTCCCATAGGGTTCAGTGTTAATCAGTGAGACTCCCACAGGGTTCATTGTTAATCAGTGAGACTCCCATAGAGTTCAGTGTTAATCAGTGAGACTCCCATAGGGTTCAGTCTTAATCAGTGAGACTCCCACAGGGTTCAGTGTTAATCAGTGAGACCCCCATAGAGTTCAGTGTTAATCAGTGAGACTCCCACAGGGTTCAGTGTTAATCAGTGAGACTCCAATAGGGTTCAGTGTTAATCAGTGAGACTCCCACAGGGTTCAGTGTTAATCAGTGAGACTCCCACAGGGTTCAGTGTTAATCAGTGACACTCCCACAGGGCTAAGTGTTAATCAGTGAGACTCCCATAGGGTTCAGTGTTAATCAGTGAGACTCCCACAGGGTTCATTGTTAATCAGTGAGACTCCCATAGAGTTCAGTGTTAATCAGTGAGACTCCCATAGGGTTCAGTCTTAATCAGTGAGACTCCCACAGGGTTCAGTGTTAATCAGTGAGACCCCCATAGAGTTCAGTGTTAATCAGTGAGACTCCCACAGGGTTCAGTGTTAATCAGTGAGACTCCAATAGGGTTCAGTGTTAATCAGTGAGACTCCCATAGGGTTCAGTATTATTCAGTGAGACTCCCATAGGGTTCATGTGTTAATCAGTGAGACTCCCATAGAGTTCAGTCTTAATCAGTGAGACTCCCATATGGTTCAGTATTAATCAGTGAGACTCCCATAGGGTTCATGTGTTAATCAGTGAGACTCCCACAGGGTTCAGTGTTAATCAGTGACACTCCCACAGGGCTAAGTGTTAATCAGTGAGACTCCCATAGGGTTCAGTATTAATCAGTGAGACTCCCACAGGGTTCAGTGTTAATCAGTGAGACTCCCACAGGGTTCAGTGTTAATCAGTGACACTCCCACAGGGCTAAGTGTTAATCAGTGAGACCCCCATAGAGTTCAGTGCTAATCAGTGAGACTCCCACAGGGTTCAGTGTTAATCAGTGAGACTCCCTCAGGGTTCAGTGTTAATCAGTGAGACTCCCACAGGGTTAAATCTTAATCAGTGAGACTCCCATAGGGTTCAGTATTAATCAGTGAGACTCCCATAGGGTTCATGTGTTAATCAGTGAGACTCCCACAGAGTTCAGTGTTAATCAGTGAGACTCCCACAGGGCTAAGTGTTAATCAGTGAGACTCCCATAGGGTTGAGTGTTAATTAGTGAGACTCCCACAGGGTTCAGTGTTAATCAGTGAGACTCCCACATGGTTCAGTCTTAATCAGTGAGACTCCCACAGGGTTCAGTGTTAATCAGTGAGACTCCCACAGGGTTCAGTGTTAATCAGTGAGACTCCCACAGGGTTCAGTGTTAATCAGTGACACTCCCACAGGGCTAAGTGTTAATCAGTGAGACTCCCATAGGGTGCAGTGTTAATCAGTGAGACTCCCACAGGGTTCATTGTTAATCAGTGAGACTCCCATAGAGTTCAGTGTTAATCAGTGAGACTCCCATAGGGTTCAGTCTTAATCAGTGAGACTCCCACAGGGTTCAGTGTTAATCAGTGAGACTCCCACAGGGTTCATTGTTAATGAGTGAGACTCCCATAGAGTTCAGTGTTAATCAGTGAGACTCCCATAGGGTTCAGTCTTAATCAGTGAGACTCCCACAGGGTTCATGTGTTAATCAGTGAGACACCCACAGGGTTCAGTGTTAATCAGTGAGACTCCCACAGGGTTCAGTCTTAATCAGTGAGACTCCCATAGGGTTCAGTATTAATCAGTGAGACTCCCATAGGGTTCATGTGTTAATCAGTGAGACTCCCACAGGGTTCAGTGTTAATCAGTTACACTCCCACAGGGCTAAGTGTTAATCAGTGAGACTCCCATAGGGTTCAGTGTTAATCAGTGAGACTCCCACAGGGTTCAGTCTTAATCAGTGAGACTCCCACAGGGTTCAGTGTTAATCAGTGAGACTCCCATAGGGTTCAGTATTAATCAGTGACACTCCCACAGGGCTAAGTGTTAATCAGTGAGACTCCCATAGGGTGCAGTGTTAATCAGTGAGACTCCCACATGGTTCATTGTTAATCAGTGAGACTCCCATAGAGTTCAGTGTTAATCAGTGAGACTCCCACAGGGTTCAGTATTAATCAGTGACACTCCCACAGGGCTAAGTGTTAATCAGTGAGACTCCCATAGGGTGCAGTGTTAATCAGTGAGACTCCCACATGGTTCATTGTTAATCAGTGAGACTCCCATAGAGTTCAGTGTTAATCAGTGAGAATCCCATAGGGTTCAGTCTTAATCAGTGAGACTCCCACAGGGTTCAGTGTTAATCAGTGAGACTCCCACAGGGTTCATTGTTAATCAGTGAGACTCCCATAGAGTTCTGTGTTAATCAGTGAGACTCCCACAGGGTTCAGTCTTAATCAGTGAGACTCCCACAGGGTTCATGTGTTAATCAGTGAGACTCCCACAGGGTTCAGTGTTAATCAGTGAGACTCCCACAGGGCTAAGTGTTAATCAGTGAGACTCCCATAGGGTTCAGTGTTAATCAGTGAGACTCCCACAGGGTTCAGTGTTAATCAGTGAGACTCCCACATGGTTCAGTCTTAATCAGTGAGACTCCCATAGGGTTCAGTATTAATCAGTGAGACTGCCATAGGGTTCATGTGTTAATCAGTGAGACTACCACAGGGTTCAGTGTTAATCAGTGAGACTCCCACAGGGCTAAGTGTTAATCAGTTAGACTCCTATAGGGTTCAGTGTTAATCAGTGAGACTCCCACAGGGTTCAGTGTTAATCAGTGAGACTCCCACAGGGTTCAGTCTTAATCAGTGAGACTCCCACAGGGCTAAGTGTTAATCAGTGAGACTCCCATAGGGTTCAGTATTAATCAGTGAGACTCCCACAGGGTTCAGTGTTAATCAGTGACACTCCCACAGGGCTAAATGTTAATCAGTGAGACTCCCATATGGTTCAGTGTTAATCAGTGAGACTCCCACAGGGTTCAGTCTTAATCAGTGAAACTCCCACAGGGTTCAGTGTTAATCAGTGAGACTCCCACAGGGTTTAGTGTTAATCAGTGAGACTCCCACAGGGTTCAGTGTTAATCAGTGACACTCCCACAGGGCTAAGTGTTAATCAGTGAGACTCCCATAGGGTTCAGTGTTAATCAGTGAGACTCCCACAGGGTTCATTGTTAATCAGTGAGACTCCCATAGGGTTCAGTCTAAATCAGTGAGACTCCCATAGGGTTCAGTATTATTCAGTGAGACTCCCATAGGGTTCATGTGTTAATCAGTGAGGCTCCCACAGGGTTCAGTGTTAATCAGTGAGACTCCCACAGGGTTCAGTGTTAATCAGTGAGACTCCCACAGGGTTAATTGTTAATCAGTGAGACTCCCATAGGGTTCAGTGTTAATCAGTGAGACTCCCATAGGGTTCAGTGTTAATCAGTGAGACTCCCACGGGGTTCATGTGTTAATCAGTGAGACTCCCATAGGGTTCAGTGTTAATCAGTGAGACTCCCACAGGGTTCAGTGTTAATCAGTGAGACCCCCATAGAGTTCAGTGCTAATCAGTGAGACTCCCACAGGGTTCAGTGTTAATCAGTGAGACTCCCATAGGGTTCAGTGTTAATCAGTGAGACTCCCACAGGTTTCAGTGTTAATCAGGGAGACTCCCACAGGGTTCAGTGTTAATCAGTGAGACTCCCATAGGGTTCATGTGTTAATCAGTGAGACTCCCACAGGGTTCAGTGTTAATCATTGAGACTCCCACAGGGCTAAGTGTTCATCAGTGAGACTCCCATAGGGTTCAGTGTTAATCAGTGAGACTCCCACAGGGTTCAGTGTTAATCAGTGAGACTCCCACAGGGTTCAGTCTTAATCAGTGAGACTCCCACAGGGTTCAGTGTTAATCAGTGAGACTCCCACAGGGTTCAGTGTTAATCAGTGAGACTCCCACAGGGTTCAGTGTTAATCAGTGAGACCCCCATAGAGTTCAGTGCTAATCAGTGAGACTCCCACAGGGTTCAGTGTTAATCAGTGAGACTCTCATAGGGTTCAGTGTTCATCAGTGAGTCTTCCATAGGGTTGAGTGTTAATCAGTGAGACTCCCATAGGGTTCCGTGTTAATCAGTGAGACTCCCACAGGTTTCAGTGTTAATCAGTGAGACTCCCATAGGGTTCAGTGTTAATCAGTGAGACTCCCATAGGGTTCAGTATTAATCAGTGAGACTCCCACAGGGTTCAGTCTTAATCAGTGAGACTTCCACAGGGTTCAGTGTTAATCAGTGAGACTCCCACAGGGTTCAGTGTTAATCAGTGAGACTCCCACAGGGTTCAGTGTTAATCAGTGACACTCCCACAGGGCTAAGTGTTAATCAGTGAGACTCCCATAGGGTTCAGTGTTAATCAGTGAGACTCCCACAGGGTTCATTGTTAATCAGTGAGACTCCCATAGAGTTCAGTGTTAATCAGTGAGACTCCCATAGGGTTCAGTCTTAATCAGTGAGACTCCCACAGGGTTCAGTGTTAATCAGTGAGACCCCCATAGAGTTCAGTGTTAATCAGTGAGACTCCCACAGGGTTCAGTGTTAATCAGTGAGACTCCAATAGGGTTCAGTGTTAATCAGTGAGACTCCCATAGGGTTCAGTATTATTCAGTGAGACTCCCATAGGGTTCATGTGTTAATCAGTGAGACTCCCATAGAGTTCAGTCTTAATCAGTGAGACTCCCATATGGTTCAGTATTAATCAGTGAGACTCCCATAGGGTTCATGTGTTAATCAGTGAGACTCCCACAGGGTTCAGTGTTAATCAGTGACACTCCCACAGGGCTAAGTGTTAATCAGTGAGACTCCCATAGGGTTCAGTATTAATCAGTGAGACTCCCACAGGGTTCAGTGTTAATCAGTGAGACTCCCACAGGGTTCAGTGTTAATCAGTGAGACTCCAATAGGGTTCAGTGTTAATCAGTGAGACTCCCATAGGGTTCAGTATTATTCAGTGAGACTCCCATAGGGTTCATGTGTTAATCAGTGAGACTCCCATAGAGTTCAGTCTTAATCAGTGAGACTCCCATATGGTTCAGTATTAATCAGTGAGACTCCCATAGGGTTCATGTGTTAATCAGTGAGACTCCCACAGGGTTCAGTGTTAATCAGTGACACTCCCACAGGGCTAAGTGTTAATCAGTGAGACTCCCATAGGGTTCAGTATTAATCAGTGAGACTCCCACAGGGTTCAGTGTTAATCAGTGAGACTCCCACAGGGTTCAGTGTTAATCAGTGACACTCCCACAGGGCTAAGTGTTAATCAGTGAGACTCCCATAGGGTTCAGTGTTAATCAGTGAGACTCCCACAGGGTTCAGTGTTAATCAGTGAGACCCCCATAGAGTTCAGTGCTAATCAGTGAGACTCCCACAGGGTTCAGTGTTAATCAGTGAGACTCCCATAGGGTTCAGTGTTCATCAGTGAGACTTCCATAGGGTTGAGTGTTAATCAGTGAGACTCCCATAGGGTTCAGTGTTAATCAGTGAGACTCCCACAGGTTTCAGTGTTAATCAGTGAGACTCCCATAGGGTTCAGTGTTAATCAGAGAGACTCCCATAGGGTTCAGTATTAATCAGTGAGACTCCCATAGGGTTCATGTGTTAATCAGTGAGACTCCCACAGGGTTCGTGTTAATCAGTGAGACTCCCACAGGGCTAAGTGTTAATCAGTGAGACTCCCATAGGGTTCAGTGTTAATCAGTGAGACTCCCACAGGGTTCAGTCTTAATCAGTGAGACTCCCACAGGGTTCAGTATTAATCAGTGAGACTCCCACAGGGTTCAGTGTTAATCAGTGAGACTCCCACATGGTTCAGTGTTAATCAGTGACACTCCCACAGGGCTAAGTGTTAATCAGTGAGATTCCCATAGGGTTCAGTGTTAATCAGTGACACTCCCACAGGGCTAAGTTTTAATCAGTGAGACTCCCATAGGGTTCAGTGTTAATCAGTGAGACTCCCACAGGGTTCATTGTTAATCAGTGAGACTCCCATAGAGTTCAGTGTTAATCAGTGAGACTCCCATAGGGTTCAGTCTTAATCAGTGAGACTCCCACAGGGTTCAGTGTTAATCAGTGAGACCCCCATAGAGTTCAGTGTTAATCAGTGAGACTCCCACAGGGTTCAGTGTTAATCAGTGAGACTCCAATAGGGTTCAGTGTTAATCAGTGAGACTCCCATAGGGTTCAGTATTATTCAGTGAGACTCCCATAGGGTTCATGTGTTAATCAGTGAGACTCCCATAGAGTTCATTGTTAATCAGTGAGACTCCCACAGGGTTCAGTATTAATCAGTGAGACTCCCATAGGGTTCATGTGTTAATCAGTGAGACTCCCATAGGGTTCAGTGTTAATCAGTGAGACTCCCACAGGGTTCAGTGTTAATCAGTGAGACTCCCACAGGGTTCAGTCTTAATCAGTGAGACTCCCACAGGGTTCAGTATTAATCAGTGAGACTCCCATAGGGTCCATGTGTTAATCAGTGAGACTCCCACAGGGCTAAGTGTTAATCAGTGAGACTCCCACAGGGTTCAGTGTTAATCAGTGAGACTCCCATAGGGTTCAGTATGAATCAGTGAGACTCCCATAGGGTTCAGTATTAATCAGTGAGACTCCCATAGGGTTCATGTGTTAATCAGTGAGACTCCCACAGGGTTCAGTGTTAATCAGTGACACTCCCACAGTTCTAAGTGTTAATCAGTGAGACTCCCATAGGGTTCAGTGTTAATCAGTGAGACTCCCACAGGGTTCAGTGTTAATCAGTGAGACTCCCATAGGGTTCATGTGTTAATCAGTGAGACTCCCACAGGGTTCAGTGTTAATCATTGAGACTCCCACAGGGCTAAGTGTTCATCAGTGAGACTCCCATAGGGTTCAGTGTTAATCAATGAGACTCCCACAGGGTTCAGTGTTAATCAGTGAGACTCCCACAGGGTTCAGTCTTAATCAGTGAGACTCCCACAGGGTTCAGTGTTAATCAGTGAGACTCCCACAGGGTTCAGTGTTAATCAGTGAGACTCCCACAGGGTTCAGTGTTAATCAGTGAGACCCCCATAGAGTTCAGTGCTAATCAGTGAGACTCCCACAGGGTTCAGTGTTAATCAGTGAGACTCTCATAGGGTTCAGTGTTCATCAGTGAGACTTCCATAGGGTTGAGTGTTAATCAGTGAGACTCCCATAGGGTTCCGTGTTAATCAGTGAGACTCCCAAAGGTTTCAGTGTTAATCAGTGAGACTCCCATAGGGTTCAGTGTTAATCAGTGAGACTCCCATAGGGTTCAGTATTAATCAGTGAGACTCCCACAGGGTTCAGTCTTAATCAGTGAGACTTCCACAGGGTTCAGTGTTAATCAGTGAGACTCCCACAGGGTTCAGTGTTAATCAGTGAGACTCCCACAGGGTTCAGTGTTAATCAGTGACACTCCCACAGGGCTAAGTGTTAATCAGTGAGACTCCCATAGGGTTCAGTGTTAATCAGTGAGACTCCCACAGGGTTAATTGTTAATCAGTGAGACTCCCATAGAGTTCAGTGTTAATCAGTGAGACTCCCATAGGGTTCAGTCTTAATCAGTGAGACTCCCACAGGGTTCAGTGTTAATCAGTGAGACCCCCATAGAGTTCAGTGTTAATCAGTGAGACTCCCACAGGGTTCAGTGTTAATCAGTGAGACTCCAATAGGGTTCAGTGTTAATCAGTGAGACTCCCATAGGGTTCAGTATTATTCAGTGAGACTCCCATAGGGTTCATGTGTTAATCAGTGAGACTCCCATAGAGTTCAGTCTTAATCAGTGAGACTCCCATATGGTTCAGTATTAATCAGTGAGACTCCCATAGGGTTCATGTGTTAATCAGTGAGACTCCCACAGGGTTCAGTGTTAATCAGTGACACTCCCACACGGCTAAGTGTTAATCAGTGAGACTCCCATAGGGTTCAGTATTAATCAGTGAGACTCCCACAGGGTTCAGTGTTAATCAGTGAGACTCCCACAGGGTTCAGTGTTAATCAGTGACACTCCCACAGGGCTAAGTGTTAATCAGTGAGACTCCCATAGGGTTCAGTGTTAATCAGTGAGACTCCCACAGGGTTCAGTGTTAATCAGTGAGACCCCCATAGAGTTCAGTGCTAATCAGTGAGACTCCCACAGGGTTCAGTGTTAATCAGTGAGACTCCCATAGGGTTCAGTGTTCATCAGTGAGACTTCCATAGGGTTGAGTGTTAATCAGTGAGACTCCCATAGGGTTCAGTGTTAATCAGTGAGACTCCCACAGGTTTCAGTGTTAATCAGTGAGACTCCCATAGGGTTCAGTGTTAATCAGAGAGACTCCCATAGGGTTCAGTATTAATCAGTGAGACTCCCATAGGGTTCATGTGTTAATCAGTGAGACTCCCACAGGGTTCGTGTTAATCAGTGAGACTCCCACAGGGCTAAGTGTTAATCAGTGAGACTCCCATAGGGTTCAGTGTTAATCAGTGAGACTCCCACAGGGTTCAGTCTTAATCAGTGAGACTCCCACAGGGTTCAGTGTTAATCAGTGAGACTCCCACAGGGTTCAGTGTTAATCAGTGAGACTCCCACAGGGTTCAGTGTTAATCAGTGACACTCCCACAGGGCTAAGTGTTAATCAGTGAGATTCCCATAGGGTTCAGTGTTAATCAGTGACACTCCCACAGGGCTAAGTTTTAATCAGTGAGACTCCCATAGGGTTCAGTGTTAATCAGTGAGACTCCCACAGGGTTCATTGTTAATCAGTGAGACTCCCATAGAGTTCAGTGTTAATCAGTGAGACTCCCACAGGGTTCAGTGTTAATCAGTGAGACCCCCATAGAGTTCAGTGTTAATCAGTGAGACTCCCACAGGGTTCAGTGTTAATCAGTGAGACTCCAATAGGGTTCAGTGTTAATCAGTGAGACTCCCATAGGGTTCAGTATTATTCAGTGAGACTCCCATAGGGTTCATGTGTTAATCATTATGACTCCCATAGAGTTCAGTGTTAATCAGTGAGACTCCCACAGGGTTCAGTATTAATCAGTGAGACTCCCATAGGGTTCATGTGTTAATCAGTGAGACTCCCATAGGGTTCAGTGTTAATCAGTGAGACTCCCACAGGGTTCAGTGTTAATCAGTGAGACTCCCACAGGGTTCAGTCTTAATCAGTGAGACTCCCACAGGGTTCAGTATTAATCAGTGAGACTCCCATAGGGTCCATGTGTTAATCAGTGAGACTCCCACAGGGCTAAGTGTTAATCAGTGAGACTCCCACAGGGTTCAGTGTTTATCAGTGAGACTCCCATAGGGTTCAGTATTAATCAGTGAGACTCCCATAGGGTTCAGTATTAATCAGTGAGACTCCCATAGGGTTCATGTGTTAATCAGTGAGACTTCCACAGGGTTCTGTGTTAATCAGTGACACTCCCACAGTTCTAAGTGTTAATCAGTGAGACTCCCATAGGGTTCAGTGTTAATCAGTGAGACTCCCACAGGGTTCAGTCTTAATCAGTGAGACTCCCACAGGGTTCAGTGTTAATCAGTGAGACTCCCACAGGGTTCAGTGTTAATCAGTGACACTCCCACAGGGCTAAGTGTTAATCAGTGAGACTCCCATAGGGTTCAGTGTTAATCAGTGAGACTCCCACAGGGTTCATTGTTAATCAGTGAGACTCCCATAGGGTTCAGTCTTAATCAGTGAGACTCCCACAGGGTTCAGTGTTAATCAGTGAGACCCCCATAGAGTTCAGTGTTAACCAGTGAGACTCCCACAGGGTTCAGTGTTAATCAGTGGGACTCCCATAGGGTTCAGTGTTAATCAGTGAGACTCCCATTGTTCAGTATTATTCAGTGAGACTCCCATAGGGTTCATGTGTTAATCAGTGAGACTCCCACAGGGTTCAGTGTTAATCAGTGAGACTCCCACAGGGTTCAGTATTAATCAGTGAGACTCCCACAGGGTTCAGTGTTAATCAGTGAGACTCCCACAGGGTTCAGTGTTAATCAGTGAGACTCCCACAGGGTTCAGTGTTAATCAGTGAGACTCCCACAGGGTTCAGTGTTAATCAGTGATACTCCCACAGGGTTAATTGTTAATCAGTGAGACTCCCATAGGGTTCAGTGTTAATCAGTGAGACTCCCACAGGGTTCAGTCTTAATCAGTGAGACTCCCACAGGGTTCAGTGTTAATCAGTGAGACTCCCACAGGGTTCAGTGTTATTCAGTGAGACTCCCACAGGGTTCAGTGTTAATCAGTGAGACTCCCACAGGGTTCAGTGTTAATCAGTGACACTCCCACAGGGCTAAGTGTTAATCAGTGAGACTCCCACAGGGTTCATTGTTAATCAGTGAGACTCCCATAGAGTTCAGTGTTAATCAGTGAGACTCCCATAGGGTTCAGTCTTAATCAGTGAGACTCCCACAGGGTTCAGTGTTAATCAGTGAGACCCCCATAGAGTTCAGTGTTAATCAGTGAGACTCCCACAGGGTTCAGTGTTAATCAGTGAGACTCCCATAGGGTTCAGTGTTAATCAGTGAGACTCCCATAGGGTTCAGTATTATTCAGTGAGACTCCCATAGGGTTCATGTGTAAATCAGTGAGACTCCCACAGGGTTCAGTGTTAATCAGTGAGACTCCCACAGGGTTCAGTCTTAATCAGTGAGACTCCCACAGGGTTCAGTGTTAATCAGTGAGACTCCCACAGGGTTCAGTGAAAATCAGTGAGACTCCCACAGGGTTCAGTGTTAATCAGTGAGATTCCCACAGGGTTAATTGTTAATCAGTGAGACTCCCATAGGGTTCAGTGTTAATCAGTGAGACTCCCACAGGGTTCATGGTTAATCAGTGAGACTCCCACACGGTTCAGTCTTAATCAGTGAGACTCCCATAGGGTTCAGTATTAATCAGGGAGACTCCCATAGGGTTCATGTGTTGATCAGTGAGACTCCCACAGGGTTCAGTGTTAATCAGTGAGACTCCCACAGGGCTAAGTGTTAATCAGTGAGACTCCCATAGGGTTCAGTGTTAATCAGTGAGACTCCCACAGGGCTAAGTGTTAATCAGTGAGACTACCATAGGGTTCAGTGTTAATCAGTGAGACTCCCACAGGGTTCATGTGTTAATCAGTGAGACTCCCATAGGGTTCAGTGTTAATCAGTGAGACACCCACAGGGTTCAGTGTTAATCAGTGAGACTCCCATAGGGTTCATGTGTTAATCAGTGAGACTCCCACAGGGTTCAGTGTTAATCAGTGACACTCCCACAGGGCTAAGTGTTAATCAGTGAGACTCCCATAGGGTTCATGTGTTAATCAGTGAGACTCCCACAGGGTTCAGTGTTAATCAGTGAGACTCCCACAGGGTTCAGTCTTAATCAGTGAGACTCCCACAGTGTTCAGTGTTAATCAGTGAGACTCCCACAGGGTTCAGTATTAATCAGTGAGACTCCCATAGGGTTCAGTGTTAATCAGTGAGACTCCCACAGGGTTCAGTGTTAATCAGTGGCACTCCCACAGGGCTAAGTGTTAATCAGTGAGACTCCCATAGGGTGCAGTGTTAATTAGTGAGACTCCCACAGGGTTCATTGTTAATCAGTGAGACTCCCATAGAGTTCAGTGTTAATCAGTGAGACTCCCATAGGGTTCAGTCTTAATCAGTGAGACTCCCACAGGGTTCAGTGTTAATCAGTGAGACTCCCACAGGGTTCATTGTTAATCAGTGAGACTCCCATAGAGTTCAGTGTTAATCAGTGAGACTCCCATAGGGTTCAGTCTTAATCAGTGAGACTCCCACAGGGTTCATGTGTTAATCAGTGAGACCCCCATAGAGTTCAGTGTTAATCAGTGAGACTCCCACAGGGTTCAGTTTTAATCAGTGAGACTCCCACAGGGTTCAGTGTTAATCAGTGAGACTCCCACAGGGTTCAGTCTTAATCAGTGAGACTCCCACAGGGTTCAGTGTTAATCAGTGAGACTCCCACAGGGTTAATTGTTAATCAGTGAGACTCCCATAGGGTTCAGTATTAATCAGTGAGACTCCCATAGGGTTCATGTGTTAATCAGTGAGACTCCCACAGGGTTCAGTGTTAATCAGTGACACTCCCACAGGGCTAAGTGTTAATCAGTGAGACTCCCATAGGGTTCAGTGTTAATCAGTGACACTCCCACAGGGCTAAGTGTTAATCAGTGAGACTCCCATAGGGTTCAGTGTTAATCAGTGAGACTCCCACAGGGTTCAGTCTTAATCAGTGAGACTCCCACAGGGTTCAGTGTTAATCAGTGAGACTCCCACAGGGTTCAGTGTTAATCAGTGAGACTCCCACAGGGTTCAGTGTTAATCAGTGAGACTCCCACAGGGTTCAGTGTTAATTAGTGAGACTCCCACAGGGTTCATTGTTAATCAGTGAGACTCCCATAGAGTTCAGTGTTAATCAGTGAGACTCCCATAGGGTTCAGTCTTAATCAGTGAGACTCCCACAGGGTTCAGTGTTAATCAGTGAGACTCCCACAGGGTTCATTGTTAATCAGTGAGACTCCCATAGAGTTCAGTGTTAATCAGTGAGACTCCCATAGTGTTCAGTGTTAATCAGTGAGACTCCCACAGGGTTCAGTGTTAATCAGTGAGACTCCAATAGGGTTCAGTGTTAATCAGTGAGACTCCCATAGGGTTCAGTATTATTCAGTGAGACTTCCATAGGGTTCATGTGTTAATCAGTGAGGCTCCCACAGGGTTCAGTCTTAATCAGTGAGACTCCCATAGAGTTCAGTGTTAATCAGTGAGACTCCCATAGGGTTCAGTCTTAATCAGTGAGACTCCCACAGGGTTCAGTGTTAATCAGTGAGACTCCCACAGGGTTCATTGTTAATCAGTGAGACTCCCATAGAGTTCAGTGTTAATCAGTGAGACTCCCATAGGGTTCAGTCTTAATCAGTGAGACTCCCACAGGGTTCATGTGTTAATCAGTGAGACCCCCATAGAGTTCAGTGTTAATCAGTGAGACTCCCACAGGGTTCAGTTTTAATCAGTGAGACTCCCACAGGGTTCAATGTTAATCAGTGAGACTCCCACAGGGTTCAGTCTTAATCAGTGAGACTCCCACAGGGTTCAGTGTTAATCAGTGAGACTCCCACAGGGTTAATTGTTAATCAGTGAGACTCCCATAGGGTTCAGTATTAATCAGTGAGACTCCCATAGGGTTCATGTGTTAATCAGTGAGACTCCCACAGGGTTCAGTGTTAATCAGTGACACTCCCACAGGGCTAAGTGTTAATCAGTGAGACTCCCATAGGGTTCAGTGTTAATCAGTGACACTCCCACAGGGCTAAGTGTTAATCAGTGAGACTCCCATAGGGTTCAGTGTTAATCAGTGAGACTCCCACAGGGTTCAGTCTTAATCAGTGAGACTCCCACAGGGTTCAGTGTTAATCAGTGAGACTCCCACAGGGTTCAGTGTTAATCAGTGAGACTCCCACAGGGTTCAGTGTTAATCAGTGAGACTCCCACAGGGTTCAGTGTTAATTAGTGAGACTCCCACAGGGTTCATTGTTAATCAGTGAGACTCCCATAGAGTTCAGTGTTAATCAGTGAGACTCCCATAGGGTTCAGTCTTAATCAGTGAGACTCCCACAGGGTTCAGTGTTAATCAGTGAGACTCCCACAGGGTTCATTGTTAATCAGTGAGACTCCCATAGGGTTCAGTCTTAATCAGTGAGACTCCCACAGGGTTCAGTGTTAATCAGTGAGACCCCCATAGAGTTCAGTGTTAATCAGTGAGACTCCCACAGGGTTCAGTGTTAATCAGTGAGACTCCCATAGGGTTCAGTGTTAATCAGTGAGACTCCCATAGGGTTCAGTATTATTCAGTGAGACTCCCATAGGGTTCATGTGTAAATCAGTGAGACTCCCACAGGGTTCAGTGTTAATCAGTGAGACTCCCACAGGGTTCAGTCTTAATCAGTGAGACTCCCACAGGGTTCAGTGTTAATCAGTGAGACTCCCACAGGGTTCAGTGAAAATCAGTTAGACTCCCACAGGGTTCAGTGTTAATCAGTGAGATTCCCACAGGGTTAATTGTTAATCAGTGAGACTCCCATAGGGTTCAGTGTTAATCAGTGAGACTCCCACAGGGTTCAGTGTTAATCAGTGAGACTCCCACACGGTTCAGTCTTAATCAGTGAGACTCCCATAGGGTTCAGTATTAATCAGGGAGACTCCCATAGGGTTCATGTGTTGATCAGTGAGACTCCCACAGGGTTCAGTGTTAATCAGTGAGACTCCCACAGGGCTAAGTGTTAATCAGTGAGACTCCCATAGGGTTCAGTGTTAATCAGTGAGACTCCCACAGGGCTAAGTGTTAATCAGTGAGACTACCATAGTGTTCAGTGTTAATCAGTGAGACTCCCACAGGGTTCATGTGTTAATCAGTGAGACTCCCATAGGGTTCAGTGTTAATCAGTGAGACTCCAACAGGGTTCAGTGTTAATCAGTGACACTCCCACAGGGCTAAGTGTTAATCAGTGAGACTCCCATAGGGTTCATGTGTTAATCAGTGAGACTCCCACAGGGTTCAGTGTTAATCAGTGAGACTCCCACAGGGTTCAGTCTTAATCAGTGAGACTCCCACAGTGTTCAGTGTTAATCAGTGAGACTCCCACAGGGTTCAGTATTAATCAGTGAGACTCCCATAGGGTTCAGTGTTAATCAGTGAGACTCCCACAGGGTTCAGTGTTAATCATTGGCACTCCCACAGGGCTAAGTGTTAATCAGTGAGACTCCCATAGGGTGCAGTGTTAATTAGTGAGACTCCCACAGGGTTCATTGTTAATCAGTGAGACTCCCATAGAGTTCAGTGTTAATCAGTGAGACTCCCATAGGGTTCAGTCTTAATCAGTGAGACTCCCACAGGGTTCAGTGTTAATCAGTGAGACTCCCACAGGGTTCATTGTTAATCAGTGAGACTCCCATAGAGTTCAGTGTTAATCAGTGAGACTCCCATAGGGTTCAGTCTTAATCAGTGAGACTCCCACAGGGTTCATGTGTTAATCAGTGAGACCCCCATAGAGTTCAGTGTTAATCAGTGAGACTCCCACAGGGTTCAGTTTTAATCAGTGAGACTCCCACAGGGTTCAGTGTTAATCAGTGAGACTCCCACAGGGTTCAGTCTTAATCAGTGAGACTCCCACAGGGTTCAGTGTTAATCAGTGAGACTCCCACAGGGTTAATTGTTAATCAGTGAGACTCCCATAGGGTTCAGTATTAATCAGTGAGACTCCCATAGGGTTCATGTGTTAATCAGTGAGACTCCCACAGGGTTCAGTGTTAATCAGTGACACTCCCACAGGGCTAAGTGTTAATCAGTGAGACTCCCATAGGGTTCAGTGTTAATCAGTGACACTCCCACAGGGCTAAGTGTTAATCAGTGAGACTCCCATAGGGTTCAGTGTTAATCAGTGAGACTCCCACAGGGTTCAGTCTTAATCAGTGAGACTCCCACAGGGTTCAGTGTTAATCAGTGAGACTCCCACAGGGTTCAGTGTTAATCAGTGAGACTCCCACAGGGTTCAGTGTTAATCAGTGAGACTCCCACAGGGTTCAGTGTTAATTAGTGAGACTCCCACAGGGTTCATTGTTAATCAGTGAGACTCCCATAGGGTTCAGTCTTAATCAGTGAGACTCCCACAGGGTTCAGTGTTAATCAGTGAGACTCCCACAGGGTTCATTGTTAATCAGTGAGACTCCCATAGAGTTCAGTGTTAATCAGTGAGACTCCCATAGGGTTCAGTCTTAATCAGTGAGACTCCCACAGGGTTCAGTGTTAATCAGTGAGACTCCCACAGGGTTCATTGTTAATCAGTGAGACTCCCATAGAGTTCAGTGTTAATCAGTGAGACTCCCATAGGGTTCAGTCTTAATCAGTGAGACTCCCACAGGGTTCAGTGTTAATCAGTGAGACTCCCACAGGGTTCATTGTTAATCAGTGAGACTCCCATAGAGTTCAGTGTTAATCAGTGAGACTCCCATAGGGTTCAGTCTTAATCAGTGAGACTCCCACAGGGTTCATGTGTTAATCAGTGAGACCCCCATAGAGTTCAGTGTTAATCAGTGAGACTCCCACAGGGTTCAGTTTTAATCAGCGAGACTCCCACAGGGTTCAATGTTAATCAGTGAGACTCCCACAGGGTTCAGTCTTAATCAGTGAGACTCCCACAGGGTTCAGTGTTAATCAGTGAGACTCCCACAGGGTTAATTGTTAATCAGTGAGACTCCCATAGGGTTCAGTATTAATCAGTGAGACTCCCATAGGGTTCATGTGTTAATCAGTGAGACTCCCACAGGGTTCAGTGTTAATCAGTGACACTCCCACAGGGCTAAGTGTTAATCAGTGAGACTCCCATAGGCTTCAGTGTTAATCAGTGAGACTCCCACAGGGTTCAGTCTTAATCAGTGAGACTCCCACAGGGTTCAGTGTTAATCAGTGAGACTCCCACAGGGTTAATTGTTAATCAGTGAGACTCCCATAGGGTTCAGTATTAATCAGTGAGACTCCCATAGGGTTCATGTGTTAATCAGTGAGACTCCCACAGGGTTCAGTGTTAATCAGTGACACTCCCACAGGGCTAAGTGTTAATCAGTGAGACTCCCATAGGGTTCAGTGTTAATCAGTGACACTCCCACAGGGCTAAGTGTTAATCAGTGAGACTCCCATAGGGTTCAGTGTTAATCAGTGAGACTCCCACAGGGTTCAGTCTTAATCAGTGAGACTCCCACAGGGTTCAGTGTTAATCAGTGAGACTCCCACAGGGTTCAGTGTTAATCAGTGAGACTCCCACAGGGTTCAGTGTTAATCAGTGAGACTCCCACAGGGTTCAGTGTTAATTAGTGAGACTCCCACAGGGTTCATTGTTAATCAGTGAGACTCCCATAGAGTTCAGTGTTAATCAGTGAGACTCCCATAGGGTTCAGTCTTAATCAGTGAGACTCCCACAGGGTTCAGTGTTAATCAGTGAGACTCCCACAGGGTTCATTGTTAATCAGTGAGACTCCCATAGAGTTCAGTGTTAATCAGTGAGACTCCCATAGGGTTCAGTCTTAATCAGTGAGACTCCCACAGGGTTCATGTGTTAATCAGTGAGACCCCCATAAGTTCAGTGTTAATCAGTGAGACTCCCACAGGGTTCAGTGTTAATCAGTGAAACTCCAATAGGGTTCAGTGTTAATCAGTGAGACTCCCATAGGGTTCAGTATTATTCAGTGAGACTCCCATAGGGTTCATGTGTTAATCAGTGAGACTCCCACAGGGTTCAGTCTTAATCAGTGAGACTCCCACAGGGTTCAGTGTTAATCAGTGAGACTCCCACAGGGTTCAGTGTTAATCAGTGAGACTCCCACAGGGTTCAGTGTTAATCAGTGACACTCCCACAGGGCTAAGTGTTAATCAGTGAGACTCCCATAGGGTTCAGTGTTAATCAGTGAGACTCCCACAGGGTTCATTGTTAATCAGTGAGACTCCCATAGAGTTCAGTGTTAATCAGTGAGACTCCCACAGGGCTAAGTGTTCATCAGTGAGACTCCCATAGGGTTCAGTGTTAATCAGTGAGCCTCCCACAGGGTTCAGTGTTAATCAGTGAGACTCCCACAGGGTTCATTGTTAATCAGTGAGACTCCCATAGAGTTCAGTGTTAATCAGTGAGACTCCCATAGGGTTCAGTCTTAATCAGTGAGACTCCCACAGGGTTCATGTGTTAATCAGTGAGACTCCCACAGGGTTCAGTGTTAATCAGTGAGACTCCCACAGGGCTAAGTGTTAATCAGTGAGACTCCCATAGGGTTCAGTATTAATCAGTGAGACTCCCATAGGGTTCAGTATTAAACAGTGAGACTCCCATAGGGTTCATGTGTTAATCAGTGAGACTCCCATAGGGGTCAGTGTTAATCAGTGAGACTCCCACAGGGTTCAGTATTAAACAGTGAGACTCCCACAGGGTTCATGTGTTAATCAGTGAGACTCCCACAGGGCTAAGTGTTAATCAGTGAGATGCCCACAGGGTTCAGTGTTAATCAGTGAGACTCCCACAGGGTTCAGTGTTAATCAGTGAGACTCCCACAGGGTTCAGTGTTAATCAGTGAGACTCCCACAGGGTTCAGTATTAATCAGTGAGACTCCCATAGGGTTCATGTGTTAATCAGTGAGACTCCCACAGGGTTCAGTGTTAATCAGTGACACTCCCACAGGGCTAAGTGTTAATCAGTGAGACTCCCATAGGGTTCAGTGTTAATCAGTGAGACTCCCACAGGGTTCAGTCTTAATCAGTGAGACTCCCACAGGGTTCAGTGTTAATCAGTGAGACTCCCACAGGGTTCAGTGTTAATCAGTGAGACTCCCACAGGGTTCAGTGTTAATCAGTGTCACTCCCGCAGGGCTAAGTGTTAATCAGTGAGACTCCCATAGGGTTCAGTGTTAATCAGTGAGACTCCCACAGGGTTCACTGTTAATCAGTGAGACTCCCATAGAGTTCAGTGTTAATCAGTGATACTCCCATGGGGTTCAGTCCTAATCAGTGAGACTCCCACAGGGTCCAGTGTTAATCAGTGAGACTCCCATAGGGTTCAGTGTTAATCAGTGAGACTCCCATAGCGTTCAGTATTATTCAGTGAGACTCCCATAGGGTTCATGTGTTAATCAGTGAGACTCCCACAGGGTTCGGTGTTAATCAGTGAGACTCCCATAGGGTTCAGTGTTAATCAGTGAGACTCCCACAGGGTTCAGTGTTAATCAGTGAGACTCCCACAGGGTTCAGTGTTAATCAGTGAAACTCCCACAGGGTTCGGTGTTAATCAGTGAGACTCACACAAGGTTCGGTGTTAATCAGTGATACTCCCACAGGGTTTAGTGTTAATCAATGAGACTCCCATAGGGTTCAGTGTTAATCAGTGAGACTCCCACAGGGTTCAGTGTTAATCAGTGAGACCCCCATTGAGTTCTGTGTTAATCAGTGAGACTCCCAGAGGGTCCAGTGTTAATCAGTGAGACTCCCATAGGGTTCAGTGTTAATCAGTGAGACTCCCATAGCGTTCAGTATTATTCAGTGAGACTCCCATAGGGTTCATGTGTTAATCAGTGAGACTCCCACAGGGTTCGGTGTTAATCAGTGAGACTCCCATAGGGTTCAGTGTTAATCAGTGAGACTCCCACAGGGTTCAGTGTTAATCAGTGAGACTCCCACAGGGTTCAGTGTTAATCAGTGAAACTCCCACAGGGTTCGGTGTTAATCAGTGAGACTCACACAAGGTTCGGTGTTAATCAGTGATACTCCCACAGGGTTTAGTGTTAATCAATGAGACTCCCATAGGGTTCAGTGTTAATCAGTGAGACTCCCATAGGGTTCTGTGTTAATCAGTGAGACTCCCATAGGGTTCAGTATTAATCAGTGAGACTCCCACAGAGTTCAGTGTTCATCAGTGAGACTCCCACAGGGTTCAGTGTTCATCAGTGAGACTCCCACAGGGTTCAGTGTTCATCAGTGAGACTCCCACAGGGTTCAGTGTTAATCAGTGAGACTCCCACAGGGTTCATGTGTTAATCAGTGAGACTCCCACAGGGTTCAGTGTTAATCAGTGAGACTCCCACAGGGCTAAGTGTTAATCAGTGAGACTCCCATAGGGTTCAGTGTTAATCAGTGAGACTCCCACAGGGTTCAGTGTAAATCATTGAGACTCCCACAGGGTTCAGTGTTCATCAGTGAGACTCCCATAGGGTTCAGTGTTAATCAGTGAGACTCCCACAGGGTTCAGTGTTAATCAGTGAGACTCCCACAGGGTTCAGTGTTAATCAGTGAGACTCCCATAGGGTTCAGTGTTAATCAGTGAGACTCCCACAGGGTTCAGTGTTAATCAGTGAGACTCCCACAGGGTTCAGTGTTAATCAGTGAGACTCCCATAGGGTTCAGTGTTAATCAGTGAGACTCCCACAGGGTTCAGTGTTAATCAGTGAGACTCCCACAGGGTGCATTGTTAATCAGTGAGACTCCCATAGAGTTCAGTGTTAATCAGTGAGACTCCCATAGGGTTCAGTCTTAATCAGTGAGACTCCCACAGGGTTCAGTGTTAATCAGTGAGACTCCCACAGGGTTCATTGTTAATCAGTAAGACTCCCATAGAGTTCAGTGTTAATCAGTGAGACTCCCATAGGGTTCAGTCTTAATCAGTGAGACTCCCACAGGGTTCATGTGTTAATCAGTGAGACTCCCACAGGGTGCATTGTTAATCAGTGAGACTATCATAGAGTTCAGTGTTATTCAGTGAGACTCCCATAGGGTTCAGTCTTAATCAGTGAGACTCCCACAGGGTTCAGTGTTAATCAGTGAGACTCCCACAGGGTTCATTGTTAATCAGTAAGACTCCCATAGAGTTCAGTGTTAATCAGTGAGACTCCCACAGGGTTCAGTGTTAATCAGTGAGACTCCCATAGGGTTCAGTGTTAATCAGTGAGACCCCCACAGGGTTCAGTGTTAATCAGTGAGACTCCCACAGGGTTCATTGTTAATCAGTGAGACTCCCATAGAGTTCAGTGTTAATCAGTGAGACTCCCATAGGGTTCAGTCTTAATCAGTGAGACTCCCACAGGGTTCATGTGTTAATCAGTGAGACTCCCACAGGGTTCAGTGTTAATCAGTGAGACTCCCACAGGGCTAAGTGTTAATCAGTGAGACTACCATAGGGTTCAGCATTAATCAGTGAGACTCCCATAGAGTTCAGTGTTAATCAGTGATACTCCCATGGGGTTCAGTCCTAATCAGTGAGAATCCCACAGGGTTCAGTATTAATCAGTGAGACCCCCATTGAGTTCTGTGTTAATCAGTGAGACTCCCACAGGGTCCAGTGTTAATCAGTGAGACTCCCATAGGGTTCAGTGTTAATCAGTGAGACTCCCATAGCGTTCAGTATTATTCAGTGAGACTCCCATAGGGTTCATGTGTTAATCAGTGAGACTCCCACAGGGTTCGGTGTTAATCAGTGAGACTCCCATAGGGTTCAGTGTTAATCAGTGAGACTCCCACAGGGTTCAGTGTTAATCAGTGAGACTCCCACAGGGTTCAGTGTTAATCAGTGAAACTCCCACAGGGTTCGGTGTTAATCAGTGAGACTCACACAAGGTTCGGTGTTAATCAGTGATACTCCCACAGGGTTTAGTGTTAATCAATGAGACTCCCATAGGGTTCAGTGTTAATCAGTGAGACTCCCATAGGGTTCTGTGTTAATCAGTGAGACTCCCATAGGGTTCAGTGTTAATCAGTGAGACTCCCACAGGGTTCAGTGTTCATCAGTGAGACTCCCACAGGGTTCAGTGTTCATCAGTGAAACTCCCACAGGGTTCAGTGTTCATCAGTGAGACTCCCACAGGGTTCAGTGTTAATCAGTGAGACTCCCACAGGGTTCATGTGTTAATCAGTGAGACTCCCACAGGGTTCAGTGTTAATCAGTGAGACTCCCACAGGGTTCAGTGTTAATCAGTGAGACTCCCACAGGGTTCAGTGTTAATCAGTGAGACTCCCATAGGGTTCAGTGTTAATCAGTGAGACTCCCACAGGGTTCAGTGTTAATCAGTGAGACTCCCACAGGGTGCATTGTTAATCAGTGAGACTCCCATAGAGTTCAGTGTTAATCAGTGAGACTCCCATAGGGTTCAGTCTTAATCAGTGAGACTCCCACAGGGTTCAGTGTTAATCAGTGAGACTCCCACAGGGTTCATTGTTAATCAGTAAGACTCCCATAGAGTTCAGTGTTAATCAGTGAGACTCCCATAGGGTTCAGTCTTAATCAGTGAGACTCCCACAGGGTTCATGTGTTAATCAGTGAGACTCCCAGAGGGTGCATTGTTAATCAGTGAGACTCCCATAGAGTTCAGTGTTAATCAGTGAGACTCCCATAGGGTTCAGTCTTAATCAGTGAGACTCCCACAGGGTTCAGTGTTAATCAGTGAGACTCCCACAGGGTTCATTGTTAATCAGTAATACTCCCATAGAGTTCAGTGTTAATCAGTGAGACTCCCACAGGGTTCAGTGTTAATCAGTGAGACTCCCATAGGGTTCAGTGTTAATCAGTGAGACTCCCACAGGGTTCAGTGTTAATCAGTGAGACTCCCACAGGGTTCATTGTTAATCAGTGAGACTCCCATAGAGTTCAGTGTTAATCAGTGAGACTCCCATAGGGTTCAGTCTTAATCAGTGAGACTCCCACAGGGTTCATGTGTTAATCAGTGAGACTCCCACAGGGTTCAGTGTTAATCAGTGAGACTCCCACAGGGCTAAGTGTTAATCAGTGAGACTCCCATAGGGTTCAGTATTAATCAGTGAGACTCCCATAGGGTTCAGTATTAAACAGTGAGACTCCCATAGGGTTAATGTGTTAATCAGTGAGACTCCCATAGGGTTCAGTGTTAATCAGTGAGACTCCCACAGGGTTCAGTATTAAACAGTGAGACTCCCACAGGGTTCATGTGTTAATCAGTGAGACTCCCCCAGGGTTCAGTGTTAATCAGTGAGACTCCCACAGGGCTAAGTGTTAATCAGTGAGACTCCCACAGGGTTCAGTGTTAATCAGTGAGACTCCCACAGGGTTCAGTGTTAATCAGTGAGACTCCCACAGGGTTCAGTGTTAATCAGTGAGACTCCCACAGGGTTCAGTATTAATCAGTGAGACTCCCATAGGGTTCATGTGTTAATCAGTGAGACTCCCACAGGGTTCAGTGTTAATCAGTGACACTCCCACAGGGCTAAGTGTTAATCATTGAGACTCCCATAGGGTTCAGTGTTAATCAGTGAGACTCCCACAGGGTTCAGTCTTAATCAGTGAGACTCCCACAGGGTTCAGTGTTAATCAGTGAGACTCCCACAGGGTTCAGTGTTAATCAGTGAGACTCCCACAGGGTTCAGTGTTAATCAGTGACACTCCCACAGGGCTAAGTGTTAATCAGTGAGACTCCCATAGGGTTCAGTGTTAATCAGTGAGACTCCCACAGGGTTCATTGTTAATCAGTGAGACTCCCATAGAGTTCAGTGTTAATCAGTGATACTCCCATAGGGTTCAGTCTTAATCAGTGAGACTCCCTCAGGGTTCAGTGTTAATCAGTGAGACCCCCATAGAGTTCAGTGTTAATCAGTGAGACTCCCACAGGGTTCAGTGTTAATCAGTGAGACTCCCATAGGGTTCAGTGTTAATCAGTGAGACTCCCATAGCATTCAGTATTATTCAGTGAGACTCCCATAGGGTTCATGTGTTAATCAGTGAGACTCCCACAGGGTTCGGTGTTAATCAGTGAGACTCCCATAGGGTTCAGTGTTAATCAGTGAGACTCCCACAGGGTTCAGTGTTAATCGGTGAGACTCCCACAGGGTTCAGTGTTAATCAGTGAAACTCCCACAGGGTTCGGTGTTAATCAGTGAGACTCACACAGGGTTTAGTGTTAATCAATGAGACTCCCATAGGGTTCAGTGTTAATCAGTGAGACTCCCATAGGGTTCTGTGTTAATCAGTGAGACTCCCATAGGGTTCAGTGTTAATCAGTGAGACTCCCACAGGGTTCAGTGTTCATCAGTGAGACTCCCACAGGGTTCAGTGTTCATCAGTGAGACTCCCACAGGGTTCAGTGTTCATCAGTGAGACTCCCACAGGGTTCAGTGTTAATCAGTGAGACTCCCACAGGGTTCATGTGTTAATCAGTGAGACTCCCACAGGGTTCAGTGTTAATCAGTGAGACTCCCACAGGGCTAAGTGTTAATCAGTGAGACTCCCATAGGGTTCAGTGTTAATCAGTGAGACTCCCACAGGGTTCAGTGTAAATCAGTGAGACTCCCACAGGGTTCAGTGTTCATCAGTGAGACTCCCATAGGGTTCAGTGTTAATCAGTGAGACTCCCACAGGGTTCAGTGTTAATCAGTGAGACTCCCACAGGGTTCAGTGTTAATCAGTGAGACTCCCATAGGGTTCAGTGTTAATCAGTGAGACTCCCACAGGGTTCAGTGTTAATCAGTGAGACTCCCACAGGGTTCAGTGTTAATCAGTGAGACTCCCATAGGGTTCAGTGTTAATCAGTGAGACTCCCACACGGTTCAGTGTTAATCAGTGAGACTCCCACAGGGTGCATTGTTAATCAGTGAGACTCCCATAGAGTTCAGTGTTAATCAGTGAGACTCCCATAGGGTTCAGTCTTAATCAGTGAGACTCCCACAGGGTTCAGTGTTAATCAGTGAGACTCCCATAGAGTTCAGTGTTAATCAGTGAGACTCCCATAGGGTTCAGTCTTAATCAGTGAGACTCCCACAGGGTTCATGTGTTAATCAGTGAGACTCCCTCAGGGTTCAGTGTTAATCAGTGAGACTCCCACAGTGCTAAGTGTTAATCAGTGAGACTCCCATAGGGTTCAGTATTAATCAGTGAGACTCCCATAGGGTTCATGTGTTAATCAGTGAGACTCCCACAGGGTTCAGTGTTAATCAGTGACACTCCCACAGGGCTAAGTGTTAATCAGTGAGACTCCCATAGGGTTCAGTGTTAATCAGTGAGACTCCCACAGGGTTCAGTGTTAATCAGTGAGACTCCCACAGGGTTCAGTGTTAATCAGTGAGACTCCCACAGGGCTAAGTGTTAATCATTGAGACTCCCATAGGGTTCAGTCTTAATCAGTGAGACTCCCACAGGGTTCAGTGTTAATCAGTGAGACTCCCACAGGGTTTAGTGTTAATCAGTGAGACTCCCACAAGGCAAAGTGTTAATCAGTGAGACTCCCATAGGGTTCAGTGTTAATCAGTGAGAATCCAACAGGGTTCAGCGTTAATCAGTGAGTCTCCCACAGGGTTCAGTGTTAATCAGTGAGTCTCCCACAGGGTTCAGTGTTAATCAGTGAGACTCCCATAGGGTTCATGTGTTGATCAGTGAGACTCCCACAGGGTTCAGTGTTAATCAGTGAAACTCCCACAGGGTTTGGTGTTAATCAGTGAGACTCACACAAGGTTCGGTGTTAATCAGTGATACTCCCACAGGGTTTAGTGTTAATCAGTGAGACTCCCACAGGGTTCAGTGTTAATCAGTGAGACTCCCATAGGGTTCAGTCTTAATCAGTGAGACTCCCACAGGGTTCAGTGTTAATCAGTGAGACTCCCACAGGGTTCATTGTTAATCAGTAAGACTCCCATAGAGTTCAGTGTTAATCAGTGAGACTCCCATAGGGTTCAGTCTTAATCAGTGAGACTCCCACAGGGTTCATGTGTTAATCAGTGAGACTCCCAGAGGGTGCATTGTTAATCAGTGAGACTCCCATAGAGTTCAGTGTTAATCAGTGAGACTCCCATAGGGTTCAGTCTTAATCAGTGAGACTCCCACAGGGTTCAGTGTTAATCAGTGAGACACCCACAGGGTTCATTGTTAATCAATAATACTCCCATAGAGTTCAGTGTTAATCAGGGAGACTCCCACAGGGTTCAGTGTTAATCAGTGAGACTCCCATAGGGTTCAGTGTTAATCAGTGAGACTCCCACAGGGTTCAGTGTTAATCAGTGAGACTCCCACAGGGTTCATTGTTAATCAGTGAGACTCCCATAGAGTTCAGTGTTAATCAGTGAGACTCCCATAGGGTTCAGTCTTAATCAGTGAGACTCCCACAGGGTTCATGTGTTAATCAGTGAGACACCCACAGGGCTAAGTGTTAATCAGTGAGACTCCCATAGGGTTCAGTATTAATCAGTGAGACTCCCATATGGTTCAGTATTAAACAGTGAGACTCCCATAGGGTTCATGTGTTAATCAGTGAGACTCCCATAGGGTTCAGTGTTAATCAGTGAGACTCCCACAGGGTTCAGTATTAAACAGTGAGACTCCCACAGGGTTCATGTGTTAATCAGTGAGACTCCCCCAGGGTTCAGTGTTAATCAGTGAGACTCCCACAGGGCTAAGTGTTAATCAGTGAGACTCCCACAGGGTTCAGTGTTAATCAGTGAGACTCCCACAGGGTTCAGTGTTAATCAGTGAGACTCCCACAGGGTTCAGTGTTAATCAGTGAGACTCCCACAGGGTTCAGTATTAATCAGTGAGACTCCCATAGGGTTCATGTGTTAATCAGTGAGACTCCCACAGGGTTCAGTGTTAATCAGTGACACTCCCACAGGGCTAAGTGTTAATCATTGAGACTCCCATAGGGTTCAGTGTTAATCAGTGAGACTCCCACAGGGTTCAGTCTTAATCAGTGAGACTCCCACAGGGTTCAGTGTTAATCAGTGAGACTCCCACAGGGTTCAGTGTTAATCAGTGAGACTCCCACAGGGTTCAGTGTTAATCAGTGACACTCCCACAGGGCTAAGTGTTAATCAGTGAGACTCCCATAGGGTTCAGTGTTAATCAGTGAGACTCCCACAGGGTTCATTGTTAATCAGTGAGACTCCCATAGAGTTCAGTGTTAATCAGTGATACTCCCATAGGGTTCAGTCTTAATCAGTGAGACTCCCTCAGGGTTCAGTGTTAATCAGTGAGACCCCCATAGAGTTCAGTGTTAATCAGTGAGACTCCCACAGGGTTCAGTGTTAATCAGTGAGACTCCCATAGGGTTCAGTGTTAATCAGTGAGACTCCCATAGCATTCAGTATTATTCATTGAGACTCCCATAGGGTTCATGTGTTAATCAGTGAGACTCCCACAGGGTTCGGTGTTAATCAGTGAGACTCCCATAGGGTTCAGTGTTAATCAGTGAGACTCCCACAGGGTTCAGTGTTAATCGGTGAGACTCCCACAGGGTTCAGTGTTAATCAGTGAAACTCCCACAGGGTTCGGTGTTAATCAGTGAGACTCACACAGGGTTTAGTGTTAATCAATGAGACTCCCATAGGGTTCAGTGTTAATCAGTGAGACTCCCATAGGGTTCTGTGTTAATCAGTGAGACTCCCATAGGTTTCAGTGTTAATCAGTGAGACTCCCACAGGGTTCAGTGTTCATCAGTGAGACTCCCACAGGGTTCAGTGTTCATCAGTGAGACTTCCACAGGGTTCAGTGTTCATCAGTGAGACTCCCACAGGGTTCAGTGTTAATCAGTGAGACTCCCACAGGGTTCATGTGTTAATCAGTGAGACTCCCACAGGGTTCAGTGTTAATCAGTGAGACTCCCACAGGGCTAAGTGTTAATCAGTGAGACTCCCATAGGGTTCAGTGTTAATCAGTGAGACTCCCACAGGGTTCAGTGTAAATCAGTGAGACTCCCACAGGGTTCAGTGTTCATCAGTGAGACTCCCATAGGGTTCAGTGTTAATCAGTGAGACTCCCACAGGGTTCAGTGTTAATCAGTGAGACTCCCACAGGGTTCAGTGTTAATCAGTGAGACTCCCATAGGGTTCAGTGTTAATCAGTGAGACTCCCACAGGGTTCAGTGTTAATCAGTGAGACTCCCACAGGGTTCAGTGTTAATCAGTGAGACTCCCATAGGGTTCAGTGTTAATCAGTGAGACTCCCACACGGTTCAGTGTTAATCAGTGAGACTCCCACAGGGTGCATTGTTAATCAGTGAGACTCCCATAGAGTTCAGTGTTAATCAGTGAGACTCCCATAGGGTTCAGTCTTAATCAGTGAGACTCCCACAGGGTTCAGTGTTAATCAGTGAGACTCCCATAGAGTTCAGTGTTAATCAGTGAGACTCCCATAGGGTTCAGTCTTAATCAGTGAGACTCCCACAGGGTTCATGTGTTAATCAGTGAGACTCCCTCAGGGTTCAGTGTTAATCAGTGAGACTCCCACAGTGCTAAGTGTTAATCAGTGAGACTCCCATAGGGTTCAGTATTAATCAGTGAGACTCCCATAGGGTTCATGTGTTAATCAGTGAGACTCCCACAGGGTTCAGTGTTAATCAGTGACACTCCCACAGGGCTAAGTGTTAATCAGTGAGACTCCCATAGGGTTCAGTGTTAATCAGTGAGACTCCCACAGGGTGCAGTGTTAATCAGTGAGACTCCCACAGGGTTCAGTGTTAATCAGTGAGACTCCCACAGGGCTAAGTGTTAATCATTGAGACTCCCATAGGGTTCAGTCTTAATCAGTGAGACTCCCACAGGGTTCAGTGTTAATCAGTGAGACTCCCACAGGGTTTAGTGTTAATCAGTGAGACTCCCACAAGGCAAAGTGTTAATCAATGAGACTCCCATAGGGTTCAGTGTTAATCAGTGAGAATCCCACAGGGTTCGAGCGTTAATCAGTGAGTCTCCCACAGGGTTCAGTGTTAATCAGTGAGTCTCCCACAGGGTTCAGTGTTAATCAGTGAGACTCCCATAGGGTTCATGTGTTGATCAGTGAGACTCCCACAGGGTTCAGTGTTAATCAGTGAAACTCCCACAGGGTTTGGTGTTAATCAGTGAGACTCACACAAGGTTCGGTGTTAATCAGTGATACTCCCACAGGGTTTAGTGTTAATCAATGAGACTCCCATAGGGTTCAGTGTTAATCAGTGAGACTCCCATAGGGTTCTGTGTTAATCAGTGAGACTCCCATAGGGTTCATGTGTTAATCAGTGAGACTCCCACAGGGTTCAGTGTTAATCAGTGACACTCCCACAGGGCTAAGTGTTAATCAGTGAGACTCCCATAGGGTTCATTGTTAATCAGTGAGACTCCCACAGGGTTCAGTGTTAATCAGTGAGACTCCCACAGGGTTCAGTGTTAATCAGTGAGACTCCCACAGGGCTAAGTGTTAATCATTGAGACTCCCATAGGGTTCAGTCTTAATCAGTGAGACTCCCACAGGGTTCAGTGTTAATCAGTGAGACTCCCACAGGGTTTAATGTTAATCAGTGAGACTCCCACAAGGCAAAGTGTTAATCAATGAGACTCCCATAGGGTTCAGTGTTAATCAGTGAGAATCCCACAGGGTTCAGCGTTAATCAGTGAGTCTCCCACAGGGTTCAGTGTTAATCAGTGAGTCTCCCACAGGGTTCAGTGTTAATCAGTGAGACTCCCATAGGGTTCATGTGTTGATCAGTGAGACTCCCACAGGGTTCAGTGTTAATCAGTGAAACTCCCACAGGGTTTGGTGTTAATCAGTGAGACTCACACAAGGTTCGGTGTTAATCAGTGATACTCCCACAGGGTTTAGTGCTAATCAATGAGACTCCCATAGGGTTCAGTGTTAATCAGTGAGACTCCCATAGGGTTCTGTGTTAATCAGTGAGACTCCCATAGGGTTCAGTGTTAATCAGTGAGACTCCCACAGGGTTCAGTGTTAATCAGTGAGACTCCCACAGGGTTCAGTGTTAATCAGTGAGACTCCCACAGGGTTCAGTGTTCATCAGTGAGACTCCCACAGGGTTCAGTGTTCATCAGTGAGACTCCCACAGGGTTCAGTGTTAATCAGTGAGACTTCCACAGGGTTCATGTGTTAATCAGTGAGACTCCCACAGGGTTCAGTGTTAATCAGTGAGACTCCCACAGGGCTAAGTGTTAATCAGTGAGACTCCCATAGGGTTCAGTGTTAATCAGTGAGACTCCCACAGGGTTCAGTGTAAATCAGTGAGACTCCCACAGGGTTCAGTGTTCATCAGTGAGACTCCCATAGGGTTCAGTGTTAATCAGTGAGACTCCCACAGGGTTCAGTGTTAATCAGTGAGACTCCCACAGGGTTCAGTGTTAATCAGTGAGACTCCCATAGGGTTCAGTGTTAATCAGTGAGACTCCCACAGGGTTCAGTGTTAATCAGTGAGACTCCCACAGGGTTCAGTGTTAATCAGTGAGACTCCCATAGGGTTCAGGGTTAATCAGTGAGACACCCACAGGGTTCAGTGTTAATCAGTGAGACTCCCACAGGGTGCATTGTTAATCAGTGAGACTCCTATAGAGTTCAGTGTTAATCAATGAGACTCCCATAGGGTTCAGTCTTAATCAGTGAGACTCCCACAGGGTTCAGTGTTAATCAGTGAGACTCCCATAGAGTTCAGTGTTAATCAATGAGACTCCCACAGTGCTAAGTGTTAATCAGTGAGACTCCCATAGGGTTCAGTATTAATCAGTGAGACTCCCATAGGGTTCATGTGTTAATCAGTGAGACTCCCACAGGGTTCAGTGTTAATCAGTGACACTCCCACAGGGCTAAGTGTTAATCAGTGAGACTCCCATAGGGTTCAGTGTTAATCAGTGAGACTCCCACAGGGTTCAGTGTTAATCAGTGAGACTCCCACAGGGTTCAGTGTTAATCAGTGAGACTCCCACAGGGCTAAGTGTTAATCAGTGAGACTCCCATAGGGTTCAGTCTTAATCAGTGAGACTCCCACAGGGTTCAGTGTTAATCAGTGAGACTCCCACAGGGTTCAGTGTTAATCAGTGAGACTCCCACAGGGCTAAGTGTTAATCGGTGAGACTCCCACAGGGTTCAGTGTTAATCAGTGAAACTCCCACAGGGTTCGGTGTTAATCAGTGAGACTCACACAAGGTTCGGTGTTAATCAGTGATACTCCCACAGGGTTTAGTGTTAATCAATGAGACTCCCATAGGGTTCAGTGTTAATCAGTGAGACTCCCATAGGGTTCTGTGTTAATCAGTGAGACTCCCATAGGGTTCAGTGTTAATCAGTGAGACTCCCACAGGGTTCAGTGTTCATCAGTGAGACTCCCACAGGGTTCAGTGTTCATCAGTGAGACTCCCACAGGGTTCAGTGTTCATCAGTGAGACTCCCACAGGGTTCAGTGTTAATCAGTGAGACTCCCACAGGGTTCATGTGTTAATCAGTGAGACTCCCACAGGGCTAAGTGTTAATCAGTGAGACTCCCATAGGGTTCAGTGTTAATCAGTGAGACTCCCACAGGGTTCAGTGTAAATCAGTGAGACTCCCACAGGGTTCAGTGTTCATCAGTGAGACTCCCACAGGGTTCAGTGTTAATCAGTGAGACTCCCACAGGGTTCAGTGTAAATCAGTGAGACTCCCACAGGGTTCAGTGTTCATCAGTGAGACTCCCATAGGGTTCAGTGTTAATCAGTGAGACTCCCACAGGGTTCAGTGTTAATCAGTGAGACTCCCACAGGGTTCAGTGTTAATCAGTGAGACTCCCACAGGGTTCAGTGTTAATCAGTGAGACTCCCACAGGGTTCAGTGTTAATCAGTGAGACTCCCATAGGGTTCAGTGTTAATCAGTGAGACTCCCACACGGTTCAGTGTTAATCAGTGAGACTCCCATAGAGTTCAGTGTTAATCAGTGAGACTCCCATAGGGTTCAGTCTTAATCAGTGAGACTCCCACAGGGTTCATGTGTTAATCAGTGAGACTCCCTCAGGGTTCAGTGTTAATCAGTGAGACTCCCACAGTGCTAAGTGTTAATCAGTGAGACTCCCATAGGGTTCAGTATTAATCAGTGAGACTCCCATAGGGTTCATGTGTTAATCAGTGAGACTCCCACAGGGTTCAGTGTTAATCAGTGACACTCCCACAGGGCTAAGTGTTAATCAGTGAGACTCCCATAGGGTTCAGTGTTAATCAGTGAGACTCCCACAGGGTTCAGTGTTAATCAGTGAGACTCCCACAGGGTTCAGTGTTAATCAGTGAGACTCCCACAGGGCTAAGTGTTAATCAGTGAGACTCCCATAGGGTTCAGTCTAAATCAGTGAGACTCCCACAGGGTTCAGTGTTAATCAGTGAGACTCCCACAGGGTTTAGTGTTAATCAGTGAGACTCCCACAAGGCAAAGTGTTAATCAGTGAGACTCCCATAGGGTTCAGTGTTAATCAGTGAGAATCCCACAGGGTTCAGCGTTAATCAGTGAGTCTCCCACAGGGTTCAGTGTTAATCAGTGAGTCTCCCACAGGGTTCAGTGTTAATCAGTGAGACTCCCATAGGGTTCATGTGTTGATCAGTGAGACTCCCACAGGGTTCAGTGTTAATCAGTGAGACTCCCACAGGGTTCAGTGTTAATCAGTGAGACTCCCACAGGGTTCAGTGTTAATCAGTGAAACTCCCACAGGGTTTGGTGTTAATCAGTGAGACTCACACAAGGTTCGGTGTTAATCAGTGATACTCCCACAGGGTTTAGTGTTAATCAATGAGACTCCCACAGGGTTCATGTGTTAATCAGTGAGACTCCCTCAGGGTTCAGTGTTAATCAGTGAGACTCCCACAGTGCTAAGTGTTAATCAGTGAGACTCCCATAGGGTTCAGTATTAATCAGTGAGACTCCCATAGGGTTCATGTGTTAATCAGTGAGACTCCCACAGGGTTCAGTGTTAATCAGTGACACTCCCACAGGGCTAAGTGTTAATCAGTGAGACTCCCATAGGGTTCAGTGTTAATCAGTGAGACTCCCACAGGGTTCAGTGTTAATCAGTGAGACTCCCACAGGGTTCAGTGTTAATCAGTGAGACTCCCACAGGGCTAAGTGTTAATCAGTGAGACTCCCATAGGGTTCAGTCTTAATCAGTGAGACTCCCACAGGGTTCAGTGTTAATCAGTGAGACTCCCACAGGGTTTAGTGTTAATCAGGGAGACTCCCACAAGGCAAAGTGTTAATCAGTGAGACTCCCATAGGGTTCAGTGTTAATCAGTGAGAATCCCACAGGGTTCAGCGTTAATCAGTGAGTCTCCCACAGGGTTCAGTGTTAATCAGTGAGTCTCCCACAGGGTTCAGTGTTAATCAGTGAGACTCCCATAGGGTTCATGTGTTGATCAGTGAGACTCCCACAGGGTTCAGTGTTAATCAGTGAGACTCCCACAGGGTTCAGTGTTAATCAGTGAGACTCCCACAGGGTTCAGTGTTAATCAGTGAAACTCCCACAGGGTTTGGTGTTAATCAGTGAGACTCACACAAGGTTCGGTGTTAATCAGTGATACTCCCACAGGGTTTAGTGTTAATCAATGAGACTCCCATAGGGTTCAGTGTTAATCAGTGAGACTCCCATAGGGTTCTGTGTTAATCAGTGAGACTCCCATAGGGTTCAGTCTTAATCAGTGAGACTCCCACAGGGTTCAGTGTTCATCAGTGAGACTCCCACAGGGTTCAGTGTTCATCAGTGAGACTCCCACAGGGTTCAGTGTTCATCAGTGAGACTCCCACAGGGTTCAGTGTTAATCAGTGAGACTTCCACAGGGTTCATGTGTTAATCAGTGAGACTCCCACAGGGTTCAGTGTTAATCAGTGAGACTCCCACAGGGCTAAGTGTTAATCAGTGAGACTCCCATAGGGTTCAGTGTTAATCAGTGAGACTCCCACAGGGTTCAGTGTAAATCAGTGAGACTCCCACAGGGTTCAGTGTTCATCAGTGAGACTCCCATAGGGTTCAGTGTTAATCAGTGAGACTCCCACAGGGTTCAGTGTTAATCAGTGAGACTCCCACAGGGTTCAGTGTTAATCAGTGAGACTCCCATAGGGTTCAGTGTTAATCAGTGAGACTCCCACAGGGTTCAGTGTTAATCAGTGAGACTCCCACAGGGTTCAGTGTTAATCAGTGAGACTCCCATAGGGTTCAGGGTTAATCAGTGAGACTCCCACAGGGTTCAGTGTTAATCAGTGAGACTCCCACAGGGTTCAGTGTTAATCAGTGAGACTCCCACAGGGTTCAGTGTTAATCAGTGAGACTCCCACAGGGTTCAGTGTTAATCAGTGAGACTCCCACAGGGCTAAGTGTTAATCAGTGAGACTCCCATAGGGTTCAGTCTTAATCAGTGAGACTCCCACAGGGTTCAGTGTTAATCAGTGAGACTCCCACAGGGTTCAGTGTTAATCAGTGAGACTCCCACAGGGCTAAGTGTTAATCAGTGAGACTCCCATAGGGTTCAGTGTTAATCAGTGAGAATCCCACAGGGTTCAGCGTTAATCAGTGAGTCTCCCACAGGGTTCAGTGTTAATCAGTGAGTCTCCCACAGGGTTCAGTGTTAATCAGTGAGACTCCCATAGGGTTCATTATTAATCAGTGAGACTCCCATAGGGTTCATGTGTTGATCAGTGAGACTCCCACAGGGTTCAGTGTTAATCAGTGAGACTCCCACAGGGCTAAGTGTTAATCAGTGAGACTCCCATAGGGTTCAGTGTTAATCAGTGAGACTCCCACAGGGTTCAGTGTTAATCAGTGAGACTCCCACAGGGTTCAGTCTTAATCAGTGAGACTCCCATAGGGTTCACTATTAATCAGTGAGACTCCCATAGGGTTCATGTGTTAATCAGTGAGACTCCCACAGGGTTCAGTGTTAATCAGTGAGACTCCCACAGGGTTCAGTGTTAATCAGTGAGACTCCCACAGGGCTAAGTGTTAATCAGTGAGACTCCCATAGAGTTCAGTGTTAATCAGTGAGACTCCCATAGGGTTCAGTGTTAATCAGTGAGACTCCCACAGGGTTCAGTATTAATCAGTGAGACTCCCACAGGGTTCAGTGTTAATCAGTGAGACTCCCACAGGGTTCAGTGTTAATCAGTGACACTCCCATAGAGTTCAGTGTTAATCAGTGAGACTCCCATAGGGTTCAGTCTTAATCAGTGAGACTCCCACAGGGTTCAGTGTTAATCAGTGAGACTCCCAAATGGTTCATTGTTAATCAGTGAGACTCCCATAGAGTTCAGTGTTAATCAGTGAGACTCCCATAGGGTTCAGTCTTAATCAGTGAGACTCCCACAGGGTTCATGAGTTAATCAGTGAGACTCCCACAGGGTTCAGTGTTAATCAGCGAGACTCCCACAGGGCTAAGTGTTAATCAGTGAGACTCCCATAGGGTTCAGTGTTAATCAGTGAGACTCCCACAGGGTTCAGTGTTAATCAGTGAGACTCCCATAGGGTTCAGAATTAATCGGTGAGACTCCCAAAGGGTTAATGTGTTAATCAGTGAGACTCCCACAGGGTTCAGTGTTAATCAGTGAGACTCCCACAGGGCTAAGTGTTAATCAGTGAGACTCCCATAGGGTTCAGTGTTAATCAGTGAGAATCCCACAGGGTTCAGCGTTAATCAGTGAGTCTCCCACAGGGTTCAGTGTTAATCAGTGAGACTCCCACAGGGTTCAGTGTTAATCAGTGAGACTCCCATAGGGTTCAGTATTAATCAGTGAGACTCCCATAGGGTTCAGTCTTAATCAGTGAGACTCCCATAGGGTTCAGTATTAATCAGTGAGACTCCCATAGTGTTCATGTGTTGATCAGTGAGACTCCCACAGGGTTCAGTGTCAATCAGTGACACTCCCACAGGGCTAAGTGTTAATCAGTGAGACTCCCATATGGTTCAGTGTTAATCAGTGAGACTCCCACAGGGTTCAGTCTTAATCAGTGAGACTCCCACAGGGTTCATGTGTTAATCAGTGAGACTCCCACAGGGTTCAGTGTTAATCAGTGAGACTCCCACAGGGCTAAGTGTTAATCAGTGAGACTCCCATAGGGTTCAGTGTTAATCAGTGAGACTCCCATAGGGTTCATGTGTTAATCAGTGAGACTCCCACAGGGTTCAGTGTTAATCAGTGACACTCCCACAGAGCTAAGTGTTAATCAGTGAGACTGCCATAGGGTTCAGTCTTAATCACTGAGACTCCCACAGGGTTCAGTGTTAATCAGTGAGACTCCCACAGAGTTCAGTCTTAATCAGTGAGACTCCCATAGGGTTCAGTGTTAATCAGTGACACTCCCACAGGGCTAAGTGTTAATCAGTGAGACTCCCATAGGGTTGAGTGTTAATCAGTTAGACTACCACAGGGTTCATTGTTAATCAGTGAGACTCCCATAGAGTTCAGTGTTAATCAGTGAGACTCCCATAGGGTTCAGTCTTAATCAGTGAGACTCCCACAGCGTTCATGTGTTAATCAGTGAGACTCCCACAGGGTTCAGTGTTAATCAGTGAGACTCCCACAGGGTTCAGTGTTAATCAGTGACACTCCCACAGGGCTAAGTGTTAATCAGTGAGACTCCCATAGGGTTCAGTGTTAATCACTGGGACTCCCACAGGGTTCAGTGTTAATCAGTGAAACTCCCATAGAGTTCAGTGTTAATCAGTGAGACTCCCATAGGGTTCAGTCTTAATCAGTGAGACTCCCACAGGGTTCATGTGTTAATCAGTGAGACTCCCACAGGGTTCAGTGTTAATCAGTGAGACTCCCACAGGGCTAAGTGTTAATCAGTGAGACTCCCATAGGGTTCAGTGTTAATCAGTGAGACTCCCACAGGGTTCAGTGTTAATCAGTGAGACTCCCACAGGGTTCATTATTAATCAGTGAGACTCCCATAGGGTGCATGTGTTAATCAGTGAGACTCCCACAGGGTTCAGTGTTAATCAGTGAGACTCCCACAAGGTTCAGTATTAATCAGTGAGACTCCCATAGGGTTCAGTGTTAATAAGTGAGACTCCCACAGGGTTCATGTGTTAATCAGTGAGACTCCCATAGGGTTCAGTGTTAATCAGTGAGACTCCCACATGGTTCAGTGTTAATCAGTGAGACTCCCACAGGGTTCAGTCTTAATCAGTGAGACTCCCATAGGGTTCATGTGTTAATCAGTGAGACTCCCACAGGGTTCAGTATTAATCAGTGAGACTCCCATATGGTTCTGTGTTAATCAGTGAGACTCCCACAGGGTTCAGTATTAATCAGTGAGACTCCCATATGGTTCTGTGTTAATCAGTGAGACTCCCACAGGGTTCAGTGTTAATCAGTGACACTCCCACAGGGCTAAGTGTTAATCAGTGAGACTCCCATATGGTTCAGTGTTAATCAGTGAGACTCCCACAGGGTTCAGTATTAATCAGTGAGACTCCCACAGGGTTCAGTGTTAATCAGTGAGACTCCCACAGGGTTCAGTGTTAATCAGTGAGACTCCCACAGGGTTCAGTGTTAATCAGGGAGACTCCCACAGGGTTCTGTGTTAATCAGTGAGACTCCCACAAGGTTAATTGTTAATCAGTGAGACTCCCATAGGGTTCAGTGTTAATCAGTGAGACTCCCAAAGGGTTCAGTGTTAATCAGTGAGACTCCCACAGGGTTCATGTGTTAATCAGTGAGACTCCCATAGGGTTCAGTGTTAATCAGTGAGACTCCCACAGGGTTCAGTGTTAATCAGTGAGACCCCCATAGAGTTCAGTGCTAATCAGTGAGACTCCCACAGGGTTCAGTGTTAATCAGTGAGACTCCCATAGGGTTCAGTGTTCATCAGTGAGACTTCCATAGGGTTGAGTGTTAATCAGTGAGACTCACCACAGAGTTCAGTCTAAATCAGTGAGACTCCCATAGGGTTCAGTGTTAATCAGTGACACTCCCACAGGGCTAAGTGTTAATCAGTGAGACTCCCATAGGGTTGAGTGTTAATCAGTTAGACTCCCACAGGGTTCATTGTTAATCAGTGAGACTCCCATAGAGTTCAGTGTTAATCAGTGAGACTCCCATAGGGTTCAGTCTTAATCAGTGAGACTCCCACAGCGTTCATGTGTTAATCAGTGAGACTCCCACAGGGTTCAGTGTTAATCAGTGAGACTCCCACAGGGTTCAGTGTTAATCAGTGACACTCCCACAGGGCTAAGTGTTAATCAGTGAGACTCCCATAGGGTTCAGTGTTAATCACTGGGACTCCCACAGGGTTCAGTGTTAATCAGTGAAACTCCCATAGAGTTCAGTGTTAATCAGTGAGACTCCCATAGGGTTCAGTCTTAATCAGTGAGACTCCCACAGGGTTCATGTGTTAATCAGTGAGACTCCCACAGGGTTCAGTGTTAATCAGTGAGACTCCCACAGGGCTAAGTGTTAATCAGTGAGACTCCCATAGGGTTCAGTGTTAATCAGTGAGACTCCCACAGGGTTCAGTGTTAATCAGTGAGACTCCCACAGGGTTCAGTATTAATCAGTAGGACTCCCATAGGGTTCATGTGTTAATCAGTGAGACTCCCACAGGGTTCAGTGTTAATCAGTGAGACTCCCACAGGGTTCAGTATTAATCAGTGAGACTCCCATAGGGTTCAGTGTTAATAAGTGAGACTCCCACAGGGTTCAGTATTAATCAGTAGGACTCCCATAGGGTTCATGTGTTAATCAGTGAGACTCCCACAGGGTTCATGTGTTAATCAGTGAGACTCCCATAGGGTTCAGTGTTAATCAGTGAGACTCCCACATGGTTCAGTGTTAATCAGTGAGACTCCCACAGGGTTCAGTCTTAATCAGTGAGACTCCCATAGGGTTCATGTGTTAATCAGTGAGACTCCCACAGGGTTCAGTATTAATCAGTGAGACTCCCATATGGTTCTGTGTTAATCAGTGAGACTCCCACAGGGTTCAGTATTAATCAGTGAGACTCCCATATGGTTCTGTGTTAATCAGTGAGACTCCCACAGGGTTCAGTGTTAATCAGTGACACTCCCACAGGGCTAAGTGTTAATCAGTTAGACTCCCATATGGTTCAGTGTTAATCAGTGAGACTCCCACAGGGTTCAGTATTAATCAGTGAGACTCCCACAGGGTTCAGTGTTAATCAGTGAGACTCCCACAGGGTTCAATGTTGATCAGTGAGACTCCCACAGGGTTCAGTGTTAATCAGTGAGACTCCCACAGGGTTCTGTGTTAATCAGTGAGACTCCCACAAGGTTAATTGTTAATCAGTGAGACTCCCATAGGGTTCAGTGTTAATCAGTGAGACTCCCAAAGGGTTCAGTGTTAATCAGTGAGACTCCCACAGGGTTCATGTGTTAATCAGTGAGACTCCCATAGGGTTCAGTGTTAATCAGTGAGACTCCCACAGGGTTCAGTGTTAATCAGTGAGACCCCCATAGAGTGCAGTGCTAATCAGTGAGACTCCCACAGGGTTCAGTGTTAATCAGTGAGACTCCCATAGGGTTCAGTGTTCATCAGTGAGACTTCCATAGGGTTGAGTGTTAATCAGTGAGACTCCCATAGGGTTCAGTGTTAATCAGTGAGACTCCCACAGGTTTCAGTGTTAATCAGTGAGACTCCCATAGGGTTCAGTGTTAATCAGTGATACTCCCATAGGGTTCAGTCTTAATCAGTGAGACTCCCTCAGGGTTCAGTGTTAATCAGTGAGACCCCCATAGAGTTCAGTGTTAATCAGTGAGACTCCCACAGGGTTCAGTGTTAATCAGTGAGACTCCCATAGGGTTCAGTGTTAATCAGTGAGACTCCCATAGCGTTCAGTATTATTCAGTGAGACTCCCATAGGGTTCATGTGTTAATCAGTGAGACTCCCACAGGGTTCGGTGTTAATCAGTGAGACTCCCATAGGGTTCAGTGTTAATCAGTGAGACTCCCACAGGGTTCAGTATTAATCAGTGAGACTCCCACAGGGTTCAGTGTTAATCAGTGAAACTCCCACAGGGTTCGGTGTTAATCAGTGAGACTCACACAAGGTTCGGTGTTAATCAGTGATACTCCCACAGGGTTTAGTGTTAATCAATGAGACTCCCATAGGGTTCAGTGTTAATCAGTGAGACTCCCATAGGGTTCTGTGTTAATCAGTGAGACTCCCATAGGGTTCAGTGTTAATCAGTGAGACTCCCATAGGGTTCAGTGTTCATCAGTGAGACTCCCACAGGGTTCATGTGTTAATCAGTGAGACTCCCATAGGGTTCAGTGTTAATCAGTGAGACTCCCACATGGTTCAGTGTTAATCAGTGAGACTCCCACAGGGTTCAGTTTTAATCAGTGAGACTCCCATAGGGTTCAGTGTTAATCAGTGAGACTCCCACAGGGTTCAGTGTTCATCAGTGAGACTCCCACAGGGTTCAGTGTTAATCAGAGAGACTCCCACAGGGTTCAGTATTAATCAGTGAGACTCCCACAGGGTTCAGTGTTAATCAGTGAGACTCCCACAGGGTTCAGTGTTAATCAGTGAGACTCCCACAGGGTTCAGTGTTAATCAGTGACACTCCCATAGAGTTCAGTGTTAATCAGTGAGACTCCCATAAGGTTCAGTCTTAATCAGTGAGACTCCCACAGGGTTCAGTGTTAATCAGTGAGACTCCCAAAGGGTTCATTGTTAATCAGTGAGACTCCCATAGAGTTCAGTGTTAATCAGTGAGACTCCCATAGGGTTCAGTCTTAATCAGTGAGACTCCCACAGGGTTCATGTGTTAATCAGTGAGACTCCCACAGGGTTCAGTATTAATCAGTGAGACTCCCATAGGGTTCATGTGTTAATCAGTGAGACTCCCATAGGGTTCAGTGTTAATCAGTGAGACTCCCACATGGTTCAGTGTTAATCAGTGAGACTCCCACAGGGTTCAGTCTTAATCAGTGAGACTCCCATAGGGTTCATGTGTTAATCAGTGAGACTCCCACAGGGTTCAGTATTAATCAGTGAGACTCCCATATGGTTCTGTGTTAATCAGTGAGACTCCCACAGGGTTCAGTATTAATCAGTGAGACTCCCATATGGTTCTGTGTTAATCAGTGAGACTCCCACAGGGTTCAGTGTTAATCAGTGACACTCCCACAGGGCTAAGTGTTAATCAGTGAGACTCCCATATGGTTCAGTGTTAATCAGTGAGACTCCCACAGGGTTCAGTATTAATCAGTGAGACTCCCACAGGGTTCAGTGTTAATCAGTGAGACTCCCACAGGGTTCAGTGTTAATCAGTGAGACTCCCACAGGGTTCAGTGTTAATCAGTGAGACTCCCACAGGGTTCAGTGTTAATCAGTGAGACTCCCACAGGGTTCTGTGTTAATCAGTGAGACTCCCACAAGGTTAATTGTTAATCAGTGAGACTCCCATAGGGTTCAGTGTTAATCAGTGAGACTCCCACAGGGTTCAGTGTTAATCAGTGAGACTCCCACAGGGTTCATGTGTTAATCAGTGAGACTCCCATAGGGTTCAGTGTTAATCAGTGAGACTCCCACAGGGTTCAGTGTTAATCAGTGAGACCCCCATAGAGTTCAGTGCTAATCAGTGAGACTCCCACAGGGTTCAGTGTTAATCAGTGAGACTCCCATAGGGTTCAGTGTTAATCAGTGAGACTCCCATAGCGTTCAGTATTATTCAGTGAGACTCCCATAGGGTTCATGTGTTAATCAGTGAGACTCCCACAGGGTTCGGTGTTAATCAGTGAGACTCCCATAGGGTTCAGTGTTAATCAGTGAGACTCCCACAGGGTTCAGTGTTAATCAGTGAGACTCCCACAGGGTTCAGTGTTAATCAGTGAAACTCCCACAGGGTTCGGTGTTAATCAGTGAGACTCACACAAGGTTCGGTGTTAATCAGTGATACTCCCACAGGGTTTAGTGTTAATCAATGAGACTCCCATAGGGTTCAGTGTTAATCAGTGAGACTCCCATAGGGTTCTGTGTTAATCAGTGAGACTCCCATAGGGTTCAGTGTTAATCAGTGAGACTCCCACAGGGTTCAGTGTTCATCAGTGAGACTCCCACAGGGCTAAGTGTTAATCAGTGAGACTAGCATAGAGTCCAGTGTTAATCAGTGAGACTCCCATACGGTTCAGTGTTAATCAGTGAGACTCCCACAGGGTTCAGTATTAATCAGTGAGACTCCCACAGGGTTCAGTGTTAATCAGTGAGACTCCCACAGGGTTCAGTGTTAATCAGTGAGACTCCCACAGGGTTCAGTGTTAATCAGTGACACTCCCATAGAGTTCAGTGTTAATCAGTGAGACTCCCATAGGGTTCAGTGTTAATCAGTGAGACTCCCACAGGGTTCATGTGTTAATCAGTGAGACTCCCACAGGGTTCAGTGTTAATCAGTGAGACTCCCACAGGGTTCAGTGTTAATCAGTGACACTCCCATAGAGTTCACTGTTAATCAGTGAGACTCCCACAGGGTTCAGTGTTAATCAGTGAGACTCCCAAAGGGTTCATTGTTAATCAGTGAGACTCCCATAGAGTTCAGTGTTAATCAGTGAGACTCCCATAGGGTTCAGTCTTAATCAGTGAGACTCCCACAGGGTTCATGTGTTAATCAGTGAGACTCCCACAGGGTTAGGTGTTAATCAGCGAGACTCCCACAGGGCTAAGTGTTAATCAGTGAGACTCCCATAGGGTTCAGTGTTAATCAGTGAGACTCCCACAGGGTTCAGTGTTAATCAGTGAGACTCCCATAGGGTTCAGAATTAATCAGTGAGACTCCCATAGGGTTAATGTGTTAATCAGTGAGACTCCCACAGGGTTCAGTGTTAATCAGTGAGACTCCCACAGGGCTAAGTGTTAATCAGTGAGACTCCCATAGGGTTCAGTGTTAATCAGTGAGAATCCCACAGGGTTCAGCGTTAATCAGTGAGTCTCCCACAGGGTTCAGTGTTAATCAGTGAGACTCCCACAGGGTTCAGTGTTAATCAGTGAGACTCCCATAGGGTTCAGTCTTAATCAGTGAGACTCCCATAGGGTTCAGTATTAATCAGTGAGACTCCCATAGGGTTCATGTGTTGATCAGTGAGACTCCCACAGGGTTCAGTGTTAATCAGTGACACTCCCACAGGGCTAAGTGTTAATCAGTGAGACTCCCATATGGTTCAGTGTTAATCAGTGAGACTCCCACAGGGTTCAGTCTTAATCAGTGAGACTCCCACAGGGTCCATGTGTTAATCAGTGAGACTCCCACAGGGTTCAGTGTTAATCAGTGAGACTCCCACAGGGCTAAGTGTTAATCAGTGAGACTCCCATAGGGTTCAGTGTTAATCAGTGAGACTCCCATAGGGTTCATGTGTTAATCAGTGAGACTCCCACAGGGTTCAGTGTTAATCAGTGACACTCCCACAGAGCTAAGTGTTAATCAGTGAGACTGCCATAGGGTTCAGTCTTAATCACTGAGACTCCCACAGGGTTCAGTGTTAATCAGTGAGACTCCCACAGAGTTCAGTCTTAATCAGTGAGACTCCCATAGGGTTCAGTGTTAATCAGTGACACTCCCACAGGGCTAAGTGTTAATCAGTGAGACTCCCATAGGGTTGAGTGTTAATCAGTTAGACTCCCACAGGGTTCATTGTTAATCAGTGAGACTCCCATAGAGTTCAGTGTTAATCAGTGAGACTCCCATAGGGTTCAGTCTTAATCAGTGAGACTCCCACAGCGTTCATGTGTTAATCAGTGAGACTCCCACAGGGTTCAGTGTTAATCAGTGAGACTCCCACAGGGTTCAGTGTTAATCAGTGACACTCCCACAGGGCTAAGTGTTAATCAGTGAGACTCCCATAGGGTTCAGTGTTAATCACTGGGACTCCCACAGGGTTCAGTGTTAATCAGTTAGACTCCCACAGGGTTCAGTGTTAATCAGTGAGACTCCCATAGGGTTCAGTGTTAATCACTGGGATTCCCACAGGGTTCAGTGTTAATCAGTTAGACTCCCACAGGGTTCAGTGTTAATCAGTGAGACTCCCACAGGGTTCAGTGTTAATCAGTGACACTCCCACAGGGCTAAGTGTTAATCAGTGAGACTCCCATAGGGTTCAGTGTTAATCACTGGGACTCCCACAGGGTTCAGTGTTAATCAGTTAGACTCCCACAGGGTTCAGTGTTAATCAGTGAGACTCCCATAGGGTTGAGTGTTAATCAGTTAGACTCCCACAGGGTTCAGTGTTAATCAGTTAGACTCCCACAGGGTTCAGTGTTAATCAGTGAGACTCCCATAGGGTTGAGTGTTAATCAGTTAGACTCCCACAGGGTTCAGTGTTAATCAGTGAGACTCCCACAGAGTTCAGTCTTAATCAGTGAGACTCCCATAGGGTTCAGTGTTAATCAGTGACACTCCCACAGGGCTAAGTGTTAATCAGTGAGACTCCCATAGGGTTGAGTGTTAATCAGTTAGACTCCCACAGGGTTCATTGTTAATCAGTGAGACTCCCATAGAGTTCAGTGTTAATCAGTGAGACTCCCATAGGGTTCAGTCTTAATCAGTGAGACTCCCACAGCGTTCATGTGTTAATCAGTGAGACTCCCACAGGGTTCAGTGTTAATCAGTGAGACTCCCACAGGGTTCAGTGTTAATCAGTGACACTCCCACAGGGCTAAGTGTTAATCAGTGAGACTCCCATAGGGTTCAGTGTTAATCACTGGGACTCCCACAGGGTTCAGTGTTAATCAGTTAGACTCCCACAGGGTTCAGTGTTAATCAGTGAGACTCCCATAGGGTTCAGTGTTAATCACTGGGACTCCCACAGGGTTCAGTGTTAATCAGTTAGACTCCCACAGGGTTCAGTGTTAATCAGTGAGACTCCCACAGGGTTCAGTGTTAATCAGTGACACTCCCACAGGGCTAAGTGTTAATCAGTGAGACTCCCATAGGGTTCAGTGTTAATCACTGGGACTCCCACAGGGTTCAGTGTTAATCAGTTAGACTCCCACAGGGTTCAGTGTTAATCAGTGAGACTCCCATAGGGTTGAGTGTTAATCAGTTAGACTCCCACAGGGTTCAGTGTTAATCAGTTAGACTCCCACAGGGTTCAGTGTTAATCAGTGAGACTCCCATAGGGTTGAGTGTTAATCAGTTAGACTCCCACAGGGTTCATTGTTAATCAGTGAAACTCCCATAGAGTTCAGTGTTAATCAGTGAGACTCCCATAGGGTTCAGTCTTAATCAGTGAGACTCCCACAGGGTTCATGTGTTAATCAGTGAGACTCCCACAGGGTTCAGTGTTAATCAGTGACACTCCCACAGGGCTAAGTGTTAATCAGTGAGACTCCCATAGGGTTCAGTGTTAATCAGTGAGACTCCCACAGGGTTCAGTGTTAATCAGTGAGACTCCCACAGGGTTCAGTGTTAATCAGTGAGACTCCCACAGGGCTAAGTGTTAATCAGTGAGACTCCCATAGGGTTCAGTCTTAATCAGTGAGACTCCCACAGGGTTCAGTGTTAATCAATGAGACTCCCACAGGGTTTAGTGTTAATCAGTGAGACTCCCACAAGGCTAAGTGTTAATCAGTGAGACTCCAATAGGGTTCAGTGTTAATCAGTGAGAATCCCACAGGGTTCAGCGTTAATCAGTGAGTCTCCCACAGGGTTCAGTGTTAATCAGTGAGTCTCCCACAGGGTTCAGTGTTAATCAGTGAGACTCCCATAGGGTTCAGTATTAATCAGTGAGACTCCCATAGGGTTCATGTGTTGATCAGTGAGACTCCCACAGGGTTCAGTGTTAATCAGTGAGACTCCCACAGGGTTCAGTGTTAATCAGTGAGACTCCCACAGGGTTCAGTGTTAATCAGTGAAACTCCCACAGGGTTCGGTGTTAATCAGTGAGACTCACACAAGGTTCGGTGTTAATCAGTGATACTCCCACAGGGTTTAGTGTTAATCAATGAGACTCCCATAGGGTTCAGTGTTAATCAGTGAGACTCCCATAGGGTTCTGTGTTAATCAGTGAGACTCCCATAGGGTTCAGTGTTAATCAGTGAGACTCCCACAGGGTTCAGTGTTCATCAGTGAGACTCCCACAGGGTTCAGTGTTCATCAGTGAGACTCCCACAGGGTTCAGTGTTCATCAGTGAGACTCCCACAGGGTTCAGTGTTAATCAGTGAGACTCCCACAGGGTTCATGTGTTAATCAGTGAGACTCCCACAGGGTTCAGTGTTAATCAGTGAGACTCCCACAGGGCTAAGTGTTAATCAGTGAGACTCCCATAGGGTTCAGTGTTAATCAGTGAGACTCCCACAGGGTTCAGTGTAAATCAGTGAGACTCCCACAGGGTTCAGTGTTCATCAGTGAGACTCCCATAGGGTTCAGTGTTAATCAGTGAGACTCCCACAGGGTTCAGTGTTAATCAGTGAGACTCCCACAGGGTTCAGTGTTAATCAGTGAGACTCCCATAGGGTTCAGTGTTAATCAGTGAGACTCCCACAGGGTTCAGTGTTAATCAGTGAGACTCCCACAGGGTTCAGTGTTAATCAGTGAGACTCCCATAGGGTTCATGGTTAATCAGTGAGACTCCCACAGGGTTCAGTGTTAATCAGTGAGACTCCCACAGGGTGCATTGTTAATCAGTGAGACTCCCATAGAGTTCAGTGTTAATCAGTGAGACTCCCATAGGGTTCAGTCTTAATCAGTGAGACTCCCACACGGTTCAGTGTTAATCAGTGAGACTCCCATAGAGTTCAGTGTTAATCAGTGAGACTCCCATAGGGTTCAGTCTTAATCAGTGAGACTCCCACAGGGTTCAGTGTAAATCAGTGAGACTCCCACAGGGTTCAGTGTTCATCAGTGAGACTCCCATAGGGTTCAGTGTTAATCAGTGAGACTCCCACAGGGTTCAGTGTTAATCAGTGAGACTCCCACAGGGTTCAGTGTTAATCAGTGAGACTCCCATAGGGTTCAGTGTTAATCAGTGAGACTCCCACAGGGTTCAGTGTTAATCAGTGAGACTCCCACAGGGTTCAGTGTTAATCAGTGAGACTCCCATAGGGTTCAGGGTTAATCAGTGAGACTCCCACGGGGTTCAGTGTTAATCAGTGAGACTCCCACAGGGTGCATTGTTAATCAGTGAGACTCCCATAGAGTTCAATGTTAATCAGTGAGACTCCCACACGGTTCAGTGTTAATCAGTGAGACTCCCATAGAGTTCAGTGTTAATCAGTGAGACTCCCATAGGGTTCAGTCTTAATCAGTGAGACTCCCACAGGGTTCATGTGTTAATCAGTGAGACTCCCTCAGGGTTCAGTGTTCATCAGTGAGACTTCCATAGGGTTGAGTGTTAATCAGTGAGACTCCCATAGGGTTCAGTGTTAATCAGTGAGACTCCCACAGGTTTCAGTGTTAATCAGTGAGACTCCCATAGGGTTCAGTGTTAATCAGTGAGACTCCCATAGGGTTCAGTATTAATCAGTGAGACTCCCATAGTGTTCATGTGTTAATCAGTGAGACTCCCAAAGGGTTCAGTGTTAATCAGTGAGACTCCCACAGGGCTAAGTGTTAATCAGTGAGACTCCCATAGGGTTCAGTGTTAATCAGTGAGACTCCCATAGGGTTCAGTATTAATCAGTGAGACTCCCATAGTGTTCATGTGTTAATCAGTGAGACTCCCATAGAGTTCAGTGTTAATCAGTGAGACTCCCATAGGGTTCAGTCTTAATCAGTGAGAATCCCACAGGGTTCATGTGTTAATCAGTGAGACTCCCACAGGGTTCAGTGTTAATCAGTGAGACTCCCACAGGGCTAAGTGTTAATCAGTGAGCCTCCCATAGGGTTCAGTGTTAATCTGTGAGACTCCCACAGGGTTCAGTGTTAATCAGTGAGACTCCCATAGGGTTCAGTATTAATCAGTGAGACTCCCATAGGGTTCATGTGTTAATCAGTGAGACTCCCACAGGGTTCAGTGTTAATCAGTGAGACTCCCACAGGGCTAAGTGTTAATCAGTGAGACTCCCATAGGGTTCAGTGTTAATCAGTGAGAGTCCCACAGGGTTCAGTGTTAATCAGTGAGACTCCCACAGGGTTCAGTCTTAATCAGTGAGACTCCCATAGGGTTCAGTATTAATCAGTGAGACTCCCATAGGGTTCATGTGTTAATCAGTGAGACTCCCACAGGGTTCAGTGTTAATCAGTGACATTCCCACAGGGCTAAGTGTTAATCAGTGAGACTCCCATAGGGTTCAGTGTTAATCAGTGAGACTCCCACAGGGTTCAGTCTTAATCAGTGAGACTCCCACAGGGTTCAGTGTTAATCAGTGAGACTCCCACAGGGTTCAGTGTTAATCAGTGACAGTCCCACAGGGCTAAGTGTTAATCAGTGAGACTCCCATAGGGTTCAGTGTTAATCAGTGAGACTCCCACAGGGTTCATTGTTAATCAGTGAGACTCCCACAGAGTTCAGTGTTAATCAGTGAGACTCCCATAGGGTTCAGTCTTAATCCGTGAGACCCCCATAGAGTTCAGTGTTAATCAGTGAGACTCCCACAGGGTTAAGTGTTAATCAGTGAGACTCCCATAGTGTTCAGTGTTAATCAGTGAGACTCCCATAGGGTTCAGTATTATTCAGTGGGACTCCCATAGGGTTCATGTGTTAATCAGTGAGACTCGCACAGGGTTCAGTGTTAATCAGTGAGACTCCCACAGGGTTAATTGTTAATCAGTGAGACTCCCATAGGGTTCAGTGTTAATCAGTGAGACTCCCACAGGGTTCAGTGTTAATCAGTGAGACTCCGACAGGGTTCATGTGTTAATCAGTGAGACTCCCATAGTTTTCAGTGTTAATCAGTAAGACTCCCACAGGGTTCAGTGTTAATCAGTGAGACCCCCATAGAGTTCAGTGCTAATCAGTGAGACTCCCACAGGGTTCAGTGTTAATCAGTGAGACTCCCATAGGGTTCAGTGTTCATCAGTGAGACTTCCATAGGGTTGAGTGTTAATCAGTGAGACTCCCATAGGGTTCAGTGTTAATCAGTGAGACTCCCACAGGTTTCACTGTTAATCAGTGAGACTCCCATAGGGTTCAGTGTTAATCAGTGAGACTCCCATAGGGTTCATGTGTTAATCAGTGAGACTCCCACAGGGTTCAGTGTTAATCAGTGAGACTCCCACAGGGCTAAGTGTTAATCAGTGAGACTCCCACAGGGCTAAGTGTTAATCAGTGAGACTCCCATAGGGTTCAGTGTTAATCAGTGAGACTCCCATAGGTTTCATGTGTTAATCAGTGAGACTCCCATAGGGTTCAGTGTTAATCAGTGAGACTCCCACAGGGCTAAGTGTTAATCAGTGAGACTCCCACAGGGCTAAGTGTTCATCAGTGAGACTCCCATAGGGTTCAGTGTTAATCAGTGAGACTCCCACAGGTTTCACTGTTAATCAGTGAGACTCCCACAGGGATCAGTGTTAATCAGTGAGACTCCCACAGGGTTCAGTGTTAATCAGTGAGACTCCCACAGGGTTAATTGTTAATCAGTGAGACTCCCATAGGGTTCAGTGTTAATCAGTGAGACTCCCACAGGGTTCAGTGTTAATCAGTGAGACTCCCACAGGGTTCATGTGTTAATCAGTGAGACTCCCATAGGGTTCAGTGATAATCAGTGAGACTCCCACAGGGTTCAGTGTTAATCAGTGAGACCCCCATAGAGTTCAGTGCTAATCAGTGAGACTCCCACAAGGTTCAGTGTTAATCAGTGAGACTCCCATAGGGTTCAGTGTTCATCAGTGAGACTTCCATAGGGTTGAGTGTTAATCAGTGAGACTCCCATAGGGTTCAGTGTTAATCAGTGAGACTCCCACAGGGCTAAGTGTTAATCAGTGAGACTCCCATAGGGTTCAGTGTTAATCAGTGACACTCCCACAGGGCTAAGTGTTAATCAGTGAGACTCCCATAGGGTTCAGTGTTAATCAGTGATAATCCCACAGGGTTCAGTCTTAATCAGTGAGACTCCCATAGGGTTCAGTATTATTCAGTGAGACTCCCATAGGGTTCATGTGTTAATCAGTGAGACTCCCATAGGGTTCAGTATTATTCAGTGAGACTCCCATAGGGTTCATGTGTTAATCAGTGAGACTCCCACAGGGTTCAGTGTTAATCAGTGAGACTCCCACAAGGCTAAGTGTTAATCAGTGAGACTCCCATAGGGTTCAGTGTTAATCAGTGAGAATCCCACAGGGTTCAGCGTTAATCAGTGAGTCTCCCACAGGGTTCAGTGTTAATCAGTGAGTCTCCCACAGGGTTCAGTGTTAATCAATGAGACTCCCATAGGGTTCAGTATTAATCAGTGAGACTCCCATAGGGTTCATGTGTTGATCAGTGAGACTCCCACAAGGTTCAGTGTTAATCAGTGAGACTCCCACAGGGTTCAGTGTTAATCAGTGAGACTCCCACAGGGTTCAGTGTTAATCAGTGAAACTCCCACAGGGTTCGGTGTTAATCAGTGAGACTCACACAAGGTTCGGTGTTAATCAGTGATACTCCCACAGGGTTCATGTGTTAATCAATGAGACTCCCATAGGGTTCAGTGTTAATCAGTGAGACTCCCACAGGGCTAAGTGTTAATCAGTGAGACTCCCATAGGGTTCAGTGTTAATCAGTGAGACTCCCACAGGGTTCAGTGTTCATCAGTGAGACTCCCACAGGGTTCAGTGTTCATCAGTGAGACTCCCACAGGGTTCAGTGTTCATCAGTGAGACTCCCACAGGGTTCAGTGTTAATCAGTGAGACTCCCACAGGGTTCATGTGTTAATCAGTGAGACTCCCACAGGGTTCAGTGTTAATCAGTGAGACTCCCACAGGGCTAAGTGTTAATCAGTGAGACTCCCATAGGGTTCAGTGTTAATCAGTGAGACTCCCACAGGGTTCAGTGTAAATCAGTGAGACTCCCACAGGGTTCAGTGTTCATCAGTGAGACTCCCATAGGGTTCAGTGTTAATCAGTGAGACTCCCACAGGGTTCAGTGTTAATCAGTGAGACTCCCACAGGGTTCAGTGTTAATCAGTGAGACTCCCATACGGTTCAGTGTTAATCAGTGAGACTCCCACAGGGTTCAGTGTTAATCAGTGAGACTCCCACAGGGTTCAGTGTTAATCAGTGACACTCCCACCAGGGCTAAGTGTTAATCAGTGAGACTCCCATAGGGTTCAGTGTTAATCAGTGAGACTCCCACAGGGTTCAGTGTTAATCAGTGAGACTCCCACAGGGTTCAGTGTTAATCAGTGAGACTCCCACAGGGCTAAGTGTTAATCAGTGAGACTCCCATAGGGTTCAGTCTTAATCAGTGAGACTCCCACAGGGTTCAGTGTTAATCAGTGAGACTCCCACAGGGTTCAGTGTTAATCAGTGAGACTCCCACAGGGCTAAGTGTTAATCAGTGAGACTCCCATAGGGTTCAGTGTTAATCAGTGAGAATCCCACAGGGTTCAGCGTTAATCAGTGAGTCTCCCACAGGGTTCAGTGTTAATCAGTGAGTCTCCCACAGGGTTCAGTGTTAATGTGAGACTCCCATAGGGTTCAGTATTAATCAGTGAGACTCCCATAGGGTTCATGTGTTGATCAGTGAGACTCCCACAGGGTTCAGTGTTAATCAGTGAGACTCCCACAGGGCTAAGTGTTAATCAGTGAGACTCCCATAGGGTTCAGTGTTAATCAGTGAGACTCCCACAGGGTTCAGTGTTAATCAGTGAGACTCCCACAGGGTTCAGTCTTAATCAGTGAGACTCCCATAGGGTTCACTATTAATCAGTGAGACTCCCATAGGGTTCATGTGTTAATCAGTGAGACTCCCATAGGGTTCAGTGTTAATCAGTGAGACTCCCACAGGGCTAAGTGTTAATCAGTGAGACTCCCATAGGGTTCAGTGTTAATCAGTGAGACTCCCACAGGGTTCAGTGTTCATCAGTGAGACTCCCACAGGGTTCAGTGTTCATCAGTGAGACTCCCACAGGGTTCAGTGTTCATCAGTGAGACTCCCACAGGGTTCAGTGTTAATCAGTGAGACTCCCACAGGGTTCATGTGTTAATCAATGAGACTCCCATAGGGTTCAGTGTTAATCAGTGAGACTCCCACAGGGCTAAGTGTTAATCAGTGAGACTCCCATAGGGTTCAGTGTTAATCAGTGAGACTCCCACAGGGTTCAGTGTTCATCAGTGAGACTCCCACAGGGTTCAGTGTTCATCAGTGAGACTCCCACAGGGTTCAGTGTTCATCAGTGAGACTCCCACAGGGTTCAGTGTTAATCAGTGAGACTCCCACAGGGTTCATGTGTTAATCAGTGAGACTCCCACAGGGTTCAGTGTTAATCAGTGAGACTCCCACAGGGCTAAGTGTTAATCAGTGAGACTCCCATAGGGTTCAGTGTTAATCAGTGAGACTCCCACAGGGTTCAGTGTAAATCAGTGAGACTCCCACAGGGTTCAGTGTTCATCAGTGAGACTCCCATAGGGTTCAGTGTTAATCAGTGAGACTCCCACAGGGTTCAGTGTTAATCAGTGAGACTCCCACAGGGTTCAGTGTTAATCAGTGAGACTCCCATAGGGTTCAGTGTTAATCAGTGAGACTCCCACAGGGTTCAGTGTTAATCAGTGAGACTCCCACAGGGTTCAGTGTTAATCAGTGACACTCCCACAGGGCTAAGTGTTAATCAGTGAGACTCCCATAGGGTTCAGTGTTAATCAGTGAGACTCCCACAGGGTTCAGTGTTAATCAGTGAGACTCCCACAGGGTTCAGTGTTAATCAGTGAGACTCCCACAGGGCTAAGTGTTAATCAGTGAGACTCCCATATGGTTCAGTCTTAATCAGTGAGACTCCCACAGGGTTCAGTGTTAATCAGTGAGACTCCCACAGGGTTCAGTGTTAATCAGTGAGACTCCCACAGGGCTAAGTGTTAATCAGTGAGACTCCCATAGGGTTCAGTGTTAATCAGTGAGAATCCCACAGGGTTCAGCGTTAATCAGTGAGTCTCCCACAGGGTTCAGTGTTAATCAGTGAGTCTCCCACAGGGTTCAGTGTTAATGTGAGACTCCCATAGGGTTCAGTATTAATCAGTGAGACTCCCATAGGGTTCATGTGTTGATCAGTGAGACTCCCACAGGGTTCAGTGTTAATCAGTGAGACTCCCACAGGGCTAAGTGTTAATCAGTGAGACTCCCATAGGGTTCAGTGTTAATCAGTGAGACTCCCACAGGGTTCAGTGTTAATCAGTGAGACTCCCACAGGGTTCAGTCTTAATCAGTGAGACTCCCATAGGGTTCACTATTAATCAGTGAGACTCCCATAGGGTTCATGTGTTAATCAGTGAGACTCCCACAGGGTTCAGTGTTAATCAGTGAGACTCCCACAGGGTTCAGTGTTAATCAGTGAGACTCCCACAGGGCTAAGTGTTAATCAGTGAGACTCCCATAGAGTTCAGTGTTAATCAGTGAGACTCCCACAGGGTTCAGTGTTAATCAGTGAGACTCCCATAGGGTTCAGTGTTAATCAGTGAGACTCCCACAGGGCTAAGTGTTAATCAGTGAGACTCCCATAGGGTTCAGTCTTAATCAGTGAGACTCCCACAGGGTTCAGTGTTAATCAGTGAGACTCCCACAGGGTTCAGTGTTAATCAGTGAGACTCCCACAGGGCTAAGTGTTAATCAGTGAGACTCCCATAGGGTTCAGTGTTAATCAGTGAGAATCCCACATGGTTCAGCGTTAATTAGTGAGTCTCCCACAGGGTTCAGTGTTAATCAGTGAGACTCCCACAGGGATCAGTGTTAATCAGTGAGACTCCCACAGGGTTCAGTGTTAATCAGTGAGACTCCCACAGGGTTAATTGTTAATCAGTGAGACTCCCATAGGGTTCAGTGTTAATCAGTAAGACTCCCACAGGGTTCAGTGTTAATCAGTGAGACTCCCACAGGGTTCATGTGTTAATCAGTGAGACTCCCATAGGGTTCAGTGATAATCAGTGAGACTCCCACAGGGTTCAGTGTTAATCAGTGAGACCCCCATAGAGTTCAGTGCTAATCAGTGAGACTCCCACAAGGTTCAGTGTTAATCAGTGAGACTCCCATAGGGTTCAGTGTTCATCAGTGAGACTTCCATAGGGTTGAGTGTTAATCAGTGAGACTCCCATAGGGTTCAGTGTTAATCAGTGAGACTCCCACAGGGCTAAGTGTTAATCAGTGAGACTCCCATAGGGTTCAGTGTTAATCAGTGACACTCCCACAGGGCTAAGTGTTAATCAGTGAGACTCCCATAGGGTTCAGTGTTAATCAGTGAGAATCCCACAGGGTTCAGTCTTAATCAGTGAGACTCCCATAGGGTTCAGTGTTAATCAGTGAGACTCCCATAGGGTTCAGTATTATTCAGTGAGACTCCCATAGGGTTCATGTGTTAATCAGTGAGACTCCCACAGGGTTCAGTGTTAATCAGTGAGACTCCCACAAGGCTAAGTGTTAATCAGTGAGACTCCCATAGGGTTCAGTGTTAATCAGTGAGACTCCCACAGGGTTCAGTGTAAATCAGTGAGACTCCCACAGGGTTCAGTGTTCATCAGTGAGACTCCCATAGGGTTCAGTGTTAATCAGTGAGACTCCCACAGGGTTCAGTGTTAATCAGTGAGACTCCCACAGGGTTCAGTGTTAATCAGTGAGACTCCCATAGGGTTCAGTGTTAATCAGTGAGACTCCCACAGGGTTCAGTGTTAATCAGTGAGACTCCCACAGGGTTCAGTGTTAATCAGTGACACTCCCACAGGGCTAAGTGTTAATCAGTGAGACTCCCATAGGGTTCAGTGTTAATCAGTGAGACTCCCACAGGGTTCAGTGTTAATCAGTGAGACTCCCACAGGGTTCAGTGTTAATCAGTGAGACTCCCACAGGGCTAAGTGTTAATCAGTGAGACTCCCATAGGGTTCAGTCTTAATCAGTGAGACTCCCACAGGGTTCAGTGTTAATCAGTGAGACTCCCACAGGGTTCAGTGTTAATCAGTGAGACTCCCACAGGGCTAAGTGTTAATCAGTGAGACTCCCATAGGGTTCAGTGTTAATCAGTGAGAATCCCACAGGGTTCAGCGTTAATCAGTGAGTCTCCCACAGGGTTCAGTGTTAATCAGTGAGTCTCCCACAGGGTTCAGTGTTAATGTGAGACTCCCATAGGGTTCAGTATTAATCAGTGAGACTCCCATAGGGTTCATGTGTTGATCAGTGAGACTCCCACAGGGTTCAGTGTTAATCAGTGAGACTCCCACAGGGCTAAGTGTTAATCAGTGAGACTCCCATAGGGTTCAGTGTTAATCAGTGAGACTCCCACAGGGTTCAGTGTTAATCAGTGAGACTCCCACAGGGTTCAGTCTTAATCAGTGAGACTCCCATAGGGTTCACTATTAATCAGTGAGACTCCCATAGGGTTCATGTGTTAATCAGTGAGACTCCCACAGGGTTCAGTGTTAATCAGTGAGACTCCCACAGGGTTCAGTGTTAATCAGTGAGACTCCCACAGGGCTAAGTGTTAATCAGTGAGACTCCCATAGAGTTCAATGTTAATCAGTGAGACTCCCACAGGGTTCAGTGTTAATCAGTGAGACTCCCATAGGGTTCAGTGTTAATCAGTGAGACTCCCACAGGGCTAAGTGTTAATCAGTGAGACTCCCATAGGGTTCAGTCTTAATCAGTGAGACTCCCACAGGGTTCAGTGTTAATCAGTGAGACTCCCACAGGGTTCAGTGTTAATCAGTGAGACTCCCACAGGGCTAAGTGTTAATCAGTGAGACTCCCATAGGGTTCAGTGTTAATCAGTGAGAATCCCACAGGGTTCAGCGTTAATTAGTGAGTCTCCCACAGGGTTCAGTGTTAATCAGTGAGACTCCCACAGGGATCAGTGTTAATCAGTGAGACTCCCACAGGGTTCAGTGTTAATCAGTGAGACTCCCACAGGGTTAATTGTTAATCAGTGAGACTCCCATAGGGTTCAGTGTTAATCAGTAAGACTCCCACAGGGTTCAGTGTTAATCAGTGAGACTCCCACAGGGTTCATGTGTTAATCAGTGAGACTCCCATAGGGTTCAGTGATAATCAGTGAGATTCCCACAGGGTTCAGTGTTAATCAGTGAGACCCCCATAGAGTTCAGTGCTAATCAGTGAGACTCCCACAAGGTTCAGTGTTAATCAGTGAGACTCCCATAGGGTTCAGTGTTCATCAGTGAGACTTCCATAGGGTTGAGTGTTAATCAGTGAGACTCCCATAGGGTTCAGTGTTAATCAGTGAGACTCCCACAGGGCTAAGTGTTAATCAGTGAGACTCCCATAGGGTTCAGTGTTAATCAGTGACACTCCCACAGGGCTAAGTGTTAATCAGTGAGACTCCCATAGGGTTCAGTGTTAATCAGTGAGAATCCCACAGGGTTCAGTCTTAATCAGTGAGACTCCCATAGGGTTCAGTGTTAATCAGTGAGACTCCCATAGGGTTCAGTATTATTCAGTGAGACTCCCATAGGGTTCATGTGTTAATCAGTGAGACTCCCACAGGGTTCAGTGTTAATCAGTGAGACTCCCACAAGGCTAAGTGTTAATCAGTGAGACTCCCATAGGGTTCAGTGTTAATCAGTGAGAATCCCACAGGGTTCAGCGTTAATCAGTGAGTCTCCCACAGGGTTCAGTGTTAATCAGTGAGTCTCCCACAGGGTTCAGTGTTAATCAGTGAGACTCCCATAGGGTTCAGTATTAATCAGTGAGACTCCCATAGGGTTCATGTGTTGATCAGTGAGACTCCCACAGGGTTCAGTGTTAATCAGTGAGACTCCCACAGGGTTCAGTGTTAATCAGTGAGACTCCCACAGGGTTCAGTGTTAATCAGTGAAACTCCCACAGGGTTCGGTGTTAATCAGTGAGACTCACACAAGGTTCGGTGTTAATCAGTGATACTCCCACAGGGTTCATGTGTTAATCAATGAGACTCCCATAGGGTTCAGTGTTAATCAGTGAGACTCCCACAGGGCTAAGTGTTAATCAGTGAGACTCCCACAGGGTTCAGTGTTCATCAGTGAGACTCCCACAGGGTTCAGTGTTCATCAGTGAGACTCCCACAGGGTTCAGTGTTCATCAGTGAGACTCCCACAGGGTTCAGTGTTAATCAGTGAGACTCCCACAGGGTTCATGTGTTAATCAGTGAGACTCCCACAGGGTTCAGTGTTAATCAGTGAGACTCCCACAGGGCTAAGTGTTAATCAGTGAGACTCCCATAGGGTTCAGTGTTAATCAGTGAGACTCCCACAGGGTTCAGTGTAAATCAGTGAGACTCCCACAGGGTTCAGTGTTCATCAGTGAGACTCCCATAGGGTTCAGTGTTAATCAGTGAGACTCCCACAGGGTTCAGTGTTAATCAGTGAGACTCCCACAGGGTTCAGTGTTAATCAGTGAGACTCCCATAGGGTTCAGTGTTAATCAGTGAGACTCCCACAGGGTTCAGTGTTAATCAGTGAGACTCCCACAGGGTTCAGTGTTAATCAGTGACACTCCCACAGGGCTAAGTGTTAATCAGTGAGACTCCCATAGGGTTCAGTGTTAATCAGTGAGACTCCCACAGGGTTCAGTGTTAATCAGTGAGACTCCCACAGGGTTCAGTGTTAATCAGTGAGACTCCCACAGGGCTAAGTGTTAATCAGTGAGACTCCCATAGGGTTCAGTCTTAATCAGTGAGACTCCCACAGGGTTCAGTGTTAATCAGTGAGACTCCCACAGGGTTCAGTGTTAATCAGTGAGACTCCCACAGGGCTAAGTGTTAATCAGTGAGACTCCCTTAGGGTTCAGTGTTAATCAGTGAGAATCCCACAGGGTTCAGCGTTAATCAGTGAGTCTCCCACAGGGTTCAGTGTTAATCAGTGAGTCTCCCACAGGGTTCAGTGTTAATGTGAGACTCCCATAGGGTTCAGTATTAATCAGTGAGACTCCCATAGGGTTCATGTGTTGATCAGTGAGACTCCCACAGGGTTCAGTGTTAATCAGTGAGACTCCCACAGGGCTAAGTGTTAATCAGTGAGACTCCCATAGGGTTCAGTGTTAATCAGTGAGACTCCCACAGGGTTCAGTGTTAATCAGTGAGACTCCCACAGGGTTCAGTCTTAATCAGTGAGACTCCCATAGGGTTCACTATTAATCAGTGAGCCTCCCATAGGGTTCATGTGTTAATCAGTGAGACTCCCACAGGGTTCAGTGTTAATCAGTGAGACTCCCACAGGGTTCAGTGTTAATCAGTGAGACTCCCACAGGGCTAAGTGTTAATCAGTGAGACTCCCATAGAGTTCAGTGTTAATCAGTGAGACTCCCATAGGGTTCAGTGTTAATCAGTGAGACTCCCACAGGGTTCAGTATTAATCAGTGAGACTCCCACAGGGTTCAATGTTAATCAGTGAGACTCCCACAGGGTTCAGTGTTAATAAGTGAGACTCCCACAGGGTTCAGTGTTAATCAGTGACACTCCCATAGAGTTCAGTGTTAATCAGTGAGACTCCCATAGGGTTCAGTCTTAATCAGTGAGACTCCCACAGGGTTCAGTGTTAATCAGTGAGACTCCCAAAGGGTTCATTGTTAATCAGTGAGACTCCCATAGAGTTCAGTGTTAATCAGTGAGACTCCCATAGGGTTCAGTCTTAATCAGTGAGACTCCCACAGGGTTCATGTGTTAATCAGTGAGACTCCCACAGGGTTCAGTGTTAATCAGCGAGACTCCCACAGGGCTAAGTGTTAATCAGTGAGACTCCCATAGGGTTCAGTGTTAATCAGTGAGACTCCCACAGGGTTCAATGTTAATCAGTGAGACTCCCATAGGGTTCAGAATTAATCAGTGAGGCTCCCATAGGGTTAATGTGTTAATCAGTGAGACTCCCACAGGGATCAGTGTTAATCAGTGAGACTCCCACAGGGCTAAGTGTTAATCAGTGAGACTCCCATAGGGTTCAGTGTTAATCAGTGAGAATCCCACAGGGTTCAGCGTTAATCAGTGAGTCTCCCACAGGGTTCAGTGTTAATCAGTGAGACTCCCACAGGGTTCAGTGTTAATCAGTGAGACTCCCATAGGGTTCAGTATTAATCAGTGAGACTCCCATAGGGTTCAGTCTTAATCAGTGAGACTCCCATAGGGTTCAGTATTAATCAGTGAGACTCCCATAGGGTTCATGTGTTGATCAGTGAGACTCCCACAGGGTTCAGTGTTAATCAGTGACACTCCCACAGGGCTAAGTGTTAATCAGTAAGACTCCCATATGGTTCAGTGTTAATCAGTGAGACTCCCACAGGGTTCACTATTAATCAGTGAGACTCCCACAGGGTTCATGTGTTAATCAGTGAGACTCCCACAGGGTTCAGTGTTAATCAGTGAGACTCCCATAGGGTTCATGTGTTAATCAGTGAGACTCCCACAGGGTTCAGTGTTAATCAGTGACACTCCCACAGAGCTAAGTGTTAATCAGTGAGACTGCCATAGGGTTCAGTCTTAATCACTGAGACTCCCACAGGGTTCAGTGTTAATCAGTGAGACTCCCACAGAGTTCAGTCTTAATCAGTGAGACTCCCATAGGGTTCAGTGTTAATCAGTGACACTCCCACAGGGCTAAGTGTTAATCAGTGAGACTCCCATAGGGTTGAGTGTTAATCAGTGAGACTCCCACAGGGTTCAGTGTTAATCAGTGACACTCCCACAGGGTTCATTGTTAATCAGTGAGACTCCCATAGAGTTCAGTGTTAATCAGTGAGACTCCCATAGGGTTCAGTCTTAATCAGTGCGACTCCCACAGCGTTCATGTGTTAATCAGTGAGACTCCCACAGGGTTCAGTGTTAATCAGTGAGACTCCCACAGGGTTCAGTGTTAATCAGTGACACTCCCACAGGGCTAAGTGTTAATCAGTGAGACTCCCATAGGGTTCAGTGTTAATCACTGGGACTCCCACAGGGTTCAGTGTTAATCAGTGACACTCCCACAGGGCTAAGTGTTAATCAGTGAGACTCCCATAGGGTTGAGTGTTAATCAGTTAGACTCCCACAGGGTTCATTGATAATCAGTGAAACTCCCATAGAGTTCAGTGTTAATCAGTGAGACTCCCATAGGGTTCAGTCTTAATCAGTGAGACTCCCACAGGGTTCATGTGTTAATCAGTGAGACTCCCACAGGGTTCAGTGTTAATCAGTGAGACTCCCACAGGGCTAAGTGTTAATCAGTGAGACTCCCATAGGGTTCAGTGTTAATCAGTGAGACTCCCACAAGGTTCAGTGTTAATCAGTGAGACTCCCACAGGGTTCAGTATTAATCAGTGAGACTCCCATAGGGTTCATGTGTTAATCAGTGAGACTCCCACAGGGTTCAGTGTTAATCAGTGAGACTCCCACAGGGTTCAGTATTAATCAGTGAGACTCCCATAGGGTTCAGTGTTAATAAGTGAGACTCCCACAGGGTTCATGTGTTAATCAGTGAGACTCCCATAGGGTTCAGTGTTAATCAGTGAGACTCCCACATGGTTCAGTGTTAATCAGTGAGACTCCCACAGGATTCAGTCTTAATCAGTGAGACTCCCATAGGGTTCATGTGTTAATCAGTGAGACTCCCACAGGGTTCAGTATTAATCAGTGAGACTCCCATATGGTTCTGTGTTAATCAGTGAGACTCCCACAGGGTTCAGTATTAATCAGTGAGACTCCCATATGGTTCTGTGTTAATCAGTGAGACTCCCACAGGGTTCAGTGTTAATCAGTGACACTCCCACAGGGCTAAGTGTTAATCAGTGAGACTCCCATATGGTTCAGTGTTAATCAGTGAGACTCCCACAGGGTTCAGTATTAATCAGTGAGACTCCCACAGGGTTCAGTGTTAATCAGTGAGACTCCCATAGGGTTCAGTGTTAATCAGTGAGACTCCCACAGGGTTCAGTGTTAATCAGTGAGACTCCCACAGGGTTCATGTGTTAATCAGTGAGACTCCCATAGGGTTCAGTGTTAATCAGTGAGACTCCCACAGGGTTCAGTGTTAATCAGTGAGACCCCCATAGAGTTCAGTGCTAATCAGTGAGACTCCCACAGGGTTCAGTGTTAATCAGTGAGACTCCCATAGGGTTCAGTGTTCATCAGTGAGACTTCCATAGGGTTGAGTGTTAATCAGTGAGACTCCCATAGGGTTCAGTGTTAATCAGTGACACTCCCACAGGGTTCATTGTTAATCAGTGAGACTCCCATAGAGTTCAGTGTTAATCAGTGAGACTCCCATAGGGTTCAGTCTTAATCAGTGCGACTCCCACAGCGTTCATGTGTTAATCATTGAGACTCCCACAGGGTTCAGTGTTAATCAGTGAGACTCCCACAGGGTTCAGTGTTAATCAGTGACACTCCCACAGGGCTAAGTGTTAATCAGTGAGACTCCCATAGGGTTCAGTGTTAATCACTGGGACTCCCACAGGGTTCAGTGTTAATCAGTGACACTCCCACAGGGCTAAGTGTTAATCAGTGAGACTCCCATAGGGTTGAGTGTTAATCAGTTAGACTCCCACAGGGTTCATTGATAATCAGTGAAACTCCCATAGAGTTCAGTGTTAATCAGTGAGACTCCCATAGGGTTCAGTCTTAATCAGTGAGACTCCCACAGGGTTCATGTGTTAATCAGTGAGACTCCCACAGGGTTCAGTGTTAATCAGTGAGACTCCCACAGGGCTAAGTGTTAATCAGTGAGACTCCCATAGGGTTCAGTGTTAATCAGTGAGACTCCCACAGGGTTCAGTGTTAATCAGTGAGACTCCCACAGGGTTCAGTATTAATCAGTGAGACTCCCATAGGGTTCATGTGTTAATCAGTGAGACTCCCACAGGGTTCAGTGTTAATCAGTGAGACTCCCACAGGGTTCAGTATTAATCAGTGAGACTCCCATAGGGTTCAGTGTTAATAAGTGAGACTCCCACAGGGTTCATGTGTTAATCAGTGAGACTCCCATAGGGTTCAGTGTTAATCAGTGAGACTCCCACATGGTTCAGTGTTAATCAGTGAGACTCCCACAGGGTTCAGTCTTAATCAGTGAGACTCCCATAGGGTTCATGTGTTAATCAGTGAGACTCCCACAGGGTTCAGTATTAATCAGTGAGACTCCCATATGGTTCTGTGTTAATCAGTGAGACTCCCACAGGGTTCAGTATTAATCAGTGAGACTCCCATAAGGTTCTGTGTTAATCAGTGAGACTCCCACAGGGTTCAGTGTTAATCAGTGACACTCCCACAGGGCTAAGTGTTAATCAGTGAGACTCCCATATGGTTCAGTGTTAATCAGTGAGACTCCCACAGGGTTCAGTATTAATCAGTGAGACTCCCACAGGGTTCAGTGTTAATCAGTGAGACTCCCATAGGGTTCAGTGTTAATCAGTGAGACTCCCACAGGGTTCAGTGTTAATCAGTGAGACTCCCACAGGGTTCATGTGTTAATCAGAGAGACTCCCATAGGGTTCAGTGTTAATCAGTGAGACTCCCACAGGGTTCAGTGTTAATCAGTGAGACCCCCATAGAGTTCAGTGCTAATCAGTGAGACTCCCACAGGGTTCAGTGTTAATCAGTGAGACTCCCATAGGGTTCAGTGTTCATCAGTGAGACTTCCATAGGGTTGAGTGTTAATCAGTGAGACTCCCATAGGGTTCAGTGTTAATCAGTGAGACTCCCACAGGTTTCAGTGTTAATCAGTGAGACTCCCATAGGGTTCAGTGTTAATCAGTGAGACTCCCACAGGGTTCAGTGTTAATCAGTGAGACTCCCACAGGGTTCAGTGTTAATCAGTGACACTCCCACAGGGCTAAGTGTTAATCAGTGAGACTCCCATAGGGTTCAGTGTTAATCACTGGGACTCCCACAGGGTTCAGTGTTAATCAGTGACACTCCCACAGGGCTAAGTGTTAATCAGTGAGACTCCCATAGGGTTGAGTGTTAATCAGTTAGACTCCCACAGGGTTCATTGTTAATCAGTGAAACTCCCATAGAGTTCAGTGTTAATCAGTGAGACTCCCACAGGGTTCATGTGTTAATCAGTGAGACTCCCACAGGGTTCAGTGTTAATCAGTGAGACTCCCACAGGGCTAAGTGTTAATCAGTGAGACTCCCATAGGGTTCAGTGTTAATCAGTGAGACTCCCACAGGGTTCAGTGTTAATCAGTGATACTCCCACAGGGTTCAGTATTAATCAGTGAGACTCCCATAGGGTTCATGTGTTAATCAGTGAGACTCCCACAGGGTTCAGTGTTAATCAGTGAGACTCCCACAGGGTTCAGTATTAATCAGTGAGACTCCCATAGGGTTCAGTGTTAATAAGTGAGACTCCCACAGGGTTCATGTGTTAATCAGTGAGACTCCCATAGGGTTCAGTGTTAATCAGTGAGACTCCCACATGGTTCAGTGTTAATCAGTGAGACTCCCACAGGGTTCAGTCTTAATCAGTGAGACTCCCATAGGGTTCATGTGTTAATCAGTGAGACTCCCACAGGGTTCAGTATTAATCAGTGAGACTCCCATATGGTTCTGTGTTAATCAGTGAGACTCCCACAGGGTTCAGTGTTAATCAGTGAGACTCCCACAGGGTTCAGTATTAATCAGTGAGACTCCCATAGGGTTCAGTGTTAATAAGTGAGACTCCCACAGGGTTCATGTGTTAATCAGTGAGACTCCCATAGGGTTCAGTGTTAATCAGTGAGACTCCCACATGGTTCAGTGTTAATCAGAGAGACTCCCACAGGGTTCAGTCTTAATCAGTGAGACTCCCATAGGGTTCATGTGTTAATCAGTGAGACTCCCACAGGGTTCAGTATTAATCAATGAGACTCCCATATGGTTCTGTGTTAATCAGTGAAACTCCCACAGGGTTCAGTATTAATCAGTGAGACTCCCATATGGTTCTGTGTTAATCAGTGAGACTCCCCCAGGGTTCAGTGTTAATCAGTGACACTCCCACAGGGCTAAGTGTTAATCAGTGAGACTCCCATATGGTTCAGTGTTAATCAGTGAGACTCCCACAGGGTTCAGTATTAATCAGTGAGACTCCCACAGGGTTCAGTGTTAATCAGTGAGACTCCCATAGGGTTCAGTGTTAATCAGTGAGACTCCCACAGGGTTCAGTGTTAATCAGTGAGACTCCCACAGGGTTCATGTGTTAATCAGTGAGACTCCCATAGGGTTCAGTGTTAATCAGTGAGACTCCCACAGAGTTCAGTCTTAATCAGTGAGACTCCCATAGGGTTCAGTGTTAATCAGTGACACTCCCACAGGGCTAAGTGTTAATCAGTGAGACTCCCATAGGGTTGAGTGTTAATCAGTGAGACTCCCACAGGGTTCAGTGTTAATCAGTGACACTCCCACAGGGTTCAGTGTTAATCAGTGACACTCCCACAGGGCTAAGTGTTAATCAGTGAGACTCCCATAGGGTTCAGTGTTAATCACTGGGACTCCCACAGGGTTCAGTGTTAATCAGTGACACTCCCACAGGGCTAAGTGTTAATCAGTGAGACTCCCATAGGGTTGAGTGTTAATCAGTTAGACTCCCACAGGGTTCATTGATAATCAGTGAAACTCCCATAGAGTTCAGTGTTAATCAGTGAGACTCCCATAGGGTTCAGTCTTAATCAGTGAGACTCCCACAGGGTTCATGTGTTAATCAGTGAGACTCCCACAGGGTTCAGTGTTAATCAGTGAGACTCCCACAGGGCTAAGTGTTAATCAGTGAGACTCCCATAGGGTTCAGTGTTAATCAGTGAGACTCCCACAAGGTTCAGTGTTAATCAGTGAGACTCCCACAGGGTTCAGTATTAATCAGTGAGACTCCCATAGGGTTCATGTGTTAATCAGTGAGACTCCCACAGGGTTCAGTGTTAATCAGTGAGACTCCCACAGGGTTCAGTATTAATCAGTGAGACTCCCATAGGGTTCAGTGTTAATAAGTGAGACTCCCACAGGGTTCATGTGTTAATCAGTGAGACTCCCATAGGGTTCAGTGTTAATCAGTGAGACTCCCACATGGTTCAGTGTTAATCAGTGAGACTCCCACAGGGTTCAGTCTTAATCAGTGAGACTCCCATAGGGTTCATGTGTTAATCAGTGAGACTCCCACAGGGTTCAGTATTAATCAGTGAGACTCCCATATGGTTCTGTGTTAATCAGTGAGACTCCCACAGGGTTCAGTATTAATCAGTGAGACTCCCATATGGTTCTGTGTTAATCAGTGAGACTCCCACAGGGTTCAGTGTTAATCAGTGACACTCCCACAGGGCTAAGTGTTAATCAGTGAGACTCCCATATGGTTCAGTGTTAATCAGTGAGACTCCCACAGGGTTCAGTATTAATCAGTGAGACTCCCACAGGGTTCAGTGTTAATCAGTGAGACTCCCATAGGGTTCAGTGTTAATCAGTGAGACTCCCACAGGGTTCAGTGTTAATCAGTGAGACTCCCACAGGGTTCATGTGTTAATCAGTGAGACTCCCATAGGGTTCAGTGTTAATCAGTGAGACTCCCACAGGGTTCAGTGTTAATCAGTGAGACCCCCATAGAGTTCAGTGCTAATCAGTGAGACTCCCACAGGGTTCAGTGTTAATCAGTGAGACTCCCATAGGGTTCAGTGTTCATCAGTGAGACTTCCATAGGGTTGAGTGTTAATCAGTGAGACTCCCATAGGGTTCAGTGTTAATCAGTGACACTCCCACAGGGTTCATTGTTAATCAGTGAGACTCCCATAGAGTTCAGTGTTAATCAGTGAGACTCCCATAGGGTTCAGTCTTAATCAGTGCGACTCCCACAGCGTTCATGTGTTAATCAGTGAGACTCCCACAGGGTTCAGTGTTAATCAGTGAGACTCCCACAGGGTTCAGTGTTAATCAGTGACACTCCCACAGGGCTAAGTGTTAATCAGTGAGACTCCCATAGGGTTCAGTGTTAATCACTGGGACTCCCACAGGGTTCAGTGTTAATCAGTGACACTCCCACAGGGCTAAGTGTTAATCAGTGAGACTCCCATAGGGTTGAGTGTTAATCAGTTAGACTCCCACAGGGTTCATTGATAATCAGTGAAACTCCCATAGAGTTCAGTGTTAATCAGTGAGACTCCCATAGGGTTCAGTCTTAATCAGTGAGACTCCCACAGGGTTCATGTGTTAATCAGTGAGACTCCCACAGGGTTCAGTGTTAATCAGTGAGACTCCCACAGGGCTAAGTGTTAATCAGTGAGACTCCCATAGGGTTCAGTGTTAATCAGTGAGACTCCCACAGGGTTCAGTGTTAATCAGTGAGACTCCCACAGGGTTCAGTATTAATCAGTGAGACTCCCATAGGGTTCATGTGTTAATCAGTGAGACTCCCACAGGGTTCAGTGTTAATCAGTGAGACTCCCACAGGGTTCAGTATTAATCAGTGAGACTCCCATAGGGTTCAGTGTTAATAAGTGAGACTCCCACAGGGTTCATGTGTTAATCAGTGAGACTCCCATAGGGTTCAGTGTTAATCAGTGAGACTCCCACATGGTTCAGTGTTAATCAGTGAGACTCCCACAGGGTTCAGTCTTAATCAGTGAGACTCCCATAGGGTTCATGTGTTAATCAGTGAGACTCCCACAGGGTTCAGTATTAATCAGTGAGACTCCCATATGGTTCTGTGTTAATCAGTGAGACTCCCACAGGGTTCAGTATTAATCAGTGAGACTCCCATAAGGTTCTGTGTTAATCAGTGAGACTCCCACAGGGTTCAGTGTTAATCAGTGACACTCCCACAGGGCTAAGTGTTAATCAGTGAGACTCCCATATGGTTCAGTGTTAATCAGTGAGACTCCCACAGGGTTCAGTATTAATCAGTGAGACTCCCACAGGGTTCAGTGTTAATCAGTGAGACTCCCATAGGGTTCAGTGTTAATCAGTGAGACTCCCACAGGGTTCAGTGTTAATCAGTGAGACTCCCACAGGGTTCATGTGTTAATCAGAGAGACTCCCATAGGGTTCAGTGTTAATCAGTGAGACTCCCACAGGGTTCAGTGTTAATCAGTGAGACCCCCATAGAGTTCAGTGCTAATCAGTGAGACTCCCACAGGGTTCAGTGTTAATCAGTGAGACTCCCATAGGGTTCAGTGTTCATCAGTGAGACTTCCATAGGGTTGAGTGTTAATCAGTGAGACTCCCATAGGGTTCAGTGTTAATCAGTGAGACTCCCACAGGTTTCAGTGTTAATCAGTGAGACTCCCATAGGGTTCAGTGTTAATCAGTGAGACTCCCACAGGGTTCAGTGTTAATCAGTGAGACTCCCACAGGGTTCAGTGTTAATCAGTGACACTCCCACAGGGCTAAGTGTTAATCAGTGAGACTCCCATAGGGTTCAGTGTTAATCACTGGGACTCCCACAGGGTTCAGTGTTAATCAGTGACACTCCCACAGGGCTAAGTGTTAATCAGTGAGACTCCCATAGGGTTGAGTGTTAATCAGTTAGACTCCCACAGGGTTCATTGTTAATCAGTGAAACTCCCATAGAGTTCAGTGTTAATCAGTGAGACTCCCACAGGGTTCATGTGTTAATCAGTGAGACTCCCACAGGGTTCAGTGTTAATCAGTGAGACTCCCACAGGGCTAAGTGTTAATCAGTGAGACTCCCATAGGGTTCAGTGTTAATCAGTGAGACTCCCACAGGGTTCAGTGTTAATCAGTGATACTCCCACAGGGTTCAGTATTAATCAGTGAGACTCCCATAGGGTTCATGTGTTAATCAGTGAGACTCCCACAGGGTTCAGTGTTAATCAGTGAGACTCCCACAGGGTTCAGTATTAATCAGTGAGACTCCCATAGGGTTCAGTGTTAATAAGTGAGACTCCCACAGGGTTCATGTGTTAATCAGTGAGACTCCCATAGGGTTCAGTGTTAATCAGTGAGACTCCCACATGGTTCAGTGTTAATCAGTGAGACTCCCACAGGGTTCAGTCTTAATCAGTGAGACTCCCATAGGGTTCATGTGTTAATCAGTGAGACTCCCACAGGGTTCAGTATTAATCAGTGAGACTCCCATATGGTTCTGTGTTAATCAGTGAGACTCCCACAGGGTTCAGTGTTAATCAGTGAGACTCCCACAGGGTTCAGTATTAATCAGTGAGACTCCCATAGGGTTCAGTGTTAATAAGTGAGACTCCCACAGGGTTCATGTGTTAATCAGTGAGACTCCCATAGGGTTCAGTGTTAATCAGTGAGACTCCCACATGGTTCAGTGTTAATCAGAGAGACTCCCACAGGGTTCAGTCTTAATCAGTGAGACTCCCATAGGGTTCATGTGTTAATCAGTGAGACTCCCACAGGGTTCAGTATTAATCAATGAGACTCCCATATGGTTCTGTGTTAATCAGTGAAACTCCCACAGGGTTCAGTATTAATCAGTGAGACTCCCATATGGTTCTGTGTTAATCAGTGAGACTCCCCCAGGGTTCAGTGTTAATCAGTGACACTCCCACAGGGCTAAGTGTTAATCAGTGAGACTCCCATATGGTTCAGTGTTAATCAGTGAGACTCCCACAGGGTTCAGTATTAATCAGTGAGACTCCCACAGGGTTCAGTGTTAATCAGTGAGACTCCCATAGGGTTCAGTGTTAATCAGTGAGACTCCCACAGGGTTCAGTGTTAATCAGTGAGACTCCCACAGGGTTCATGTGTTAATCAGTGAGACTCCCATAGGGTTCAGTGTTAATCTGTGAGACTCCCACAGGGTTCAGTGTTAATCAGTGAGACCCCCATAGAGTTCAGTGCTAATCAGTGAGACTCCCACAGGGTTCAGTGTTAATCAGTGAGACTCCCATAGGGTTCAGTGTTCATCAGTGAGACTTCCATAGGGTTGAGTGTTAATCAGTGAGACTCCCATAGGGTTCAGTGTTAATCAGTGAGACTCCCACAGGTTTCAGTGTTAATCAGTGAGACTCCCATAGGGTTCAGTGTTAATCAGTGAGACTCCCACAGGGTTCAGTGTTAATCAGTGAGACTCCCACAGGGTTCAGTGTTAATCAGTGACACTCCCACAGGGCTAAGTGTTAATCAGTGAGACTCCCATAGGGTTCAGTGTTAATCACTGGGACTCCCACAGGGTTCAGTGTTAATTAGTGACACTCCCACAGGGCTAAGTGTTAATCAGTGAGACTCCCATAGGGTTGAGTGTTAATCAGTTAGACTCCCACAGGGTTCATTGTTAATCAGTGAAACTCCCATAGAGTTCAGTGTTAATCAGTGAGACTCCCATAGGGTTCAGTCTTAATCAGTGAGACTCCCACAGGGTTCATGTGTTAATCAGTGAGACTCCCACAGGGTTCAGTGTTAATCAGTGAGACTCCCACAGGGCTAAGTGTTAATCAGTGAGACTCCCATAGGGTTCAGTGTTAATCAGTGAGACTCCCACAGGGTTCAGTGTTAATCAGTGAGACTCCAACAGGGTTCAGTATTAATCAGTGAGACTCCCATAGGGTTCATGTGTTAATCAGTGAGACTCCCACAGGGTTCAGTGTTAATCAGTGAGACTCCCACAGGGTTCAGTATTAATCAGTGAGACTCCCATAGGGTTCATGTGTTAATCAGTGAGACTCCCACAGGGTTCAGTGTTAATCAGTGAGACTCCCACAGGGTTCAGTATTAATCAGTGAGACTCCCATAGGGTTCAGTGTTAATAAGTGAGACTCCCACAGGGTTCATGTGTTAATCAGTGAGACTCCCATAGGGTTCATTGTTAATCAGTGAGACTCCCACATGGTTCAGTGTTAATCAGTGAGACTCCCACAGGGTTCAGTCTTAATCAGTGAGACTCCCATAGGGTTCATGTGTTAATCAGTGAGACTCCCACAGGGTTCAGTATTAATCAGTGAGACTCCCATATGGTTCTGTGTTAATCAGTGAGACTCCCACAGGGTTCAGTATTAATCAGTGAGACTCCCATATGGTTCTGTGTTAATCAGTGAGACTCCCACAGGGTTCAGTGTTAATCAGTGACACTCCCACAGGGCTAAGTGTTAATCAGTGAGACTCCCATATGGTTCAGTGTTAATCAGTGAGACTCCCACAGGGTTCAGTATTAATCAGTGAGACTCCCACAGGGTTCAGTGTTAATCAGTGAGACTCCCATAGGGTTCAGTGTTAATCAGTGAGACTCCCACAGGGTTCAGTGTTAATCAGTGAGACTCCCACAGGGTTCATGTGTTAATCAGTGAGACTCCCATAGGGTTCAGTGTTAATCAGTGAGACTCCCACAGGGTTCAGTGTTAATCAGTGAGACCCCCATAGAGTTCAGTGCTAATCAGTGAGACTCCCACAGGGTTGAGTGTTAATCAGTGAGACTCCCATAGGGTTCAGTGTTCATCAGTGAGACTTCCATAGGGTTGAGTGTTAATCAGTGAGAATCCCATAGGGTTCAGTGTTAATCAGTGAGACTCCCACAGGTTTCAGTGTTAATCAGTGAGACTCCCATAGGGTTCAGTGTTAATCAGTGAGACTCCCACAGGGTTCAGTGTTAATCAGTGAGACTCCCACAGGGTTCAGTGTTAATCAGTGACACTCCCACAGGGCTAAGTGTTAATCAGTGAGACTCCCATAGGGTTCAGTGTTAATCACTGGGACTCCCACAGGGTTCAGTGTTAATCAGTGACACTCCCACAGGGCTAAGTGTTAATCAGTGAGACTCCCATAGGGTTGAGTGTTAATCAGTTAGACTCCCACAGGGTTCATTGTTAATCAGTGAAACTCCCATAGAGTTCAGTGTTAATCAGTGAGACTCCCATAGGGTTCAGTCTTAATCAGTGAGACTCCCACAGGGTTCATGTGTTAATCAGTGAGACTCCCCAGGGTTCAGTGTTAATCAGTGAGACTCCCACAGGGCTAAGTGTTAATCAGTGAGACTCCCATAGGGTTCAGTGTTAATCAGTGAGACTCCCACAGGGTTCAGTGTTAATCAGTGAGACTACCACAGGGTTCAGTATTAATCAGTGAGACTCCCATAGGGTCCATGTGTTAATCAGTGAGACTCCCACAGGGTTCAGTGTTAATCAGTGAGACTCCCACAGGGTTCAGTATTAATCAGTGAGACTCCCATAGGGTTCAGTGTTAATAAGTGAGACTCCCACAGGGTTCATGTGTTAATCAGTGAGACTCCCATAGGGTTCAGTGTTAATCAGTGAGACTCCCACATGGTTCAGTGTTAATCAGTGAGACTCCCACAGGGTTCAGTCTTAATCAGTGAGACTCCCATAGGGTTCATGTGTTAATCAGTGAGACTCCCACAGGGTTCAGTATTAATCAGTGAGACTCCCATATGGTTCTGTGTTAATCAGTGAGACTCCCACAGGGTTCAGTGTTAATCAGTGAGACTCCCACAGGGTTCAGTATTAATCAGTGAGACTCCCATAGGGTTCAGTGTTAATAAGTGAGACTCCCACAGGGTTCATGTGTTAATCAGTGAGACTCCCATAGGGTTCAGTGTTAATCAGTGAGACTCCCACATGGTTCAGTGTTAATCAGTGAGACTCCCACAGGGTTCAGTCTTAATCAGTGAGACTCCCATAGGGTTCATGTGTTAATCAGTGAGACTCCCACAGGGTTCAGTATTAATCAGTGAGACTCCCATATGGTTCTGTGTTAATCAGTGAGACTCCCACAGGGTTCAGTATTAATCAGTGAGACTCCCATATGGTTCTGTGTTAATCAGTGAGACTCCCACAGGGTTCAGTGTTAATCAGTGACACTCCCACAGGGCTAAGTGTTAATCAGTGAGACTCCCATATGGTTCAGTGTTAATTAGTGAGACTCCCACAGGGTTCAGTATTAATCAGTGAGACTCCCACAGGGTTCAGTGTTAATCAGTGAGACTCCCATAGGGTTCAGTGTTAATCAGTGAGACTCCCACAGGGTTCAGTGTTAATCAGTGAGACTCCCACAGGGTTCATGTGTTAATCAGTGAGACTCCCATAGGGTTCAGTGTTAATCAGTGAGACTCCCACAGGGTTCAGTGTTAATCAGTGAGACCCCCATAGAGTTCAGTGCTAATCAGTGAGACTCCCACAGGGTTCAGTGTTAATCAGTGAGACTCCCATAGGGTTCAGTGTTCATCAGTGAGACTTCCATAGGGTTGAGTGTTAATCAGTGAGACTCCCATAGGGTTCAGTATTAATCAGTGAGACTCCCACAGGTTTCAGTGTTAATCAGTGAGACTCCCATAGGGTTCAGTGTTAATCAGTGAGACTCCCACAGGGTTCAGTGTTAATCAGTGAGACTCCCACAGGGTTCAGTGTTAATCAGTGACACTCCCACAGGGCTAAGTGTTAATCAGTGAGACTCCCATAGGGTTCAGTGTTAATCACTGGGACTCCCACAGGGTTCAGTGTTAATCAGTGACACTCCCACAGGGCTAAGTGTTAATCAGTGAGACTCCCATAGGGTTGAGTGTTAATCAGTTAGACTCCCACAGGGTTCATTGTTAATCAGTGAAACTCCCATAGAGTTCAGTGTTAATCAGTGAGACTCCCATAGGGTTCAGTCTTAATCAGTGAGACTCCCACAGGGTTCATGTGTTAATCAGTGAGACTCCCATATGGTTCAGTGTTAATCAGTGAGACTCCCACAGGGCTAAGTGTTAATCAGTGAGACTCCCATAGGGTTCAGTGTTAATCAGTGAGACTCCCACAGGGTTCAGTGTTAATCAGTGAGACTCCCACAGGGTTCAGTATTAATCAGTGAGACTCCCATAGGGTTCATGTGTTAATCAGTGAGACTCCCACAGGGTTCAGTGTTAATCAGTGAGACTCCCGAAGGGTTCAGTATTAATCAGTGAGTCTCCCATAGGGTTCAGTGTTAATAAGTGAGACTCCCACAGGGTTCATGTGTTAATCAGTGAGACTCCCATAGGGTTCAGTGTTAATCAGTGAGACTCCCACATGGTTCAGTGTTAATCAGTGAGACTCCCACAGGGTTCAGTCTTAATCAGTGAGACTCCCATAGGGTTCAGTGTTAATCAGTGAGACTCCCACAGGGTTCAGTGTTAATCAGTGAGACTCCCATAGGGTTCAGAATTAATCAGTGAGGCTCCCATAGGGTTAATGTGTTAATCAGTGAGACTCCCACAGGGATCAGTGTTAATCAGTGAGACTCCCACAGGGCTAAGTGTTAATCAGTGAGACTCCCATAGGGTTCAGTGTTAATCAGTGAGAATCCCACAGGGTTCAGCGTTAATCAGTGAGTCTCCCACAGGGTTCAGTGTTAATCAGTGAGACTCCCACAGGGTTCAGTGTTAATCAGTGAGACTCCCATAGGGTTCAGTATTAATCAGTGAGACTCCCATAGGGTTCAGTCTTAATCAGTGAGACTCCCATAGGGTTCAGTATTAATCAGTGAGACTCCCATAGGGTTCATGTGTTGATCAGTGAGACTCCCACAGGGTTCAGTGTTAATCAGTGAGACTCCCATAGGGTTCATGTGTTAATCAGTGAGACTCCCACAGGGTTCAGTGTTAATCAGTGACACTCCCACAGAGCTAAGTGTTAATCAGTGAGACTGCCATAGGGTTCAGTCTTAATCACTGAGACTCCCACAGGGTTCAGTGTTAATCAGTGAGACTCCCACAGAGTTCAGTCTTAATCAGTGAGACTCCCATAGGGTTCAGTGTTAATCAGTGACACTCCCACAGGGCTAAGTGTTAATCAGTGAGACTCCCATAGGGTTGAGTGTTAATCAGTTAGACTCCCACAGGGTTCATTGTTAATCAGTGAGACTCCCATAGAGTTCAGTGTTAATCAGTGAGACTCCCATAGGGTTCAGTCTTAATCAGTGCGACTCCCACAGCGTTCATGTGTTAATCAGTGAGACTCCCACAGGGTTCAGTGTTAATCAGTGAGACTCCCACAGGGTTCAGTGTTAATCAGTGACACTCCCACAGGGTTGAGTGTTAATTAGTTAGACTCCCACAGGGTTCATTGTTAATCAGTGAAACTCCCATAGAGTTCAGTGTTAATCAGTGAGACTCCCATAGGGTTCAGTCTTAATCAGTGAGACTCCCACAGGGTTCATGTGTTAATCAGTGAGACTCCCACAGGGTTCAGTGTTAATCAGTGAGACTCCCACAGGGCTAAGTGTTAATCAGTGAGACTCCCATAGGGTTCAGTGTTAATCAGTGAGACTCCCACAGGGTTCAGTGTTAATCAGTGAGACTCCCACAGGGTTCAGTATTAATCAGTGAGACTCCCATAGGGTTCATGTGTTAATCAGTGAGACTCCCACAGGGTTCAGTGTTAATCAGTGAGACTCCCACAGGGTTCAGTATTAATCAGTGAGACTCCCATAGGGTTCAGTGTTAATAAGTGAGACTCCCACAGGGTTCATGTGTTAATCAGTGAGACTCCCATAGGGTTCAGTGTTAATCAGTGAGACTCCCACATGGTTCAGTGTTAATCAGTGAGACTCCCACAGGGTTCAGTCTTAATCAGTGAGACTCCCATAGGGTTCATGTGTTAATCAGTGAGACTCCCACAGGGTTCAGTATTAATCAGTGAGACTCCCATATGGTTCTGTGTTAATCAGTGAGACTCCCACAGGGTTCAGTATTAATCAGTGAGACTCCCATATGGTTCTGTGTTAATCAGTGAGACTCCCACAGGGTTCATTGTTAATCAGTGAAACTCCCATAGAGTTCAGTGTTAATCAGTGAGACTCCCATAGGGTTCAGTCTTAATCAGTGAGACTCCCACAGGGTTCATGTGTTAATCAGTGAGACTCCCACAGGGTTCAGTGTTAATCAGTGAGACTCCCACAGGGCTAAGTGTTAATCAGTGAGACTCCCATAGGGTTCAGTGTTAATCAGTGAGACTCCCACAGGGTTCAGTGTTAATCAGTGAGACTCCCACAGGGTTCAGTATTAATCAGTGAGACTCCCATAGGGTTCATGTGTTAATCAGTGAGACTCCCACAGGGTTCAGTGTTAATCAGTGAGACTCCCACAGGGTTCAGTATTAATCAGTGAGACTCCCATAGGGTTCATGTGTTAATCAGTGAGACTCCCACAGGGTTCAGTGTTAATCAGTGAGACTCCCACAGGGTTCAGTATTAATCAGTGAGACTCCAATAGGGTTCAGTGTTAATAAGTGAGACTCCCACAGGGTTCATGTGTTAATCAGTGAGACTCCCATAGGGTTCAGTGTTAATCAGTGAGACTCCCACATGGTTCAGTGTTAATCAGTGAGACTCCCACAGGGTTCAGTCTTAATCAGTGAGACTCCCATAGGGTTCATGTGTTAATCAGTGAGACTCCCACAGGGTTCAGTATTAATCAGTGAGACTCCCATATGGTTCTGTGTTAATCAGTGAGACTCCCACAGGGTTCAGTATTAATCAGTGAGACTCCCATATGGTTCTGTGTTAATCAGTGAGACTCCCACAGGGTTCAGTGTTAATCAGTGACACTCCCACAGGGCTAAGTGTTAATCAGTGAGACTCCCATATGGTTCAGTGTTAATCAGTGAGACTCCCACAGGGTTCAGTATTAATCAGTGAGACTCCCACAGGGTTCAGTGTTAATCAGTGAGACTCCCATAGGGTGCAGTGTTAATCAGTGAGACTCCCACAGGGTTCAGTGTTAATCAGTGAGACTCCCACAGGGTTCATGTGTTAATCAGTGAGACTCCCATAGGGTTCAGTGTTAATCAGTGAGACTCCCACAGGGTTCAGTGTTAATCAGTGAGACCCCCATAGAGTTCAGTGCTAATCAGTGAGACTCCCACAGGGTTGAGTGTTAATCAGTGAGACTCCCATAGGGTTCAGTGTTCATCAGTGAGACTTCCATAGGGTTGAGTGTTAATCAGTGAGACTCCCATAGGGTTCAGTGTTAATCAGTGAGACTCCCACAGGTTTCAGTGTTAATCAGTGAGACTCCCATAGGGTTCAGTGTTAATCAGTGAGACTCCCACAGGGTTCAGTGTTAATCAGTGAGACTCCCACAGGGTTCAGTGTTAATCAGTGACACTCCCACAGGGCTAAGTGTTAATCAGTGAGACTCCCATAGGGTTCAGTGTTAATCACTGGGACTCCCACAGGGTTCAGTGTTAATCAGTGACACTCCCACAGGGCTAAGTGTTAATCAGTGAGACTCCCATAGGGTTGAGTGTTAATCAGTTAGACTCCCACAGGGTTCATTGTTAATCAGTGAAACTCCCATAGAGTTCAGTGTTAATCAGTGAGACTCCCATAGGGTTCAGTCTTAATCAGTGAGACTCCCACAGGGTTCATGTGTTAATCAGTGAGACTCCCACAGGGTTCAGTGTTAATCAGTGAGACTCCCACAGGGCTAAGTGTTAATCAGTGAGACTCCCATAGGGTTCAGTGTTAATCAGTGAGACTCCCACAGGGTTCAGTGTTAATCAGTGAGACTCCCACAGGGTTCAGTATTAATCAGTGAGACTCCGATAGGGTCCATGTGTTAATCAGTGAGACTCCCACAGGGTTCAGTGTTAATCAGTGAGACTCCCACAGGGTTCAGTATTAATCAGTGAGACTCCCATAGGGTTCAGTGTTAATAAGTGAGACTCCCACAGGGTTCATGTGTTAATCAGTGAGACTCCCATAGGGTTCAGTGTTAATCAGTGAGACTCCCACATGGTTCAGTGTTAATCAGTGAGACTCCCACAGGGTTCAGTCTTAATCAGTGAGACTCCCATAGGGTTCAGTGTTAATCAGTGAGACTCCCACAGGGTTCAGTGTTAATCAGTGAGACTCCCATAGGGTTCAGAATTAATCAGTGAGGCTCCCATAGGGTTAATGTGTTAATCAGTGAGACTCCCACAGGGATCAGTGTTAATCAGTGAGACTCCCACAGGGCTAAGTGTTAATCAGTGAGACTCCCATAGGGTTCAGTGTTAATCAGTGAGAATCCCACAGGGTTCAGCGTTAATCAGTGAGTCTCCCACAGGGTTCAGTGTTAATCAGTGAGACTCCCACAGGGTTCAGTGTTAATCAGTGAGACTCCCATAGGGTTCAGTATTAATCAGTGAGACTCCCATAGGGTTCAGTCTTAATCAGTGAGACTCCCATAGGGTTCAGTATTAATCAGTGAGACTCCCATAGGGTTCATGTGTTGATCAGTGAGACTCCCACAGGGTTCAGTGTTAATCAGTGACACTCCCACAGGGCTAAGTGTTAATCAGTGAGACTCCCATATGGTTCAGTGTTAATCAGTGAGACTCCCACAGGGTTCAGAATTAATCAGTGAGACTCCCACAGGGTTCATGTGTTAATCAGTGAGACTCCCACAGGGTTCAGTGTTAATCAGTGAGACTCCCATAGGGTTCATGTGTTAATCAGTGAGACTCCCACAGGGTTCAGTGTTAATCAGTGACACTCCCACAGAGCTAAGTGTTAATCAGTGAGACTGCCATAGGGTTCAGTCTTAATCACTGAGACTCCCACAGGGTTCAGTGTTAATCAGTGAGACTCCCACAGAGTTCAGTCTTAATCAGTGAGACTCCCATAGGGTTCAGTGTTAATCAGTGACACTCCCACAGGGCTAAGTGTTAATCAGTGAGACTCCCATAGGGTTGAGTGTTAATCAGTTAGACTCCCACAGGGTTAATTGTTAATCAGTGAGACTCCCATAGAGTTCAGTGTTAATCAGTGAGACTCCCATAGGGTTCAGTCTTAATCAGTGCGACTCCCACAGCGTTCATGTGTTAATCAGTGAGACTCCCACAGGGTTCAGTGTTAATCAGTGAGACTCCCACAGGGTTCAGTGTTAATCAGTGACACTCCCACAGGGCTAAGTGTTAATCAGTGAGACTCCCATAGGGTTCAGTGTTAATCACTGGGACTCCCACAGGGTTCAGTGTTAATCAGTGACACTCCCACAGGGCTAAGTGTTAATCAGTGAGACTCCCATAGGGTTGAGTGTTAATTAGTTAGACTCCCACAGGGTTCATTGTTAATCAGTGAAACTCCCATAGAGTTCAGTGTTAATCAGTGAGACTCCCATAGGGTTCAGTCTTAATCAGTGAGACTCCCACAGGGTTCATGTGTTAATCAGTGAGACTCCCACAGGGTTCAGTGTTAATCAGTGAGACTCCCACAGGGCTAAGTGTTAATCAGTGAGACTCCCATAGGGTTCAGTGTTAATCAGTGAGACTCCCACAGGGTTCAGTGTTAATCAGTGAGACTCCCACAGGGTTCAGTATTAATCAGTGAGACTCCCATAGGGTTCATGTGTTAATCAGTGAGACTCCCACAGGGTTCAGTGTTAATCAGTGAGACTCCCACAGGGTTCAGTATTAATCAGTGAGACTCCCATAGGGTTCAGTGTTAATAAGTGAGACTCCCACAGGGTTCATGTGTTAATCAGTGAGACTCCCATAGGGTTCAGTGTTAATCAGTGAGACTCCCACATGGTTCAGTTTTAATCAGTGAGACTCCCACAGGGTTCAGTCTTAATCAGTGAGACTCCCATAGGGTTCATGTGTTAATCAGTGAGACTCCCACAGGGTTCAGTATTAATCAGTGAGACTCCCATATGGTTCTGTGTTAATCAGTGAGACTCCCACAGGGTTCAGTATTAATCAGTGAGACTCCCATATGGTTCTGTGTTAATCAGTGAGACTCCCACAGGGTTCAGTGTTAATCAGTGACACTCCCACAGGGCTAAGTGTTAATCAGTGAGACTCCCATATGGTTCAGTGTTAATCAGTGAGACTCCCACAGGGTTCAGTATTAATCAGTGAGACTCCCACAGGGTTCAGTGTTAATCAGTGAGACTCCCATAGGGTTCAGTGTTAATCAGTGAGACTCCCACAGGGTTCAGTGTTAATCAGTGAGACTCCCACAGGGTTCATGTGTTAATCAGTGAGACTCCCATAGGGTTCAGTGTTAATCAGTGAGACTCCCACAGGGTTCAGTGTTAATCAGTGAGACCCCCATAGAGTTCAGTGCTAATCAGTGAGACTCCCACAGGGTTCAGTGTTAATCAGTGAGACTCCCATAGGGTTCAGTGTTCATCAGTGAGACTTCCATAGGGTTGAGTGTTAATCAGTGAGACTCCCATAGGGTTCAGTGTTAATCAGTGAGACTCCCACAGGTTTCAGTGTTAATCAGTGAGACTCCCATAGGGTTCAGTGTTAATCAGTGAGACTCCCACAGGGTTCATTGTTAATCAGTGAGACTCCCACAGGGTTCAGTGTTAATCAGTGACACTCCCACAGGGCTAAGTGTTAATCAGTGAGACTCCCATAGGGATCAGTGTTAATCACTGGGACTCCCACAGGGTTCAGTATTAATCAGTGAGACTCCCATATGGTTCTGTGTTAATCAGTGAGACTCCCACAGGGTTCAGTATTAATCAGTGAGACTCCCATATGGTTCTGTGTTAATCAGTGAGACTCCCACAGGGTTCAGTGTTAATCAGTGACACTCCCACAGGGCTAAGTGTTAATCAGTGAGACTCCGATAGGGTCCATGTGTTAATCAGTGAGACTCCCACAGGGTTCAGTGTTAATCAGTGAGACTCCCACAGGGTTCAGTATTAATCAGTGAGACTCCCATAGGGTTCAGTGTTAATAAGTGAGACTCCCACAGGGTTCATGTGTTAATCAGTGAGACTCCCATAGGGTTCAGTGTTAATCAGTGAGACTCCCACATGGTTCAGTGTTAATCAGTGAGACTCCCACAGGGTTCAGTCTTAATCAGTGAGACTCCCATAGGGTTCAGTGTTAATCAGTGAGACTCCCACAGGGTTCAGTGTTAATCAGTGAGACTCCCATAGGGTTCAGAATTAATCAGTGAGGCTCCCATAGGGTTAATGTGTTAATCAGTGAGACTCCCACAGGGATCAGTGTTAATCAGTGAGACTCCCACAGGGCTAAGTGTTAATCAGTGAGACTCCCATAGGGTTCAGTGTTAATCAGTGAGAATCCCACAGGGTTCAGCGTTAATCAGTGAGTCTCCCACAGGGTTCAGTGTTAATCAGTGAGACTCCCACAGGGTTCAGTGTTAATCAGTGAGACTCCCATAGGGTTCAGTATTAATCAGTGAGACTCCCATAGGGTTCAGTCTTAATCAGTGAGACTCCCATAGGGTTCAGTATTAATCAGTGAGACTCCCATAGGGTTCATGTGTTGATCAGTGAGACTCCCACAGGGTTCAGTGTTAATCAGTGACACTCCCACAGGGCTAAGTGTCAATCAGTGAGACTCCCATATGGTTCAGTGTTAATCAGTGAGACTCCCACAGGGTTCAGAATTAATCAGTGAGACTCCCACAGGGTTCATGTGTTAATCAGTGAGACTCCCACAGGGTTCAGTGTTAATCAGTGAGACTCCCATAGGGTTCATGTGTTAATCAGTGAGACTCCCACAGGGTTCAGTGTTAATCAGTGACACTCCCACAGAGCTAAGTGTTAATCAGTGAGACTGCCATAGGGTTCAGTCTTAATCACTGAGACTCCCACAGGGTTCAGTGTTAATCAGTGAGACTCCCACAGAGTTCAGTCTTAATCAGTGAGACTCCCATAGGGTTCAGTGTTAATCAGTGACACTCCCACAGGGCTAAGTGTTAATCAGTGAGACTCCCATAGGGTTGAGTGTTAATCAGTTAGACTCCCACAGGGTTAATTGTTAATCAGTGAGACTCCCATAGAGTTCAGTGTTAATCAGTGAGACTCCCATAGGGTTCAGTCTTAATCAGTGCGACTCCCACAGCGTTCATGTGTTAATCAGTGAGACTCCCACAGGGTTCAGTGTTAATCAGTGAGACTCCCACAGGGTTCAGTGTTAATCAGTGACACTCCCACAGGGCTAAGTGTTAATCAGTGAGACTCCCATAGGGTTCAGTGTTAATCACTGGGACTCCCACAGGGTTCAGTGTTAATCAGTGACACTCCCACAGGGCTAAGTGTTAATCAGTGAGACTCCCATAGGGTTGAGTGTTAATTAGTTAGACTCCCACAGGGTTCATTGTTAATCAGTGAAACTCCCATAGAGTTCAGTGTTAATCAGTGAGACTCCCATAGGGTTCAGTCTTAATCAGTGAGACTCCCACAGGGTTCATGTGTTAATCAGTGAGACTCCCACAGGGTTCAGTGTTAATCAGTGAGACTCCCACAGGGCTAAGTGTTAATCAGTGAGACTCCCATAGGGTTCAGTGTTAATCAGTGAGACTCCCACAGGGTTCAGTGTTAATCAGTGAGACTCCCACAGGGTTCAGTATTAATCAGTGAGACTCCCATAGGGTTCATGTGTTAATCAGTGAGACTCCCACAGGGTTCAGTGTTAATCAGTGAGACTCCCACAGGGTTCAGTATTAATCAGTGAGACTCCCATAGGGTTCAGTGTTAATAAGTGAGACTCCCACAGGGTTCATGTGTTAATCAGTGAGACTCCCATAGGGTTCAGTGTTAATCAGTGAGACTCCCACATGGTTCAGTTTTAATCAGTGAGACTCCCACAGGGTTCAGTCTTAATCAGTGAGACTCCCATAGGGTTCATGTGTTAATCAGTGAGACTCCCACAGGGTTCAGTATTAATCAGTGAGACTCCCATATGGTTCTGTGTTAATCAGTGAGACTCCCACAGGGTTCAGTATTAATCAGTGAGACTCCCATATGGTTCTGTGTTAATCAGTGAGACTCCCACAGGGTTCAGTGTTAATCAGTGACACTCCCACAGGGCTAAGTGTTAATCAGTGAGACTCCCATATGGTTCAGTGTTAATCAGTGAGACTCCCACAGGGTTCAGTATTAATCAGTGAGACTCCCACAGGGTTCAGTGTTAATCAGTGAGACTCCCATAGGGTTCAGTGTTAATCAGTGAGACTCCCACAGGGTTCAGTGTTAATCAGTGAGACTCCCACAGGGTTCATGTGTTAATCAGTGAGACTCCCATAGGGTTCAGTGTTAATCAGTGAGACTCCCACAGGGTTCAGTGTTAATCAGTGAGACCCCCATAGAGTTCAGTGCTAATCAGTGAGACTCCCACAGGGTTCAGTGTTAATCAGTGAGACTCCCATAGGGTTCAGTGTTCATCAGTGAGACTTCCATAGGGTTGAGTGTTAATCAGTGAGACTCCCATAGGGTTCAGTGTTAATCAGTGAGACTCCCACAGGTTTCAGTGTTAATCAGTGAGACTCCCATAGGGTTCAGTGTTAATCAGTGAGACTCCCACAGGGTTCAGTGTTAATCAGTGAGACTCCCACAGGGTTCAGTGTTAATCAGTGACACTCCCACAGGGCTAAGTGTTAATCAGTGAGACTCCCATAGGGTTCAGTGTTAATCACTGGGACTCCCACAGGGTTCAGTATTAATCAGTGAGACTCCCATATGGTTCTGTGTTAATCAGTGAGACTCCCACAGGGTTCAGTATTAATCAGTGAGACTCCCATATGGTTCTGTGTTAATCAGTGAGACTCCCACAGGGTTCAGTGTTAATCAGTGACACTCCCACAGGGCTAAGTGTTAATCAGTGAGACTCCCATATGGTTCAGTGTTAATCAGTGAGACTCCCACAGGGTTCAGTATTAATCAGTGAGACTCCCACAGGGTTCAGTGTTAATCAGTGAGACTCCCATAGGGTTCAGTGTTAATCAGTGAGACTCCCACAGGGTTCAGTGTTAATCAGTGAGACTCCCACAGGGTTCATGTGTTAATCAGTGAGACTCCCATAGGGTTCAGTGTTAATCAGTGAGACTCCCACAGGGTTCAGTGTTAATCAGTGAGACCCCCATAGAGTTCAGTGCTAATCAGTGAGACTCCCACAGGGTTCAGTGTTAATCAGTGAGACTCCCATAGGGTTCAGTGTTAATAAGTGAGACTCCCACAGGGTTCATGTGTTAATCAGTGAGACTCCCATAGGGTTCAGTGTTAATCAGTGAGACTCCCACATGGTTCAGTGTTAATCAGTGAGACTCCCACAGGGTTCAGTCTTAATCAGTGAGACTCCCATAGGGTTCATGTGTTAATCAGTGAGACTCCCACAGGGTTCAGTATTAATCAGTGAGACTCCCATATGGTTCTGTGTTAATCAGTGAGACTCTCACAGGGTTCAGTGTTAATCAGTGAGACTCCCACAGGGTTCAGTATTAATCAGTGAGACTCCCATAGGGTTCAGTGTTAATAAGTGAGACTCCCACAGGGTTCATGTGTTAATCAGTGAGACTCCCATAGGGTTCAGTGTTAATCAGTGAGACTCCCACATGGTTCAGTGTTAATCAGTGAGACTCCCACAGGGTTCAGTCTTAATCAGTGAGACTCCCATAGGGTTCATGTGTTAATCAGTGAGACTCCCACAGGGTTCAGTATTAATCAGTGAGACTCCCATATGGTTCTGTGTTAATCAGTGAGACTCCCACAGGGTTCAGTATTAATCAGTGAGACTCCCATATGGTTCTGTGTTAATCAGTGAGACTCCCACAGGGTTCAGTGTTAATCAGTGACACTCCCACAGGGCTAAGTGTTAATCAGTGAGACTCCCATATGGTTCAGTGTTAATCAGTGAGACTCCCACAGGGTTCAGTATTAATCAGTGAGACTCCCACAGGGTTCAGTGTTAATCAGTGAGACTCCCATAGGGTTCAGTGTTAATCAGTGAGACTCCCACAGGGTTCAGTGTTAATCAGTGAGACTCCCACAGGGTTCAGTGTTAATCAGTGAGACCCCCATAGAGTTCAGTGCTAATCAGTGAGATTCCCACAGGGTTCAGTGTTAATCAGTGAGACTCCCATAGGGTTCAGTGTTCATCAGTGAGACTTCCATAGGGTTGAGTGTTAATCAGTGAGACTCCCATAGGGTTCAGTGTTAATCAGTGAGACTCCCACAGGTTTCAGTGTTAATCAGTGAGACTCCCATAGGGTTCAGTGTTAATCAGTGAGACTCCCACAGGGTTCAGTGTTAATCAGTGAGACTCCCACAGGGTTCAGTGTTAATCAGTGACACTCCCACAGGGTTCAGTGTTAATCAGTGAGACTCCCACAGGGCTAAGTGTTAATCAGTGAGACTCCCATAGGGTTCAGTGTTAATCAGTGAGACTCCCACAGGGCTAAGTGTTAATCAGTGAGACTCCCATAGGGTTCAGTGTTAATCACTGGGACTCCCACAGGGTTCAGTGTTAATCAGTGACACTCCCACAGGGCTAAGTGTTAATCAGTGAGACTCCCATAGGGTTGAGTGTTAATCAGTTAGACTCCCACAGGGTTCATTGTTAATCAGTGAAACTCCCATAGAGTTCAGTGTTAATCAGTGAGACTCCCATAGGGTTCAGTCTTAATCAGTGAGACTCCCACAGGGTTCATGTGTTAATCAGTGAGACTCCCACAGGGTTCAGTGTTAATCAGTGAGACTCCCACAGGGCTAAGTGTTAATCAGTGAGACTCCCATAGGGTTCAGTGTTAATCAGTGAGACTCCCACAGGGTTCAGTGTTAATCAGTGAGACTCCCACAGGGTTCAGTATTAATCAGTGAGACTCCCATAGGGTTCATGTGTTAATCAGTGAGACTCCCACAGGGTTCAGTGTTAATCAGTGAGACTCCCACAGGGTTCAGTATTAATCAGTGAGACTCCCATAGGGTTCAGTGTTAATAAGTGAGACTCCCACAGGGTTCATGTGTTAATCAGTGAGACTCCCATAGGGTTCAGTGTTAATCAGTGAGACTCCCACATGGTTCAGTGTTAATCAGTGAGACTCCCACAGGGTTCAGTCTTAATCAGTGAGACTCCCATAGGGTTCATGTGTTAATCAGTGAGACTCCCACAGGGTTCAGTATTAATCAGTGAGACTCCCATATGGTTCTGTGTTAATCAGTGAGACTCCCACAGGGTTCAGTGTTAATCAGTGAGACTCCCACAGGGTTCAGTATTAATCAGTGAGACTCCCATAGGGTTCAGTGTTAATAAGTGAGACTCCCACAGGGTTCATGTGTTAATCAGTGAGACTCCCATAGGGTTCAGTGTTAATCAGTGAGACTCCCACATGGTTCAGTGTTAATCAGTGAGACTCCCACAGGGTTCAGTCTTAATCAGTGAGACTCCCATAGGGTTCATGTGTTAATCAGTGAGACTCCCACAGGGTTCAGTATTAATCAGTGAGACTCCCATATGGTTCTGTGTCAATCAGTGAGACTCCCACAGGGTTCAGTATTAATCAGTGAGACTCCCATATGGTTCTGTGTTAATCAGTGAGACTCCCACAGGGTTCAGTGTTAATCAGTGACACTCCCACAGGGCTAAGTGTTAATCAGTGAGACTCCCATATGGTTCAGTGTTAATCAGTGAGACTCTCACAGGGTTCAGTGTTAATCAGTGAGACTCCCACAGGGTTCAGTGTTAATCAGTGAGACTCCCATAGGGTTCAGTGTTAATCAGTGAGACTCCCACAGGGTTCAGTGTTAATCAGTGAGACTCCCACAGGGTTCATGTGTTAATCAGTGAGACTCCCATAGGGTTCAGTGTTAATCAGTGAGACTCCCACAGGGTTCAGTGTTAATCAGTGAGACCCCCATAGAGTTCAGTGCTAATCAGTGAGACTCCCACAGGGTTCAGTGTTAATCAGTGAGACTCCCATAGGGTTCAGTGTTCATCAGTGAGACTTCCATAGGGTTGAGTGTTAATCAGTGAGACTCCCATAGGGTTCAGTGTTAATCAGTGAGACTCCCACAGGTTTCAGTGTTAATCAGTGAGACTCCCATAGGGTTCAGTGTTAATCAGTGAGACTCCCACAGGGTTCAGTGTTAATCAGTGAGACTCCCACAGGGTTCAGTGTTAATCAGTGACACTCCCACAGGGCTAAGTGTTAATCAGTGAGACTCCCATAGGGTTCAGTGTTAATCACTGGGACTCCCACAGGGTTCAGTGTTAATCAGTGACACTCCCACAGGGCTAAGTGTTAATCAGTGAGACTCCCATAGGGTTGAGTGTTAATCAGTTAGACTCCCACAGGGTTCATTGTTAATCAGTGAAACTCCCATAGAGTTCAGTGTTAATCAGTGAGACTCCCATAGGGTTCAGTCTTAATCAGTGAGACTCCCACAGGGTTCATGTGTTAATCAGTGAGACTCCCACAGGGTTCAGTGTTAATCAGTGAGACTCCCACAGGGCTAAGTGTTAATCAGTGAGACTCCCATAGGGTTCAGTGTTAATCAGTGAGACTCCCACAGGGTTCATTGTCAATCAGTGAGACTCCCACAGGGTTCAGTATTAATCAGTGAGACTCCCATAGGGTTCATGTGTTAATCAGTGAGACTCCCACAGGGTTCAGTGTTAATCAGTGAGACTCCCACAGGGTTCAGTATTAATCAGTGAGACTCCCATAGGGTTCATGTGTTAATCAGTGAGACTCCCACAGGGTTCAGTGTTAATCAGTGAGACTCCCACAGGGTTCAGTGTTAATCAGTGAGACTCCCATAGGGTTCAGTGTTAATAAGTGAGACTCCCACAGGGTTCATGTGTTAATCAGTGAGACTCCCATAGGGTTCAGTGTTAATCAGTGAGACTCCCACATGGTTCAGTGTTAATCAGTGAGACTCCCACAGGGTTCAGTCTTAATCAGTGAGACTCCCATAGGGTTAATGTGTTAATCAGTGAGACTCCCACAGGGTTCAGTATTAATCAGTGAGACTCCCATATGGTTCTGTGTTAATCAGTGAGACTCCCACAGGGTTCAGTATTAATCAGTGAGACTCCCATATGGTGCTGTGTTAATCAGTGAGACTCCCACAGGGTTCAGTGTTAATCAGTGACACTCCCACAGGGCTAAGTGTTAATCAGTGAGACTCCCATATGGTTCAGTGTTAATCAGTGAGACTCCCACAGGGTTCAGTATTAATCAGTGAGACTCCCACAGGGTTCAGTGTTAATCAGTGAGACTCCCATAGGGTTCAGTGTTAATCAGTGAGACTCCCACAGGGTTCAGTGTTAATCAGTGAGACTCCCACAGGGTTCATGTGTTAATCAGTGAGACTCCCATAGGGTTCAGTGTTAATCAGTGAGACTCCCACAGGGTTCAGTGTTAATCAGTGAGACCCCCATAGAGTTCAGTGCTAATCATTGAGACTCCCACAGGGTTGAGTGTTAATCAGTGAGACTCCCATAGGGTTCAGTGTTCATCAGTGAGACTTCCATAGGGTTGAGTGTTAATCAGTGAGACTCCCATAGGGTTCAGTGTTAATCAGTGAGACTCCCACAGGTTTCAGTGTTAATCAGTGAGACTCCCATAGGGTTCAGTGTTAATCAGTGAGACTCCCACAGGGTTCAGTGTTAATCAGTGAGACTCCCACAGGGTTCAGTGTTAATCAGTGACACTCCCACAGGGCTAAGTGTTAATCAGTGAGACTCCCATAGGGTTCAGTGTTAATCACTGGGACTCCCACAGGGTTCAGTGTTAATCAGTGACACTCCCACAGGGCTAAGTGTTAATCAGTGAGACTCCCATAGGGTTGAGTGTTAATCAGTTAGACTCCCACAGGGTTCATTGTTAATCAGTGAAACTCCCATAGAGTTCAGTGTTAATCAGTGAGACTCCCATAGGGTTCAGTCTTAATCAGTGAGACTCCCACAGGGTTCATGTGTTAATCAGTGAGACTCCCACAGGGTTCAGTGTTAATCAGTGAGACTCCCACAGGGCTAAGTGTTAATCAGTGAGACTCCCATAGGGTTCAGTGTTAATCAGTGAGACTCCCACAGGGTTCAGTGTTAATCAGTGAGACTCCCACAGGGTTCAGTATTAATCAGTGAGACTTCCATAGGGTTCATGTGTTAATCAGTGAGACTCCCACAGGGTTCAGTGTTAATCAGTGAGACTCCCACAGGGTTCAGTATTAATCAGTGAGACTCCCATAGGGTTCAGTGTTAATAAGTGAGACTCCCACAGGGTTCATGTGTTAATCAGTGAGACTCCCATAGGGTTCAGTGTTAATCAGTGAGACTCCCACATGGTTCAGTGTTAATCAGTGAGACTCCCACAGGGTTCAGTCTTAATCAGTGAGACTCCCATAGGGTTCATGTGTTAATCAGTGAGACTCCCACAGGGTTCAGTATTAATCAGTGAGACTCCCATATGGTTCTGTGTTAATCAGTGAGACTCCCACAGGGTTCAGTGTTAATCAGTGAGACTCCCACAGGGTTCAGTATTAATCAGTGAGACTCCCATAGGGTTCAGTGTTAATAAGTGAGACTCCCACAGGGTTCATGTGTTAATCAGTGAGACTCCCATAGGGTTCAGTGTTAATCAGTGAGACTCCCACAGGGTTCAGTCTTAATCAGTGAGACTCCCATAGGGTTCAGTGTTAATCAGTGAGACTCCCACAGGGTTCAGTGTTAATCAGTGACACTCCCACAGGGCTAAGTGTTAATCAGTGAGACTCCCACAGGGTTCAGTGTTAATCAGTGAGACTCCCACAGTGTTCAGTGTTAATCAGTGAGACTCCCACAGGGTTCAGTGTTAATCAGTGAGACTCCCATAGGGTTCAGTGTTCATCAGTGAGACTTCCATAGGGTTGAGTGTTATTCAGTGAGACTCCCATAGGGTTCAGTGTTAATCAGTGAGACTCCCACAGGTTTCAGTGTTAATCAGTGAGACTCCCATAGGGTTCAGTGTTAATCAGTGAGACTCCCACAGGGTTCAGTGTTAATCAGTGAGACTCCCACAGGGTTCAGTGTTAATCAGTGACACTCCCACAGGGCTAAGTGTTAATCAGTGAGACTCCCATAGGGTTCAGTGTTAATCACTGGGACTCCCACAGGGTTCAGTGTTAATCAGTGACACTCCCACAGGGCTAAGTGTTAATCAGTGAGACTCCCATAGGGTTGAGTGTTAATCAGTTAGACTCCCACAGGGTTCATTGTTAATCAGTGAAACTCCCATAGAGTTCAGTGTTAATCAGTGAGACTCCCATAGGGTTCAGTCTTAATCAGTGAGACTCCCACAGGGTTCATGTGTTAATCAGTGAGACTCCCACAGGGTTCAGTGTTAATCAGTGAGACTCCCACAGGGCTAAGTGTTAATCAGTGAGACTCCCATAGGGTTCAGTGTTAATCAGTGAGACTCCCACAGGGTTCAGTGTTAATCAGTGAGACTCCCACAGGGTTCAGTATTAATCAGTGAGACTTCCATAGGGTTCATGTGTTAATCAGTGAGACTCCCACAGGGTTCAGTGTTAATCAGTGAGACTCCCACAGGGTTCAGTATTAATCAGTGAGACTCCCATAGGGTTCAGTGTTAATAAGTGAGACTCCCACAGGGTTCATGTGTTAATCAGTGAGACTCCCATAGGGTTCAGTGTTAATCAGTGAGACTCCCACATGGTTCAGTGTTAATCAGTGAGACTCCCACAGGGTTCAGTCTTAATCAGTGAGACTCCCATAGGGTTCATGTGTTAATCAGTGAGACTCCCACAGGGTTCAGTATTAATCAGTGAGACTCCCATATGGTTCTGTGTTAATCAGTGAGACTCCCACAGGGTTCAGTGTTAATCAGTGAGACTCCCACAGGGTTCAGTATTAATCAGTGAGACTCCCATAGGGTTCAGTGTTAATAAGTGAGACTCCCACAGGGTTCATGTGTTAATCAGTGAGACTCCCATAGGGTTCAGTGTTAATCAGTGAGACTCCCACAGGGTTCAGTCTTAATCAGTGAGACTCCCATAGGGTTCAGTGTTAATCAGTGAGACTCCCACAGGGTTCAGTGTTAATCAGTGACACTCCCACAGGGCTAAGTGTTAATCAGTGAGACTCCCACAGGGTTCAGTGTTAATCAGTGAGACTCCCACAGTGTTCAGTGTTAATCAGTGAGACTCCCACAGGGTTCAGTGTTAATCAGTGAGACTCCCACAGGGTTAATTGTTAATCAGTGAGACTCCCACAGGGTTCAGTGTTAATCAGTGAGACTCCCACAGGGTTCATGTGTTAATCAATGAGACTCCCATAGGGTTCTGTGTTAATCAGTGAGACTCCCACAGGGTTCAGTGTTAATCAGTGAGACTCCCATAGAGTTCAGTGTTAATCAGTGAGACTCCCACAGGGTTAAGTGTTAATCAGTGAGACTCCCATAGGGTTCAGTGTTCATCAGTGAGAATCCCATAGGGTTCAGTGTTAATCAGTAAAACTCCCACAGGTTTCAGTGTTAATCAGTGAGGCTCCCATAGGGTTCAGTGTTAATCAGTGAGACTCCCATAGGGTTCAGTATTAATTAGTGAGACTCCCGTAGGGTTCATGTGTTAATCAGTGAGACTCCCACAGGGTTCAGTGTTAATCAGTGAGACCCCCATAGAGTTCAGTGTTAATCAGTGAGACTCCCACAGGGTTCAGTGTTAATCAGTGAGACTCCCATAGGGTTCAGTGTTCATCAGTGAGACTCCCATAGGGTTCAGTGTTAATCAGTGAGACTCCCACAGGTTTCAGTGTTAATCAGTGAGACTCCCACAGGGTTCAGTGTTAATCAGTGAGACTCCCATAGGGTTAATGTGTTAATCAGTGAGACTTCCACAGGGTTCATGTGTTAATCAGTGAGACTCCCACAGGGTTCAGTGTTAATCAGTGAGACTCCCACAGGGTTCAGTCTTAATCAGTGAGACTCCCACAGGGTTCAGTGTTAATCAGTGAGACTCCCACAGGGTTCAGTGTTAATCAGTGAGACTCCCATAGGGTTCAGTGTTAATCACTGGGACTCCCACAGGGTTCAGTGTTAATCAGTGACACTCCCACAGGGCTAAGTGTTAATCAGTGAGACTCCCACTGGGTTCATGTGTTAATCAATGAGACTCCCATAGGGTTCTGTGTGAATCAGTGAGACTCCCACAGGGTTCAGTGTTAATCAGTGAGACCCCCATAGAGTTCAGTCTTAATCAGTGAGACTCCCACAGGGTTCATGTGTTAATCAGTGAGACTCCCACAGGGTTCAGTGTTAATCAGTGAGACTCCCACAGGGCTAAGTGTTAATCAGTGAGACTCCCATAGGGTTCAGTGTTAATCAGTGAGACTCCCATAGGGTTCAGTATTAATTAGTGAGACTCCCATAGGGTTCATGTGTTAATCAGTGAGACTCCCACAGGGTTCAGTGTTAATCAGTGAGACCCCCATAGAGTTCAGTGTTAATCAGTGAGACTCCCACAGGGTTCAGTGTTAATCAGTGAGACTCCCATAGGGTTCAGGGTTAATCAGTGAGACTCCCATAGGGTTCAGTGTTAATCAGTGAGACTCCCACAGGGTTCAGTCTTAATCAGTGAGACTCCCACAGGGTTCAGTGTTAATCAGTGAGACTCCCATAGGGTTCAGTGTTAATCAGTGAGACTCCCACAGGGTTCAGTGTTAATCAGTGAGACTCCCATTGGGTTCAGTGTTAATCAGTAAGACTCCCACAGGGCTAAGTTTTAATCAGTGAGACTCCCATAGGGTTCAGTGTTAATCAGTGAGACTCCCACAGGGTTCAGTGTTAATCAGTGAGACTCCCACAGGGTTCAGTCTTAATCAGTGAGACTCCCATAGGGTTCAGTATTAATCAGTGAGACTCCCATAGGGTTCATGTGTTAATCAGTGAGACTCCCACAGGGTTCAGTGTTAATCAGTGACACTCCCACAGGGCTAAGTGTTAATCAGTGAGACTCCCACAGGGTTCAGTGTTAATCAGTGAGACTCCCACAGGGTTCAGTGTTAATCAGTGAGACTCCCACAGAGTTCAGTGTTAATCAGTGAGACTCCCACAGGGTTAATTGTTAATCAGTGAGACTCCCATAGGGTTCAGTGTTAATCAGTGAGACTCCCACAGGGTTCAGTGTTAATCAGTGAGACTCCCACAGGGTTCATGTGTTAATCAATGAGACTCCCATAGGGTTCTGTGTTAATCAGTGAGACTCCTACAGGGTTCAGTGTTAATCAGTGAGACCCCCATAGAGTTCAGTGTTAATCAGTGAGACTCCCACAGGGTTCAGTGTTAATCAGTGAGACTCCCATAGGGTTCAGTGTTCATCAGTGAGACTCCCATAGGGTTCAGTTTTAATCAGTGAGACTCCCACAGGTTTCAGTGTTAATCAGTGAGACTCCCATAGGGTTCAGTGTTAAACAGTGAGACTCCCATAGGGTTCAGTATTAATTAGTGAGACTCCCATAGGGTTCATGTGTTAATCAGTGAGACTCCCACAGGGTTCAGTGTTAATCAGTGAGACCCCCATAGAGTTCAGTGTTAATCAGTGAGGCTCCCACAGGGTTCAGTGTTAATCAGTGAGACTCCCATAGGGTTCAGTGTGCATCAGTGAGACTCCCATATGGTTCAGTGTTAATCAGTGAGACTCCTACAGGTTTCAGTGTTAATCAGTGAAACTCCCACAGGGTTCAGTGTTAATCAGTGAGACTCCCACAGGGCTAAGTTTTAATCATTGAGACTCCCATAGGGTTCAGTGTTAATCAGTGAGACTCCCACAGGGTTCAGTGTTAATCAGTGAGACTCCCACCGGGTTCAGTCTTAATCAGTGAGACTCCCATAGGGTTCAGTATTAATCAGTGAGACTCCCATAGGGTTCATGTGTTAATCAGTGAGACTCCCACAGGGTTCAGTGTTAATCAGTGACACTCCCACAGGGCTAAGTGTTAATCAGTGAGACTCCCACAGGGTTCAGTGTTAATCAGTGAGACTCCCACAGGGTTCAGTGTTAATCAGTGAGACTCCCACAGGGTTCAGTGTTAATCAGTGAGACTCCCACAGGGTTAATTGTTAATCAGTAAGACTCCCATAGGGTTCAGTGTTAATCAGTGAGACTCCCACAGGGTTCAGTGTTAATCAGTGAGACTCCCACAGGGTTCATGTGTTAATCATTGAGACTCCCATAGGGTTCTGTGTTAATCAGTGAGACTCCCACAGGGTTCAGTGTTAATCAGTGAGACCCCCATAGAGTTCAGTGTTAATCAGTAAGACTCCCACAGGGTTCAGTGTTAATCAGTGAGACTCCCATAGGGTTCAGTGTTCATCAGTGAGACTCCCATAGGGTTCAGTGTTAATCAGTGAGACTCCCACAGGTTTCAGTGTTAATCAGTGAGACTCCCAGAGGGTTCAGTGTTAATCAGTGAGACTCCCATAGGGTTCAGTATTAATTAGTGAGACTCCCATAGGGTTCATGTGTTAATCAGTGAGACTCCCACAGGGTTCAGTGTTAATCAGTGAGACCCCCATAGAGTTCAGTGTTAATCAGTGAGACTCCCACAGGGTTCAGTGTTAATCCGTGAGACTCCCATAGGGTTCAGTGTTCATCAGTGAGACTCCCATAGGGTTCAGTGTTAATCAGTGAGACTCCCACAGGGTTCATTGTTAATCAGTGAGACTCCCACAGGGTTCAGTGTTAATCAGTGACACTCCCACAGGGCTAAGTGTTAATCAGTGAGACTCCCATAGGGTTCAGTGTTAATCAGTGTGACTCCCACAGGGTTCATTGTTAATCAGTGAGACTCCCATAGAGTTCAGTGTTAATCAGTGAGACTCCCATAGGGTTCAGTCTTAATCAGTGAGACTCCCACAGGGTTCAGTGTTAATCAGTGAGACCCCCATAGAGTTCAGTGTTAATCAGTGAGACTCCCACAGGGTTCAGTGTTAATCAGTGAGACTCCCATAGGGTTCAGTGTTCATCAGTGAGACTCCCATAGGGTTCAGTGTTAATCAGTGAGACTCCCACAGGTTTCAGTGTTAATCAGTGAGACTCCCAGAGGGTTCAGTGTTAATCAGTGAGACTCCCATAGGGTTCAGTATTAATTAGTGAGACTCCCATAGGGTTCATGTGTTAATCAGTGAGACTCCCACAGGGTTCAGTGTTAATCAGTGAGACCCCCATAGAGTTCAGTGTTAATCAGTGAGACTCCCACAGGGTTCAGTGTTAATCCGTGAGACTCCCATAGGGTTCAGTGTTCATCAGTGAGACTCCCATAGGGTTCAGTGTTAATCAGTGAGACTCCCACAGGGTCCATTGTTAATCAGTGAGACTCCCACAGGGTTCAGTGTTAATCAGTGACACTCCCACAGGGCTAAGTGTTAATCAGTGAGACTCCCATAGGGTTCAGTGTTAATCAGTGTGACTCCCACAGGGTTCATTGTTAATCAGTGAGACTCCCATAGAGTTCAGTGTTAATCAGTGAGACTCCCATAGGGTTCAGTCTTAATCAGTGAGGCTCCCACAGGGTTCAGTGTTAATCAGTGAGACCCCCATAGAGTTCAGTGTTAATCAGTGAGACTCCCACAGGGTTCAGTGTTAATCAGTGAGACTCCCATAGGGCTCAGTGTTAATCAGTGAGACTCCCATAGGGTTCAGTATTATTCAGTGAGACTCCCATAGGGTTCATGTGTTAATCAGTGAGACTCCCACAGGGTTCAGTGTTAATCAGTGAGACTCCCACAGGGCTAAGTGTTCATCAGTGAGACTCCCACAGGGTTCATGTGTTAATCAATGAGACTCCCATAGGGTTCTGTGTTAATCAGTGAGACTCCCACAGGGTTCAGTGTTAATCAGTGAGACCCCCATAGAGTTCAGTGTTAATCAGTGAGACTCCCACAGGGTTCAGTGTTAATCAGTGAGACTCCCATAGGGTTCAGTGTTCATCAGTGAGAATCCCATAGGGTTCAGTGTTAATCAGTGAGACTCCCACAGGTTTCAGTGTTAATCAGTTAGGCTCCCATAGGGTTCAGTGTTAATCAGTGAGACTCCCATAGGGTTCAGTATTAATTAGTGAGACTCCCGTAGGGTTCATGTGTTAATCAGTGAGACTCCCACAGGGTTCAGTGTTCATCAGTGAGACTCCCATAGGGTTCAGTGTTAATCAGTGAGACTCCCACAGGTTTCAGTGCTAATCAGTGAGACTCCCACAGGGTTCAGTGTTAATCAGTGAGACTCCCATAGGGTTCATGGGTTAATCAGTGAGACTTCCACAGGGTTCATGTGTTAATCAGTGAGACTCCCACAGGGTTCAGTGTTAATCAGTGAGACTCCCACAGGGTTCAGTCTTAATCAGTGAGACTCCCACAGGGTTCAGTGTTAATCAGTGAGACTCCCACAGGGTTCAGTGTTAATCAGTGAGACTCCCACAGGGTTAATTGTTAATCAGTGAGACTCCCATAGGGTTCAGTGTTAATCAGTGAGACTCCCACAGGGTTTAGTGTTAATCAGTGAGACTCCCACAGGGTTCATGTGTTAATCAATGAGACTCCCATAGGGTTCTGTGTGAATCAGTGAGACTCCCATAGGGTTCAGTGTTAATCAGTGTGACTCCCACAGGGTTCATTGTTAATCAGTGAGACTCCCATAGAGTTCAGTGTTAATCAGTGAGACTCCCATAGGGTTCAGTCTTAATCAGTGAGGCTCCCACAGGGTTCAGTGTTAATCAGTGAGACCCCCATAGAGTTCAGTGTTAATCAGTGAGACTCCCACAGGGTTCAGTGTTAATCAGTGAGACTCCCATAGGGCTCAGTGTTAATCAGTGAGACTCCCATAGGGTTCAGTATTATTCAGTGAGACTCCCATAGGGTTCATGTGTTAATCAGTGAGACTCCCACAGGGTTCAGTGTTAATCAGTGAGACTCCCACAGGGCTAAGTGTTCATCAGTGAGACTCCCACAGGGTTCATGTGTTAATCAATGAGACTCCCATAGGGTTCTGTGTTAATCAGTGAGACTCCCACAGGGTTCAGTGTTAATCAGTGAGACTCCCATAGGGTTCAGTGTTCATCAGTGAGAATCCCATAGGGTTCAGTGTTAATCAGTGAGACTCCCACAGGTTTCAGTGTTAATCAGTGAGGCTCCCATAGGGTTCAGTGTTAATCAGTGAGACTCCCATAGGGTTCAGTATTAATTAGTGAGACTCCCGTAGGGTTCATGTGTTAATCAGTGAGACTCCCACAGGGTTCAGTGTTCATCAATGAGACTCCCATAGGGTTCAGTGTTAATCAGTGAGACTCCCACAGGTTTCAGTGCTAATCAGTGAGACTCCCACAGGGTTCAGTGTTAATCAGTGAGACTCCCATAGGGTTCATGTGTTAATCAGTGAGACTTCCACAGGGTTCATGTGTTAATCAGTGAGACTCCCACAGGGTTCAGTGTTAATCAGTGAGACTCCCACAGGGTTCAGTCTTAATCAGTGAGACTCCCACAGGGTTCAGTGTTAATCAGTGAGACTCCCACAGGGTTCAGTGTTAATCAGTGAGACTCCCACAGGGTTAATTGTTAATCAGTGAGACTCCCATAGGGTTCAGTGTTAATCAGTGAGACTCCCACAGGGTTTAGTGTTAATCAGTGAGACTCCCACAGGGTTCATGTGTTAATCAATGAGACTCCCATAGGGTTCTGTGTGAATCAGTGAGACTCCCACAGGGTTCAGTGTTAATCAGTGAGACCCCCATAGAGTTCAGTGTTAATAAGTGAGACTCCCATAGGGTTCAGTGTTCATCAGTGAGACTCCCATAGGGTTCAGTGTTAATCAGTGAGACTCCCACAGGTTTCAGTGTTAATCAGTGAGACTCCCATAGGGTTCAGTGTTAATCAGTGAGACTCCCATAGGGTTCAGTATTAATTAGTGAGACTCCCATAGGGTTCATGTGTTAATCAGTGAGACTCCCACAGGGTTCAGTGTTAATCAGTGAGACCCCCATAGAGTTCAGTGTTAATCAGTGAGACTCCCACAGGGTTCAGTGTTAATCAGTGAGACTCCCATAGGGTTCAGTGTTCATCAGTGAGACTCCCATAGGGTTCAGTGTTAATCAGTGAGACTCCCACAGGGTTCAGTCTTAATCAGTGAGACTCCCACAGGGTTCAGTGTTAATCAGTGAGACTCCCATAGGGTTCAGTGTTAATCCGTGAGACTCCCACAGGGTTCAGTGTTAATCAGTGAGACTCCCATTGGGTTCAGTGTTAATCAGTGAGACTCCCACAGGGTTCAGTGTTAATCAGTGAGACTCCCACAGGGCTAAGTTTTAATCAGTGAGACTCCCATAGGGTTCAGTGTTAATCAGTGAGACTCCCACAGGGTTCAGTGTTAATCAGTGAGACTCCCACAGGGTTCAGTCTTAATCAGTGAGACTCCCATAGGGTTCAGTATTAATCAGTGAGACTCCCATAGGGTTCATGTGTCAATCAGTGAGACTCCCACAGGGTTCAGTGTTAATCAGTGACACGCCCACAGGGCTAAGTGTTAATCAGTGAGACTCCCACAGGGTTCAGTGTTAATCAGTGAGACTCCCACAGGGTTCAGTGTTAATCAGTGAGACTCCCACAGAGTTCAGTGTTAATCAGTGAGACTCCCACAGGGTTAATTGTTAATCAGTGGGACTCCCATAGGGTTCAGTGTTAATCAGTGAGACTCCCACAGGGTTCAGTGTTAATCAGTGAGACTCCCACAGGGTTCATGTGTTAATCAATGAGACTCCCATAGGGTTCTGTGTTAATCAGTGAGACTCCCACAGGGTTCAGTGTTAATCAGTGAGACCCCCATAGAGTTCAGTGTTAATCAGTGAGACTCCCACAGGGTTCAGTGTTAATCAGTGAGACTCCCATAGGGTTCAGTGTTCATCAGTGAGACTCCCATAGGCTTCAGTGTTAATCAGTGAGACTCCCACAGGTTTCAGTGTTAATCAGTGAGACTCCCATAGGGTTCAGTGTTAATCAGTGAGACTCCCATAGGGTTCAGTATTAATTAGTGAGACTCCCATAGGGTTCATGTGTTAATCAGTGAGACTCCCACAGGGTTCAGTGTTAATCAGTGAGACCCCCATAGAGTTCAGTGTTAATCAGTGAGGCTCCCACAGGGTTCAGTGTTAATCAGTAAGACTCCCATAGGGTTCAGTGTGCATCAGTGAGACTCCCATAGGGTTCAGTGTTAATCAGTGAGACTCCTACAGGTTTCAGTGTTAATCAGTGAAACTCCCACAGGGTTCAGTGTTAATCAGTGAGACTCCCACAGGGCTAAGTTTTCATCATTGAGACTCCCATAGGGTTCAGTGTTAACAGTGAGACTCCCACAGGGTTCAGTGTTAATCAGTGAGACTCCCACCGGGTTCAGTCTTAATCAGTGAGACTCCCATAGGGTTCAGTATTAATCAGTGAGACTCCCATAGGGTTCATGTGTTAATCAGTGAGACTCCCACAGGGTTCAGTGTTAATCAGTGACTCCCACAGGGTTCAGTGTTAATCAGTGAGACTCCCACAGGGTTAATTGTTAATCAGTAAGACTCCCATAGGGTTCAGTGTTAATCAGTGAGACTCCCACAGGGTTCAGTGTTAATCAGTGAGACTCCCACAGGGTTCATGTGTTAATCATTGAGACTCCCATAGGGTTCTGTGTTAATCAGTGAGACTCCCACAGGGTTCAGTGTTAATCAGTGAGACCCCCATAGAGTTCAGTGTTAATCAGTGAGACTCCCACAGGGTTCAGTGTTAATCAGTGAGACTCCCATAGGGTTCAGTGTTCATCAGTGAGACTCCCATAGGGTTCAGTGTTAATCAGTGAGACTCCCACAGGTTTCAGTGTTAATCAGTGAGACTCCCAGAGGGTGCAGTGTTAATCAGTGAGACTCCCATAGGGTTCAGTATTAATTAGTGAGACTCCCATAGGGTTCATGTGTTAATCAGTGAGACTCCCACAGGGTTCAGTGTTAATCAGTGAGACCCCCATAGAGTTCAGTGTTAATCAGTGAGACTCCCACAGGGTTCAGTGTTAATCCGTGAGACTCCCATAGGGTTCAGTGTTCATCAGTGAGACTCCCATAGGGTTCAGTGTTAATCAGTGAGACTCCCACAGGGTTCATTGTTAATCAGTGAGACTCCCACAGGGTTCAGTGTTAATCAGTGACACTCCCACAGGGCTAAGTGTTAATCAGTGAGACTCCCATAGGGTTCAGTGTTAATCAGTGTGACTCCCACAGGGTTCATTGTTAATCAGTGAGACTCCCATAGAGTTCAGTGTTAATCAGTGAGACTCCCATAGGGTTCAGTCTTAATCAGTGAGACTCCCACAGGGTTCAGTGTTAATCAGTGAGACCCCCATAGAGTTCAGTGTTAATCAGTGAGACTCCCACAGGGTTCAGTGTTAATCAGTGAGACTCCCATAGGGCTCAGTGTTAATCAGTGAGACTCCCATAGGGTTCAGTATTATTCAGTGAGACTCCCATAGGGTTCATGTGTTAATCAGTGAGACTCCCACAGGGTTCAGTGTTAATCATTGAGACTCCCACAGGGCTAAGTGTTCATCAGTGAGACTCCCATAGGGTTCAGTGTTAATCAGTGAGACTCCCACAGGGTCCAGTATTAATCAGTGAGACTCCCACAGGGTTCAATCTTAATCAGTGAGACTCCCACAGGGTTCAGTGTTAATCAGTGAGACTCCCACAGGGTTCAGTGTTAATCATTGAGACTCCCACAGGGTTCAGTGTTAATCAGTGAGACTCCCACAGGGTTAATTGTTAATCAGTGAGACTCCCATAGGGTTCAGTGTTAATCAGTGAGACTCCCACAGGGTTCAGTGTTAATCAGTGAGACTCCCACAGGGTTCATGTGTTAATCAATGAGACTCCCATAGGGTTCTGTGTTAATCAGTGAGACTCCCACAGGGTTCAGTGTTAATCAGTGAGACCCCCATAGAGTTCAGTGTTAATCAGTGAGACTCCCACAGGGTTCAGTGTTAATCAGTGAGACTCCCATAGGGTGCATTGTTCATCAGTGAGACTCCCATAGGGTTCAGTGTTAATCAGTGAGACTCCCACAGGTTTCAGTGTTAATCAGTGAGACTCCCATAGGGTTCAGTGTTAATCAGTGAGACTCCCATAGGGTTCAGTATTAATTAGTGAGACTCCCATAGGGTTAATGTGTTAATCAGTGAGACTCCCACAGGGTTCAGTGTTAATCAGTGAGACCCCCATAGAGTTCAGTGTTAATCAGTGAGACTCCCACAGGGTTCAGTGTTAATCAGTGAGACTCCCATAGGGTTCAGTGTTCATCAGTGAGACTCCCATAGGGTTCAGTGTTAATCAGTGAGACTCCCACAGGTTTCAGTGTTAATCAGTGAGACTCCCCTAGGGTTCAGTGTTAATCAGTGAGACTCCCACAGGGTTCAGTGTTAATCAGTGACACTCCCACAGGGCTAAGTGTTAATCAGTGAGACTCCCATAGGGTTCAGTGTTAATCAGTGAGACTCCCACAGAGTTCAGTGTTAATCAGTGAGACTCCCACAGGGTTCATTGTTAATCAGTGAGACTCACATAGAGTTCAGTGTTAATCAGTGAGACTCCCATAGGGTTCAGTCTTAATCAGTGAGACTCCCACAGGGTTCAGTGTTAATCAGTGAGACCCCCATAGAGTTCAGTGTTAATCAGTGAGACTCCCACAGGGTTCAGTATTATTCAGTGAGACTCCCATAGGGTTCATGTGTTAATCAGTGAGACTCCCACAGGGTTCAGTGTTAATCAGTGAGACTCCCACAGGGCTAAGTGTTCATCAGTGAGACTCCCACAGGGTTCATGTGTTAATCAATGAGACTCCCATAGGGTTCTGTGTTAATCAGTGAGACTCCCACAGGGTTCAGTGTTAATCAGTGAGACCCCCATAGAGTTCAGTGTTAATCAGTGAGACTCCCACAGGGTTCAGTGTTAATCAGTGAGACTCCCATAGGGTTCAGTGTTCATCAGTGAGAATCCCATAGGGTTCAGTGTTAATCAGTGAGACTCCCACAGGTTTCAGTGTTAATCAGTGAGGCTCCCATAGGGTTCAGTGTTAATCAGTGAGACTCCCATAGGGTTCAGTATTAATTAGTGAGACTCCCGTAGGGTTCATGTGTTAATCAGTGAGACTCCCACAGGGTTCAGTGTTCATCAATGAGACTCCCATAGGGTTCAGTGTTAATCAGTGAGACTCCCACAGGTTTCAGTGCTAATCAGTGAGACTCCCACAGGGTTCAGTGTTAATCAGTGAGACTCCCATAGGGTTCATGTGTTAATCAGTGAGACTTCCACAGGGTTCATGTGTTAATCAGTGAGACTCCCACAGGGTTCAGTGTTAATCAGTGAGACTCCCACAGGGTTCAGTCTTAATCAGTGAGACTCCCACAGGGTTCAGTGTTAATCAGTGAGACTCCCACAGGGTTCAGTGTTAATCAGTGAGACTCCCACAGGGTTAATTGTTAATCAGTGAGACTCCCATAGGGTTCAGTGTTAATCAGTGAGACTCCCACAGGGTTTAGTGTTAATCAGTGAGACTCCCACAGGGTTCATGTGTTAATCAATGAGACTCCCATAGGGTTCTGTGTGAATCAGTGAGACTCCCACAGGGTTCAGTGTTAATCAGTGAGACCCCCATAGAGTTCAGTGTTAATAAGTGAGACTCCCATAGGGTTCAGTGTTCATCAGTGAGACTCCCATAGGGTTCAGTGTTAATCAGTGAGACTCCCACAGGTTTCAGTGTTAATCAGTGAGACTCCCATAGGGTTCAGTGTTAATCAGTGAGACTCCCATAGGGTTCAGTATTAATTAGTGAGACTCCCATAGGGTTCATGTGTTAATCAGTGAGACTCCCACAGGGTTCAGTGTTAATCAGTGAGACCCCCATAGAGTTCAGTGTTAATCAGTGAGACTCCCACAGGGTTCAGTGTTAATCAGTGAGACTCCCATAGGGTTCAGTGTTCATCAGTGAGACTCCCATAGGGTTCAGTGTTAATCAGTGAGACTCCCACAGGGTTCAGTCTTAATCAGTGAGACTCCCACAGGGTTCAGTGTTAATCAGTGAGACTCCCATAGGGTTCAGTGTTAATCCGTGAGACTCCCACAGGGTTCAGTGTTAATCAGTGAGACTCCCATTGGGTTCAGTGTTAATCAGTGAGACTCCCACAGGGTTCAGTGTTAATCAGTGAGACTCCCACAGGGCTAAGTTTTAATCAGTGAGACTCCCATAGGGTTCAGTGTTAATCAGTGAGACTCCCACAGGGTTCAGTGTTAATCAGTGAGACTCCCACAGGGTTCAGTCTTAATCAGTGAGACTCCCATAGGGTTCAGTATTAATCAGTGAGACTCCCATAGGGTTCATGTGTTAATCAGTGAGACTCCCACAGGGTTCAGTGTTAATCAGTGACACTCCCACAGGGCTAAGTGTTAATCAGTGAGACTCCCACAGGGTTCAGTGTTAATCAGTGAGACTCCCACAGGGTTCAGTGTTAATCAGTGAGACTCCCACAGAGTTCAGTGTTAATCAGTGAGACTCCCACAGGGTTAATTGTTAATCAGTGGGACTCCCATAGGGTTCAGTGTTAATCAGTGAGACTCCCACAGGGTTCAGTGTTAATCAGTGAGACTCCCACAGGGTTCATGTGTTAATCAATGAGACTCCCATAGGGTTCTGTGTTAATCAGTGAGACTCCCACAGGGTTCAGTGTTAATCAGTGAGACCCCCATAGAGTTCAGTGTTAATCAGTGAGACTCCCACAGGGTTCAGTGTTAATCAGTGAGACTCCCATAGGGTTCAGTGTTCATCAGTGAGACTCCCATAGGCTTCAGTGTTAATCAGTGAGACTCCCACAGGTTTCAGTGTTAATCAGTGAGACTCCCATAGGGTTCAGTGTTAATCAGTGAGACTCCCATAGGGTTCAGTATTAATTAGTGAGACTCCCATAGGGTTCATGTGTTAATCAGTGAGACTCCCACAGGGTTCAGTGTTAATCAGTGAGACCCCCATAGAGTTCAGTGTTAATCAGTGAGGCTCCCACAGGGTTCAGTGTTAATCAGTAAGACTCCCATAGGGTTCAGTGTGCATCAGTGAGACTCCCATAGGGTTCAGTGTTAATCAGTGAGACTCCTACAGGTTTCAGTGTTAATCAGTGAAACTCCCACAGGGTTCAGTGTTAATCAGTGAGACTCCCACAGGGCTAAGTTTTCATCATTGAGACTCCCATAGGGTTCAGTGTTAACAGTGAGACTCCCACAGGGTTCAGTGTTAATCAGTGAGACTCCCACCGGGTTCAGTCTTAATCAGTGAGACTCCCATAGGGTTCAGTATTAATCAGTGAGACTCCCATAGGGTTCATGTGTTAATCAGTGAGACTCCCACAGGGTTCAGTGTTAATCAGTGACTCCCACAGGGTTCAGTGTTAATCAGTGAGACTCCCACAGGGTTAATTGTTAATCAGTAAGACTCCCATAGGGTTCAGTGTTAATCAGTGAGACTCCCACAGGGTTCAGTGTTAATCAGTGAGACTCCCACAGGGTTCATGTGTTAATCATTGAGACTCCCATAGGGTTCTGTGTTAATCAGTGAGACTCCCACAGGGTTCAGTGTTAATCAGTGAGACCCCCATAGAGTTCAGTGTTAATCAGTGAGACTCCCACAGGGTTCAGTGTTAATCAGTGAGACTCCCATAGGGTTCAGTGTTCATCAGTGAGACTCCCATAGGGTTCAGTGTTAATCAGTGAGACTCCCACAGGTTTCAGTGTTAATCAGTGAGACTCCCAGAGGGTGCAGTGTTAATCAGTGAGACTCCCATAGGGTTCAGTATTAATTAGTGAGACTCCCATAGGGTTCATGTGTTATTCAGTGAGACTCCCACAGGGTTCAGTGTTAATCAGTGAGACCCCCATAGAGTTCAGTGTTAATCAGTGAGACTCCCACAGGGTTCAGTGTTAATCCGTGAGACTCCCATAGGGTTCAGTGTTCATCAGTGAGACTCCCATAGGGTTCAGTGTTAATCAGTGAGACTCCCACAGGGTTCATTGTTAATCAGTGAGACTCCCACAGGGTTCAGTGTTAATCAGTGACACTCCCACAGGGCTAAGTGTTAATCAGTGAGACTCCCATAGGGTTCAGTGTTAATCAGTGTGACTCCCACAGGGTTCATTGTTAATCAGTGAGACTCCCATAGAGTTCAGTGTTAATCAGTGAGACTCCCATAGGGTTCAGTCTTAATCAGTGAGACTCCCACAGGGTTCAGTGTTAATCAGTGAGACCCCCATAGAGTTCAGTGTTAATCAGTGAGACTCCCACAGGGTTCAGTGTTAATCAGTGAGACTCCCATAGGGCTCAGTGTTAATCAGTGAGACTCCCATAGGGTTCAGTATTATTCAGTGAGACTCCCATAGGGTTCATGTGTTAATCAGTGAGACTCCCACAGGGTTCAGTGTTAATCATTGAGACTCCCACAGGGCTAAGTGTTCATCAGTGAGACTCCCATAGGGTTCAGTGTTAATCAGTGAGACTCCCACAGGGTCCAGTATTAATCAGTGAGACTCCCACAGGGTTCAATCTTAATCAGTGAGACTCCCACAGGGTTCAGTGTTAATCAGTGAGACTCCCACAGGGTTCAGTGTTAATCATTGAGACTCCCACAGGGTTCAGTGTTAATCAGTGAGACTCCCACAGGGTTAATTGTTAATCAGTGAGACTCCCATAGGGTTCAGTGTTAATCAGTGAGACTCCCACAGGGTTCAGTGTTAATCAGTGAGACTCCCACAGGGTTCATGTGTTAATCAATGAGACTCCCATAGGGTTCTGTGTTAATCAGTGAGACTCCCACAGGGTTCAGTGTTAATCAGTGAGACCCCCATAGAGTTCAGTGTTAATCAGTGAGACTCCCACAGGGTTCAGTGTTAATCAGTGAGACTCCCATAGGGTGCATTGTTCATCAGTGAGACTCCCATAGGGTTCAGTGTTAATCAGTGAGACTCCCACAGGTTTCAGTGTTAATCAGTGAGACTCCCATAGGGTTCAGTGTTAATCAGTGAGACTCCCATAGGGTTCAGTATTAATTAGTGAGACTCCCATAGGGTTAATGTGTTAATCAGTGAGACTCCCACAGGGTTCAGTGTTAATCAGTGAGACCCCCATAGAGTTCAGTGTTAATCAGTGAGACTCCCACAGGGTTCAGTGTTAATCAGTGAGACTCCCATAGGGTTCAGTGTTCATCAGTGAGACTCCCATAGGGTTCAGTGTTAATCAGTGAGACTCCCACAGGTTTCAGTGTTAATCAGTGAGACTCCCCTAGGGTTCAGTGTTAATCAGTGAGACTCCCACAGGGTTCAGTGTTAATCAGTGACACTCCCACAGGGCTAAGTGTTAATCAGTGAGACTCCCATAGGGTTCAGTGTTAATCAGTGAGACTCCCACAGAGTTCAGTGTTAATCAGTGAGACTCCCACAGGGTTCATTGTTAATCAGTGAGACTCACATAGAGTTCAGTGTTAATCAGTGAGACTCCCATAGGGTTCAGTCTTAATCAGTGAGACTCCCACAGGGTTCAGTGTTAATCAGTGAGACCCCCATAGAGTTCAGTGTTAATCAGTGAGACTCCCACAGGGTTCAGTGTTAATCAGTGAGACTCCCATAGGGCTCAGTGTTAATCAGTGAGACTCCCACAGGGTTCAGTGTTAATCAGTGAGACTCCCATAGGGTTCAGTCTTCATCAGTGAGACTCCCATAGGGTTCAGTGTTAATAAGTGAGACTCCCACAGGTTTCAGTGTTAATCAGTGAGACTCCCATAGGGTTCAGTGTTAATCAGTGAGACTCCCACAGGGTTCAGTGTTAATCAGTGACACTCCCACAGGGCTAAGTGTTAATCAGTGAGACTCCCATAGGGTTCAGTGTTAATCAGTGAGACTCCCACAGAGTTCAGTGTTAATCAGTGAGACTCCCACAGGGTTCATTGTTAATCAGTGAGACTCCCATAGAGTTCAGTGTTAATCAGTGAGACTCCCATAGGGTTCAGTCTTAATCAGTGAGACTCCCACAGGGTTCAGTGTGAATCAGTGAGACCCCCATAGAGTTCAGTGTTAATCAGTGAGACTCCCACAGGGTTCAGTGTTAATCAGTGAGACTCCCATAGGGCTCAGTGTTAATCAGTGAGACTCCCATAGGGTTCAGTATTATTCAGTGAGACTCCCATAGGGTTCATGTGTTAATCAGTGAGACTCCCACAGGGTTCAGTGTTAATCAGTGAGACTCCCACAGGGCTAAGTGTTCATCAGTGAGACTCCCATAGGGTTCAGTGATAATCAGTGAGAGTCCCAAAGGGTCCAGTGTTTATCAGTGAGACTCCCACAGGGTTCAGTCTTAATCAGTGAGACTCCCACAGGGTTCAGTGTTAATCAGTGAGACTCCCACAGGTTTCAGTGTTAATCAGTGAGACTCCCACAGGGTTCAGTGTTAATCAGTGAGACTCCCACAGGGTTAATTGTTAATCAGTGAGACTCCCATAGGGTTCAGTGTTAATCAGTGAGACTCCCACAGGGTTCAGTATTAATCAGTGAGACTCCCACAGGGTTCATGTGTTAATCAATGAGACTCCCATAGGGTTCTTTGTTAATCAGTGAGACTCCCACAGGGTTCAGTGTTAATCAGTGAGACCCCCATAGAGTTCAGTGTTAATCAGTGAGACTCCCACAGGGTTCAGTGTTAATCAGTGAGACTCCCACAGATTTCAGTGTTAATCAGTTAGACTCCCATAGGGTTCAGTGTTAATCAGTGAGACTCCCATAGGGTTCAGTATTAATTAGTGAGACTCCCATAGGGTTCATGTGTTAATCAGTGAGACTCCCACAGGGTTCAGTGTTAATCAGTGAGACTCCCACAGGGCTAAGTGTTAATCAGTGAGACTCCCATAGGATTCAGTGTTAATCAGTGAGACTCCCACAGGGTTCAGTGTTAATCAGTGAGACTCCCACAGGGTTCAGTGTTAATCAGTGAGACTCCCACAGGGTTCAGTGTTAATCAGTGAGACTCCCACAGGGTTCAGTGTTAATCAGTGAGACTCCCACAGGGTTCAGTGTTAATCAGTGAGACTCCCACAGGGTTCAGTGTTAATCAGTGAGACTCCCACAGGGTTAAGTGTTAATCAGTGAGACTCCCATAGGGTTCAGTCTTAATCAGTGAGACTCCAATAGGGATCAGTATTAATCAGTGAGACTCCCATAGGGTTCATGTGTTAATCAGTGAGACTCCCACAGGGTTCAGTGTTAATCATTGACACTCCCACAGGGCTAAGTGTTAATCAGTGAGACTCCCATAGGGTTCAGTGTTAATCAGTGAGACTCCCACAGGGTTCAGTCTTAATCAGTGAGACTCCCACAGGGTTCAGTGTTAATCAGTGAGACTCCCATAGGGTTCAGTGTTAATCAGTGAGACTCCCACAGGGTTCAGTGTTAATCATTGAGACTCCCACAGGGTTCATTGTTAATCAGTGAGACTCCCATAGGGTTCAGTGTAAATCAGTGAGACTCCCACAGGGTTCAGTGTTAATCAGTGAGACTCCCATAGGGTTCAGTGATAATCAGTGAGACTCCCAAAGGGTCCAGTGTTTATCAGTGAGACTCCCACAGGGTTCAGTCTTAATCAGTGAGACTCCCACAGGGTTCAGTGTTAATCAGTGAGACTCCCACAGGTTTCAGTGTTAATCAGTGAGACTCCCACAGGGTTCAGTGTTAATCAGTGAGACTCCCACAGGGTTAATTGTTAATCAGTGAGACTCCCATAGGGTTCAGTGTTAATCAGTGAGACTCCCACAGGGTTCAGTATTAATCAGTGAGACTCCCACAGGGTTCATGTGTTAATCAATGAGACTCCCATAGGGTTCTTTGTTAATCAGTGAGACTCCCACAGGGTTCAGTGTTAATCAGTGAGACCCCCATAGAGTTCAGTGTTAATCAGTGAGACTCCCACAGGGTTCAGTGTTAATCAGTGAGACTCCCACAGATTTCAGTGTTAATCAGTTAGACTCCCATAGGGTTCAGTGTTAATCAGTGAGACTCCCATAGGGTTCAGTATTAATTAGTGAGACTCCCATAGGGTTCATGTGTTAATCAGTGAGACTCCCACAGGGTTCAGTGTTAATCAGTGAGACTCCCACAGGGCTAAGTGTTAATCAGTGAGACTCCCATAGGATTCAGTGTTAATCAGTGAGACTCCCACAGGGTTCAGTGTTAATCAGTGAGACTCCCACAGGGTTCAGTGTTAATCAGTGAGACTCCCACAGGGTTCAGTGTTAATCAGTGAGACTCCCACAGGGTTCAGTGTTAATCAGTGAGACTCCCACAGGGTTCAGTGTTAATCAGTGAGACTCCCACAGGGTTCAGTGTTAATCAGTGAGACTCCCACAGGGTTAAGTGTTAATCAGTGAGACTCCCATAGGGTTCAGTCTTAATCAGTGAGACTCCAATAGGGATCAGTATTAATCAGTGAGACTCCCATAGGGTTCATGTGTTAATCAGTGAGACTCCCACAGGGTTCAGTGTTAATCATTGACACTCCCACAGGGCTAAGTGTTAATCAGTGAGACTCCCATAGGGTTCAGTGTTAATCAGTGAGACTCCCACAGGGTTCAGTCTTAATCAGTGAGACTCCCACAGGGTTCAGTGTTAATCAGTGAGACTCCCATAGGGTTCAGTGTTAATCAGTGAGACTCCCACAGGGTTCAGTGTTAATCATTGAGACTCCCACAGGGTTCATTGTTAATCAGTGAGACTCCCATAGGGTTCAGTGTAAATCAGTGAGACTCCCACAGGGTTCAGTGTTAATCAGTGAGACTCCCATAGGGTTCAGTGTTAATCAGTGAGACTCCCACAGGGTTCAGTGTTAATCAGTGAGACCCCCATAGAGTTCAGTGCTAATCAGTGAGACTCCCACAGGGTTCAGTGTTAATCAGTGAGACTCCCATAGGGTTCAGTGTTCATCAGTGAGACTTCCATAGGGTTGAGTGTTAATCAGTGAGACTCCCATAGGGTTCAGTGTTAATCAGTGAGACTCCCACAGGTTTCAGTGTTAATCAGTGAGACTCCCATAGGGTTCAGTGTTAATCAGTGAGACTCCCATAGGGTTCAGTATTAATCAGTGAGACTCCCATAGGGTTCATGTGTTAATCAGTGAGACTCCCAAAGGGTTCAGTGTTAATCAGTGAGACTCCCACAGGGCTAAGTGTTAATCAGTGAGACTCCCATAGGGTTCAGTGTTAATCAGTGAGACTCCCATAGGGTTCAGTATTAATCAGTGAGACTCCCATAGTGTTCATGTGTTAATCAGTGAGACTCCCATAGAGTTCAGTGTTAATCAGTGAGACTCCCATAGGGTTCAGTCTTAATCAGTGAGAATCCCACAGGGTTCAGTATTATTCAGTGAGACTCCCATAGGGTTCATGTGTTAATCAGTGAGACTCCCACAGGGTTCAGTGTTAATCAGTGAGACTCCCATAGGGTTCAGTGTTAATCTGTGAGACTCCCACAGGGTTCAGTGTTAATCAGTGAAACTCCCATAGGGTCCAGTGTTTATCAGTGAGACTCCCATAGGGTTCAGTCTTAATCAGTGAGACTCCCACAGGGTTCAGTGTTAATCAGTGAGACTCCCACAGGTTTCAGTGTTAATCAGTGAGACTCCCACAGGGTTCAGTGTTAATCAGTGAGACTCCCACAGGGTTAATTGTTAATCAGTGAGACTCCCATAGGGTTCAGTGTTAATCAGTGAGACTCCCACAGGGTTCAGTATTAATCAGTGAGACTCCCACAGGGTTCATGTGTTAATCAATGAGACTCCCATAGGGTTCTTTGTTAATCAGTGAGACTCCCACAGGGTTCAGTGTTAATCAGTGAGACCCCCATAGAGTTCAGTGTTAATCAGTGAGACTCCCACAGGGTTCAGTGTTAATCAGTGAGACTCCCACAGATTTCAGTGTTAATCAGTTAGACTCCCATAGGGTTCAGTGTTAATCAGTGAGACTCCCATAGGGTTCAGTATTAATTAGTGAGACTCCCATAGGGTTCATGTGTTAATCAGTGAGACTCCCACAGGGTTCAGTGTTAATCAGTGAGACTCCCACAGGGCTAAGTGTTAATCAGTGAGACTCCCATAGGATTCAGTGTTAATCAGTGAGACTCCCACAGGGTTCAGTGTTAATCAGTGAGACTCCCACAGGGTTCAGTGTTAATCAGTGAGACTCCCACAGGGTTCAGTGTTAATCAGTGAGACTCCCACAGGGTTCAGTGTTAATCAGTGAGACTCCCACAGGGTTCAGTGTTAATCAGTGAGACTCCCACAGGGTTCAGTGTTAATCAGTGAGACTCCCACAGGGTTAAGTGTTAATCAGTGAGACTCCCATAGGGTTCAGTCTTAATCAGTGAGACTCCAATAGGGATCAGTATTAATCAGTGAGACTCCCATAGGGTTCATGTGTTAATCAGTGAGACTCCCACAGGGTTCAGTGTTAATCATTGACACTCCCACAGGGCTAAGTGTTAATCAGTGAGACTCCCATAGGGTTCAGTGTTAATCAGTGAGACTCCCACAGGGTTCAGTCTTAATCAGTGAGACTCCCACAGGGTTCAGTGTTAATCAGTGAGACTCCCATAGGGTTCAGTGTTAATCAGTGAGACTCCCACAGGGTTCAGTGTTAATCAATGAGACTCCCACAGGGTTCATTGTTAATCAGTGAGACTCCCATAGGGTTCAGTGTAAATCAGTGAGACTCCCACAGGGTTCAGTGTTAATCAGTGAGACTCCCATAGGGTTCAGTGTTAATCAGTGAGACTCCCACAGGGTTCAGTGTTAATCAGTGAGACCCCCATAGAGTTCAGTGCTAATCAGTGAGACTCCCACAGGGTTCAGTGTTAATCAGTGAGACTCCCATAGGGTTCAGTGTTCATCAGTGAGACTTCCATAGGGTTGAGTGTTAATCAGTGAGACTCCCATAGGGTTCAGTGATAATCAGTGAGACTCCCACAGGTTTCAGTGTTAATCAGTGAGACTCCCATAGGGTTCAGTGTTAATCAGTGAGACTCCCATAGGGTTCAGTATTAATCAGTGAGACTCCCATAGGGTTCATGTGTTAATCAGTGAGACTCCCAAAGGGTTCAGTGTTAATCAGTGAGACTCCCACAGGGCTAAGTGTTAATCAGTGAGACTCCCATAGGGTTCAGTGTTAATCAGTGAGACTCCCATAGGGTTCAGTATTAATCAGTGAGACTCCCATAGTGTTCATGTGTTAATCAGTGAGACTCCCATAGAGTTCAGTGTTAATCAGTGAGACTCCCATAGGGTTCAGTCTTAATCAGTGAGAATCCCACAGGGTTCATGTGTTAATCAGTGAGACTCCCACAGGGTTCAGTGTTAATCAGTGAGACTCCCACAGGGCTAAGTGTTAATCAGTGAGACTCCCATAGGGTTCAGTGTTAATCTGTGAGACTCCCACAGGGTTCAGTGTTAATCAGTGAAACTCCCATAGGGTTCAGTATTAATCAGTGAGACTCCCATAGGGTTCATGTGTTAATCAGTGAGACTCCCACAGGGTTCAGTGTTAATCAGTGAGACTCCCACAGGGCTAAGTGTTAATCAGTGAGACTCCCATAGGGTTCAGTGTTAATCAGTGAGAGTCCCACAGGGTTCAGTGTTAATCAGTGAGACTCCCACAGGGTTCAGTCTTAATCAGTGAGACTCCCATAGGGTTCAGTATTAATCAGTGAGACTCCCATAGGGTTCATGTGTTAATCAGTGAGACTCCCACAGGGTTCAGTGTTAATCAGTGACATTCCCACAGGGCTAAGTGTTAATCAGTGAGACTCCCATAGGGTTCAGTGTTAATCAGTGACATTCCCACAGGGCTAAGTGTTAATCAGTGAGACTCCCATAGGGTTCAGTGTTAATCAGTCAGACTCCCACAGGGTTCAGTCTTAATCAGTGAGACGCCCACAGGGTTCAGTGTTAATCAGTGAGACTCCCACAGGGTTCAGTGTTAATCAGTGACAGTCCCACAGGGCTAAGTGTTAATCAGTGAGACTCCCATAGGGTTCAGTGTTAATCAGTGAGACTCCCACAGGGTTCATTGTTAATCAGTGAGACTCCCACAGAGTTCAGTGTTAATCAGTGAGACTCCCATAGGGTTCAGTCTTAATCCGTGAGACCCCCATAGAGTTCAGTGTTAATCAGTGAGACTCCCACAGGGTTAAGTGTTAATCAGTGAGACTCCCATAGTGTTCAGTGTTAATCAGTGAGACTCCCATAGGGTTCAGTATTATTCAGTGAGACTCCCATAGGGTTTATGTGTTAATCAGTGAGACTCGCACAGGGTTCAGTGTTAATCAGTGAGACTCCCACAGGGTTAATTGTTAATCAGTGAGACTCCCATAGGGTTCAGTGTTAATCAGTGAGACTCCCACAGGGTTCAGTGTTAATCAGTGAGACTCCGACAGGGTTCATGTGTTAATCAGTGAGACTCCCATAGTTTTCAGTGTTAATCAGTAAGACTCCCACAGGGTTCAGTGTTAATCAGTGAGACCCCCATAGAGTTCAGTGCTAATCAGTGAGACTCCCACAGGGTTCAGTGTTAATCAGTGAGACTCCCATAGGGTTCAGTGTTCATCAGTGAGACTTCCATAGGGTTGAGTGTTAATCAGTGAGACTCCCATAGGGTTCAGTGTTAATCAGTGAGACTCCCACAGGTTTCACTGTAAATCAGTGAGACTCCCATAGGGTTCAGTGTTAATCAGTGAGACTCCCATAGGGTTCATGTGTTAATCAGTGAGACTCCCACAGGGTTCAGTGTTAATCAGTGAGACTCCCACAGGGCTAAGTGTTAATCAGTGAGACTAACACAGGGCTAAGTGTTAATCAGTGAGACTCCCATAGGGTTCAGTGTTAATCAGTGAGACTCCCATAGGTTTCATGTGTTAATCAGTGAGACTCCCACAGGGTTCAGTGTTAATCAGTGAGACTCCCACAGGGCTAAGTGTTAATCAGTGAGACTCCCACAGGGCTAAGTGTTCATCAGTGAGACTCCCATAGGGTTCAGTGTTAATCAGTGAGACTCCCACAGGTTTCACTGTTAATCAGTGAGACTCCCACAGGGATCAGTGTTAATCAGTGAGACTCCCACAGGGTTCAGTGTTAATCAGTGAGACTCCCACAGGGTTAATTGTTAATCAGTGAGACTCCCATAGGGTTCAGTGTTAATCAGTGAGACTCCCACAGGGTTCAGTGTTAATCAGTGAGACTCCCACAGGGTTCATGTGTTAATCAGTGAGACTCCCATAGGGTTCAGTGATAATCAGTGAGACTCCCACAGGGTTCAGTGTTAATCAGTGAGACCCCCATAGAGTTCAGTGCTAATCAGTGAGACTCCCACAAGGTTCAGTGTTAATCAGTGAGACTCCCATAGGGTTCAGTGTTCATCAGTGAGACTTCCATAGGGTTGAGTGTTAATCAGTGAGACTCCCATAGGGTTCAGGGTTAATCAGTGAGACTCCCACAGGGCTAAGTGTTAATCAGTGAGACTCCCATAGGGTTCAGTGTTAATCAGTGACACTCCCACAGGGCTAAGTGTTAATCAGTGAGACTCCCATAGGGTTCAGTGTTAATCAGTGAGAATCCCACAGGGTTCAGTCTTAATCAGTGAGACTCCCATAGGGTTCAGTGTTAATCAGTGAAACTCCCATAGGGTTCAGTATTATTCAGTGAGACTCCCATAGGGTTCATGTGTTAATCAGTGAGACTCCCACAGGGTTCAGTGTTAATCAGTGAGACTCCCACAGGGCTAAGTGTTCATCAGTGAGACTCCCATAGGGTTCAGTGTTAATCAGTGAGACTCCCACAGGGTTCTGTGTTAATCAGTGAGACTCCCATAGGGTTCAGTGTTAATCAGTGAGACTCCCATAGGGTTCAATATTATTCAGTGAGACTCCCATAGGGTTCATGTGTTAATCAGTGAGACTCCCACAGGGTTCAGTGTTAATCAGTGAGACTCCCACAGGGCTAAGTGTTCATCAGTGAGACTCCCATAGGGTTCAGTGTTAATCAGTGAGACCCCCACAGGGTCCAGTGTTAATCAGTGAGACTCCCACAGGGTTCAGTCTTAATCAGTGAGACTCCCACAGTGTTCAGTGTTAATCAGTGAGACTCCCACAGGGTTCAGTGTTAATCAGTGAGACTCCCACAGGGTTCAGTGTTAATCAGTGAGACTCCCACAGGGTTCATGTGTTAATCAATGAGACTCCCATAGGGTTCTGTGTTAATCAGTGAGACTCCCACAGGGTTCAGTGTTAATCAGTGAGACCCCCATAGAGTTCAGTGTTAATCAGTGAGACTCCCACAGGGTTCAGTGTTAATCAGTGAGACTCCCACAGGGTTCAGTGTTAATCAGTGAGACTCCCATAGGGTTCAGTGTTAATCAGTGAGACTCCCATAGGGTTCATGTGTTAATCAGTGAGACTCCCACAGGGTTCAGTGTTAATCAGTGAGACTCCCACAGGGCTAAGTGTTAATCAGTGAGACTAACACAGGGCTAAGTGTTAATCAGTGAGACTCCCATAGGGTTCAGTGTTAATCAGTGAGACTCCCATAGGTTTCATGTGTTAATCAGTGAGACTCCCACAGGGTTCAGTGTTAATCAGTGAGACTCCCACAGGGCTAAGTGTTAATCAGTGAGACTCCCACAGGGCTAAGTGTTCATCAGTGAGACTCCCATAGGGTTCAGTGTTAATCAGTAAGACTCCCACAGGTTTCACTGTTAATCAGTGAGACTCCCACAGGGATCAGTGTTAATCAGTGAGACTCCCACAGGGTTCAGTGTTAATCAGTGAGACTCCCACAGGGTTAATTGTTAATCAGTGAGACTCCCATAGGGTTCAGTGTTAATCAGTGAGACTCCCACAGGGTTCAGTGTTAATCAGTGAGACTCCCACAGGGTTCATGTGTTAATCAGTGAGACTCCCATAGGGTTCAGTGATAATCAGTGAGACTCCCACAGGGTTCAGTGTTAATCAGTGAGACCCCCATAGAGTTCAGTGCTAATCAGTGAGACTCCCACAAGGTTCAGTGTTAATCAGTGAGACTCCCATAGGGTTCAGTGTTCATCAGTGAGACTTCCATAGGGTTGAGTGTTAATCAGTGAGACTCCCATAGGGTTCAGGGTTAATCAGTGAGACTCCCACAGGGCTAAGTGTTAATCAGTGAGACTCCCATAGGGTTCAGTGTTAATCAGTGACACTCCCACAGGGCTAAGTGTTAATCAGTGAGACTCCCATAGGGTTCAGTGTTAATCAGTGAGAATCCCACAGGGTTCAGTCTTAATCAGTGAGACTCCCATAGGGTTCAGTGTTAATCAGTGAAACTCCCATAGGGTTCAGTATTATTCAGTGAGACTCCCATAGGGTTCATGTGTTAATCAGTGAGACTCCCACAGGGTTCAGTGTTAATCAGTGAGACTCCCACAGGGCTAAGTGTTCATCAGTGAGACTCCCATAGGGTTCAGTGTTAATCAGTGAGACTCCCACAGGGTTCTGTGTTAATCAGTGAGACTCCCATAGGGTTCAGTGTTAATCAGTGAGACTCCCATAGGGTTCAATATTATTCAGTGAGACTCCCATAGGGTTCATGTGTTAATCAGTGAGACTCCCACAGGGTTCAGTGTTAATCAGTGAGACTCCCACAGGGCTAAGTGTTCATCAGTGAGACTCCCATAGGGTTCAGTGTTAATCAGTGAGACCCCCACAGGGTCCAGTGTTAATCAGTGAGACTCCCACAGGGTTCAGTCTTAATCAGTGAGACTCCCACAGTGTTCAGTGTTAATCAGTGAGACTCCCACAGGGTTCAGTGTTAATCAGTGAGACTCCCACAGGGTTCAGTGTTAATCAGTGAGACTCCCACAGGGTTCATGTGTTAATCAATGAGACTCCCATAGGGTTCTGTGTTAATCAGTGAGACTCCCACAGGGTTCAGTGTTAATCAGTGAGACCCCCATAGAGTTCAGTGTTAATCAGTGAGACTCCCACAGGGTTCAGTGTTAATCAGTGAGACTCCCATAGGGTTCAGTGTTCATCAGTGAGACTCCCATAGGGTTCAGTGTTAATCAGTGAGACTCCCACAGGTTTCCGTGTTTATCAGTGAGACTCCCATAGGGTTCAGTGTTAATCAGTGATACTCCCATAGGGTTCAGTATTAATTAGTGAGACTCCCATAGGGTTCATGTGTTAATCAGTGAGACTCCCACAAGGTTCAGTGTTAATCAGTGAGACTCCCACAGGGCTAAGTGTTAATCAGTGAGACTCCCATAGGGTTCAGTGTTAATCAGTGAGACTCCCACAGGGTTCAGTGTTAATCAGTGAGACTCCCACAGGGTTCAGTGTTAATCAGTGAGACTCCCACAGGGTTCAGTGTTAATCAGTGAGACTCCCACAGGGTTCAGTGTTAATCAGTGAGACTCCCACAGGGTTCAGTGTTAATCAGTGAGACTCCCACAGGGTTCAGTGTTATTCAGTGAGACTCCCACAGGGCTAAGTGTTAATCAGTGAGACTCCCATAGGGTTCAGTCTTAATCACTGAGACTCCCATAGGGATCAGTATTAATCAGTGAGACTCCCATAGGGTTCATGTGTTAATCAGTGAGACTCCCACAGGGTTCAGTCTTAATCAGTGAGACTCCCACAGGGTTCAGTGTTAATCAGTGAGACTCCCACAGGGTTCAGTGTTAATCAGTGAGACTCCCCCAGGGTTCAGTGTTAATCAGTGAGACTCCCACAGGGTTCATGTATTAATCAATGAGACTCCCATAGGGTTCTGTGTTAATCAGTGAGACTCCCACAGGGTTCAGTGTTAATCAGTGAGACTCCCCCAGGGTTCAGTGTTAATCAGTTAGACCCCCATAGAGTTCAGTCTTAATCAGTGAGACTCCCACAGGGTTCAGTGTTAATCAGTGAGACTCCCACAGGGCTAAGTGTTAATCAGTGAGACTCCCATAGGGTTCAGTGTTAATCAGTGAGAGTCCCACAGGGTTCAGTGTTAATCAGTGAGACTCCCACAGGGTTCAGTCTTAATCAGTGAGACTCCCATAGGGTTCAGTATTAATCAGTGAGACTCCCATAGGGTTCATGTGTTAATCAGTGAGACTCCCACAGGGTTCAGTGTTAATCAGTGACATTCCCACAGGGCTAAGTGTTAATCAGTGAGACTCCCATAGGGTTCAGTGTTAATCAGTGACATTCCCACAGGGCTAAGTGTTAATCAGTGAGACTCCCATAGGGTTCAGTGTTAATCAGTCAGACTCCCACAGGGTTCAGTCTTAATCAGTGAGACTCCCACAGGGTTCAGTGTTAATCAGTGAGACTTCCACAGGGTTCAGTGTTAATCAGTGACAGTCCCACAGGGCTAAGTGTTAATCAGTGAGACTCCCATAGGGTTCAGTGTTAATCAGTGAGACTCCCACAGGGTTCATTGTTAATCAGTGAGACTCCCACAGAGTTCAGTGTTAATCAGTGAGACTCCCATAGGGTTCAGTCTTAATCCGTGAGACCCCCATAGAGTTCAGTGTCAATCAGTGAGACTCCCACAGGGTTAAGTGTTAATCAGTGAGACTCCCATAGTGTTCAGTGTTAATCAGTGAGACTCCCATAGGGTTCAGTATTATTCAGTGAGACTCCCATAGGGTTCATGTGTTAATCAGTGAGACTCGCACAGGGTTCAGTGTTAATCAGTGAGACTCCCACAGGGTTAATTGTTAATCAGTGAGACTCCCATAGGGTTCAGTGTTAATCAGTGAGACTCCCACAGGGTTCAGTGTTAATCAGTGAGACTCCGACAGGGTTCATGTGTTAATCAGTGAGACTCCCATAGTTTTCAGTGTTAATCAGTAAGACTCCCACAGGGTTCAGTGTTAATCAGTGAGACCCCCATAGAGTTCAGTGCTAATCAGTGAGACTCCCACAGGGTTCAGTGTTAATCAGTGAGACTCCCATAGGGTTCAGTGTTCATCAGTGAGACTTCCATAGGGTTGAGTGTTAATCAGTGAGACTCCCATAGGGTTCAGTGTTAATCAGTGAGACTCCCACAGGTTTCACTGTTAATCAGTGAGACTCCCATAGGGTTCAGTGTTAATCAGTGAGACTCCCATAGGGTTCATGTGTTAATCAGTGAGACTCCCACAGGGTTCAGTGTTAATCAGTGAGACTCCCACAGGGCTAAGTGTTAATCAGTGAGACTCCCACAGGGCTAAGTGTTAATCAGTGAGACTCCCATAGGGTTCAGTGTTAATCAGTGAGACTCCCATAGGTTTCATGTGTTAATCAGTGAGACTCCCACAGGGTTCAGTGTTAATCAGTGAGACTCCCACAGGGCTAAGTGTTAATCAGTGAGACTCCCACAGGGCTAAGTGTTCATCAGTGAGACTCCCATAGGGTTCAGTGTTAATCAGTGAGACTCCCACAGGTTTCACTGTTAATCAGTGAGACTCCCACAGGGATCAGTGTTAATCAGTGAGACTCCCACAGGGTTCAGTGTTAATCAGTGAGACTCCCACAGGGTTAATTGTTAATCAGTGAGACTCCCATAGGGTTCAGTGTTAATCAGTGAGACTCCCACAGGGTTCAGTGTTAATCAGTGAGACTCCCACAGGGTTCATGTGTTAATCAGTGAGACTCCCATAGGGTTCAGTGATAATCAGTGAGACTCCCACAGGGTTCAGTGTTAATCAGTGAGACCCCCATAGAGTTCAGTGCTAATCAGTGAGACTCCCACAAGGTTCAGTGTTAATCAGTGAGACTCCCATAGGGTTCAGTGTTCATCAGTGAGACTTCCATAGGGTTGAGTGTTAATCAGTGAGACTCCCATAGGGTTCAGGGTTAATCAGTGAGACTCCCACAGGGCTAAGTGTTAATCAGTGAGACTCCCATAGGGTTCAGTGTTAATCAGTGACACTCCCACAGGGCTAAGTGTTAATCAGTGAGACTCCCATAGGGTTCAGTGTTAATCAGTGAGAATCCCACAGGGTTCAGTCTTAATCAGTGAGAATCCCATAGGGTTCAGTGTTAATCAGTGAAACTCCCATAGGGTTCAGTATTATTCAGTGAGACTCCCATAGGGTTCATGTGTTAATCAGTGAGACTCCCACAGGGTTCAGTGTTAATCAGTGAGACTCCCACAGGGCTAAGTGTTCATCAGTGAGACTCCCATAGGGTTCAGTGTTAATCAGTGAGACTCCCACAGGGTTCAGTGTTAATCAGTGAGACTCCCATAGGGTTCAGTGTTAATCAGTGAGACTCCCACAGGGTTCATGTGTTAATCAGTGAGACTCCCATAGGGTTCAGTGATAATCAGTGAGACTCCCACAGGGTTCAGTGTTAATCAGTGAGACCCCCATAGAGTTCAGTGCTAATCAGTTAGACTCCCACAAGGTTCAGTGTTAATCAGTGAGACTCCCATAGGGTTCAGTGTTCATCAGTGAGACTTCCATAGGGTTGAGTGTTAATCAGTGAGACTCCCATAGGGTTCAGGGTTAATCAGTGAGACTCCCACAGGGCTAAGTGTTAATCAGTGAGACTCCCATAGGGTTCAGTGTTAATCAGTGACACTCCCACAGGGCTAAGTGTTAATCAGTGAGACTCCCATAGGGTTCAGTGTTAATCAGTGAGAATCCCACAGGGTTCAGTCTTAATCAGTGAGACTCCCATAGGGTTCAGTGTTAATCAGTGAAACTCCCATAGGGTTCAGTATTATTCAGTGAGACTCCCATAGGGTTCATGTGTTAATCAGTGAGACTCCCACAGGGTTCAGTGTTAATCAGTGAGACTCCCACAGGGCTAAGTGTTCATCAGTGAGACTCCCATAGGGTTCAGTGTTAATCAGTGAGACTCCCACAGGGTTCAGTGTTAATCAGTGAGACTCCCATAGGGTTCAGTGTTAATCAGTGAGACTCCCATAGGGTTCAGTATTATTCAGTGAGACTCCCATAGGGTTCATGTGTTAATCAGTGAGACTCCCACAGGGTTCAGTGTTAATCAGTGAGACTCCCACAGGGCTAAGTGTTCATCAGTGAGACTCCCATAGGGTTCAGTGTTAATCAGTGAGACCCCCACAGGGTCCAGTGTTAATCAGTGAGACTCCCACAGGGTTCAGTCTTAATCAGTGAGACTCCCACAGGGTTCAGTGTTAATCAGTGAGACTCCCACAGGGTTCAGTGTTAATCAGTGAGACTCCCACAGGGTTCAGTGTTAATCAGTGAGACTCCCACAGGGTTCATGTGTTAATCAATGAGACTCCCATAGGGTTCTGTGTTAATCAGTGAGACTCCCACAGGGTTCAGTGTTAATCAGTGAGACCCCCATAGAGTTCAGTGTTAATCAGTGAGACTCCCACAGGGTTCAGTGTTAATCAGTGAGACTCCCATAGGGTTCAGTGTTCATCAGTGAGACTCCCATAGGGTTCAGTGTTAATCAGTGAGACTCCCACAGGTTTCCGTGTTTATCAGTGAGACTCCCATAGGGTTCAGTGTTAATCAGTGATACTCCCATAGGGTTCAGTATTAATTAGTGAGACTCCCATAGGGTTCATGTGTTAATCAGTGAGACTCCCACAAGGTTCAGTGTTAATCAGTGAGACTCCCACAGGGCTAAGTGTTAATCAGTGAGACTCCCATAGGGTTCAGTGTTAATCAGTGAGACTCCCACAGGGTTCAGTGTTAATCAGTGAGACTCCCACAGGGTTCAGTGTTAATCAGTGAGACTCCCACAGGGTTCAGTGTTAATCAGTGAGACTCCCACAGGGTTCAGTGTTAATCAGTGAGACTCCCACAGGGTTCAGTGTTAATCAGTGAGACTCCCACAGGGTTCAGTGTTATTCAGTGAGACTCCCACAGGGCTAAGTGTTAATCAGTGAGACTCCCATAGGGTTCAGTCTTAATCACTGAGACTCCCATAGGGATCAGTATTAATCAGTGAGACTCCCATAGGGTTCATGTGTTAATCAGTGAGACTCCCACAGGGTTCAGTCTTAATCAGTGAGACTCCCACAGGGTTCAGTGTTAATCAGTGAGACTCCCACAGGGTTCAGTGTTAATCAGTGAGACTCCCACAGGGTTCAGTGTTAATCAGTGAGACTCCCACAGGGTTCATGTGTTAATCAATGAGACTCCCATAGGGTTCTGTGTTAATCAGTGAGACTCCCACAGGGTTCAGTGTTAATCAGTTAGACCCCCATAGAGTTCAGTGTTAATCAGTGAGACTCCCACAGGGTTCAGTGTTAATCAGTGAGACTCCCATAGGGTTCAGTGTTCATCAGTGAGACTCCCATAGGGTTCAGTGTTAATCAGTGAGACTCCCACAGGTTTCAGTGTTTATCAGTGAGACTCCCATAGGGTTCAGTGTTAATCAGTGATACTCCCATAGGGTTCAGTATTAATTAGTGAGACTCCCATAGGGTTCATGTGTTAATCAGTGAGACTCCCACAAGGTTCAGTGTTAATCAGTGAGACTCCCACAGGGCTAAGTGTTAATCAGTGAGACTCCCATAGGGTTCAGTGTTAATCAGTGAGACTCCCACAGGGTTCAGTGTTAATCAGTGAGACTCCCACAGGGCTAAGTGTTAATCAGTGAGACTCCCATAGGGTTCAGTGTTAATCAGTGACACTCCCACAGGGCTAAGTGTTAATCAGTGAGACTCCCATAGGGTTCAGTGTTAATCAGTGAGAATCCCACAGGGTTCAGTCTTAATCAGTGAGACTCCCATATGGTTCAGTGTTAATCAGTGAAACTCCGATAGGGTTCAGTATTATTCAGTGAGACTCCCATAGGGTTCATGTGTTAATCAGTGAGACTCCCACAGGGTTCATTGTTAATCAGTGAGACTCCCACAGGGCTAAGTGTTCATCAGTGAGACTCCCATAGGGTTCAGTGTTAATCAGTGAGACTCCCACAGGGTTCAGTGTTAATCAGTGAGACTCCCATAGGGTTCAGTGTTAATCAGTGAGACTCCCATAGGGTTCAGTATTATTCAGTGAGACTCCCATAGGGTTCATGTGTTAATCAGTGAGACTCCCACAGGGTTCAGTGTTAATCAGTGAGACTCCCACAGGGCTAAGTGTTCATCAGTGAGACTCCCATAGGGTTCAGTGTTAATCAGTGAGACCCCCACAGGGTCCAGTGTTAATCAGTGAGACTCCCACAGGGTTCAGTCTTAATCAGTGAGACTCCCACAGGGTTCAGTGTTAATCAGTGAGACTCCCACAGGGTTCAGTGTTAATCAGTGAGACTCCCACAGGGTTCAGTGTTAATCAGTGAGACTCCCACAGGGTTCATGTGTTAATCAATGAGACTCCCATAGGGTTCTGTGTTAATCAGTGAGACTCCCACAGGGTTCAGTGTTAATCAGTGAGACCCCCATAGAGTTCAGTGTTAATCAGTGAGACTCCCACAGGGTTCAGTGTTAATCAGTGAGACTCCCACAGGGTTCAGTGTTAATCAGTGAGACTCCCATAGGGTTCAGTGTTAATCAGTGAGACTCCCACAGGGTTCAGTGTTAATCAGTGAGACTCCCACAGGGTTCAGTGTTAATCAGTGAGACTCCCACAGGGTTCAGTGTTATTCAGTGAGACTCCCACAGGGCAAAGTGTTAATCAGTGAGACTCCCATAGGGTTCAGTCTTAATCACTGAGACTCCCATAGGGATCAGTATTAATCAGTGAGACTCCCACAGGGTTCAGTGTTATTCAGTGAGACTCCCACAGGGCAAAGTGTTAATCAGTGAGACTCCCACAGGGTTCAGTGTTAATCAGTGAGACTCCCACAGGGTTCAGTGTTAATCAGTGAGACTCCCACAGGGTTCATGTGTTAATCAATGAGACTCCCATAGGGTTCTGTGTTAATCAGTGAGACTCCCACAGGGTTCAGTGTTAATCAGTTAGACCCCCATGGAGTTCAGTGTTAATCAGTGAGACTCCCACAGGGTTCAGTGTTAATCAGTGAGACTCCCATAGGGTTCAGTGTTCATCAGTGAGACTCCCATAGGGTTCAGTGTTAATCAGTGAGACTCCCACAGGTTTCAGTGTTTATCAGTGAGACTCCCATAGGGTTCAGTGTTAATCAGTGCTACTCCCATAGGGTTCAGTATTAATTAGTGAGACTCCCATAGGGTTCATGTGTTAATCAGTGAGACTCCCACAAGGTTCAGTGTTAATCAGTGAGACTCCCACAGGGCTAAGTGTTAATCAGTGAGACTCCCATAGGGTTCAGTGTTAATCAGTGAGACTCCCACAGGGTTCAGTGTTAATCAGTGAGACTCCCACAGGGTTCAGTGTTAATCAGTGAGACTCCCACAGGGTTCAGTGTTAATCAGTGAGACTCCCACAGGGTTCAGTGTTAATCAGTGAGACTCCCACAGGGTTCAGTGTTAATCAGTGAGACCCCCACAGGGTTCAGTGTTAATCAGTGAGACTCCCACAGGGCTAAGTGTTAATCAGTGAGACTCCCATAGGGTTCAGTCTTAATCACTGAGACTCCCATAGGGTTCAGTGTTAATCAGTGAGACTCCCACAGGGTTCAGTGTTAATCAGTGAGACTCCCACAGGGTTCAGTGTTAATCAGTGACACTCTCACAGGGCTGAGTGTTAATCAGTGAGACTCCCATAGCGTTCAGTGTTAATCAGTGAGACTCCCACAGGGTTCAGTGTTAATCAGTGAGACTCCCACAGGGTTCATTGTTAATCAGTGAGACTCCCATAGGGTTCAGTGTTAATCAGTGAGACTCCCATAGGGTTCAATCTTAATCAGTGAGACTCCCACAGGGTTCATGTGTTAATCAGTGAGACTCCCATAGGGTTCAGTGTTAATCAGTGAGACTCCCACAGCGTTCAGTGTTAATCAGTGAGACCCCCATAGAGTTCAGTGTAAATCAGTGAGACTCCCACAGGGTTCAGTGTTAATCAGTGAGACTCACATAGGGTTCAGTGTTCATCAGTGAGACTCCCATAGGGTTGAGTGGTAATCAGTGAGACTCCCATAGGGTTCAGTGTTAATCAGTGAGACTCCCACAGGTTTCAGTATTAATCAGTGAGACTCCCATAGGGTTCAGTGTTAATCAGTGAGACTCCCATAGGGTTCAGTATTAATCAGTGAGACTCCCATAGGGTTCATGTGTTAATCAGTGAGACTCCCACAGGGTTCAGTGTTAATCAGTGAGACTCCCACAGGGCTAATATTTAAACAGTGAGACTCCCATAGCGTTCAGTGTTAATCAGTGAGACTCCCACAGGGTTCAGTGTTAATCAGTGAGACTCCCACAGGGTTCAGTCTTAATCAGTGAGACTCCCATAGGGTTCAGTATTAATCAGTGAGATTCCCATAGGGTTCATGTGTTAATCAGTGAGACTCCCACAGGGTTCAGTGTTAATCAGTGACACTCCCACAGGGCTAAGTGTTAATCAGTGAGACTCCCATAGGGTTCGTTGTTAATCAGTGAGACTCCCACAGGGTTCATTGTTAATCAGTTAGACTCCCATAGAGTTCAGTGTTAATCAATGAGACTCCCATAGGGTTCAGTGTTAATCAGTGAGACTCCCACAGGGTTCAGTGTTATACAGTGAGACTTTCACAGGGTTCATGTGTTAATCAGTGAGACTCCAATAGGGTTCAGTGTTAATCAGTGAGACTCCCACAGGGTTCAGTGTTAATCAGTGAGACTCCCATAGGGTTCAGTGTTAATCAATGAGACTCCCACAGGGTTCAGTGTTAATCAGTGAGACTCCCATAGGGTTCAGTGTTAATCAGTTAGACTCCCACAGGGTTCAGTGTTAATCAGTGAGACTCCCACAGGGTTCAGTGTTAATCAGAGAGGCTTCCCTTGGGTTCAGCGTTAATCAGTGAGACTCCCAAAGGGTTCATTGTTAATCAGTGAGACTCCCACAGTGTTCAATGTTAATCAGTGAGACCCCCATAGGGTTCTGTGTTAGTCAGTGAGACTCCCACAGGGTTCAATGTTAATCAGTGAGACTCCCACAGGGTTCAGTGTTAATCAGTGAGACTCCCACAGGGTTCATGTGTTAATCAGTGAGACTCCCATAGGGTTCAGTGTTAATCAGTGAGACTCCCACAGGGTTCAGTGTTAATCAGTGAGACTCCCATAGGGTTCAGTGTTAATCAATGAGACTCCCATAGGGTTCAGTGTTAATCAGTGAGACTCCCACAGGGTTCAGTGTTAATCAGTGAGACTCCCACAGGGTTCAGTGTTAATCAGTGAGACTCCCTCAGGGTTCATGTGTTAATCAGTGAGACTCCCATAGGGTTCAGTGTTAATCAGTGAGACTCCCACAGGGTTCAGTGTTCATCAGTGAGACTCCCACAGGGTTCAGTGTTAATCAGAGAGACTCCCCTAGGGTTCAGTGTTAATCAGTGAGACTCCCACAGGGTTCATTGTTAATCAGTGAGACTTCCACAGTGTTCAGTGTTAATCAGTGAGACCCCCATAGGGTTCTTTGTTAATCAGTGAGACTCCCACAGGGTTCAGTGTTAATCAGTGAGACTCCCACAGGGTTCAGTGTTAATCAGTGTTACTCCCACAGGGTTCAGTATTAATCAGTGAGACTCCCACAGGGTTCAGTGTTAATCAGTGAGACTCCCACAGGGTTCATGTGTTAATCAGTGAGACTCCCATAGGGTTCAGTGTTAATCAGTGAGACTCCCACAGGGTTCAGTGTTAATCAGTGAGGCTCCCTTAGGGTTCAGTGTTAATCAATGAGACTCCCATAGGGTTCAGTGTTAATCAGTGAGACTCCCACATGGTTCAGTGTTAATCAGTGAGACTCCCACAGGGTTCAGTGTTAATCAGTGAGACTCCCTCAGGGTTCATGTGTTAATCAGTGAGACTCCCATAGGGTTCAGTGTTAATCAGTGAGAAACCCACAGGGTTCAGTGTTAATCAGTGAGACTCCCACAGGGTTCAGTGTTAATCAGAGAGACTCCCCTAGGGTTCAGTGTTAATCAGTGAGACTCCCACAGGGTTCATTGTTAATCAGTGAGACTCCCACAGTGTTCAGTGTTAATCAGTGAGACTCCCATAGGGTTCTGTGTTAATCAGTGAGACTCCCACAGGGTTCAGTGTTAATCAGTGAGACTCCCACAGGGTTCAGTGTTAATCAGTGAGACTCCCACCGGGTTCAGTGTTAATCAGAGAGACTCCCCTAGGGTTCAGTGTTAATCAGTGAGACTCCCACAGGGTTCAGTGTTAATCAGTGAGACTCCCACAGGGTTCAGTGTTAATCAGTGAGACTCCCATAGGGTTCAGTGTTAATCAATGAGACTCCCATAGGGTCCAGTGTTAATCAGTGAGACTCCCACAGGGTTCAGTGTTAATCAGTGAGACTCCCACAGGGTTCAGTGTTAATCAGTGAGACTCCCTCAGGGTTCATGTGTTAATCAGTGAGACTCCCATAGGGTTCAGTGTTAATCAGTGAGACTCCCACAGGGTTCAGTGTTAATCAGTGAGACTCCCACAGGGTTCAGTGTTAATCAGAGAGACTCCCCTAGGGTTCAGTGTTAATCAGTGAGACTCCCACAGGGTTCATTGTTAATCAGTGAGACTTCCACAGTGTTCACTGTTAATCAGTGAGACTCCCATAGGGTTCTTTGTTAATCAGTGAGACTCCCACTGGGTTCAGTGTTAATCAGTGAGACTCCCACAGGGTTCAGTGTTAATCAGTGTTACTCCCACAGGGTTCAGTGTTAATCAGTGAGACTCCCACAGGGTTCAGTGTTAATCAGTGAGACTCCCACAGGGTTCATGTGTTAATCAGTGAGACTCCCATAGGGTTCAGTGTTAATCAGTGAGACTCCCATAGGGTTCAGTGTTAATCAGTGAGACTCCCACATGGTTCAGTGTTAATCAGTGAGACTCCCACAGGGTTCAGTGTTAATCAGTGAGACTCCCTCAGGGTTCATGTGTTAATCAGTGAGACTCCCATAGGGTTCAGTGTTAATCAGTGAGAAACCCACAGGGTTCAGTGTTAATCAGTGAGACTCCCACAGGGTTCAGTGTTAATCAGAGAGACTCCCCTAGGGTTCAGTGTTAATCAGTGAGACTCCCACAGGGTTCATTGTTAATCAGTGAGACTCCCACAGTGTTCAGTGTTAATCAGTGAGACTCCCATAGGGTTCTGTGTTAATCAGTGAGACTCCCACAGGGTTCAGTGTTAATCAGTGAGACTCCCACAGGGTTCAGTGTTAATCAGTGAGACTCCCACCGGGTTCAGTGTTAATCAGAGAGACTCCCCTAGGGTTCAGTGTTAATCAGTGAGACTCCCACAGGGTTCAGTGTTAATCAGTGAGACTCCCACAGGGTTCAGTGTTAATCAGTGAGACTCCCATAGGGTTCAGTGTTAATCAATGAGACTCCCATAGGGTCCAGTGTTAATCAGTGAGACTCCCACAGGGTTCAGTGTTAATCAGTGAGACTCCCACAGGGTTCAGTGTTAATCAGTGAGACTCCCTCAGGGTTCATGTGTTAATCAGTGAGACTCCCATAGGGTTCAGTGTTAATCAGTGAGACTCCCACAGGGTTCAGTGTTAATCAGTGAGACTCCCACAGGGTTCAGTGTTAATCAGAGAGACTCCCCTAGGGTTCAGTGTTAATCAGTGAGACTCCCACAGGGTTCATTGTTAATCAGTGAGACTTCCACAGTGTTCACTGTTAATCAGTGAGACTCCCATAGGGTTCTTTGTTAATCAGTGAGACTCCCACTGGGTTCAGTGTTAATCAGTGAGACTCCCACAGGGTTCAGTGTTAATCAGTGTTACTCCCACAGGGTTCAGTGTTAATCAGTGAGACTCCCACAGGGTTCAGTGTTAATCAGTGAGACTCCCACAGGGTTCATGTGTTAATCAGTGAGACTCCCATAGGGTTCAGTGTTAATCAGTGAGACTCCCACAGGGTTCAGTGTTAATCAGTGAGGCTCCCATAGGGTTCAGTGTTAATCAATGAGACTCCCATAGGGTTCAGTGTTAATCAGTGAGACTCCCACAGGGTTCAGTGTTAATCAGAGAGACTCCCCTAGGGTTCAGTGTTAATCAGTGAGACTCCCACAGGGTTCATTGTTAATCAGTGAGACTCCCACAGTGTTCAGTGTTAATCAGTGAGACTCCCATAGGGTTCTGTGTTAATCAGTGAGACTCCCACAGGGTTCAGTGTTAATCAGTGAGACTCCCACAGGGTTCAGTGTTAATCAGTGAGACTCCCACCGGGTTCAGTGTTAATCAGAGAGACTCCCCTAGGGTTCAGTGTTAATCAGTGAGACTCCCACAGGGTTCAGTGTTAATCAGTGAGACTCCCACAGGGTTCAGTGTTAATCAGTGAGACTCCCATAGGGTTCAGTGTTAATCAATGAGACTCCCATAGGGTCCAGTGTTAATCAGTGAGACTCCCACAGGGTTCAGTGTTAATCAGTGAGACTCCCACAGGGTTCAGTGTTAATCAGTGAGACTCCCTCAGGGTTCATGTGTTAATCAGTGAGACTCCCATAGGGTTCAGTGTTAATCAGTGAGACTCCCACAGGGTTCAGTGTTAATCAGTGAGACTCCCACAGGGTTCAGTGTTAATCAGAGAGACTCCCCTAGGGTTCAGTGTTAATCAGTGAGACTCCCACAGGGTTCATTGTTAATCAGTGAGACTTCCACAGTGTTCACTGTTAATCAGTGAGACTCCCATAGGGTTCTTTGTTAATCAGTGAGACTCCCACTGGGTTCAGTGTTAATCAGTGAGACTCCCACAGGGTTCAGTGTTAATCAGTGTTACTCCCACAGGGTTCAGTGTTAATCAGTGAGACTCCCACAGGGTTCAGTGTTAATCAGTGAGACTCCCACAGGGTTCATGTGTTAATCAGTGAGACTCCCATAGGGTTCAGTGTTAATCAGTGAGACTCCCACAGGGTTCAGTGTTAATCAGTGAGGCTCCCATAGGGTTCAGTGTTAATCAATGAGACTCCCATAGGGTTCAGTGTTAATCAGTGAGACTCCCACATGGTTCAGTGTTAATCAGTGAGACTCCCACAGGGTTCAGTGTTAATCAGTGAGACTCCCTCAGGGTGCATGTGTTAATCAGTGAGACTCCCATAGGGTTCAGTGTTAATCAGTGAGAAACCCACAGGGTTCAGTGTTAATCAGTGAGACTCCCACAGGGTTCAGTGTTAATCAGAGAGACTCCCCTAGGGTTCAGTGTTAATCAGTGAGACTCCCACAGGGTTCATTGTTAATCAGTGAGACTCCCACAGTGTTCAGTGTTAATCAGTGAGACTCCCATAGGGTTCTGTGTTAATCAGTGAGACTCCCACAGGGTTCAGTGTTAATCAGTGAGACTCCCACAGGGTTCAGTGTTAATCAGTGAGACTCCCACCGGGTTCAGTGTTAATCAGAGAGACTCCCCTAGGGTTCAGTCTTAATCAGTGAGACTCCCACAGGGTTCAGTGTTAATCAGTGAGACTCCCACAGGGTTCATGTGTTAATCAATGAGACGTCTATAGGGTTCATTGTTAATCAGTGAGACTCCCACAGGGTTCAGTGTTAATCAGTGAGACTCCCATAGGATTCAGTGTTAATCAGTGAGACTCCCATAGGGTTCAGTGTTAATCAGTGAGACTCCCACAGGGTTCAGTGTTTATCAGTGAGACTCCCATAGGGTTCAGTGTTAATCAGTGAGACTCCCATAGGGTTCAGTTTTAATCAGTGAGACTCCCATAGGGTACAGTCTTAATCAGTGAGACTCCCACAGGGTGCATGTGTTAATCAGTGAGACTCCCACAGGGTTCAGTGTTAATCAGTGAGACTCCCACAGGGTTCAGTGTTAATCAGTGAGACTTCCACAGGGTTCAGTGTTAATCAGTGAGACTCCCATACAGTTCAGTGTTAATCAGTGAGACTCCCACAGGGTTCAGCGTTAATCAGTGAGACTCCCACAGGGTTCAGTGTTAATCAGTGAGACTCCCACAGGGTTCAGTGTTAATCAGTGAGACTCCCACAGGGTTCAGTGTTAATCAGTGAGACTCCCACAGGGTTCATGTGTTAATCAGTGAGACTCCCATAGGGTTCAGTGTTAATCAGTGAGACTCCTACAGGGTTCAGTGTTAATCAATGAGGCTCCCATAGGGTTCAGTGTTAATCAATGAGACTCCCATAGGGTTCTGTGTTAATCAGTGAGACTCCCACATGGTTCAGTGTTAATCAGTGAGACTCCCACAGGGTTCAGTGTTAATCAGTGAGACTCCCTCAGGGTTCATGTGTTAATCAGTGAGACTCCCATAGGGTTCAGTGTTAATCAGTGAGACACCCACAGGGTTCAGTGTTAATCAGTGAGACTCCCACAGGGTTCAGTGTTAATCAGAGAGACTCCCCTAGGGTTCACTGTTAATCAATGAGACTCCCACAGGGTTCAGTGTTAATCAGTGAGACTCCCATAGGGTTCAGTGTTAATCAGTGAGACTCCCACAGGGTTCAGTGTTAATCAGTGAGACTCCCACAGGGTTCAGTGTTAATCAGAGAGGCTTCCCTTGGGTTCAGCGTTAATCAGTGAGACTCCCACAGGGTTAATTGTTAATCAGTGAGACTCCCACAGTGTTCAGTGTTAATCAGTGAGACTCCCATAGGGTTCTGTGTTAATCAGTGAGACTCCCACAGGGTTCAGTGTTAATCAGTGAGACTCCCACAGGGTTCAGTGTTAATCAGTGAGACTCCCACAGTGTTCAGTGTTAATCAGTGAGACTCCCACAGGGTTCAGTGTTAATCAGTGAGACTCCCACAGGGTTCATGTGTTAATCAGTGAGACGCCTATAGGGTTCAGTGTTAATCAGTGAGACTCCCACAGGGTTCAGTGTTAATCAGTGAGACTCCCATAGGATTCAGTGTTAATCAGTGAGACTCCCATAGGGTTCAGTGTTAATCAGTGAGACTCCCACAGGGTTCAGTGTTAATCAGTGAGACTCCCATAGGGTTCAGTGTTAATCAGTGAGACTCCCACAGGGTTCAGTGTTAATCAGTGAGACTCCCACAGGGTTCAGTGTTAATCAGAGAGACTCCCCTAGGGTTCAGTGTTAATCAGTGAGACTCCCACAGGGTTCATTGTTAATCAGTGAGACTTCCACAGTGTTCAGTGTTAATCAGTGAGACTCCCATAGGGTTCTTTGTTAATCAGTGAGACTCCCACAGGGTTCAGTGTTAATCAGTGAGACTCCCACAGGGTTCAGTGTTAATCAGTGTTACTCCCACAGGGTTCAGTGTTAATCAGTGAGACTCCCACAGGGTTCAGTGTTAATCAGTGAGACTCCCACAGGGTTCATGTGTTAATCAGTGAGACTCCCATAGGGTTCAGTGTTAATCAGTGAGACTCCCACAGGGTTCAGTGTTAATCAGTGAGGCTCCCATAGGGTTCAGTGTTAATCAATGAGACTCCCATAGGGTTCAGTGTTAATCAGTGAGACTCCCACATGGTTCAGTGTTAATCAGTGAGACTCCCACAGGGTTCAGTGTTAATCAGTGAGACTCCCTCAGGGTTCATGTGTTAATCAGTGAGACTCCCATAGGGTTCAGTGTTAATCAGTGAGAAACCCACAGGGTTCAGTGTTAATCAGTGAGACTCCCACAGGGTTCAGTGTTAATCAGAGAGACTCCCCTAGGGTTCAGTGTTAATCAGTGAGACTCCCACAGGGTTCATTGTTAATCAGTGAGACTCCCACAGTGTTCAGTGTTAATCAGTGAAACTCCCATAGGGTTCTGTGTTAATCAGTGAGACTCCCACAGGGTTCAGTGTTAATCAGTGAGACTCCCACAGGGTTCAGTGTTAATCAGTGAGACTCCCACCGGGTTCAGTGTTAATCAGAGAGACTCCCCTAGGGTTCAGTGTTAATCAGTGAGACTCCCACAGGGTTCAGTGTTAATCAGTGAGACTCCCACAGGGTTCATGTGTTAATCAGTGAGATGTCTATAGGGTTCAGTGTTAATCAGTGAGACTCCCACAGGGTTCAGTGTTAATCAGTGAGACTCCCATAGGATTCAGTGTTAATCAGTGAGACTCCCATAGGGTTCAGTGTTAATCAGTGAGACTCCCACAGGGTTCAGTGTTAATCAGTGAGACTCCCATAGGGTTCAGTGTTAATCAGTGAGACTCCCATAGGGTTCAGTTTTAATCAGTGAGACTCCCATAGGGTACAGTCTTAATCAGTGAGACTCCCACAGGGTGCATGTGTTAATCAGTGAGACTCCCACAGGGTTCAGTGTTAATCAGTGAGACTCCCACAGGGTTCAGTGTTAATCAGTGAGACTTCCACAGGGTTCAGTGTTAATCAGTGAGACTCCCATACGGTTCAGTGTTAATCAGTGAGACTCCCACAGGGTTCAGCGTTAATCAGTGAGACTCCCACAGGGTTCAGTGTTAATCAGTGAGACTCCCACAGGGTTCAGTGTTAATCAGTGAGACTCCCACAGGGTTCAGTGTTAATCAGTGAGACTCCCACAGGGTTCATGTGTTAATCAGTGAGACTCCCATAGGGTTCAGTGTTAATCAGTGAGACTCCCACAGGGTTCAGTGTTAATCAATGAGGCTCCCATAGGGTTCAGTGTTAATCAATGAGACTCCCATAGGGTTCTGTGTTAATCAGTGAGACTCCCACATAATTCAGTGTTAATCAGTGAGACTCCCACAGGGTTCAGTGTTAATCAGTGAGACTCCCTCAGGGTTCATGTGTTAATCAGTGAGACTCCCATAGGGTTCAGTGTTAATCAGTGAGACACCCACAGGGTTCAGTGTTAATCAGTGAGACTCCCACAGGGTTCAGTGTTAATCAGAGAGACTCCCCTAGGGTTCAGTGTTAATCAATGAGACTTCCACAGGGTTCAGTGTTAATCAGTGAGACTCCCATAGGGTTCAGTGTTAATCAGTGAGACTCCCACAGGGTTCAGTGTTAATCAGTGAGACTCCCACAGGGTTCAGTGTTAATCAGAGAGGCTTCCCTTGGGTTCAGCGTTAATCAGTGAGACTCCCACAGGGTTCATTGTTAATCAGTGAGACTCCCACAGTGTTCAGTGTTAATCAGTGAGACTCCCATAGGGTTCAGTGTTAATCAGTGAGACTCCTACAGGGTTCAGTGTTAATCAATGAGGCTCCCATAGGGTTCAGTGTTAATCAATGAGACTCCCATAGGGTTCTGTGTTAATCAGTGAGACTCCCACATGGTTCAGTGTTAATCAGTGAGACTCCCACAGGGTTCAGTGTTAATCAGTGAGACTCCCTCAGGGTTCATGTGTTAATCAGTGAGACTCCCATAGGGTTCAGTGTTAATCAGTGAGACACCCACAGGGTTCAGTGTTAATCAGTGAGACTCCCACAGGGTTCAGTGTTAATCAGAGAGACTCCCCTAGGGTTCACTGTTAATCAATGAGACTCCCACAGGGTTCAGTGTTAATCAGTGAGACTCCCATAGGGTTCAGTGTTAATCAGTGAGACTCCCACAGGGTTCAGTGTTAATCAGTGAGACTCCCACAGGGTTCAGTGTTAATCAGAGAGGCTTCCCTTGGGTTCAGCGTTAATCAGTGAGACTCCCACAGGGTTCATTGTTAATCAGTGAGACTCCCACAGTGTTCAGTGTTAATCAGTGAGACTCCCATAGGGTTCTGTGTTAATCAGTGAGACTCCCACAGGGTTCAGTGTTAATCAGTGAGACTCCCACAGGGTTCAGTGTTAATCAGTGAGACTCCCACAGTGTTCAGTGTTAATCAGTGAGACTCCCACAGGGTTCAGTGTTAATCAGTGAGACTCCCACAGGGTTCATGTGTTAATCAGTGAGACGCCTATAGGGTTCAGTGTTAATCAGTGAGACTCCCACAGGGTTCAGTGTTAATCAGTGAGACTCCCATAGGATTCAGTGTTAATCAGTGAGACTCCCATAGGGTTCAGTGTTAATCAGTGAGACTCCCACAGGGTTCAGTGTTAATCAGTGAGACTCCCATAGGGTTCAGTGTTAATCAGTGAGACTCCCACAGGGTTCAGTGTTAATCAGTGAGACTCCCACAGGGTTCAGTGTTAATCAGAGAGACTCCCCTAGGGTTCAGTGTTAATCAGTGAGACTCCCACAGGGTTCATTGTTAATCAGTGAGACTTCCACAGTGTTCAGTGTTAATCAGTGAGACTCCCATAGGGTTCTTTGTTAATCAGTGAGACTCCCACAGGGTTCAGTGTTAATCAGTGAGACTCCCACAGGGTTCAGTGTTAATCAGTGTTACTCCCACAGGGTTCAGTGTTAATCAGTGAGACTCCCACAGGGTTCAGTGTTAATCAGTGAGACTCCCACAGGGTTCATGTGTTAATCAGTGAGACTCCCATAGGGTTCAGTGTTAATCAGTGAGACTCCCACAGGATTCAGTGTTAATCAGTGAGGCTCCCATAGGGTTCAGTGTTAATCAATGAGACTCCCATAGGGTTCAGTGTTAATCAGTGAGACTCCCACATGGTTCAGTGTTAATCAGTGAGACTCCCACAGGGTTCAGTGTTAATCAGTGAGACTCCCTCAGGGTTCATGTGTTAATCAGTGAGACTCCCATAGGGTTCAGTGTTAATCAGTGAGAAACCCACAGGGTTCAGTGTTAATCAGTGAGACTCCCACAGGGTTCAGTGTTAATCAGAGAGACTCCCCTAGGGTTCAGTGTTAATCAGTGAGACTCCCACAGGGTTCATTGTTAATCAGTGAGACTCCCACAGTGTTCAGTGTTAATCAGTGAAACTCCCATAGGGTTCTGTGTTAATCAGTGAGACTCCCACAGGGTTCAGTGTTAATCAGTGAGACTCCCACAGGGTTCAGTGTTAATCAGTGAGACTCCCACCGGGTTCAGTGTTAATCAGAGAGACTCCCCTAGGGTTCAGTGTTAATCAGTGAGACTCCCACAGGGTTCAGTGTTAATCAGTGAGACTCCCACAGGGTTCATGTGTTAATCAGTGAGATGTCTATAGGGTTCAGTGTTAATCAGTGAGACTCCCACAGGGTTCAGTGTTAATCAGTGAGACTCGCATAGGATTCAGTGTTAATCAGTGAGACTCCCATAGGGTTCAGTGTTAATCAGTGAGACTCCCACAGGGTTCAGTGTTAATCAGTGAGACTCCCAAAGGGTTCAGTGTTAATCAGTGAGACTCCCATAGGGTTCAGTTTTAATCAGTGAGACTCCCATAGGGTACAGTCTTAATCAGTGAGACTCCCACAGGGTGCATGTGTTAATCAGTGAGACTCCCACAGGGTTCAGTGTTAATCAGTGAGACTCCCACAGGGTTCAGTGTTAATCAGTGAGACTTCCACAGGGTTCAGTGTTAATCAGTGAGACTCCCATACGGTTCAGTGTTAATCAGTGAGACTCCCACAGGGTTCAGCGTTAATCAGTGAGACTCCCACAGGGTTCAGTGTTAATCAGTGAGACTCCCACAGGGTTCAGTGTTAATCAGTGAGACTCCCACAGGGTTCAGTGTTAATCAGTGAGACTCCCACAGGGTTCATGTGTTAATCAGTGAGACTCCCATAGGGTTCAGTGTTAATCAGTGAGACTCCCACAGGGTTCAGTGTTAATCAATGAGGCTCCCATAGGGTTCAGTGTTAATCAATGAGACTCCCATAGGGTTCTGTGTTAATCAGTGAGACTCCAACATGGTTCAGTGTTAATCAGTGAGACTCCCACAGGGTTCAGTGTTAATCAGTGAGACTCCCTCAGGGTTCATGTGTTAATCAGTGAGACTCCCATAGGGTTCAGTGTTAATCAGTGAGACACCCACAGGGTTCAGTGTTAATCAGTGAGACTCCCACAGGGTTCAGTGTTAATCAGAGAGACTCCCCTAGGGTTCAGTGTTAATCAATGAGACTTCCACAGGGTTCAGTGTTAATCAGTGAGACTCCCATAGGGTTCAGTGTTAATCAGTGAGACTCCCACAGGGTTCAGTGTTAATCAGTGAGACTCCCACAGGGTTCAGTGTTAATCAGAGAGGCTTCCCTTGGGTTCAGCGTTAATCAGTGAGACTCCCACAGGGTTCATTGTTAATCAGTGAGACTCCCACAGTGTTCAGTGTTAATCAGTGAGACTCCCATAGGGTTCTGTGTTAATCAGTGAGACTCCCACAGGGTTCAGTGTTAATCAGTGAGACTCCCACAGGGTTCAGTGTTAATCAGTGAGACTCCCACAGTGTTCAGTGTTAATCAGTGAGACTCCCACAGGGTTCAGTGTTAATCAGTGAGACTCCCACAGGGTTTATGTGTTAATCAGTGAGACGCCTATAGGGTTCAGTGTTAATCAGTGAGACTCCCACAGGGTTCAGTGTTAATCAGTGAGACTCCCATAGGATTCAGTGTTAATCAGTGAGACTCCCATAGGGTTCAGTGTTAATCAGTGAGACTCCCACAGGGTTCAGTGTTAATCAGTGAGACTCCCATAGGGTTCAGTGTTAATCAGTGAGACTCCCATAGGGTTCAGTTTTAATCAGTGAGACTCCCATAGGGTACAGTCTTAATCAGTGAGACTCCCACAGGGTGCATGTGTTAATCAGTGAGACTCCCACAGGGTTCAGTGTTAATCAGTGAGACTCCCACAGGGTTCAGTGTTAATCAGTGATACTTCCACAGGGTTCAGTGTTAATCAGTGAGACTCCCACAGGTTTCATTGTTAATCAGTGAGACTCCCACAGTGTTCAGTGTTAATCAGTGAGACTCCCATAGGGTTCTGTGTTAATCAGTGAGACTCCCACAGGGTTCAGTGTTAATCAGTGAGACTCCCACAGGGTTCAGTGTTAATCAGTGAGACTCCCACCGGGTTCAGTGTTAATCAGAGAGACTCCCCTAGGGTTCAGTGTTAATCAGTGAGACTCCCACAGGGTTCATTGTTAATCAGTGAGACTCCCACAGTGTTCAGTGTTAATCAGTGAGACTCCCACAGGGTTCAGTGTTAATCAGTGAGACTCCCACAGGGTTCATGTGTTAATCAGTGAGACGCCTATAGGGTTCAGTGTTAATCAGTGAGACTCCCACAGGGTTCAGTGTTAATCAGTGAGACTCCCATAGGATTCAGTGTTAATCAGTGAGACTCCCATAGGGTTCAGTGTTAATCAGTGAGACTCCCACAGGGTTCAGTGTTAATCAGTGAGACTCCCATAGGGTTCAGTGTTAATCAGTGAGACTCCCATAGGGTTCAGTTTTAATCAGTGAGACTCCCATAGGGTACAGTCTTAATCAGTGAGACTCCCACAGGGTGCATGTGTTAATCAGTGAGACTCCCACAGGGTTCAGTGTTAATCAGTGAGACTCCCACAGGGTTCAGTGTTAATCAGTGAGACTTCCACAGGGTTCAGTGTTAATCAGTGAGACTCCCATACGGTTCAGTGTTAATCAGTGAGACTCCCACAGGGTTCAGCGTTAATCAGTGAGACTCCCACAGGGTTCAGTGTTAATCAGTGAGACTCCCACAGGGTTCAGTGTTAATCAGTGAGACTCCCACAGGGTTCAGTGTTAATCAGTGAGACTCCCACAGGGTTCATGTGTTAATCAGTGAGACTCCCATAGGGTTCAGTGTTAATCAGTGAGACTCCCACAGGGTTCATGTGTTAATCAGTGAGACTCCCATAGGGTTCAGTGTTAATCAGTGAGACTCCCACAGGGTTCAGTGTTAATCAGTGAGACTTCCACAGGGTTCAGTGTTAATCAGTGAGACTCCCATACGGTTCAGTGTTAATCAGTGAGACTCCCACAGGGTTCAGCGTTAATCAGTGAGACTCCCACAGGGTTCAGTGTTAATCAGTGAGACTCCCACATGGTTCAGTGTTAATCAGTGAGACTCCCACAGGGTTCAGTGTTAATCAGTGAGACTCCCTCAGGGTTCATGTGTTAATCAGTGAGACTCCCATAGGGTTCAGTGTTAATCAGTGAGACTCCCACAGGGTTCAGTGTTAATCAGTGAGACTCCCACAGGGTTCAGTGTTAATCAGTGAGACTCCCACAGGGTGCATGTGTTAATCAGTGAGACTCCCATAGGGTTCAGTGTTAATCAGTGAGACTCCCACAGGGTTCAGTGTTAATCAGTGAGACTCCCACAGTGTTCAGTGTTAATCAGTGAGACTCCCACAGTGTTCAGTGTTAATCAGTGAGACTCCCATAGGGTTCAGTCTTAATCAGTGAGACTCCCTCGGGGTTCAGTGTTAATCAGTGAGACTCCCATAGGGTTCAGTGTTAATCAGTGAGACTCCCACAGGGTTCAGTGTTAATCAGTGAGACTCCCACAGGGTTCAGTGTTAATCAGTGAGACTCCTACAGGGTTCAGTGTTAATCAGTGAGACTCCTACAGGGTTCAGTGTTAAGCAGTGAGACTCCCATAGGGTTCAGTGTTAATCAGTGAGACTCCCACAGGGTTCATTGTTAATCATTGAGACTCCCACACGGTTCAGTGTTAATCAGTAAGACTCCCATAGGGTTCAGTCTTAATCAGTGAGACTCCCACAGGGTTCAGTGTTAATCATTGAGACTCCCATAGGGTGCAGTTTTAAGCAGTGAGACTCCCACAGGGTTCAGTGTTAATCAGTGAGACTCCCACAGGGTGCATTTGTTAATCAGTGAGACTCCCATAGGGTTCAGTGTTAATCAGTGAGACTCCCACATGGTTCAGTGTTAATCAGTGAGACTCCCACAGTGTTCAGTGTTAATCAGTGAGACTCCCACAGTGTTCAGTATTAATCAGTGAGACTCCCATACGGTTCAGTGTTAATCAGTGAGACTCCCACAGGGTTCAGTGTTAATCAGTGAGACTCCCACAGGGTTCAGTGTTAATCAGTGAGACTCCCACAGGGTTCAGTGTTAATCAGTGAGACTCCCACAGGGTTCAGTGTTAATCAGTGAGACTCCCACAGGGTTCATGTGTTAATCAGTGAGACTCCCATAGGGTTCAGTGTTAATCAGTGAGACTCCCACAGGGTTCAGTGTTAATCAATGAGGCTCCCATAGGGTTCAGTGTTAATCAATGAGACTCCCACAGGGTTCAGTGTTAATCAGTGAGACTCCCTCATGGTTCATGTGTTAATCAGTGAGACTCCCATAGGGTTCAGTGTTAATCAGTGAGACACCCACAGGGTTCAGTGTTAATCAGTGAGACTCCCACAGGGTTCAGTGTTAATCAGAGTGACTCCCCTAGGGTTCAGTGTTAATCAATGAGACTCCCACAGGGTTCAGTGTTAATCAGTGAGACTCCCATAGGGTTCAGTGTTAATCATTGAGACTCCCACAGGGTTCAGTGTTAATCAGTGAGACTCCCACAGGGTTCAGTGTTAATCAGAGAGGCTTCCCTTGGGTTCAGCGTTAATCAGTGAGACTCCCACAGGGTTCATTGTTAATCAGTGAGACTCCCACAGTGTTCAGTCTTAATCAGTGAGACTCCCATAGGGTTCTGTGTTAATCAGTGAGACTCCCACAGGGTTCAGTGTTAATCAGTGAGACTCCCACAGTGTTCAGTGTTAATCAGTGAGACTCCCACAGGGTTCAGTGTTAATCAGTGAGACTCCCACAGGGTTCATGTGTTAATCAGTGAGATGCCTATAGGGTTCAGTGTTAATCAGTGAGACTCCCACAGGGTTCAGTGTTAATCAGTGAGACTTCCATAGGATTCAGTGTTAATCAGTGAGACTCCCATAGGGTTCAGTGTTAATCAGTGAGACTCCCACAGGGTTCAGTGTTAATCAGTGAGACTCCCATAGGGTTCAGTGTTAATCAGTGAGACTCCCATAGGGTTCAGTTTTAATCAGTGAGACTCCCATAGGGTACAGTCTTAATCAGTGAGACTCCCACAGGGTGCATGTGTTAATCAGTGAGACTCCCACAGGGTTCAGTGTTAATCAGTGAGACTCCCACAGGGTTCAGTGTTAATCAGTGATACTTCCACAGGGTTCAGTGTTAATCAGTGAGACTCCCACAGGTTTAATTGTTAATCAGTGAGACTCCCACAGTGTTCAGTGTTAATCAGTGAGACTCCCATAGGGTTCTGTGTTAATCAGTGAGACTCCCACAGGGTTCAGTGTTAATCAGTGAGACTCCCACAGGGTTCAGTGTTAATCAGTGAGACTCCCACCGGGTTCAGTGTTAATCAGTGAGACTCCCACAGTGTTCAGTGTTAATCAGTGAGACTCCCACAGGGTTCAGTGTTAATCAGTGAGACTCCCACAGGGTTCAGTGTTAATCAGTGAGACTCCCACAGGGTTCAGTGTTAATCAGTGAGACTCCCACAGGGTTCAGTGTTAATCAGTGAGACTCCCACAGGGTTCAGTGTTAATCAGTGAGACTCCCACAGGGTTCATGTGTTAATCAGTGAGACTCCCATAGGGTTCAGTGTTAATCAGTGAGACTCCCACAGGGTTCAGTGTTAATCAATGAGGCTCCCATAGGGTTCAGTGTTAATCAATGAGACTCCCATAGGGTTCTGTGTTAATCAGTGAGACTCCCACATGGTTCAGTGTTAATCAGTGAGACTCCCACAGGGTTCAGTGTTAATCAGTGAGACTCCCTCAGGGTTCATGTGTTAATCAGTGAGACTCCCATAGGGTTCAGTGTTAATCAGTGAGACACCCACAGGGTTCAGTGTTAATCAGTGAGACTCCCACAGGGTTCAGTGTTAATCAGAGAGACTCCCCTAGGGTTCAGTGTTAATCAATGAGACTCCCACAGGGTTCAGTGTTAATCAGTGAGACTCCCATAGGGTTCAGTGTTAATCAGTGAGACTCCCACAGGGTTCAGTGTTAATCAGTGAGACTCCCACAGGGTTCAGTGTTAATCAGAGAGGCTTCCCTTGGGTTCAGCGTTAATCAGTGAGACTCCCACAGGGTTCATTGTTAATCAGTGAGACTCCCACAGTGTTCAGTGTTAATCAGTGAGACTCCCATAGGGTTCGGTGTTAATCAGTGAGACTCCCACAGGGTTCAGTGTTAATCAGTGAGACTCCCACAGGGTTCAGTGTTAATCAGTGAGACTCCCACAGTGTTCAGTGTTAATCAGTGAGACTCCCACAGGGTTCAGTGTTAATCAGTGAGACTCCCACAGGGTTCATGTGTTAATCAGTGAGATGCCTATAGGGTTCAGTGTTAATCAGTGAGACTCCCACAGGGTTCAGTGTTAATCAGTGAGACTTCCATAGGATTCAGTGTTAATCAGTGAGACTCCCATAGGGTTCAGTGTTAATCAGTGAGACTCCCACAGGGTTCAGTGTTAATCAGTGAGACTCCCATAGGGTTCAGTGTTAATCAGTGAGACTCCCATAGGGTTCAGTTTTAATCAGTGAGACTCCCATAGGGTACAGTCTTAATCAGTGAGACTCCCACAGGGTGCATGTGTTAATCAGTGAGACTCCCACAGGGTTCAGTGTTAATCAGTGAGACTCCCACAGGGTTCAGTGTTAATCAGTGATACTTCCACAGGGTTCAGTGTTAATCAGTGAGACTCCCACAGGTTTAATTGTTAATCAGTGAGACTCCCACAGTGTTCAGTGTTAATCAGTGAGACTCCCATAGGGTTCTGTGTTAATCAGTGAGACTCCCACAGGGTTCAGTGTTAATCAGTGAGACTCCCACAGGGTTCAGTGTTAATCAGTGAGACTCCCACCGGGTTCAGTGTTAATCAGAGAGACTCCCCTAGGGTTCAGTGTTAATCAGTGAGACTCCCACAGGGTTCATTGTTAATCAGTGAGACTCCCACAGTGTTCAGTGTTAATCAGTGAGACTCCCACAGGGTTCAGTGTTAATCAGTGAGACTCCCACAGGGTTCATGTGTTAATCAGTGAGACGCCTATAGGGTTCAGTGTTAATCAGTGAGACTCCCACAGGGTTCAGTGTTAATCAGTGAGACTCCCATAGGATTCAGTGTTAATCAGTGAGACTCCCATAGGGTTCAGTGTTAATCAGTGAGACTCCCACAGGGTTCAGTGTTAATCAGTGAGACTCCCATAGGGTTCAGTGTTAATCAGTGAGACTCCCATAGGGTTCAGTTTTAATCAGTGAGACTCCCATAGGGTACAGTTTTAATCAGTGAGACTCCCACAGGGTGCATGTGTTAATCAGTGAGACTCCCACAGGGTTCAGTGTTAATCAGTGAGACTCCCACAGGGTTCAGTGTTAATCAGTGAGACTTCCACAGGGTTCAGTGTTAATCAGTGAGACTCCCATACGGTTCAGTGTTAATCAGTGAGACTCCCACAGGGTTCAGCGTTAATCAGTGAGACTCCCACAGGGTTCAGTGTTAATCAGTGAGACTCCCACAGGGTTCAGTGTTAATCAGTGAGACTCCCACAGGGTTCAGTGTTAATCAGTGAGACTCCCACAGGGTTCATGTGTTAATCAGTGAGACTCCCATAGGGTTCAGTGTTAATCAGTGAGACTCCCACAGGGTTCAGTGTTAATCAGTGAGGCTCCCATAGGGTTCAGTGTTAATCAATGAGACTCCCATAGGGTTCAGTGTTAATCAGTGAGACTCCCACATGGTTCAGTGTTAATCAGTGAGACTCCCACAGGGTTCAGTGTTAATCAGTGAGACTCCCTCAGGGTTCATGTGTTAATCAGTGAGACTCCCATAGGGTTCAGTGTTAATCAGTGAGACTCCCACAGGGTTCAGTGTTAATCAGTGAGACTCCCACAGGGTTCAGTGTTAATCAGTGAGACTCCCACAGGGTGCATGTGTTAATCAGTGAGACTCCCATAGGGTTCAGTGTTAATCAGTGAGACTCCCACAGGGTTCAGTGTTAATCAGTGAGACTCCCACAGTGTTCAGTGTTAATCAGTGAGACTCCCACAGTGTTCAGTGTTAATCAGTGAGACTCCCATAGGGTTCAGTCTTAATCAGTGAGACTCCCTCAGGGTTCAGTGTTAATCAGTGAGACTCCCATAGGGTTCAGTGTTAATCAGTGAGACTCCCACAGGGTTCAGTGTTAATCAGTGAGACTCCCACAGGGTTCAGTGTTAATCAGTGAGACTCCTACAGGGTTCAGTGTTAATCAGTGAGACTCCTACAGGGTTCAGTGTTAAGCAGTGAGACTCCCATAGGGTTCAGTGTTAATCAGTGAGACTCCCACAGGGTTCATTGTTAATCATTGAGACTCCCACACGGTTCAGTGTTAATCAGTAAGACTCCCATAGGGTTCAGTCTTAATCAGTGAGACTCCCACAGGGTTCAGTGTTAATCATTGAGACTCCCATAGGGTGCAGTTTTAAGCAGTGAGACTCCCACAGGGTTCAGTGTTAATCAGTGAGACTCCCACAGGGTGCATTTGTTAATCAGTGAGACTCCCATAGGGTTCAGTGTTAATCAGTGAGACTCCCACATGGTTCAGTGTTAATCAGTGAGACTCCCACAGTGTTCAGTGTTAATCAGTGAGACTCCCACAGTGTTCAGTATTAATCAGTGAGACTCCCATAGGGTTCAGTGTTAATCAATGAGACTCCCACAGGGTTCAGTGTTAATCAGTGAGACTCCCACAGGGTTCAGTGTTAATCATTGAGACTCCCACAGGGTTCAGTGTTAATCAGTGAGACTCCCTCAGGGTTCATGTGTTAATCAGTGAGACTCCCATAGGGTTCAGTGTTAATCAGTGAGACTCCCACAGGGTTCAGTGTTAATCAGTGAGACTCCCACAGGGTTCAGTGTTAATCAGAGAGACTCCCCTAGCGTTCAGTGTTAATCAGTGAGACTCCCACAGGGTTCATTGTTAATCAGTGAGACTCCCACAGTGTTCAGTGTTAATCAGTGAGACTCCCATAGGGTTCTGTGTTAATCAGTGAGACTCCCACAGGGTTCAGTGTTAATCAGTGAGACTCCCACAGGGTTCAGTGTTAATCAGTGAGACTCCCACCGGGTTCAGTGTTAATCAGAGAGACTCCCCTAGGGTTCAGTGTTAATCAGTGAGACTCCCACAGGGTTCATTGTTAATCAGTGAGACTCCCACAGTGTTCAGTCTTAATCAGTGAGACTCCCACAGGGTTCAGTGTTAATCAGTGAGACTCCCACAGGGTTCAGTGTTAATCAGTGAGACTCCCATAGGGTTCAGTGTTAATCAGTGAGACTCCCACAGGGTTCAGTGTTAATCAGTGAGACTCCCATAGGGTTCAGTGTTAATCAGTGAGACTCCCATAGGGTTCAGTCTTAATCAGTGAGACTCCCACAGGGTGCATGTGTTAATCAGTGAGACTCCCACAGGGTTCAGTGTTAATCAGTGAGACTCCCACAGGGTTCAGTGTTAATCAGTGAGACTTCCACAGGGTTCAGTGTTATTCAGTGAGACTCCCATACGGTTCATTGTTAATTAGTGAGACTCCCACAGGGTTCAGCGTTAATCAGTGAGACTCCCACAGGGTTCATTGTTAATCAGTGAGACTCCCACAGTGTTCAGTGTTAATCAGTGAGACTCCCATAGGGTTCTGTGTTAATCAGTGAGACTCCCACAGGGTTCAGTGTTAATCAGTGAAACTCCCACAGGGTTCAGTGTTAATCAGTGAGACTCCCACCGGGTTCAGTGTTAATCAGAGAGACCCCCCTAGGGTTCAGTGTTAATCAGTGAGACTCCCACAGGGTTCAGTGTTAATCAGTGAGACTCCCACAGGGTTCAGTGTTAATCAGTGAGACACCCACAGGGTTCAGTGTTAATCAGTGAGACTCCCACAGGGTTCAGTGTTAATCAGAGAGACTCCCCTAGGGTTCAGTGTTAATCAGTGAGACTCCCACAGGGTTCATTGTTAATCAGTGAGACTCCCACAGTGTTCAGTGTTAATCAGTGAGACTCCCATAGGGTTCTGTGTTAATCAGTGAGACTCCCACAGGGTTCAGTGTTAATCAGTGAGACTCCCACAGGGTTCAGTGTTAATCAGTGAGACTCCCACCGGGTTCAGTGTTAATCAGAGAGACCCCCCTAGGGTTCAGTGTTAATCAGTGAGACTCCCACAGGGTTCATTGTTAATCAGTGAGACTCCCACAGTGTTCAGTGTTAATCAGTGAGACTCCCACAGGGTTCATTGTTAATCAGTGAGACTCCCACAGGGTTCATGTGTTAATCAGTGAGACTCCTATAGGGTTCAGTGTTAATCAGTGAGACTCCCACAGGGTTCAGTGTTAATCAGTGAGACTCCCATAGGGTTCAGTGTTAATCAGTGAGACTTCCATAGGGTTCAGTGTTAATCAGTGAGACTCCCATAGGGTTCAGTTTTAATCAGTGAGACTCCCATAGGGTACAGTCTTAATCAGTGAGACTCCCACAGGGTGCATGTGTTAATCAGTGAGACTCCCACAGGGTTCAGTGTTAATCAGTGAGACTCCCACAGGGTTGAGTGTTAATCAGTGAGACTCCCCTAGGGTTCAGTGTTAAGCAGTGAGACTCCCACAGGGTTCAGTGTTAATCAGTGAGACTCCCATAGGGTTCAGTGTTAAGCAGTGAGACTCCCATAGGGTTCAGTGTTAATCAGTGAGACTCCCACAGGGTTCAGTGTTAATCAGTGAGACTCCCACAGGGTTCAGTGTTAATCAGTGAGACTCCCACAGGGTTCAGTGTTAATCAGAGAGACTCCCCTAGGGTTCAGTATTAATCAGTGACACTCCCACAGGGTTCATTGTTAATCAGTGAGACTCCCACAGTGTTCAGTGTTAATCAGTGAGACGCTCATAGGGTTCTGTGTTAATCAGTGAGACTCCCACAGTGTTCAGTGTTAATCAGTGAGACTCCGACAGGGTTCAGTGTTAATCAGTAAGACTCCCACAGGGTTCATGTGTTAATCAGTGAGACTCCCATAGGGTTCAGTGTTAATCAGTGAGACTCCCACAGGGTTCAGTGTTAATCAGTGAGACTCCCATAGGGTTCACTGTTAATCAATGAGACTCCCATAGGGTTCAGTGTTAATCAGTGAGACTCCCACAGGGTTCAGTGTTAATCAGTGAGACTCCCACAGGGTTCAGTGTTAATCAGTGAGACTCCCATAGGGTTCAGTGTTAATCAGTGAGACTCCCACAGGGTTCAGTGTTAATCAGTGAGACTCCCATAGGGTTCAGTGTTAATCAATGAGACTCCCATAGGGTTCAGTGTTAATCAGTGAGACTCCCACAGGGTTCAGTGTTAATCAGTGAGACTCCCACAGGGTTCAGTGTTAATCAGTGAGACTCCCATAGGGTTCAGTGTTAATCAGTGAGACTCCCCTAGGGTTCAATTTTAATCAGTGAGACTCCCACAGGGTTCAGTGTTAATCAGTGAGACTCCCACAGGGTGCAGTGTTAATCAGTGAGACTCCCATAGGGTTCAGTGTTAAGCAGTGAGACTCCCATAGGGTTCAGTGTTAATCAGTGAGACTCCCACAGGGTTCAGTGTTAATCAGTGAGACTCCCACAGGGTTCAGTGTTAATCAGTGAGACTCCCACAGGGTTCAGTGTTAATCAGAGAGACTCCCCTAAGGTTCAGTATTAATCAGTGACACTCCCACAGGGTTCATTGTTAATCAGTGAGACTCCCACAGTGTTCAGTGTTAATCAGTGAGACGCTCATAGGGTTCTGTGTTAATCAGTGAGACTCCCACAGTGTTCAGTGTTAATCAGTGAGACTCCCACAGGGTTCAGTGTTAATCAGTAAGACTCCCACAGGGTTCATGTGTTAATCAGTGAGACTCCCATAGGGTTCAGTGTTAATCAGTGAGACTCCCACAGGGTTCAGTGTTAATCAGTGAGACTCCCATAGGGTTCACTGTTAATCAATGAGACTCCCATAGGGTTCAGTGTTAATCAGTGAGACTCCCACAGGGTTCAGTGTTAATCAGTGAGACTCCCACAGGGTTCAGTGTTAATCAGTGAGACTCCCATAGGGTTCAGTGTTAATCAGTGAGACTCCCACAGGGTTCAGTGTTAATCAGTGAGACTCCCATAGGGTTCAGTGTTAATCAATGAGACTCCCATAGGGTTCAGTGTTAATCAGTGAGACTCCCACAGGGTTCAGTGTTAATCAGTGAGACTCCCACAGGGTTCAGTGTTAATCAGTGAGACTCCCATAGGGTTCAGTGCTAATCAGTGAGACTCCCACAGGGTTCAGTGTTAATCAGTAAGACTCCCATAGGGTTCAGTGTTAATCAGTGAGACTCCCCTAGGGTTCAATTTTAATCAGTGAGACTCCCACAGGGTTCAGTGTTAATCAGTGAGACTCCCACAGGGTTCAGTGTTAATCAGTGAGACTCCCCTAGGGTTCAGTGTTAAGCAGTGAGACTCCCACAGGGTTCAGTGTTAATCAGTGAGACTCCCATAGGGTTCAGTGTTAAGCAGTGAGACTCCCATAGGGTTCAGTGTTAATCAGTGAGACTCCCACAGGGTTCAGTGTTAATCACTGAGACTCCCACAGGGTTCAGTATTAATCAGTGAGACTCCCACAGGGTTCAGTGTTAATCAGAGAGACTCCCCTAGGGTTCAGTGTTAATCAGTGAGACTCCCACAGGGTTCATTGTTAATCAGTGAGACTCCCACAGTGTTCAGTGTTAATCAGTGAGACTCCCATAGGGTTCTGTGTTAATCAGTGAGAATCCCACAGGGTTCAGTGTTAATCAGTGAGACTCCCACAGGGTTCAGTGTTAATCAGTGAGACTCCCACAGGGTTCATGTGTTAATCAGTGAGACTCCCATAGGGTTCATTGTTAATCAGTGAGACTCCCACAGGGTTCAGTGTTAATCAGTGAGACTCCCATAGGGTTCAGTGTTAATCAATGAGACTCCCATAGGGTTCAGTGTTAATCAGTGAGACTCCCACAGGGTTCAGTGTTAATCAGTGAGACTCCCACAGGGTTCAGCGTTAATCAGTGAGACTCCCACAGGGTTCAGTGTTAATCAGTGAGACTCCCATAGGGTTCACTGTTAATCAGTGAGACTCCCACAGGGTTCAGTGTTAATCAGTGAGTCTCCCACAGGGTTCAGTGTTAATCAGTAAGACTCCCATAGGGTTCAGTGTTAATCAGTGAGACTCCCGTAGGGTTCAATGTTAATCAGTGAGACTCCCATAGGGTTCAGTGTTAAGCAGTGAGACTCCCATAGGGTTCAGTGTTAATCAGTGAGACTCCCACAGGGTTCAGTGTTAATCAGTGAGACTCCCACAGGGTTCAGTGTTAATCAGTTAGACTCCCACAGGGTTCAGTGTTAATCAGTGAGACTCCCACAAAGTGCATGTGTTAATCAGTGAGACTCCCATAGGGTTCAGTGTTAATCAGTGAAACTCCCACAAAGTGCATGTGTTAATCAGTGAGACTCCCATAGGGTTCAGTGTTAATCAGTGAGACTCCCACACGGTTCAGTGTTAATGAGTGAGACTCCCACAGTGTTCAGTGTTTATCAGAGAGACTCCCACAGTGTTCAGTGTTAATCATTGAGACTCCCATAGGGTTCAGTGTTAATCAGTGAGACTCCCATAGGGTTCAGTGTTAAGCAGTGAGACTCCCACAGGGTTCAATGTTAATCAGTGAGACTCCCACAGGGTTCGGTGTTAATCAGTGAGACTCCCACAGTGTTCAGTGTTAATCAGTGAGACTCCCACTGTTCAGCGTTAATCTGTGAGACTCCCATAGGGTTCAGTGTTAATCAGTGAGACTCCCACAGGGTTCAGTGTTAATCATTGAGACTCCCACAGGGTTCATTATTAATCAGTGAGACTCCCACAGGGTTCAGTGTTCATCAGTAAGACTCCCATAGGGTTCAGTGTTAATCAGTGAGACTCCCATAGGGTTCAATGTTAATCAGTGAGACTCCCACAGGGTTCAGTGTTAATCAGTGAGACTCCCACAGGGTTCAGTGTTAATTAATGAGACTCCCCTAGGGTTCAGTGTTAAGCAGTGAGACTCCCACAGGGTTCAGTGTTAATCAGTGAGACTCCCATAGGGTTCAGTGTTAAGCAGTGAGACTCCCATAGGGTTCAGTGTTAATCAGTGAGACTCCCACAGGGTTCATTGTTAATCAGTGAGACTCCCACAGTGTTCAGTGTTAATCAGTGAGACTCCCACAGGGTTCAGTGTTAATCAGAGAGACTCCCCTAGGGTTCAGTGTTAATCAGTGAGAATCCCACATAGTTCATTGTTAATCAGTGAGACTCTCACAGTGTTCAGTGTTAATCAGTGAGACTCCCATAGGGTTCTGTGTTAATCAGTGAGACTCCCACAGGGTTCAGTATTAATCAGTGAGACTCCCACAGGGTTCAGTGTTAATCAGTGAGACTCCCACAGGGTTCAGTGGTAATCAGAGAGACTCCCATAGGGTTCATTGTTAATCAGTGAGACTCCCACAGGGTTCAGTGTTAATCAGTGAATCTCCCACAAGGTTCATGTGTTAATCATTGAGACTCCCACAGGGTTCAGTGTTAATCAGTGAGACTCCCACAGGGTTCAGTGTTAATCAGTGAGACTCCCACAGGGTTCAGTGTTAATCAGTGAGACTCCCACCGGGTTCAGTGTTAATCAGAGAGACCCCCCTAGGGTTCAGTGTTAATCAGTGAGACTCCCACAGGGTTCATTGTTAATCAGTGAGACTCCCACAGTGTTCAGTGTTAATCAGTGAGACTCCCACAGGGTTCATTGTTAATCAGTGAGACTCCCACAGGGTTCATGTGTTAATCAGTGAGACTCCTATAGGGTTCAGTGTTAATCAGTGAGACTCCCACAGGGTTCAGTGTTAATCAGTGAGACTCCCATAGGGTTCAGTGTTAATCAGTGAGACTTCCATAGGGTTCAGTGTTAATCAGTGAGACTCCCATAGGGTTCAGTTTTAATCAGTGAGACTCCCATAGGGTACAGTCTTAATCAGTGAGACTCCCACAGGGTGCATGTGTTAATCAGTGAGACTCCCACAGGGTTCAGTGTTAATCAGTGAGACTCCCACAGGGTTGATTGTTAATCAGTGAGACTCCCCTAGGGTTCAGTGTTAAGCAGTGAGACTCCCACAGGGTTCAGTGTTAATCAGTGAGACTCCCATAGGGTTCAGTGTTAAGCAGTGAGACTCCCATAGGGTTCAGTGTTAATCAGTGAGACTCCCACAGGGTTCAGTGTTAATCAGTGAGACTCCCACAGGGTTCAGTGTTAATCAGTGAGACTCCCACAGGGTTCAGTGTTAATCAGAGAGACTCCCCTAGGGTTCAGTATTAATCAGTGACACTCCCACAGGGTTCATTGTTAATCAGTGAGACTCCCACAGTGTTCAGTGTTAATCAGTGAGACGCTCATAGGGTTCTGTGTTAATCAGTGAGACTCCCACAGTGTTCAGTGTTAATCAGTGAGACTCCGACAGGGTTCAGTGTTAATCAGTAAGACTCCCACAGGGTTCATGTGTTAATCAGTGAGACTCCCATAGGGTTCAGTGTTAATCAGTGAGACTCCCACAGGGTTCAGTGTTAATCAGTGAGACTCCCATAGGGTTCACTGTTAATCAATGAGACTCCCATAGGGTTCAGTGTTAATCAGTGAGACTCCCACAGGGTTCAGTGTTAATCAGTGAGACTCCCACAGGGTTCAGTGTTAATCAGTGAGACTCCCATAGGGTTCAGTGTTAATCAGTGAGACTCCCACAGGGTTCAGTGTTAATCAGTGAGACTCCCATAGGGTTCAGTGTTAATCAATGAGACTCCCATAGGGTTCAGTGTTAATCAGTGAGACTCCCACAGGGTTCAGTGTTAATCAGTGAGACTCCCACAGGGTTCAGTGTTAATCAGTGAGACTCCCATAGGGTTCAGTGTTAATCAGTGAGACTCCCCTAGGGTTCAATTTTAATCAGTGAGACTCCCACAGGGTTCAGTGTTAATCAGTGAGACTCCCACAGGGTGCAGTGTTAATCAGTGAGACTCCCATAGGGTTCAGTGTTAAGCAGTGAGACTCCCATAGGGTTCAGTGTTAATCAGTGAGACTCCCACATGGTTCAGTGTTAATCAGTGAGACTCCCACAGGGTTCAGTGTTAATCAGTGAGACTCCCACAGGGTTCAGTGTTAATCAGAGAGACTCCCCTAGGGTTCAGTATTAATCAGTGACACTCCCACAGGGTTCATTGTTAATCAGTGAGACTCCCACAGTGTTCAGTGTTAATCAGTGAGACGCTCATAGGGTTCTGTGTTAATCAGTGAGACTCCCACAGTGTTCAGTGTTAATCAGTGAGACTCCCACAGGGTTCAGTGTTAATCAGTAAGACTCCCACAGGGTTCATGTGTTAATCAGTGAGACTCCCATAGGGTTCAGTGTTAATCAGTGAGACTCCCACAGGGTTCAGTGTTAATCAGTGAGACTCCCATAGGGTTCACTGTTAATCAATGAGACTCCCATAGGGTTCAGTGTTAATCAGTGAGACTCCCACAGGGTTCAGTGTTAATCAGTGAGACTCCCACAGGGTTCAGTGTTAATCAGTGAGACTCCCATAGGGTTCAGTGTTAATCAGTGAGACTCCCACAGGGTTCAGTGTTAATCAGTGAGACTCCCATAGGGTTCAGTGTTAATCAATGAGACTCCCATAGGGTTCAGTGTTAATCAGTGAGACTCCCACAGGGTTCAGTGTTAATCAGTGAGACTCCCACAGGGTTCAGTGTTAATCAGTGAGACTCCCATAGGGTTCAGTGCTAATCAGTGAGACTCCCACAGGGTTCAGTGTTAATCAGTAAGACTCCCATAGGGTTCAGTGTTAATCAGTGAGACTCCCCTAGGGTTCAATTTTAATCAGTGAGACTCCCACAGGGTTCAGTGTTAATCAGTGAGACTCCCACAGGGTTCAGTGTTAATCAGTGAGACTCCCCTAGGGTTCAGTGTTAAGCAGTGAGACTCCCACAGGGTTCAGTGTTAATCAGTGAGACTCCCATAGGGTTCAGTGTTAAGCAGTGAGACTCCCATAGGGTTCAGTGTTAATCAGTGAGACTCCCACAGGGTTCAGTGTTAATCACTGAGACTCCCACAGGGTTCAGTATTAATCAGTGAGACTCCCACAGGGTTCAGTGTTAATCAGAGAGACTCCCCTAGGGTTCAGTGTTAATCAGTGAGACTCCCACAGGGTTCATTGTTAATCAGTGAGACTCCCACAGTGTTCAGTGTTAATCAGTGAGACTCCCATAGGGTTCTGTGTTAATCAGTGAGAATCCCACAGGGTTCAGTGTTAATCAGTGAGACTCCCACAGGGTTCAGTGTTAATCAGTGAGACTCCCACAGGGTTCATGTGTTAATCAGTGAGACTCCCATAGGGTTCATTGTTAATCAGTGAGACTCCCACAGGGTTCAGTGTTAATCAGTGAGACTCCCATAGGGTTCAGTGTTAATCAATGAGACTCCCATAGGGTTCAGTGTTAATCAGTGAGACTCCCACAGGGTTCAGTGTTAATCAGTGAGACTCCCACAGGGTTCAGCGTTAATCAGTGAGACTCCCACAGGGTTCAGTGTTAATCAGTGAGACTCCCATAGGGTTCACTGTTAATCAGTGAGACTCCCACAGGGTTCAGTGTTAATCAGTGAGTCTCCCACAGGGTTCAGTGTTAATCAGTAAGACTCCCATAGGGTTCAGTGTTAATCAGTGAGACTCCCGTAGGGTTCAATGTTAATCAGTGAGACTCCCATAGGGTTCAGTGTTAAGCAGTGAGACTCCCATAGGGTTCAGTGTTAATCAGTGAGACTCCCACAGGGTTCAGTGTTAATCAGTGAGACTCCCACAGGGTTCAGTGTTAATCAGTTAGACTCCCACAGGGTTCAGTGTTAATCAGTGAGACTCCCACAAAGTGCATGTGTTAATCAGTGAGACTCCCATAGGGTTCAGTGTTAATCAGTGAAACTCCCACAAAGTGCATGTGTTAATCAGTGAGACTCCCATAGGGTTCAGTGTTAATCAGTGAGACTCCCACACGGTTCAGTGTTAATGAGTGAGACTCCCACAGTGTTCAGTGTTTATCAGAGAGACTCCCACAGTGTTCAGTGTTAATCATTGAGACTCCCATAGGGTTCAGTGTTAATCAGTGAGACTCCCATAGGGTTCAGTGTTAAGCAGTGAGACTCCCACAGGGTTCAATGTTAATCAGTGAGACTCCCACAGGGTTCGGTGTTAATCAGTGAGACTCCCACAGTGTTCAGTGTTAATCAGTGAGACTCCCACTGTTCAGCGTTAATCTGTGAGACTCCCATAGGGTTCAGTGTTAATCAGTGAGACTCCCACAGGGTTCAGTGTTAATCATTGAGACTCCCACAGGGTTCATTATTAATCAGTGAGACTCCCACAGGGTTCAGTGTTCATCAGTAAGACTCCCATAGGGTTCAGTGTTAATCAGTGAGACTCCCATAGGGTTCAATGTTAATCAGTGAGACTCCCACAGGGTTCAGTGTTAATCAGTGAGACTCCCACAGGGTTCAGTGTTAATTAATGAGACTCCCCTAGGGTTCAGTGTTAAGCAGTGAGACTCCCACAGGGTTCAGTGTTAATCAGTGAGACTCCCATAGGGTTCAGTGTTAAGCAGTGAGACTCCCATAGGGTTCAGTGTTAATCAGTGAGACTCCCACAGGGTTCATTGTTAATCAGTGAGACTCCCACAGTGTTCAGTGTTAATCAGTGAGACTCCCACAGGGTTCAGTGTTAATCAGAGAGACTCCCCTAGGGTTCAGTGTTAATCAGTGAGAATCCCACATAGTTCATTGTTAATCAGTGAGACTCTCACAGTGTTCAGTGTTAATCAGTGAGACTCCCATAGGGTTCTGTGTTAATCAGTGAGACTCCCACAGGGTTCAGTATTAATCAGTGAGACTCCCACAGGGTTCAGTGTTAATCAGTGAGACTCCCACAGGGTTCAGTGGTAATCAGAGAGACTCCCATAGGGTTCATTGTTAATCAGTGAGACTCCCACAGGGTTCAGTGTTAATCAGTGAATCTCCCACAAGGTTCATGTGTTAATCATTGAGACTCCCACAGGGTTCAGTGTTAATCAGTGAGACTCCCACAGGGTTCAGTGTTAATCAGTGAGACTCCCACAGGGTTCAGTGTAAATCAGTGAGACTCCCTCAGTGTTCATGTGGTCATCAGTGAGACTCCCATAGGGTTCAGTGTTAATCATTGAGAATCCCATAGAGTTTGGTGTTAATCAGTGAGACTCCCATAGGATTAATTGTTAATCAGTGAGACTCCCATAGGGTTCAGTGTTAATCAGTGAGACTCCCATAGGTTTCAGTTTTAATCAGTGAGACTCCCACAGTGTTCAGTGTTAATCAGTGAGACTCCCATAGGGTTCAGTGTTAATCAGTGAGAATCCCATAGAGTTCGGTGTTAATCAGTGAGACTCCCATAGGGATAATTGTTAATCAGTGAGACTCCCATAGGTTTCAGTGTTAATCAGTGAGACTCCGACATGGTTCAGTGTTAATCAGTGAGACTCCCATAGGGTTCAGTATTAATCAGTGAGACTCCCTCAGGGTTCAGTGTTCATCATTGAGACTCCCATAGGGTTCAGTGTTAATCAGTGAGACTCCCGCAGGGTTCAGTGTTAATCCGTGAGACTCCCACAAGGTGCAGTGTTAATCAGTGAAACTCCCACAGGGTTCAGGGGTAATCAGTGAGACACCCACAGGGTTCAGTGTTAATCAGTGAGACTCCCATAGGTTTCAGTGTTAATCAGTGAGACTCCCACAGGGTTCGGTGTTAATCAGTGAGACTCCCATAGGGTTCAGTGTTAATCAGTGTGACTCCCACAGGGTTCAGTGTTAATCAGTGAGACTCCCATAGGGTTCAGTGTTAATCAGTGAGACTCCGACAGGGTTCAGTGTTAATAAGTGAGACTCCCATAGGGTTCAGTGTTAATCAGTGAGACTCCCATAGGGTTCAGTGTAAATCAGTGAGTCTCCCACAAGGTTCATGTGTTAATCATTGAGACTCCCACAGGGTTCAGTGTTAATCAATGAGACTCCCATAGGGTTCAGTGTTAATCAGTGAGACTCCCACAGGGTTCAGTATTAATCAGTGAGACTCCCACAGGGTTCAGTGTAAATCAGTGAGACTCCCTCAGTGTTCATGTGTTCATCAGTGAGACTCCCATAGGGTTCAGTGTTAATCAGTGAGACTCCCACAGGGTTCAGTGTTAATCAGTGAGACTCCCACAGTGTTCAGTGTTAATCAGTGAGACTCCCACAGTGTTCAGTGTTAATCAGTGAGACTCCCATAGGGTTCAGTGTTAATCATTGAGAATCCCATAGAGTTCGGTGTTAATCAGTGAGACTCCCATAGGATGAATTGTTAATCAGTGAGACTCCCATAGGGTTCAGTGTTAATCAGTGAGACTCCCATAGGGTTCAGTGTTAATCAGTGAGAATCCCATAGAGTTCGGTGTTAATCAGTGAGACTCCGACATTGTTCAGTGTTAATCAGTGAGACTCCCATAGGGTTCAGTGTTAATCAGTGAGACTCCCTCAGGGTTCAGTGTTAATCAGTGAGACTCCCATAGGGTTAAGTGTTAATCAGTGAAACTCCCTCAGGGTTCAGTGTTAATCAGTGAAAATCCCATAGGGTTCAGTGTTAAACAGTGAGACTCCCGCAGGGTTCAGTGTTAATCCGTGAGACTCCCACAAGGTTCAGTGTTAATCAGTGAAACTCCCACAGGGTTCAGGGGTAAGCAGTGAGACTCCCACAGGGTTCAGTGTTAATCAGTGAGACTCCCATAGGTTTCAGTGTTAATCAGTGAGACTCCCATAGGTTTCAGTGTTAATCAGTGAGACTCCCACAGGGTTCGGTGTTAATCAGTGAGACTCCCATAGGGTTCAGTGTTAATCAGTGTGACTCCCACAGGGTTCAGTGTTAATCAGTGAGACTCCCATAGGGTTCAGTGTTAATCAGTGAGACTCCGACAGGGTTCAGTGTTAATAAGTGAGACTCCCATAGGGTTCAGTGTTAATCAGTGAGACTCCCATAGGGTTCAGTGTAAATCAGTGAGTCTCCCACAAGGTTCATGTGTTAATCATTGAGACTCCCACAGGGTTCAGTGTTAATCAGTGAGACTCCCACAGGGTTCAGTGTTAATCAGTGAGACTCCCACAGGGTTCAGTGTAAATCAGTGAGACTCCCTCAGTGTTCATGTGTTCATCAGTGAGACTCCCATAGGGTTCAGTGTTAATCATTGAGAATCCCATAGAGTTTGGTGTTAATCAGTGAGACTCCCATAGGATTAATTGTTAATCAGTGAGACTCCCATAGGGTTCAGTGTTAATCAGTGAGACTCCCATAGGTTTCAGTTTTAATCAGTGAGACTCCCACAGTGTTCAGTGTTAATCAGTGAGACTCCCATAGGGTTCAGTGTTAATCAGTGAGAATCCCATAGAGTTCGGTGTTAATCAGTGAGACTCCCATAGGGATAATTGTTAATCAGTGAGACTCCCATAGGTTTCAGTGTTAATCAGTGAGACTCCGACATGGTTCAGTGTTAATCAGTGAGACTCCCATAGGGTTCAGTATTAATCAGTGAGACTCCCTCAGGGTTCAGTGTTCATCATTGAGACTCCCATAGGGTTCAGTGTTAATCAGTGAGACTCCCGCAGGGTTCAGTGTTAATCCGTGAGACTCCCACAAGGTGCAGTGTTAATCAGTGAAACTCCCACAGGGTTCAGGGGTAATCAGTGAGACACCCACAGGGTTCAGTGTTAATCAGTGAGACTCCCATAGGTTTCAGTGTTAATCAGTGAGACTCCCACAGGGTTCGGTGTTAATCAGTGAGACTCCCATAGGGTTCAGTGTTAATCAGTGTGACTCCCACAGGGTTCAGTGTTAATCAGTGAGACTCCCATAGGGTTCAGTGTTAATCAGTGAGACTCCGACAGGGTTCAGTGTTAATAAGTGAGACTCCCATAGGGTTCAGTGTTAATCAGTGAGACTCCCATAGGGTTCAGTGTAAATCAGTGAGTCTCCCACAAGGTTCATGTGTTAATCATTGAGACTCCCACAGGGTTCAGTGTTAATCAATGAGACTCCCATAGGGTTCAGTGTTAATCAGTGAGAATCCCACAGGGTTCAGTGTTAATCAGTGAGACTCCCACAGGGTTCAGTGTAAATCAGTGAGACTCCCTCAGTGTTCATGTGTTCATCAGTGAGACTCCCATAGGGTTCAGTGTTAATCAGTGAGACTCCCACAGGGTTCAGTGTTAATCAGTGAGACTCCCACAGTGTTCAGTGTTAATCAGTGAGACTCCCACAGTGTTCAGTGTTAATCAGTGAGACTCCCATAGGGTTCAGTGTTAATCATTGAGAATCCCATAGAGTTCGGTGTTAATCAGTGAGACTCCCATAGGATGAATTGTTAATCAGTGAGACTCCCATAGGGTTCAGTGTTAATCAGTGAGACTCCCATAGGGTTCAGTGTTAATCAGTGAGACTCCCTCAGGGTTCAGTGTTAATCAGTGAGACTCCCATAGGGTTAAGTGTTAATCAGTGAAACTCCCTCAGGGTTCAGTGTTAATCAGTGAAAATCCCATAGGGTTCAGTGTTAAACAGTGAGACTCCCGCAGGGTTCAGTGTTAATCCGTGAGACTCCCACAAGGTTCAGTGTTAATCAGTGAAACTCCCACAGGGTCCAGGGGTAAGCAGTGAGACTCCCACAGGGTTCAGTGTTAATCAGTGAGACTCCCATAGGTTTCAGTGTTAATCAGTGAGACTCCCATAGGTTTCAGTGTTAATCAGTGAGACTCCCACAGGGTTCGGTGTTAATCAGTGAGACTCCCATAGGGTTCAGTGTTAATCAGTGTGACTCCCACAGGGTTCAGTGTTAATCAGTGAGACTCCCATAGGGTTCAGTGTTAATCAGTGAGACTCCGACAGGGTTCAGTGTTAATAAGTGAGACTCCCATAGGGTTCAGTGTTAATCAGTGAGACTCCCATAGGGTTCAGTGTAAATGAGTGAGTCTCCCACAAGGTTCATGTGTTAATCATTGAGACTCCCACAGGGTTCAGTGTTAATCAATGAGACTCCCATAGGGTTCAGTGTTAATCAGTGAGACTCCCACAGGGTTCAGTGTTAATCAGTGAGACTCCCACAGGGTTCAGTGTAAATCAGTGAGACTCCCTCAGTGTTCATGTGTTCATCAGTGAGACTCCCATAGGGTTCAGTGTTAATCAGTGAGACTCCCCCAGGGTTCAGTGTTAATCAGTGAGACTCCCACAGTGTTCAGTGTTAATCAGTGAGACTCCCATAGGGTTCAGTGTTAATCATTGAGAATCCCATAGAGTTCGGTGTTAATCAGTGAGACTCCCATAGGATGAATTGTTAATCAGTGAGACTCCCATAGGGTTCAGTGTTAATCAGTGAGACTCCCATAGGGTTCAGTGTTAATCAGTGAGACTCCCATAGGGTTCAGTGTTAATCAGTGAGAATCCCATAGAGTTCGGTGTTAATCAGTGAGACTCCGACATTGTTCAGTGTTAATCAGTGAGACTCCCATAGGGTTCAGTGTTAATCAGTGAGACTCCCTCAGGGTTCAGTGTTGATCAGTGAGACTCCCATAGGGTTCAGTGTTAATCAGTGAAACTCCCTCAAGGTTCAGTGTTAATCAGTGAAAATCCCATAGGGTTCAGTGTTAAACAGTGAGACTCCCGCAGGGTTCAGTGTTAATCCGTGAGACTCCCACAAGGTTCAGTGTTAATCAGTGAAACTCCCACAGGGTTCAGGGGTAATCAGTGAGACTCCCACAGGGTTCAGTGTTAATCAGTGAGACTCCCATAGGTTTCAGTGTTAATCAGTGAGACTCCCACAGGGTTCAGTGGTAATCAGAGAGACTCCCATAGGGTTCATTGTTAATCAGTGAGACTCCCACAGGGTTCAGTGTTAATCAGTGAATCTCCCACAAGGTTCATGTGTTAATCATTGAGACTCCCACAGGGTTCAGTGTTAATCAGTGAGACTCCCACAGGGTTCAGTGTTAATCAGTGAGACTCCCACAGGGTTCAGTGTAAATCAGTGAGACTCCCTCAGTGTTCATGTGTTCATCAGTGAGACTCCCATAGGGTTCAGTGTTAATCATTGAGAATCCCATAGAGTTCGGTGTTAATCAGTGAGACTCCCATAGGATTAATTGTTAATCAGTGAGACTCCCATAGGGTTCAGTGTTAATCAGTGAGACTCCCATAGGTTTCAGTTTTAATCAGTGAGACTCCCACAGTGTTCAGTGTTAATCAGTGAGACTCCCATAGGGTTCAGTGTTAATCAGTGAGAATCCCATAGAGTTCGGTGTTAATCAGTGAGACTCCCATAGGGATAATTGTTAATCAGTGAGACTCCCATAGGTTTCAGTGTTAATCAGTGAGACTCCGACATGGTTCAGTGTTAATCAGTGAGACTCCCATAGGGTTCAGTATTAATCAGTGAGACTCCCTCAGGGTTCAGTGTTCATCATTGAGACTCCCATAGGGTTCAGTGTTAATCAGTGAGACTCCCGCAGGGTTCAGTGTTAATCCGTGAGACTCCCACAAGGTGCAGTGTTAATCAGTGAAACTCCCACAGGGTTCAGGGGTAATCAGTGAGACACCCACAGGGTTCAGTGTTAATCAGTGAGACTCCCATAGGTTTCAGTGTTAATCAGTGAGACTCCCACAGGGTTCGGTGTTAATCAGTGAGACTCCCATAGGGTTCAGTGTTAATCAGTGTGACTCCCACAGGGTTCAGTGTTAATCAGTGAGACTCCCATAGGGTTCAGTGTTAATCAGTGAGACTCCGACAGGGTTCAGTGTTAATAAGTGAGACTCCCATAGGGTTCAGTGTTAATCAGTGAGACTCCCATAGGGTTCAGTGTAAATCAGTGAGTCTCCCACAAGGTTCATGTGTTAATCATTGAGACTCCCACAGGGTTCAGTGTTAATCAATGAGACTCCCATAGGGTTCAGTGTTAATCAGTGAGACTCCCACAGGGTTCAGTGTTAATCAGTGAGACTCCCACAGGGTTCAGTGTAAATCAGTGAGACTCCCTCAGTGTTCATGTGTTCATCAGTGAGACTCCCATAGGGTTCAGTGTTAATCAGTGAGACTCCCACAGGGTTCAGTGTTAATCAGTGAGACTCCCACAGTGTTCAGTGTTAATCAGTGAGACTCCCACAGTGTTCAGTGTTAATCAGTGAGACTCCCATAGGGTTCAGTGTTAATCATTGAGAATCCCATAGAGTTCGGTGTTAATCAGTGAGACTCCCATAGGATGAATTGTTAATCAGTGAGACTCCCATAGGGTTCAGTGTTAATCAGTGAGACTCCCATAGGGTTCAGTGTTAATCAGTGAGAATCCCATAGAGTTCGGTGTTAATCAGTGAGACTCCGACATTGTTCAGTGTTAATCAGTGAGACTCCCATAGGGTTCAGTGTTAATCAGTGAGACTCCCTCAGGGTTCAGTGTTAATCAGTGAGACTCCCATAGGGTTAAGTGTTAATCAGTGAAACTCCCTCAGGGTTCAGTGTTAATCAGTGAAAATCCCATAGGGTTCAGTGTTAAACAGTGAGACTCCCGCAGGGTTCAGTATTAATCTGTGAGACTCCCACAAGGTTCAGTGTTAATCAGTGAAACTCCCACAGGGTTCAGGGGTAATCAGTGAGACTCCCACAGGGTTCAGTGTTAATCAGTGAGACTCCCATAGGTTTCAGTGTTAATCAGTGAGACTCCCATAGGTTTCAGTGTTAATCAGTGAGACTCCCACAGGGTTCGGTGTTAATCAGTGAGACTCCCATAGGGTTCGGTGTTAATCAGTGTGACTCCCACAGGGTTCAGTGTTAATCAGTGAGACTCCCATAGGGTTCAGTGTTAATCAGTGAGACTCCGACAGGGTTCAGTGTTAATAAGTGAGACTCCCATAGGGTTCAGTGTTAATCAGTGAGACTCCCATAGGGTTCAGTGTAAATCAGTGAGTCTCCCACAAGGTTCATGTGTTAATCATTGAGACTCCCACAGGGTTCAGTGTTAATCAATGAGACTCCCATAGGGTTCAGTGTTAATCAGTGAGACTCCCACAGGGTTCAGTGTTAATCAGTGAGACTCCCACAGGGTTCAGTGTAAATCAGTGAGACTCCCTCAGTGTTCATGTGTTCATCAGTGAGACTCCCATAGGGTTCAGTGTTAATCAGTGAGACTCCCACAGGGTTCAGTGTTAATCAGTGAGACTCCCACAGTGTTCAGTGTTAATCAGTGAGACTCCCACAGTGTTCAGTGTTAATCAGTGAGACTCCCATAGGGTTCAGTGTTAATCATTGAGAATCCCATAGAGTTCGGTGTTAATCAGTGAGACTCCCATAGGATGAATTGTTAATCAGTGAGACTCCCATAGGGTTCAGTGTTAATCAGTGAGACTCCCATAGGGTTCAGTGTTAATCAGTGAGAATCCCATAGAGTTCGGTGTTAATCAGTGAGACTCCGACATTGTTCAGTGTTAATCAGTGAGACTCCCATAGGGTTCAGTGTTAATCAGTGAGACTCCCTCAGGGTTCAGTGTTAATCAGTGAGACTCCCATAGGGTTAAGTGTTAATCAGTGAAACTCCCTCAGGGTTCAGTGTTAATCAGTGAAAATCCCAAAGGGTTCAGTGTTAAACAGTGAGACTCCCGCAGGGTTCAGTGTTAATCCGTGAGACTCCCACAAGGTTCAGTGTTAATCAGTGAAACTCCCACAGGGTTCAGGGGTAATCAGTGAGACTCCCACAGGGTTCAGTGTTAATCAGTGAGACTCCCATAGGTTTCAGTGTTAATCAGTGAGACTCCCACAGGGTTCAGTGGTAATCAGAGAGACTCCCATAGGGTTCATTGTTAATCAGTGAGACTCCCACAGGGTTCAGTGTTAATCAGTGAATCTCCCACAAGGTTCATGTGTTAATCATTGAGACTCCCACAGGGTTCAGTGTTAATCAGTGAGACTCCCACAGGGTTCAGTGTTAATCAGTGAGACTCCCACAGGGTTCAGTGTAAATCAGTGAGACTCCCTCAGTGTTCATGTGTTCATCAGTGAGACTCCCATAGGGTTCAGTGTTAATCATTGAGAATCCCATAGAGTTCGGTGTTAATCAGTGAGACTCCCATAGGATTAATTGTTAATCAGTGAGACTCCCATAGGGTTCAGTGTTAATCAGTGAGACTCCCATAGGTTTCAGTTTTAATCAGTGAGACTCCCACAGTGTTCAGTGTTAATCAGTGAGACTCCCATAGGGTTCAGTGTTAATCAGTGAGAATCCCATAGAGTTCGGTGTTAATCAGTGAGACTCCCATAGGGATAATTGTTAATCAGTGAGACTCCCATAGGTTTCAGTGTTAATCAGTGAGACTCCGACATGGTTCAGTGTTAATCAGTGAGACTCCCATAGGGTTCAGTATTAATCAGTGAGACTCCCTCAGGGTTCAGTGTTCATCATTGAGACTCCCATAGGGTTCAGTGTTAATCAGTGAGACTCCCGCAGGGTTCAGTGTTAATCCGTGAGACTCCCACAAGGTGCAGTGTTAATCAGTGAAACTCCCACAGGGTTCAGGGGTAATCAGTGAGACACCCACAGGGTTCAGTGTTAATCAGTGAGACTCCCATAGGTTTCAGTGTTAATCAGTGAGACTCCCACAGGGTTCGGTGTTAATCAGTGAGACTCCCATAGGGTTCAGTGTTAATCAGTGTGACTCCCACAGGGTTCAGTGTTAATCAGTGAGACTCCCATAGGGTTCAGTGTTAATCAGTGAGACTCCGACAGGGTTCAGTGTTAATAAGTGAGACTCCCATAGGGTTCAGTGTTAATCAGTGAGACTCCCATAGGGTTCAGTGTAAATCAGTGAGTCTCCCACAAGGTTCATGTGTTAATCATTGAGACTCCCACAGGGTTCAGTGTTAATCAATGAGACTCCCATAGGGTTCAGTGTTAATCAGTGAGACTCCCACAGGGTTCAGTGTTAATCAGTGAGACTCCCACAGGGTTCAGTGTAAATCAGTGAGACTCCCTCAGTGTTCATGTGTTCATCAGTGAGACTCCCATAGGGTTCAGTGTTAATCAGTGAGACTCCCACAGGGTTCAGTGTTAATCAGTGAGACTCCCACAGTGTTCAGTGTTAATCAGTGAGACTCCCATAGGGTTCAGTGTTAATCATTGAGAATCCCATAGAGTTCGGTGTTAATCAGTGAGACTCCCATAGGATGAATTGTTAATCAGTGAGACTCCCATAGGGTTCAGTGTTAATCAGTGAGACTCCCATAGGGTTCAGTGTTAATCAGTGAGAATCCCATAGAGTTCGGTGTTAATCAGTGAGACTCCGACATTGTTCAGTGTTAATCAGTGAGACTCCCATAGGGTTCAGTGTTAATCAGTGAGACTCCCTCAGGGTTCAGTGTTAATCAGTGAGACTCCCATAGGGTTAAGTGTTAATCAGTGAAACTCCCTCAGGGTTCAGTGTTAATCAGTGAAAATCCCATAGGGTTCAGTGTTAAACAGTGAGACTCCCGCAGGGTTCAGTGTTAATCCGTGAGACTCCCACAAGGTTCAGTGTTAATCAGTGAAACTCCCACAGGGTTCAGGGGTAATCAGTGAGACTCCCACAGGGTTCAGTGTTAATCAGTGAGACTCCCATAGGTTTCAGTGTTAATCAGTGAGACTCCCATATGGTTCAGTGTTAATCAGTGTGACTCCCATAGGGTTCAGTGTAAATCAGTGAGTCTCCCACAGGGTTCAGTGTTAATCAGTGAGACTCCCACAGGGTTCAGTGTTAATCAATGAGACTCCCACAGGGTACAGTGTTAATCAGTGAGACTCCCACAGTGTCCAGTGTTAATCAGTGAGACTCCCACAGTGTTCAGTGTTAATCAGTGAGACTCCCATAGGGTTCAGTGTTAATCATTGAGAATCCCATAAAGTTCGGTGTTAATCAGTGAGACTCCCACAGTGTTCAGTGTTAATCAGTGAGACTCCCACAGTGTTCAGTGTTAATCAGTGAGACTCCCACAAGGTTCAGTGTTAATCAGTGAAACTCCCACAGGGTTCAGGGGTAATCAGTGGGACTCCCACAGTGTTCAGTGTTAATCAGTGAGACTCCCACAGGGTTCGGTGTTAATCAGTGAGACTCCCATAGGGTTCAGTGTTAATCAGTGTCACTCCCATAGGGTTCAGTGTTAATCAGTGAGACTCCCATAGGGTTCAGTGTTAATCAGTGAGACTCCCATAGGTTTCAGTGTTAATCAGTGAGACTCCCACAGGGTTCAGTGTTAATCAGTGAGACTCCCACAAGGTTCAGTGTAAATCAGTGAGACTCCCTCAGGGTTCATTTGTTAATCAGTGACACTCCCAAAGGGTTCAGTGTTAATCAGTGAGACTCCCACAGGGTTCAGTGTTAATCAGTGAGATTCCCAGTGTTCAGTGTTAATCAGTGAGACTCCCACAGGGTTCAGTGTTAATCAGTGAGACTCCCACAGCGTTCAGTGTTAATCAGTGAGACTCCCATAGGGTTCAGTGTTAATCAGTGAGACTCCGACAGGGTTCAGTGTTAATAAGTGAGATTCCCATAGGGTTCAGTGTTAATCAGTGAGACTCCCATAGGGTTCAGTGTAAATCAGTGAGTCTCCCACAAGGTTCATGTGTTAATCATTGAGACTCCCACAGGGTTCAGTGTTAATCAATGAGACTCCCATAGGGTTCAGTGTTAATCAGTGAGACTCCCATAGGGTTCAGTATTAATCAGTGAGACTCCCTCAGGGTTCAGTGTTCATCATTGAGACTCCCATAGGGTTCAGTGTTAATCAGTGAGACTCCCGCAGGGTTCAGTGTTAATCCGTGAGACTCCCACAAGGTGCAGTGTTAATCAGTGAAACTCCCACAGGGTTCAGGGGTAATCAGTGAGACACCCACAGGGTTCAGTGTTAATCAGTGAGACTCCCATAGGTTTCAGTGTTAATCAGTGAGACTCCCACAGGGTTCGGTGTTAATCAGTGAGACTCCCATAGGGTTCAGTGTTAATCAGTGTGACTCCCATAGGTTTCAGTGTTAATCAGTGAGACTCCCACAGGGTTCAGTGGTAATCAGAGAGACTCCCACAGGGTTCAGTGGTAATCAGAGAGACTCCCATAGGGTTCATTGTTAATCAGTGAGACTCCCACAGGGTTCAGTGTTAATCAGTGAATCTCCCACAAGGTTCATGTGTTAATCATTGAGACTCCCACAGGGTTCAGTGTTAATCAGTGAGACTCCCACAGGGTTCAGTGTTAATCAGTGAGACTCCCACAGGGTTCAGTGTAAATCAGTGAGACTCCCTCAGTGTTCATGTGTTCATCAGTGAGACTCCCATAGGGTTCAGTGTTAATCATTGAGAATCCCATAGAGTTCGGTGTTAATCAGTGAGACTCCCATAGGATTAATTGTTAATCAGTGAGACTCCCATAGGGTTCAGTGTTAATCAGTGAGACTCCCATAGGTTTCAGTTTTAATCAGTGAGACTCCCACAGTGTTCAGTGTTAATCAGTGAGACTCCCATAGGGTTCAGTGTTAATCAGTGAGAATCCCATAGAGTTCGGTGTTAATCAGTGAGACTCCCATAGGGATAATTGTTAATCAGTGAGACTCCCATAGGTTTCAGTGTTAATCAGTGAGACTCCGACATGGTTCAGTGTTAATCAGTGAGACTCCCATAGGGTTCAGTATTAATCAGCGAGACTCCCATAGGGTTCAGTGTAAATCAGTGAGTCTCCCACAAGGTTCATGTGTTAATCATTGAGACTCCCACAGGGTTCAGTGTTAATCAATGAGACTCCCATAGGGTTCAGTGTTAATCAGTGAGACTCCCACAGGGTTCAGTGTTAATCAGTGAGACTCCCACAGGGTTCAGTGTAAATCAGTGAGACTCCCTCAGTGTTCATGTGTTCATCAGTGAGACTCCCATAGGGTTCAGTGTTAATCAGTGAGACTCCCACAGGGTTCAGTGTTAATCAGTGAGACTCCCACAGTGTTCAGTGTTAATCAGTGAGACTCCCACAGTGTTCAGTGTTTAATCAGTGAGACTCCCATAGGGTTCAGTGTTAATCATTGAGAATCCCATAGAGTTCGGTGTTAATCAGTGAGACTCCCATAGGATGAATTGTTAATCAGTGAGACTCCCATAGGGTTCAGTGTTAATCTGTGAGACTCCCATAGGGTTCAGTGTTAATCAGTGAGAATCCCATAGAGTTCGGTGTTAATCAGTGAGACTCCGACATTGTTCAGTGTTAATCAGTGAGACTCCCATAGGGTTCAGTGTTAATCAGTGAGACTCCCTCAGGGTTCAGTGTTAATCAGTGAGACTCCCATAGGGTTAAGTGTTAATCAGTGAGACTCCCGCAGGGTTCAGTGTTAATCCGTGAGACTCCCACAAGGTTCAGTGTTAATCAGTGAAACTCCCACAGGGTTCAGGGGTAATCAGTGAGACTCCCACAGGGTTCAGTGTTAATCAGTGAGACTCCCATAGGTTTCAGTGTTAATCAGTGAGACTCCCATAGGTTTCAGTGTTAATCAGTGAGACTCCCACAGGGTTCGGTGTTAATCAGTGAGACTCCCATAGGGTTCAGTGTTAATCAGCGTGACTCCCACAGGGTTCAGTGTTAATCAGTGAGACTCCCATAGGGTTCAGTGTTAATCAGTGAGACTCCGACAGGGTTCAGTGTTAATAAGTGAGACTCCCATAGGGTTCAGTGTTAATCAGTGAGACTCCCATAGGGTTCAGTGTAAATCAGTGAGTCTCCCACAAGGTTCATGTGTTAATCATTGAGACTCCCACAGGGTTCAGTGTTAATCAATGAGACTCCCATAGGGTTCAGTGTTAATCAGTGAGACTCCCACAGGGTTCAGTGTTAATCAGTGAGACTCCCACAGGGTTCAGTGTAAATCAGTGAGACTCCCTCAGTGTTCATGTGTTCATCAGTGAGACTCCCATAGGGTTCAGTGTTAATCAGTGAGACTCCCACAGGGTTCAGTGTTAATCAGTGAGACTCCCACAGTGTTCAGTGTTAATCAGTGAGACTCCCACAGTGTTCAGTGTTAATCAGTGAGACTCCCATAGGGTTCAGTGTTAATCATTGAGAATCCCATAGAGTTCGGTGTTAATCAGTGAGACTCCCATAGGATGAATTGTTAATCAGTGAGACTCCCATAGGGTTCAGTGTTAATCAGTGAGACTCCCATAGGGTTCAGTGTTAATCAGTGAGAATCCCATAGAGTTCGGTGTTAATCAGTGAGACTCCGACATTGTTCAGTGTTAATCAGTGAGACTCCCATAGGGTTCAGTGTTAATCAGTGAGACTCCCTCAGGGTTCAGTGTTAATCAGTGAGACTCCCATAGGGTTAAGTGTTAATCAGTGAAACTCCCTCAGGGTTCAGTGTTAATCAGTGAAAATCCCATAGGGTTCAGTGTTAAACAGTGAGACTCCCGCAGGGTTCAGTGTTAATCCGTGAGACTCCCACAAGGTTCAGTGTTAATCAGTGAAACTCCCACAGGGTTCAGGGGTAATCAGTGAGACTCCCACAGGGTTCAGTGTTAATCAGTGAGACTCCCATAGGTTTCAGTGTTAATCAGTGAGACTCCCACAGGGTTCAGTGGTAATCAGAGAGACTCCCATAGGGTTCATTGTTAATCAGTGAGACTCCCACAGGGTTCAGTGTTAATCAGTGAATCTCCCACAAGGTTCATGTGTTAATCATTGAGACTCCCACAGGGTTCAGTGTTAATCAGTGAGACTCCCACAGGGTTCAGTGTTAATCAGTGAGACTCCCACAGGGTTCAGTGTAAATCAGTGAGACTCCCTCAGTGTTCATGTGTTCATCAGTGAGACTCCCATAGGGTTCAGTGTTAATCATTGAGAATCCCATAGAGTTCGGTGTTAATCAGTGAGACTCCCATAGGATTAATTGTTAATCAGTGAGACTCCCATAGGGTTCAGTGTTAATCAGTGAGACTCCCATAGGTTTCAGTTTTAATCAGTGAGACTCCCACAGTGTTCAGTGTTAATCAGTGAGACTCCCATAGGGTTCAGTGTTAATCAGTGAGAATCCCATAGAGTTCGGTGTTAATCAGTGAGACTCCCATAGGGATAATTGTTAATCAGTGAGACTCCCATAGGTTTCAGTGTTAATCAGTGAGACTCCGACATGGTTCAGTGTTAATCAGTGAGACTCCCATAGGGTTCAGTATTAATCAGTGAGACTCCCTCAGGGTTCAGTGTTCATCATTGAGACTCCCATAGGGTTCAGTGTTAATCAGTGAGACTCCCGCAGGGTTCAGTGTTAATCCGTGAGACTCCCACAAGGTGCAGTGTTAATCAGTGAAACTCCCACAGGGTTCAGGGGTAATCAGTGAGACACCCACAGGGTTCAGTGTTAATCAGTGAGACTCCCATAGGTTTCAGTGTTAATCAGTGAGACTCCCACAGGGTTCGGTGTTAATCAGTGAGACTCCCATAGGGTTCAGTGTTAATCAGTGTGACTCCCACAGGGTTCAGTGTTAATCAGTGAGACTCCCATAGGGTTCAGTGTTAATCAGTGAGACTCCGACAGGGTTCAGTGTTAATAAGTGAGACTCCCATAGGGTTCAGTGTTAATCAGTGAGACTCCCATAGGGTTCAGTGTAAATCAGTGAGTCTCCCACAAGGTTCATGTGTTAATCATTGAGACTCCCACAGGGTTCAGTGTTAATCAATGAGACTCCCATAGGGTTCAGTGTTAATCAGTGAGACTCCCACAGGGTTCAGTGTTAATCAGTGAGACTCCCACAGGGTTCAGTGTAAATCAGTGAGACTCCCTCAGTGTTCATGTGTTCATCAGTGAGACTCCCATAGGGTTCAGTGTTAATCAGTGAGACTCCCACAGGGTTCAGTGTTAATCAGTGAGACTCCCACAGTGTTCAGTGTTAATCAGTGAGACTCCCATAGGGTTCAGTGTTAATCATTGAGAATCCCATAGAGTTCGGTGTTAATCAGTGAGACTCCCATAGGATGAATTGTTAATCAGTGAGACTCCCATAGGGTTCAGTGTTAATCAGTGAGACTCCCATAGGGTTCAGTGTTAATCAGTGAGAATCCCATAGAGTTCGGTGTTAATCAGTGAGACTCCGACATTGTTCAGTGTTAATCAGTGAGACTCCCATAGGGTTCAGTGTTAATCAGTGAGACTCCCTCAGGGTTCAGTGTTAATCAGTGAGACTCCCATAGGGTTAAGTGTTAATCAGTGAAACTCCCTCAGGGTTCAGTGTTAATCAGTGAAAATCCCATAGGGTTCAGTGTTAAACAGTGAGACTCCCGCAGGGTTCAGTGTTAATCCGTGAGACTCCATAAAGGTTCAGTGTTAATCAGTGAAACTCCCACAGGGTTCAGGGGTAATCAGTGAGACTCCCACAGGGTTCAGTGTTAATCAGTGAGACTCCCATAGGTTTCAGTGTTAATCAGTGAGACTCCCATATGGTTCAGTGTTAATCAGTGTGACTCCCATAGGGTTCAGTGTAAATCAGTGAGTCTCCCACAGGGTTCAGTGTTAATCAGTGAGACTCCCACAGGGTTCAGTGTTAATCAATGAGACTCCCACAGGGTACAGTGTTAATCAGTGAGACTCCCACAGTGTCCAGTGTTAATCAGTGAGACTCCCACAGTGTTCAGTGTTAATCAGTGAGACTCCCATAGGGTTCAGTGTTAATCATTGAGAATCCCATAAAGTTCGGTGTTAATCAGTGAGACTCCCACAGTGTTCAGTGTTAATCAGTGAGACTCCCACAGTGTTCAGTGTTAATCAGTGAGACTCCCACAAGGTTCAGTGTTAATCAGTGAAACTCCCACAGGGTTCAGGGGTAATCAGTGGGACTCCCACAGTGTTCAGTGTTAATCAGTGAGACTCCCACAGGGTTCGGTGTTAATCAGTGAGACTCCCATAGGGTTCAGTGTTAATCAGTGTCACTCCCATAGGGTTCAGTGTTAATCAGTGAGACTCCCATAGGGTTCAGTGTTAATCAGTGAGACTCCCATAGGTTTCAGTGTTAATCAGTGAGAATCCCACAGGGTTCAGTGTTAATCAGTGAGACTCCCACAGGGTTCAGTGTTAATCAGTGAGACTCCCACAAGGTTCAGTGTAAATCAGTGAGACTCCCTCAGGGTTCATTTGTTAATCAGTGACACTCCCAAAGGGTTCAGTGTTAATCAGTGAGACTCCCACAGGGTTCAGTGTTAATCAGTGAGATTCCCAGTGTTCAGTGTTAATCAGTGAGACTCCCACAGGGTTCAGTGTTAATCAGTGAGACTCCCACAGGGTTCAGTGTTAATCAGTGAGACTCCCATAGGGTTCAGTGTTAATCAGTGAGACTCCGACAGGGTTCAGTGTTAATAAGTGAGATTCCCATAGGGTTCAGTGTTAATCAGTGAGACTCCCATAGGGTTCAGTGTAAATCAGTGAGTCTCCCACAAGGTTCATGTGTTAATCATTGAGACTCCCACAGGGTTCAGTGTTAATCAATGAGACTCCCATAGGGTTCAGTGTTAATCAGTGAGACTCCCACAGGGTTCAGTGTTAATCAGTGAGACTCCCACAGGGTTCAGTGTAAATCAGTGAGACTCCCTCAGTGTTCATGTGTTCATCAGTGAGACTCCCATAGGGTTCAGTGTTAATCAGTGAGACTCACTCAGGGTTCAGTGTTAATCAGTGAGACTCCAACAGTGTTCAATGTTAATCAGTGAGACTCCCACAGTGTTCAGTGTTAATCAGTGAGACTCCCATAGGGTTCAGTGTTAATCATTGAGAATCCCATAGAGTTCGCTGTTAATCAGTGAGACTCCCATAGGATGAATTTTTAATCAGTGAGACTCCCATAGGGTTCAGTGTTAATCAGTGAGACTCCCATAGGGTTCAGTGTTAATCAGTGAGAATCCCATAGAGTTCGGTGTTAATCAGTGAGACTCCCATAGGGTTAATTGTTAATCAGTGAGACTCCCATATGTTTCAGTGTTAATCAGTTAGACTCCCTCAGGGTTCAGTGTTAATCAGTGAGACTCCCATAGGGTTAAGTGTTAATCAGTGAAACTCCTCAGGGTTCAGTGTTAATCAGTGAGACTCCCATAGGGTTCAGTGTTAATCAGTGAGACTCCCAAAGGGTTCAGTGTTAATCCGTGAGACTCCCACAAGGTTCAGTGTTAATCAGTGAAACTCCCACAGGGTTCAGGGGTAATCAGTGAGACTCCCACAGGGTTCAGTGTTAATCAGTGAGACTCCCATATGTTTCAGTGTTAATCAGTGAGACTCCCATAGGGTTCAGTGTTAATCAGTGAGACTCCCACAGGGTTCAGTGTTAATCAGTGAGACTCCCATAGGGTTCAGTGTTAATCAGTGAGACTCCGACAGGGTTCAGTGTTAATAAGTGAGACTCCCATAGGGTTCAGTGTTAATCAGTGAGACTCCCATAGGGTTCAGTGTAGATCAGTGAATCTCCCACAAGGTTCATGTGTTAATCCTTGAGACTCCCACAGGGTTCAGTGTTAATCAATGAGACTCCCATAGGGTTCAGTGTTAATCAGTGAGACTCCAACAGGGTTCAGTGTTAATCAGTGAGACTCCCACAGGGTTCAGTGTAAATCAGTGAAACTCCCTCAGTGTTCATGTGTTCATCAGTGAGACTCCCATAGGGTTCAGTGTTAATCAGTGAGACTGCCACAGGGTTCAGTGTTAATCAGTGAGACTCCCACAGTGTTCAGTGTTAATCAGTGAGACTCCCACAGTGTTCAGTGTTAATCAGTGAGACTCCCATAAGGTTCGGTGTTAATCATTCAGAATCCCATAGAGTTCGCTGTTAATCAGTGAGACTCCGATAGGGTTCAGTGTTAATAAGTGAGACTCCCATAGGGTTCAGTGTAAATCAGTGAATCTCCCACAAGGTTCATGTGTTAATCAATGAGACTCCCACAGGGTTCAGTGTTAATCAATGAGACTCCCATAGGGTTCAGTGTTAATCAGTGAGACTCCCACAGGGTTCAGTGTTAATCAGTGAGACTCCCACAGGGTTCAGTGTAAATCAGTGAGACTCCCTCAGTGTTCATGTGTTCATCAGTGAGACTCCCATAGGGTTCAGTGTTAATCATTGAGAATCCCATAGAGTTCGGTGTTAATCAGTGAGACTCCAATAGGATTAATTTTTAATCAGTGAGACTCCCATAGGGTTCAGTGTTAATCAGTGAGACTCCCATAGGTTTCAGTTTTAATCAGTGAGACTCCCACAGTGTTCAGTGTTAATCAGTGAGACTCCCATAGGGTTCAGTGTTAATCAGTGAGAATCCCATAGAGTTCGGTGTTAATCAATGAGACTCCCATAGGGATAATTGTTAATCAGTGAGACTCCCATAGGTTTCAGTGTTAATCAGTGAGACTCCACCAGGGTTCAGTGTTAATCCGTGAGACTCCCACAAGGTTCAGTGTTAATCAGTGAAACTCCCACAGGGTTCAGGGGTAATCAGTGAGACACCCACAGAGTTCAGTATTAATCAGTGAGACTCCCATAGGTTTCAGTGTTAATCAGTGAGACTCCCACAGGGTTCAGTGTTAATCAGTGAGACTCCCATAGGGTTCAGTGTTAATCAGTGTGACTCCCATAGGGTTCAGTGTAAATCAGTGAGTCTCCCACAAGGTTCATGTGTTAATCATTGAGACTCCCACAGGGTTCAGTGTCTATCAATGAGACTCCCATAGGGTTCAGTGTTAATCAGTGAGACTCCCACAGGGTTCAGTGTTAATCAGTGAGACTCCCACAGGGTTCAGTGTAAATCAGTTAGACTCCCTCAGTGTTCATGTGTTCATCAGTGAGACTCCCATAGGGTTCAGTGTTAATCAGTGAGACTCCCACAGGGTTCAGTGTTAATCAGTGAGACTCCCACAGTGTTCAGTGTTAATCAGTGAGACTCCCACAGTGTTCAGTGTTAATCAGTGAGACTCCCATAGGGTTCAGTGTTAATCAGTGAGACTCCCACAGGCTTCAGTGTTAATCAGTGAGACTCCCACAGGGTTCAGTGTTAATCAGTGAGACTCCCATAGGGTTCAGTGTTAATCAGTGAGACTCCGAAAGGGTTCAGTGTTAATAAGTGAGACTCCCATAGGGTTCAGTGTTAATCAGTGAGACTCCCATAGGGTTCAGTGTAAATCAGTGAATCTCCCACAAGGTTCATGTGTTAATCATTGAGACTCCCACAGGGTTCAGTGTTAATCAATGAGACTCCCATAGGGTTCTGTGTTAATCAGTGAGACTCCCACAGGGTTCAGTGTTAATCAGTGAGACTCCCACAGGGTTCAGTGTAAATCAGTGAGACTCCCTCAGTATTCATGTGTTCATCAGTGAGACTCCCATAGGGTTCAGTGTTAATCAGTGAGACTCCCACAGGGTTCAGTGTTAATCAGTGAGACGCCCACAGTGTTCAGTGTTAATCAGTGAGACTCCCACAGTGTTCAGTGTTAATCAGTGAGACTCCCATAGGGTTCAGTGTTAATCATTGAGAATTCCATAGAGTTCGGTGTTAATCAGTGAGACTCCGACAGGGTTCAGTGTTAATAAGTGAGACTCCCATAGGGTTCAGTGTTAATCAGTGAGACTCCCATAGGGTTCAGTGTAAATCAGTGAATCTCCCACAAGGTTCATGTGTTAATCATTGAGACTCCCACAGGGTTCAGTGTTAATCAATGAGACTCCCATAGGGTTCAGTGTTAATCAGTGAGACTCCCACAGGGTTCAGTGTTAATCAGTGAGACTCCCACAGGGTTCAGTGTAAATCAGTGAGACTCCCTCAGTGTTCATGTGTTCATCAGTGAGACTCCCATAGGGTTCAGTGTTAATCAGTGAGACTCCCACAGGGTTCAGTGTTAATCAGTGAGACTCCCACAGTGTTCAGTGTTAATCAGTGAGACTCCCACAGTGTTCAGTGTTAATCAGTGAGACTCCCATAGGGTTCAGTGTTAATCATTGAGAATCCCATAGAGTTCGGTGTTAATCAGTGAGACTCCCATAGGATTAATTGTTAATCAGTGAGACTCCCTAAGGGTTCAGTGCTAATCAGTGAGACTCCCATAGGTTTCAGTTTTAACCAGTGAGACTCCCACAGTGTTCAGTGTTAATCAGTGAGACTCCCATAGGGTTCAGTGTTAATCAGTGAGAATCCCATAGCGTTCGGTGTTAATCAGTGAGACTCCCATAGGGATAATTGTTAATCAGTGAGACTCCCATAGGTTTCAGTGTTAATCAGTGAGACTCCGACATGGTTCAGTGTTAATCAGTGAGACTCCCATAGGGTTCAGTATTAATCAGTGAGACTCCCTCAGGGTTCAGTGTTAATCAGTGAAACTCCCACATGGTTCAGGGGTAATCAGTGAGACACCCACAGGGTTCAGTATTAATCAGTGAGACTCCCATAGGTTTCAGTGTTAATCAGTGAGACTCCCACAGGGTTCGGTGTTAATCAGTGAGACTCCCATAGGGTTCAGTGTTAAACAGTGTGACTCCCATAGGGTTCAGTGTAAATCAGTGAGTCTCCCACAAGGTTCATGTGTTAATCATTGAGACTCCCACAGGGTTCAGTGTTTATCAATGAGACTCCCATAGGGTTCAGTGTTAATCAGTGAGACTCCCACAGGGTTCAGTGTTAATCAGTGAGACTCCCACAGGGTTCAGTGTAAATCAGTTAGACTCCCTCAGTGTTCATGTGTTCATCAGTGAGACTCCCATAGGGTTCAGTGTTAATCAGTGAGACTCCCACAGGGTTCAGTGTTAATCAGTGAGACTCCCACAGTGTTCAGTGTTAATCAGTGAGACTCCCACAGTGTTCAGTGTTAATCAGTGAGACTCCCATAGGGTTCAGTGTTAATCATTGAGAATCCCATAGAGTTCGGTGTTAATCAGTGAGACTCCCACAGTGTTCAGTGTTAATCAGTGAGACTCCCACAGTGTTCAGTGTTAATCAGTGAGACTCCCAGAGGGTTCAGTGTTAATCAATGAGACTCCCATAGGGTTCAGTGTTAATCAGTGAGACTCCCACAGGCTTCAGTGTTAATCAGTGAGACTCCCACAGGGTTCAGTGTTAATCAGTGAGACTCCCATAGGGTTCAGTGTTAATCAGTGAGACTCCGAAAGGGTTCAGTGTAAATCAGTGAGTCTCCCACAAGGTTCATGTGTTAATCATTGAGACTCCCACAGGGTTCAGTGTTTATCAATGAGACTCCCATAGGGTTCAGTGTTAATCAGTGAGACTCCCACAGGGTTCAGTGTTAATCAGTGAAACTCCCACAGGGTTCAGGGGTAATCAGTGAGACACCCATAGGTTTCAGTGTTAATCAGTGAGACTCCCACAGGGTTCGGTGTTAATCAGTGAGACTCCCATAGGGTTCAGTGTTAAACAGTGTGACTCCCATAGGGTTCAGTGTAAATCAGTGAGTCTCCCACAAGGTTCATGTGTTAATGATTGAGACTCCCACAGAGTTCAGTGTTAATCAGTGAGACTCCCACAGTGTTCAGTGTTAATCAGTGAGACTCCCATAGGGTTCAGTGTTAATCATTGAGAATTCCATAGAGTTCGGTGTTAATCAGTGAGACTCCGACAGGGTTCAGTGTTAATAAGTGAGACTCCCATAGGGTTCAGTGGTAATCAGTGAGACTCCCACAGGGTTCAGTGTTAATCAGTGAGACTCCCACAGTGTTCAGTGTTAATCAGTGAGACTCCCACAGTGTTCAGTGTTAATCAGTGAGACTCCCATAGGGTTCAGTGTTAATCATTGAGAATCCCATAGAGTTCGGTGTTAATCAGTGAGACTCCCACAGTGTTCAGTGTTAATCAGTGAGACTCCCACAGTGTTCAGTGTTAATCAGTGAGACTCCCAGAGGGTTCAGTGTTAATCAATGAGACTCCCATAGGGTTCAGTGTTAATCAGTGAGACTCCCACAGGCTTCAGTGTTAATCAGTGAGACTCCCACAGGGTTCAGTGTTAATCAGTGAGACTCCCATAGGGTTCAGTGTTAATCAGTGAGACTCCGAAAGGGTTCAGTGTTAATAAGTGAGACTCCCATAGGGTTCAGTGTTAATCAGTGAGACTCCCATAGGGTTCAGTGTAAATCAGTGAATCTCCCACAAGGTTCATGTGTTAATCATTGAGACTCCCACAGGGTTCAGTGTTAATCAATGAGACTCCCATAGGGTTCTGTGTTAATCAGTGAGACTCCCACAGGGTTCAGTGTTAATCAGTGAGACTCCCACAGGGTTCAGTGTAAATCAGTGAGACTCCCTCAGTATTCATGTGTTCATCAGTGAGACTCCCATAGGGTTCAGTGTTAATCAGTGAGACTCCCACAGGGTTCAGTGTTAATCAGTGAGACTCCCACAGTGTTCAGTGTTAATCAGTGAGACTCCCACAGTGTTCAGTGTTAATCAGTGAGACTCCCATAGGGTTCAGTGTTAATCATTGAGAATTCCATAGAGTTCGGTGTTAATCAGTGAGACTCCGACAGGGTTCAGTGTTAATAAGTGAGACTCCCACAGGGTTCAGTGTTAATCAGTGAGACTCCCATAGGGTTCAGTGTAAATCAGTGAATCTCCCACAAGGTTCATGTGTTAATCATTGAGACTCCCACAGGGTTCAGTGTTAATCAATGAGACTCCCATAGGGTTCAGTGTTAATCAGTGAGACTCCCACAGGGTTCAGTGTTAATCAGTGAGACTCCCACAGGGTTCAGTGTAAATCAGTGAGACTCCCTCAGTGTTCATGTGTTCATCAGTGAGACTCCCATAGGGTTCAGTGTTAATCAGTGAGACTCCCACAGGGTTCAGTATTAATCAGTGAGACTCCCACAGTGTTCAGTGTTAATCAGTGAGACTCCCACAGTGTTCAGTGTTAATCAGTGAGACTCCCATAGGGTTCAGTGTTAATCATTGAGAATCCCATAGAGTTCGGTGTTAATCAGTGAGACTCCCATAGGATTAATTGTTAATCAGTGAGACTCCCTAAGGGTTCAGTGCTAATCAGTGAGACTCCCATAGGTTTCAGTTTTAACCAGTGAGACTCCCACAGTGTTCAGTGTTAATCAGTGAGACTCCCATAGGGTTCAGTGTTAATCAGTGAGAATCCCATAGAGTTCGGTGTTAATCAGTGAGACTCCCATAGGGATAATTGTTAATCAGTGAGACTCCCATAGGTTTCAGTGTTAATCAGTGAGACTCCGACATGGTTCAGTGTTAATCAGTGAGACTCCCATAGGGTTCAGTATTAATCAGTGAGACTCCTTCAGGGTTCAGTGTTAATCATTGAGACTCCCATAGGGTTCCTAGTTAATCACTGAGACTCCCGCAGGGTTCAATGTTAATCCGTGAGACTCCCACAAGGTTCAGTGTTAATCAGTGAAACTCCCACAGGGTTCAGGGGTAATCAGTGAGACACCCACAGGGTTCAGTGTTAATCAGTGAGAATCCCATAGGTTTCAGTGTTAATCATTGAGACTCCCACAGGGTTCGGTGTTAATCAGTGAGACTCCCATAGGGTTCAGTGTTAATCAGTGTGACTCCCATAGGGTTCAGTGTAAATCAGTGAGTCTCCCACAAGGTTCATGTGTTAATCATTGAGACTCCCACAGGGTTCAGTGTTAATCAATGAGACTCCCATAGGGTTCAGTGTTAATCAGTGAGACTGCCACAGGGTTCAGTGTTAATCAGTGAGACTCCCACAGTGTTCAGTGTTAATCAGTGAGACTCCCACAGTGTTCAGTGTTAATCAGTGAGACTCCCACAGGGTTCAGTGTTAATCAGTGAGACTCCCACAGGGTTCAGTGTTAATCAGTGAGACTCCCACAGTGTTCAGTGTTAATCAGTGAGACTCCCACAGGGTTCAGTGTTAATCAGTGAGACTCCGACAGGGTTCAGTGTTAATCAGTGAGACTCCCACAGGGTTAATTGTTAATCAGTGAGACTCCCACAGGGTTCAGTGTAAATCTGTGAGACTCCCTCAGTGTTCATGTGTTCATCAGTGAGACTCCCATAGGGTTCAGTGTTAATCAGTGAGACTCCCACAGTGTTCAGTGTTAATCAATGAGACTCCCATAGGGTTCAGTGTTAATCAGTGAGACTGCCACAGGGTTCAGTGTTAATCAGTGAGACTCCCACAGTGTTCAGTGTTAATCAGTGAGACTCCCACAGTGTTCAGTGTTAATCAGTGAGACTCCCACAGGGTTCAGTGTTAATCAGTGAGACTCCCACAGGGTTCAGTGTTAATCAGTGAGACTCCCACAGTGTTCAGTGTTAATCAGTGAGACTCCAACAGGGTTCAGTGTTAATCAGTGAGACTCCCACAGGGTTCAGTGTTAATCAGTGAGACTCCCATAGGGTTCAGTGTTAATCAGTGAGACTCCGACAGGGTTCAGTGTTAATAAGTGAGACTCCCATAGGGTTCAGTGTTAATCAGTGAGACTCCCATAGGGTTCAGTGTAAATCAGTGAATCTCCCACAAGGTTCATGTGTTAATCATTGAGACTCCCACAGGGTTCAGTGTTAATCAATGAGACTCCCATAGGGTTCAGTGTTAATCAGTGAGACTCCCACAGGGTTAATTGTTAATCAGTGAGACTCCCACAGGGTTCAGTGTAAATCTGTGAGACTCCCTCAGTGTTAATGTGTTCATCATTGAGACTCCCATAGGGTTCAGTGTTAATCAGTGAGACTCCCACAGGGTTGAGTGTTAATCAGTGAGACTCCCTCAGTGTTCATGTGTTCATCAGTGAGACTCCCATAGGGTTCAGTGTTAATCAGTGAGACTCCCACAAGGTTCAGTGTTAATCAGTGAGACTCCCATAGGGTTCAGTGTTAATCATTGAGTATCCCATAGAGTTCGGTGTTAATCAGTGAGACTCCCATAGGATTAATTGGTAATCAGTGAGACTCCCATAGAGTTCAGTGTTAATCAGTGAGACTCCCATACGTTTCAGTTTTAATCAGTGAGACTCCCACAGTGTTCAGTGTTAATCAGTGAGACTCCCATAGGGTCCAGTGTTAATCAGTGAGAATCCCATAGAGTTTGGTGTTAATCAGTGAGACTCCCATAGGGATAATTGTTAATCAGTGAGACTCCCATAGGTTTCAGTGTTAATCAGTGAGACTCCGACATGGTTCAGTGTTAATCAATGAGACTCCCATAGGGTTCAGTATTAATCAGTGAGACTCCCTCAGGGTTCAGTGTTAATCATTGAGACTCCCATAGGGTTCAGTGTTAATCAGTGAGACTCCCGCAGGGTTCAGTGTTAATCCGTGAGACTCCCACAAGGTTCAGTGTTAATCAGTGAAACTCCACAAGGTTCATGTGTTAATCATTGAGACTCCCACAGGGTTCAGTGTTAATCAATGAGACTCCCATAGGGTTCAGTGTTAATCAGTGAGACTGCCACAGGGTTCATTGTTAATCAGTGAGACTCCCACAGGGTTCAGTGTAAATCAATGAGACTCCCTCAGTGTTCATGTGTTCATCAGTGAGACTCCCATAGGGTTCAGTGTTAATCAGTGAGACTCCCACAGGGATCAGTGTTAATCATTGAGACTCCCACAGTGTTCAGTGTTAATCAGTGAGACTCCCACAGTGTTCAGTGTTAATCAGTGAGACTCCCATAGGGTTCAGTGTTAATCATTGAGAATCCCATAGAGTTCGGTGTTAATCAGTGAGACTCCCATAGGATTAATTGTTAATCAGTGAGACTCCCATAGGGTTCAGTGTTAATCAGTGAGACTCCCATAGGTTTCAGTGTTAATCAGTGAGAATCCTACAGTGTTCAGTGTTAATCAGTGAGACTCCCATAGGGTTCAGTGTTAATCAGTGAGAATCCCATAGAGTTCGGTGTTAATCAGTGAGACTCCCATAGGGTTAATTGTTAATCAGTGAGACTCCCATAGGTTTCAGTGTTAATCAGTGGGACTCCGAGATGGTTCAGTGTTAATCAGTGACACTCCCATAGGGTTCAGTATTAATCAGTGAGACTCCCTCAGGGTTCAGTGTTAATCAGTGAGACTCCCATAGGGTTAAGTGATAATCAGTGAAACTTCCACAGGGTTCAGTGTTAATCAGTGAGACTCCCATAGGGTTCAGTGTAAATCAGTGCGACTCCCGCAGGGTTCAGTATTAATCCGTGAGACTCCCACAAGGTTCAGTGTTAATCAGTGAAACTCCCACAGGGTTCAGGGGTAATCAGTGAGACTCCCACAGGGTTCAGTGTTAATCAGTGAGACTCCCATAGGTTTCAGTGTTAATCAGTGAGACTCCCACAGGGTTCAGTGTTAATCAGTGAGACTCCCATAGGGTTCTGTGTTAATCAGTGTGACTCCCATAGGGTTCAGTGTTAATCAGTGAGACTCCCACAGGGTTCAGTGTTAATCAGTGAGACTCCCACAGTGTTCAGTGTTAATCAGTGAGACTCCCACAGGGTTCAGTGTTAATCAGTGAGACTCCCACAGGGTTCAGTGTTAATCAGTGAGACTCCCATAGGGTCAGTGTTAATCAGTGAGACTCCGACAGGGTTCAGTGTTAATAAGTGAGACTCCCATAGGGTTCAGTGTTAATCAGTGAGACTCCCATAGGGTTCAGTGTAAATCAGTGAATCTCCCACAAGGTTCATGTGTTAATCATTGAGACTCCCACAGGGTTCAGTGTTAATCAATGAGACTCGCATAGGGTTCAGTGTTAATCAGTGAGACTCCCACAGGGTTAATTGTTAATCAGTGAGACTCCCACAGGGTTCAGTGTAAATCTGTGAGACTCCCTCAGTGTTAATGTGTTCATCATTGAGACTCCCATAGGGTACAGTGTTAATCAGTGAGACTCCCACAGGGTTGAGTGTTAATCAGTGAGACTCCCTCAGTGTTCATGTGTTCATCAGTGAGACTCCCATAGGGTTCAGTGTTAATCAGTGAGACTCCCACAAGGTTCAGTGTTAATCAGTGAGACTCCCATAGGGTTCAGTGTTAATCATTGAGAATCCCATAGAGTTCGGTGTTAATCAGTGAGACTCCCATAGGATTAATTGGTAATCAGTGAGACTCCCATAGAGTTCAGTGTTAATCAGTGAGACTCCCATACGTTTCAGTTTTAATCAGTGAGACTCCCACAGTGTTCAGTGTTAATCAGTGAGACTCCCATAGGGTCCAGTGTTAATCAGTGAGAATCCCATAGAGTTCGGTGTTAATCAGTGAGACTCCCATAGGGATAATTGTTAATCAGTGAGACTCCCATAGGTTTCAGTGTTAATCAGTGAGACTCCGACATGGTTCAGTGTTAATCAATGAGACTCCCATAGGGTTCAGTATTAATCAGTGAGACTCCCTCAGGGTTCAGTGTTAATCATTGAGACTCCCATAGGGTTCAGTGTTAATCAGTGAGACTCCCGCAGGGTTCAGTGTTAATCCGTGAGACTCCCACAAGGTTCAGTGTTAATCAGTGAAACTCCACAAGGTTCATGTGTTAATCATTGAGACTCCCACAGGGTTCAGTGTTAATCAATGAGACTCCCATAGGGTTCAGTGTTAATCAGTGAGACTGCCACAGGGTTCATTGTTAATCAGTGAGACTCCCACAGGGTTCAGTGTAAATCAATGAGACTCCCTCAGTGTTCATGTGTTCATCAGTGAGACTCCCATAGGGTTCAGTGTTAATCAGTGAGACTCCCACAGGGATCAGTGTTAATCAGTGAGACTCCCACAGTGTTCAGTGTTAATCAGTGAGACTCCCACAGTGTTCAGTGTTAATCAGTGAGACTCCCATAGGGTTCAGTGTTAATCATTGAGAATCCCAAAGAGTTCGGTGTTAATCAGTGAGACTCCCATAGGATTAATTGTTAATCAGTGAGACTCCCATAGGGTTCAGTATTAATCAGTGAGACTCCTTCAGGGTTCAGTGTTAATCATTGAGACTCCCATAGGGTTCCTAGTTAATCACTGAGACTCCCGCAGGGTTCAATGTTAATCCGTGAGACTCCCACAAGGTTCAGTGTTAATCAGTGAAACTCCCACAGGGTTCAGGGGTAATCAGTGAGACACCCACAGGGTTCAGTGTTAATCAGTGAGAATCCCATAGGTTTCAGTGTTAATCATTGAGACTCCCACAGGGTTCGGTGTTAATCAGTGAGACTCCCATAGGGTTCAGTGTTAATCAGTGTGACTCCCATAGGGTTCAGTGTAAATCAGTGAGTCTCCCACAAGGTTCATGTGTTAATCATTGAGACTCCCTCAGGGTTCAGTGTTAATCAATGAGACTCCCATAGGGTTCAGTGTTAATCAGTGAGACTGCCCCAGGGTTCAGTGTTAATCAGTGAGACTCCTACAGTGTTCAGTGTTAATCAGTGAGACTCCCACAGTGTTCAGTGTTAATCAGTGAGACTCCCACAGGGTTCAGTGTTAATCAGTGAGACTCCCACAGGGTTCAGTGTTAATCAGTGAGACTCCCACAGTGTTCAGTGTTAATCAGTGAGACTCCCACAGGGTTCAGTGTTAATCAGTGAGACTCCGACAGGGTTCAGTGTTAATCAGTGAGACTCCCACAGGGTTAATTGTTAATCAGTGAGACTCCCACAGGGTTCAGTGTAAATCTGTGAGACTCCCTCAGTGTTCATGTGTTCATCAGTGAGACTCCCATAGGGTTCAGTGTTAATCAGTGAGACTCCCACAAGGTTCAGTGTTAATCAGTGAGACTCCCACAGTGTTCAGTGTTAATCAATGAGACTCCCATAGGGTTCAGTGTTAATCAGTGAGACTGCCACAGGGTTCAGTGTTAATCAGTGAGACTCCCACAGTGTTCAGTGTTAATCAGTGAGACTCCCACAGTGTTCAGTGTTAATCAGTGAGACTCCCACAGGGTTCAGTGTTAATCAGTGAGACTCCCACAGGGTTCAGTGTTAATCAGTGAGACTCCCACAGTGTTCAGTGTTAATCAGTGAGACTCCAACAGGGTTCAGTGTTAATCAGTGAGACTCCCACAGGGTTCAGTGTTAATCAGTGAGACTCCCATAGGGTTCAGTGTTAATCAGTGAGACTCCGACAGGGTTCAGTGTTAATAAGTGAGACTCCCATAGGGTTCAGTGTTAATCAGTGAGACTCCCATAGGGTTCAGTGTAAATCAGTGAATCTCCCACAAGGTTCATGTGTTAATCATTGAGACTCCCACAGGGTTCAGTGTTAATCAATGAGACTCCCATAGGGTTCAGTGTTAATCAGTGAGACTCCCACAGGGTTGAGTGTTAATCAGTGAGACTCCCTCAGTGTTCATGTGTTCATCAGTGAGACTCCCATAGGGTTCAGTGTTAATCAGTGAGACTCCCACAAGGTTCAGTGTTAATCAGTGAGACTCCCATAGGGTTCAGTGTTAATCATTGAGTATCCCATAGAGTTCGGTGTTAATCAGTGAGACTCCCATAGGATTAATTGGTAATCAGTGAGACTCCCATAGAGTTCAGTGTTAATCAGTGAGACTCCCATACGTTTCAGTTTTAATCAGTGAGACTCCCACAGTGTTCAGTGTTAATCAGTGAGACTCCCATAGGGTCCAGTGTTAATCAGTGAGAATCCCATAGAGTTTGGTGTTAATCAGTGAGACTCCCATAGGGATAATTGTTAATCAGTGAGACTCCCATAGGTTTCAGTGTTAATCAGTGAGACTCCGACATGGTTCAGTGTTAATCAATGAGACTCCCATAGGGTTCAGTATTAATCAGTGAGACTCCCTCAGGGTTCAGTGTTAATCATTGAGACTCCCATAGGGTTCAGTGTTAATCAGTGAGACTCCCGCAGGGTTCAGTGTTAATCCGTGAGACTCCCACAAGGTTCAGTGTTAATCAGTGAAACTCCACAAGGTTCATGTGTTAATCATTGAGACTCCCACAGGGTTCAGTGTTAATCAATGAGACTCCCATAGGGTTCAGTGTTAATCAGTGAGACTGCCACAGGGTTCATTGTTAATCAGTGAGACTCCCACAGGGTTCAGTGTAAATCAATGAGACTCCCTCAGTGTTCATGTGTTCATCAGTGAGACTCCCATAGGGTTCAGTGTTAATCAGTGAGACTCCCACAGGGATCAGTGTTAATCATTGAGACTCCCACAGTGTTCAGTGTTAATCAGTGAGACTCCCACAGTGTTCAGTGTTAATCAGTGAGACTCCCATAGGGTTCAGTGTTAATCATTGAGAATCCCATAGAGTTCGGTGTTAATCAGTGAGACTCCCATAGGATTAATTGTTAATCAGTGAGACTCCCATAGGGTTCAGTGTTAATCAGTGAGACTCCCATAGGTTTCAGTGTTAATCAGTGAGAATCCTACAGTGTTCAGTGTTAATCAGTGAGACTCCCATAGGGTTCAGTGTTAATCAGTGAGAATCCCATAGAGTTCGGTGTTAATCAGTGAGACTCCCATAGGGTTAATTGTTAATCAGTGAGACTCCCATAGGTTTCAGTGTTAATCAGTGGGACTCCGAGATGGTTCAGTGTTAATCAGTGACACTCCCATAGGGTTCAGTATTAATCAGTGAGACTCCCTCAGGGTTCAGTGTTAATCAGTGAGACTCCCATAGGGTTAAGTGATAATCAGTGAAACTTCCACAGGGTTCAGTGTTAATCAGTGAGACTCCCATAGGGTTCAGTGTAAATCAGTGCGACTCCCGCAGGGTTCAGTATTAATCCGTGAGACTCCCACAAGGTTCAGTGTTAATCAGTGAAACTCCCACAGGGTTCAGGGGTAATCAGTGAGACTCCCACAGGGTTCAGTGTTAATCAGTGAGACTCCCATAGGTTTCAGTGTTAATCAGTGAGACTCCCACAGGGTTCGGTGTTAATCATTGAGACTCCCATAGGGTTCTGTGTTAATCAGTGTGACTCCCATAGGGTTCAGTGTTAATCAGTGAGACTCCCATAGGTTTCAGTGTTAATCAGTGAGACTCCCACAGGGTTCAGTGTTAATCAGTGAGACTCCCACAGGGTTCAATGTAAATCAGTGAGACTCCCTCAGGGTTCATGTGTTAATCAGTGAGACTCCCACAGGGTTCAGTGTTAATCAGTGAGACTCCCACAGTGTTCAGTGTTAATCAGTGAGACTCCCACAGGGTTCAGTGTTAATCAGTGAGACTCCCACAGGGTTCAGTGTTAATCAGTGAGACTCCCATAGGGTTCAGTGTTAATCAGTGAGACTCCGACAGGGTTCAATGTTAATAAGTGAGACTCCCATAGGGTTCAGTGTTAATCAGTGAGACTCCCATAGGGTTCAGTGTAAATCAGTGAGTCTCCCACAAGGTTCATGTGTTAATCATTGAGACTCCCACAGGGTTCAGTGTTCATCAGTGAGACTCCCATAGGGTTCAGTGTTAATCAGTGAGACTCCCACAGGGTTCAGTGTTAATCAGTGAGACTACCACAGTGTTCAGTGTTAATCAGTGAGACTCCCACAGTGTTCAGTGTTAATCATGAGACTCCCATAGGGTTCAGTGTTAATCATTGAGAATCCCATAGAGTTCGGTGTTAATCAGTGAGACTCCCATAGGATGAATTGTTAATCAGTGAGACTCCCATAGGGTTCAGTGTTAATCAGTGAGACTCCCATAGGTTTCAGTGTTAATCAGTGAGACTCCAACAGTGTTCAGTGTTAATCACTGAGACTCCCATAGGGTTCAGTGTTAATCAGTGAGAATCCCATAGAGTTCGGTGTTAATCAGTGAGACTCCCATAGGGTTAATTGTTAATCAGTGAGACTCCCATAGGTTTCAGTGTTAATCAGTGAGACTCCGACATGGTTCAGTGTTAATCAGTGAGACTCCCATAGGATCCAGTGTTAATCAGTGAGACTCCCTCAGGGTTCAGTGTTAATCAGTGAGACTCCCATAGGGTTAAGTGTTAATCAGTGAAACTCCCTCAGGGTTCAGTGTTAATCAGTGAGACTTCCATAGGGTTCAGTGTTAATCAGTGAGACTCCCGCAGGGTTCAGTGTTAATCCGTGAGACTCCCACAAGGTTCAGTGTTAATCAGTGAAACTCCCACAGGGTTCAGGGGTAGTCAGTGAGACTCCCACAGGGTTCAGTGTTAATCAGTGAGACTCCCACAGTGTTCAGTGTTAATCAGTGAGACTCCCACAGGGTTCAGTGTTAATCAGTGAGACTCCCACAGTGTTCAGTGTTAATCAGTGAGACTCCCACAGGGTTCAGTGTTAATCAGTGAGACTCCCACAGGGTTCAGTGTTAATCAGTGAGACTCCCATAGGGTTCAGTGTTAATCAGTGAGACTCCGACAGGGTTCAATGTTAATAAGTGAGACTCCCATAGGGTTCAGTGTTAATCAGTGAGACTCCCATAGGGTTCAGTGTAAATCAGTGAGTCTCCCACAAGGTTCATGTGTTAATCATTGAGACTCCCACAGGGTTCAGTGTTCATCAGTGAGACTCCCATAGGGTTCAGTGTTAATCAGTGAGACTCCCACAGGGTTCAGTGTTAATCAGTGAGACTACCACAGTGTTCAGTGTTAATCAGTGAGACTCCCACAGTGTTCAGTGTTAATCATGAGACTCCCATAGGGTTCAGTGTTAATCATTGAGAATCCCATAGAGTTCGGTGTTAATCAGTGAGACTCCCATAGGATGAATTGTTAATCAGTGAGACTCCCATAGGGTTCAGTGTTAATCAGTGAGACTCCCATAGAGTTCAGTGTTAATCAGTGAGACTCCCATAGGGTTAATTGTTAATCAGTGAGACTCCCATAGGTTTCAGTGTTAATCAGTGAGACTCCCACAGGGTTCAGGGGTAGTCAGTGAGACTCCCACAGGGTTCAGTGTTAATCAATGAGACTCCCATAGGTTTCAGTGTTAATCAGTGAGAATCCCATAGAGTTCAGTGTTAATCAGTGAGACTCCCATAGGGTTAATTGTTAATCAGTGAGACTCCCATAGGTTTCAGTGTTAATCAGTGAGACTCCGACATGGTTCAGTGTTAATCAGTGAGACTCCCATAGGATCCAGTGTTAATCAGTGAGACTCCCTCAGGGTTCAGTGTTAATCAGTGAGACTCCCATAGGGTTAAGTGTTAATCAGTGAAACTCCCTCAGGGTTCAGTGTTAATCAGTGAGACTTCCATAGGGTTCAGTGTTAATCAGTGAAACTCCCGCAGGGTTCAGTGTTAATCCGTGAGACTCCCACAAGGTTCAGTGTTAATCAGTGAAACTCCCACAGGGTTCAGGGGTAGTCAGTGAGACTCCCACAGGGTTCAGTGTTAATCAATGAGACTCCCATAGGTTTCAGTGTTAATCAGTGAGACTCCCACATGGTTCGGTGTTAATCAGTGAGACTCCCATAGGGTTCAGTGTTAATCAGTGAGACTCCCACAGGGTTCAGTGTTAATCAGTGAGAATCCCATAGGGTTCAGTGTTAATCAGTGAGACTCCGACAGGGTTCAGTGTTAATAAGTGAGACTCCCATAGGGTTCAGTGTTAATCAGTGAGACTCCCATAGGGTTCAGTGTAAATCAGTGAATCTCCCACAAGGTGCATGTGTTAATCATTGAGACTCCCACAGGGTTCAGTGTTAATCAATGAGACTCCCATAGGGTTCAGTGTTAATCAGTGAGCTTCCCACAGGGTTCAGTGTTAATCAGTGAGACTCCCACAGGGTTCAGTGTAAATCAGTGAGACTCCCTCAGTGTTCATGTGTTCATCAGTGAGACTCCCATAGGGTTCAGTGTTAATCAGTGAGACTCCCACAGGGTTCAGTGTTAATCAGTGAGACTCGCACAGTGTTCAGTGTTAATCAGTGAGACTCCCACAGTCTTCAGTGTTAATCAGTGAGACTCCCATAGGGTTCAGTGTTAATCAGTGAGACTCCCATAGGGTTCAGTGTTAATCAGTGAGACTCCCACAGGTTTCAGTGTTAATCAGTGAGACTCCCTTAGGGTTCAGTATTAATCAGTGAGACTCCCACAGGGTTCAGTATTAATCAGTGAGACTCCCATAGGGTTCATGTGTTAATCAGTGAGACTCCCACAGGGTTCAGTGTTAATCAGTGAGACTCCCACAGGGCTAAGTGTTAATCAGTGAGACTCCCATAGGGTTCAGTGTTAATCAGTGAGACTCCCACAGGGTTCAGTGTTAATCAGTGAGACTCCCACAGTGTTCAGTGTAAATCAGTGAGACTCGCATAGGTTTCAGTGTTAATCAGTGAGAGTCCCATAGTGTTCAGTGTAAATCATTGAGACCCCCATTGGGTTCAGTGTTCATCAGTGAGACTCCCATAGGGTTCAGTGTTAATTAGTGAGACTCCCACAGGGTTCAGTGTTAATCAGTGAGACTCCCATAGGGTTCAGTGTTAATCAGTGAGACTCCCATACGGTTCAGTGTTAACCAGTGAGACTCCCATAGGGTTCAGTGTTAATCAGTGAGACTCGCACAGGGTTCAGTGTTAATCAGTGAGACTCCCACAGGGTTCAGTGTTAATCAGTGAGACTCCCATAGGGTTCAGTGTTAAACAGTGAGACTCCCATATGGTTCAGTGTTAATCAGTGAGACTCCCACAGGGTTCAGTGTTAATCAGTGAGACTCCCATAGGGTTCAGTGTTAATCAGTGAGACTCCCACAGGGTTCAGTGTTAATCAGTGAGACTCCCATAGGGTTCAGTGTTAATCAGTGAGACCCCACAGGGTTCAGTGTTAATCAGTGAGACTCCCAAAGGGTTCAGTGTTAATCAGTGAGACTCCCATAGGGTTCAGTGTTAATGAGTGAGACTCCCAAAGAGTTCAGTGTTAATCAGTGAGACTCCCACAGGGTTCAGTGTTAATCAGTGAGACTCCCACAGCGTTCAGTGTTAATCAGTGAGACTATCCATAGGGTTCAGTGTTAATCAGAGAGACTCCCACAAGGTTCAGTGTTAATCAGTGAAACTCCCACAGGGTTCAGTGTTAATCAGTGAGACTCCCACAGGGTTCAGTGTTAATCAGTGAGACTCCCATAGGGTTCAGTGTAAATCAGTGAGACTCGCATAGGGTTCAGTGTTAATCAGTGAGAGTCCCATAGTGTTCAGTGTAAATCATTGAGACCCCCATTGGGTTCAGTGTTAACCAGTGAGACTCCCATAGGGTTCAGTGTTAATCAGTGAGACTCCCACAGGGTTCAGTGTTAATCAGTGAGACTCCCATAGGGTTCAGTGTTAATCAGTGAGACTCCCATAGGGTTCAGTGTTAAACAGTGAGACTCCCATATGGTTCAGTGTTAATCAGTGAGACTCCCACAGGGTTCAGTGTTAATCAGTGAGACTCCCATAGGGTTCAGTGTTAATCAGTGAGACTCCCACAGGGTTCAGTGTTAATCAGTGAGACTCCCATAGGGTTCAGTGTTAATCAGTGAGACCCCACAGGGTTCAGTGTTAATCAGTGAGACTCCCACAGGGTTCAGTGTTAATCAGTGAGACTCCCATAGGGTTCAGTGTAAATCAGTTAGACTCGCATAGGTTTCAGTGTTAATCAGTGAGAGTCCCATAGTGTTCAGTGTAAATCATTGAGACCCCCATTGGGTTCAGTGTTCATCAGTGAGACTCCCATAGGGTTCAGTGTTAATTAGTGAGACTCCCACAGGGTTCAGTGTTAATCAGTGAGACTCCCATAGGGTTCAGTGTTAATCAGTGAGACTCCCATAGGGTTCAGTGTTAACCAGTGAGACTCCCATAGGGTTCAGTGTTAATCAGTGAGACTCGCACAGGGTTCAGTGTTAATCAGTGAGACTCCCACAGGGTTCAGTGTTAATCAGTGAGACTCCCATAGGGTTCAGTGTTAAACAGTGAGACTCCCATATGGTTCAGTGTTAATCAGTGAGACTCCCACAGGGTTCAGTGTTAATCAGTGAGACTCCCATAGGGTTCAGTGTTAATCAGTGAGACTCCCACAGGGTTCAGTGTTAATCAGTGAGACTCCCATAGGGTTCAGTGTTAATCAGTGAGACCCCACAGGGTTCAGTGTTAATCAGTGAGACTCCCAAAGGGTTCAGTGTTAATCAGTGAGACTCCCATAGGGTTCAGTGTTAATGAGTGAGACTCCCAAAGAGTTCAGTGTTAATCAGTGAGACTCCCACAGGGTTCAGTATTAATCAGTGAGACTTCCACAGGGTTCAGTGTTATTCACTGAGACTCTCACAGGTTTCAGTGTTAATCAGTGAGACTCCCATAGGGTTCAGTGTTAATCAGTGAGACTCCCACAGGGTTCATGTGTTAGTCAGTGAGACTCCCATAGGGTTCAGTGTTATTCACTGAGACTCCCATACGGTTCAGTGTTAATCAGTGAGACTCGCACAGGGTTCAGTGTTAATCAGTGAGACTCCCACAGGGTTCAGTGTTAATCAGTGAGACTCCCATAGGGTTCAGTGTTAATCAGTGAGACTCCCACAGGGTTCAGTGTTAATCAGTGAGGCTCCCATAGGGTTCAGTGTTTATCAGAGAGACTCCCACAAGGTTCAGGGTTAATCAGTGAGACTCCCATAGGGTTCAGTGTTAATCAGTGAGACTCCCACAGGGTTCAGTGTTAATCAGTGAGACTCCTACAAGGTTCAGTGTTAATCAGTGAGACTCCCATAGGGTTCAGTGTTAATCAGTGAGAATCCCATAGTGTTCAGTGTAAATCACTGAGACTCCCATTGCGTTCAGTGTTCATCAGTGAGACTCCCATAGGGTGCAGTGTTAATTAGTGAGACTCCTACAGGGTTCGGTGTTAAACAGTGAGACTCCCACAGGGTTCAGTGTTAATCAGTGAGACTCCCACAGGGTTCAGTGTTAATCAGTGAGACTCCCACAGTGTTCAGTGTTAATCAGTGAGACTCCCACAGGGTTCAGTGTTAATCAGTGAGACTCCGACAGGGTTCAGTGTTAATCAGTGAGACTCCCACAGGGTTAATTGTTAATCAGTGAGACTCCCACAGGGTTCAGTGTAAATCTGTGAGACTCCCTCAGTGTTCATGTGTTCATCAGTGAGACTCCCATAGGGTTCAGTGTTAATCAGTGAGACTCCCACAAGGTTCAGTGTTAATCAGTGAGACTCCCACAGTGTTCAGTGTTAATCAATGAGACTCCCATAGGGTTCAGTGTTAATCAGTGAGACTGCCACAGGGTTCAGTGTTAATCAGTGAGACTCCCACAGTGTTCAGTGTTAATCAGTGAGACTCCCACAGTGTTCAGTGTTAATCAGTGAGACTCCCACAGGGTTCAGTGTTAATCAGTGAGACTCCCATAGGGTTCAGTGTTAAACAGTGAGACTCCCATATGGTTCAGTGTTAATCAGTGAGACTCCCACAGGGTTCAGTGTTAATCAGTGAGACTCCCATAGGGTTCAGTGTTAATCAGTGAGACTCCCACAGGGTTCAGTGTTAATCAGTGAGACTCCCATAGGGTTCAGTGTTAATCAGTGAGACCCCACAGGGTTCAGTGTTAATCAGTGAGACTCCCAAAGGGTTCAGTGTTAATCAGTGAGACTCCCATAGGGTTCAGTGTTAATGAGTGAGACTCCCAAAGAGTTCAGTGTTAATCAGTGAGACTCCCACAGGGTTCAGTATTAATCAGTGAGACTTCCACAGGGTTCAGTGTTATTCACTGAGACTCTCACAGGTTTCAGTGTTAATCAGTGAGACTCCCATAGGGTTCAGTGTTAATCAGTGAGACTCCCACAGGGTTCATGTGTTAGTCAGTGAGACTCCCATAGGGTTCAGTGTTATTCACTGAGACTCCCATACGGTTCAGTGTTAATCAGTGAGACTCGCACAGGGTTCAGTGTTAATCAGTGAGACTCCCACAGGGTTCAGTGTTAATCAGTGAGACTCCCATAGGGTTCAGTGTTAATCAGTGAGACTCCCACAGGGTTCAGTGTTAATCAGTGAGGCTCCCATAGGGTTCAGTGTTTATCAGAGAGACTCCCACAAGGTTCAGGGTTAATCAGTGAGACTCCCATAGGGTTCAGTGTTAATCAGTGAGACTCCCACAGGGTTCAGTGTTAATCAGTGAGACTCCTACAAGGTTCAGTGTTAATCAGTGAGACTCCCATAGGGTTCAGTGTTAATCAGTGAGAATCCCATAGTGTTCAGTGTAAATCACTGAGACTCCCATTGCGTTCAGTGTTCATCAGTGAGACTCCCATAGGGTGCAGTGTTAATTAGTGAGACTCCTACAGGGTTCGGTGTTAAACAGTGAGACTCCCACAGGGTTCAGTGTTAATCAGTGAGACTCCCACAGGGTTCAGTGTTAATCAGTGAGACTCCCACAGTGTTCAGTGTTAATCAGTGAGACTCCCACAGGGTTCAGTGTTAATCAGTGAGACTCCGACAGGGTTCAGTGTTAATCAGTGAGACTCCCACAGGGTTAATTGTTAATCAGTGAGACTCCCACAGGGTTCAGTGTAAATCTGTGAGACTCCCTCAGTGTTCATGTGTTCATCAGTGAGACTCCCATAGGGTTCAGTGTTAATCAGTGAGACTCCCACAAGGTTCAGTGTTAATCAGTGAGACTCCCACAGTGTTCAGTGTTAATCAATGAGACTCCCATAGGGTTCAGTGTTAATCAGTGAGACTGCCACAGGGTTCAGTGTTAATCAGTGAGACTCCCACAGTGTTCAGTGTTAATCAGTGAGACTCCCACAGTGTTCAGTGTTAATCAGTGAGACTCCCACAGGGTTCAGTGTTAATCAGTGAGACTCCCACAGGGTTCAGTGTTAATCAGTGAGACTCCCACAGTGTTCAGTGTTAATCAGTGAGACTCCAACAGGGTTCAGTGTTAATCAGTGAGACTCCCACAGGGTTCAGTGTTAATCAGTGAGACTCCCATAGGGTTCAGTGTTAATCAGTGAGACTCCGACAGGGTTCAGTGTTAATAAGTGAGACTCCCATAGGGTTCAGTGTTAATCAGTGAGACTCCCATAGGGTTCAGTGTAAATCAGTGAATCTCCCACAAGGTTCATGTGTTAATCATTGAGACTCCCACAGGGTTCAGTGTTAATCAATGAGACTCCCATAGGGTTCAGTGTTAATCAGTGAGACTCCCACAGGGTTAATTGTTAATCAGTGAGACTCCCACAGGGTTCAGTGTAAATCTGTGAGACTCCCTCAGTGTTAATGTGTTCATCATTGAGACTCCCATAGGGTTCAGTGTTAATCAGTGAGACTCCCACAGGGTTGAGTGTTAATCAGTGAGACTCCCTCAGTGTTCATGTGTTCATCAGTGAGACTCCCATAGGGTTCAGTGTTAATCAGTGAGACTCCCACAAGGTTCAGTGTTAATCAGTGAGACTCCCATAGGGTTCAGTGTTAATCATTGAGTATCCCATAGAGTTCGGTGTTAATCAGTGAGACTCCCATAGGATTAATTGGTAATCAGTGAGACTCCCATAGAGTTCAGTGTTAATCAGTGAGACTCCCATACGTTTCAGTTTTAATCAGTGAGACTCCCACAGTGTTCAGTGTTAATCAGTGAGACTCCCATAGGGTCCAGTGTTAATCAGTGAGAATCCCATAGAGTTTGGTGTTAATCAGTGAGACTCCCATAGGGATAATTGTTAATCAGTGAGACTCCCATAGGTTTCAGTGTTAATCAGTGAGACTCCGACATGGTTCAGTGTTAATCAATGAGACTCCCATAGGGTTCAGTATTAATCAGTGAGACTCCCTCAGGGTTCAGTGTTAATCATTGAGACTCCCATAGGGTTCAGTGTTAATCAGTGAGACTCCCGCAGGGTTCAGTGTTAATCCGTGAGACTCCCACAAGGTTCAGTGTTAATCAGTGAAACTCCACAAGGTTCATGTGTTAATCATTGAGACTCCCACAGGGTTCAGTGTTAATCAATGAGACTCCCATAGGGTTCAGTGTTAATCAGTGAGACTGCCACAGGGTTCATTGTTAATCAGTGAGACTCCCACAGGGTTCAGTGTAAATCAATGAGACTCCCTCAGTGTTCATGTGTTCATCAGTGAGACTCCCATAGGGTTCAGTGTTAATCAGTGAGACTCCCACAGGGATCAGTGTTAATCATTGAGACTCCCACAGTGTTCAGTGTTAATCAGTGAGACTCCCACAGTGTTCAGTGTTAATCAGTGAGACTCCCATAGGGTTCAGTGTTAATCATTGAGAATCCCATAGAGTTCGGTGTTAATCAGTGAGACTCCCATAGGATTAATTGTTAATCAGTGAGACTCCCATAGGGTTCAGTGTTAATCAGTGAGACTCCCATAGGTTTCAGTGTTAATCAGTGAGAATCCTACAGTGTTCAGTGTTAATCAGTGAGACTCCCATAGGGTTCAGTGTTAATCAGTGAGAATCCCATAGAGTTCGGTGTTAATCAGTGAGACTCCCATAGGGTTAATTGTTAATCAGTGAGACTCCCATAGGTTTCAGTGTTAATCAGTGGGACTCCGAGATGGTTCATTGTTAATCAGTGACACTCCCATAGGGTTCAGTATTAATCAGTGAGACTCCCTCAGGGTTCAGTGTTAATCAGTGAGACTCCCATAGGGTTAAGTGATAATCAGTGAAACTTCCACAGGGTTCAGTGTTAATCAGTGAGACTCCCATAGGGTTCAGTGTAAATCAGTGCGACTCCCGCAGGGTTCAGTATTAATCCGTGAGACTCCCACAAGGTTCATTGTTAATCAGTGAAACTCCCACAGGGTTCAGGGGTAATCAGTGAGACTCCCACAGGGTTCAGTGTTAATCAGTGAGACTCCCATAGGTTTCAGTGTTAATCAGTGAGACTCCCACAGGGTTCGGTGTTAATCATTGAGACTCCCATAGGGTTCTGTGTTAATCAGTGTGACTCCCATAGGGTTCAGTGTTAATCAGTGAGACTCCCATAGGTTTCAGTGTTAATCAGTGAGACTCCCACAGGGTTCAATGTTAATCAGTGAGACTCCCACAGGGTTCAATGTAAATCAGTGAGACTCCCTCAGGGTTCATGTGTTAATCAGTGAGACTCCCACAGGGTTCAGTGTTAATCAGTGAGACTCCCACAGTGTTCAGTGTTAATCAGTGAGACTCCCACAGGGTTCAGTGTTAATCAGTGAGACTCCCACAGGGTTCAGTGTTAATCAGTGAGACTCCCATAGGGTTCAGTGTTAATCAGTGAGACTCCGACAGGGTTCAATGTTAATAAGTGAGACTCCCATAGGATTCAGTGTTAATCAGTGAGACTCCCATAGGGTTCAGTGTAAATCAGTGAGTCTCCCACAAGGTTCATGTGTTAATCATTGAGACTCCCACAGGGTTCAGTGTTCATCAGTGAGACTCCCATAGGGTTCAGTGTTAATCAGTGAGACTCCCACAGGGTTCAGTGTTAATCAGTGAGACTACCACAGTGTTCAGTGTTAATCAGTGAGACTCCCACAGTGTTCAGTGTTAATCATGAGACTCCCATAGGGTTCAGTGTTAATCATTGAGAATCCCATAGAGTTCGGTGTTAATCAGTGAGACTCCCATAGGATGAATTGTTAATCAGTGAGACTCCCATAGGGTTCAGTGTTAATCAGTGAGACTCCCATAGGTTTCAGTGTTAATCAGTGAGACTCCAACAGTGTTCAGTGTTAATCACTGAGACTCCCATAGGGTTCAGTGTTAATCAGTGAGAATCCCATAGAGTTCGGTGTTAATCAGTGAGACTCCCATAGGGTTAATTGTTAATCAGTGAGACTCCCATAGGTTTCAGTGTTAATCAGTGAGACTCCGACATGGTTCAGTGTTAATCAGTGAGACTCCCATAGGATCCAGTGTTAATCAGTGAGACTCCCTCAGGGTTCAGTGTTAATCAGTGAGACTCCCATAGGGTTAAGTGTTAATCAGTGAAACTCCCTCAGGGTTCAGTGTTAATCAGTGAGACTTCCATAGGGTTCAGTGTTAATCAGTGAGACTCCCGCAGGGTTCAGTGTTAATCCGTGAGACTCCCACAAGGTTCAGTGTTAATCAGTGAAACTCCCACAGGGTTCAGGGGTAGTCAGTGAGACTCCCACAGGGTTCAGTGTTAATCAGTGAGACTCCCACAGTGTTCAGTGTTAATCAGTGAGACTCCCACAGGGTTCAGTGTTAATCAGTGAGACTCCCACAGTGTTCAGTGTTAATCAGTGAGACTCCCACAGGGTTCAGTGTTAATCAGTGAGACTCCCACAGGGTTCAGTGTTAATCAGTGAGACTCCCATAGGGTTCAGTGTTAATCAGTGAGACTCCGACAGGGTTCAATGTTAATAAGTGAGACTCCCATAGGGTTCAGTGTTAATCAGTGAGACTCCCATAGGGTTCAGTGTAAATCAGTGAGTCTCCCACAAGGTTCATGTGTTAATCATTGAGACTCCCACAGGGTTCAGTGTTCATCAGTGAGACTCCCATAGGGTTCAGTGTTAATCAGTGAGACTCCCACAGGGTTCAGTGTTAATCAGTGAGACTACCACAGTGTTCAGTGTTAATCAGTGAGACTCCCACAGTGTTCAGTGTTAATCATGAGACTCCCATAGGGTTCAGTGTTAATCATTGAGAATCCCATAGAGTTCGGTGTTAATCAGTGAGACTCCCATAGGATGAATTGTTAATCAGTGAGACTCCCATAGGGTTCAGTGTTAATCAGTGAGACTCCCATAGGTTTCAGTGTTAATCAGTGAGACTCCAACAGTGTTCAGTGTTAATCACTGAGACTCCCATAGGGTTCAGTGTTAATCAGTGAGAATCCCATAGAGTTCGGTGTTAATCAGTGAGACTCCCATAGGGTTAATTGTTAATCAGTGAGACTCCCATAGGTTTCAGTGTTAATCAGTGAGACTCCGACATGGTTCAGTGTTAATCAGTGAGACTCCCATAGGATCCAGTGTTAATCAGTGAGACTCCCTCAGGGTTCAGTGTTAATCAGTGAGACTCCCATAGGGTTAAGTGTTAATCAGTGAAACTCCCTCAGGGTTCAGTGTTAATCAGTGAGACTTCCATAGGGTTCAGTGTTAATCAGTGAAACTCCCGCAGGGTTCAGTGTTAATCCGTGAGACTCCCACAAGGTTCAGTGTTAATCAGTGAAACTCCCACAGGGTTCAGGGGTAGTCAGTGAGACTCCCACAGGGTTCAGTGTTAATCAATGAGACTCCCATAGGTTTCAGTGTTAATCAGTGAGACTCCCACATGGTTCGGTGTTAATCAGTGAGACTCCCATAGGGTTCAGTGTTAATCAGTGAGACTCCCACAGGGTTCAGTGTTAATCAGTGAGAATCCCATAGGGTTCAGTGTTAATCAGTGAGACTCCGACAGGGTTCAGTGTTAATAAGTGAGACTCCCATAGGGTTCAGTGTTAATCAGTGAGACTCCCATAGGGTTCAGTGTAAATCAGTGAATCTCCCACAAGGTGCATGTGTTAATCATTGAGACTCCCACAGGGTTCAGTGTTAATCAATGAGACTCCCATAGGGTTCAGTGTTAATCAGTGAGCTTCCCACAGGGTTCAGTGTTAATCAGTGAGACTCCCACAGGGTTCAGTGTAAATCAGTGAGACTCCCTCAGTGTTCATGTGTTCATCAGTGAGACTCCCATAGGGTTCAGTGTTAATCAGTGAGACTCCCACAGGGTTCAGTGTTAATCAGTGAGACTCGCACAGTGTTCAGTGTTAATCAGTGAGACTCCCACAGTCTTCAGTGTTAATCAGTGAGACTCCCATAGGGTTCAGTGTTAATCAGTGAGACTCCCATAGGGTTCAGTGTTAATCAGTGAGACTCCCACAGGTTTCAGTGTTAATCAGTGAGACTCCCTTAGGGTTCAGTATTAATCAGTGAGACTCCCACAGGGTTCAGTATTAATCAGTGAGACTCCCATAGGGTTCATGTGTTAATCAGTGAGACTCCCACAGGGTTCAGTGTTAATCAGTGAGACTCCCACAGGGCTAAGTGTTAATCAGTGAGACTCCCATAGGGTTCAGTGTTAATCAGTGAGACTCCCACAGGGTTCAGTGTTAATCAGTGAGACTCCCACAGTGTTCAGTGTAAATCAGTGAGACTCGCATAGGTTTCAGTGTTAATCAGTGAGAGTCCCATAGTGTTCAGTGTAAATCATTGAGACCCCCATTGGGTTCAGTGTTCATCAGTGAGACTCCCATAGGGTTCAGTGTTAATTAGTGAGACTCCCACAGGGTTCAGTGTTAATCAGTGAGACTCCCATAGGGTTCAGTGTTAATCAGTGAGACTCCCATAGGGTTCAGTGTTAACCAGTGAGACTCCCATAGGGTTCAGTGTTAATCAGTGAGACTCGCACAGGGTTCAGTGTTAATCAGTGAGACTCCCACAGGGTTCAGTGTTAATCAGTGAGACTCCCATAGGGTTCAGTGTTAAACAGTGAGACTCCCATATGGTTCAGTGTTAATCAGTGAGACTCCCACAGGGTTCAGTGTTAATCAGTGAGACTCCCATAGGGTTCAGTGTTAATCAGTGAGACTCCCACAGGGTTCAGTGTTAATCAGTGAGACTCCCATAGGGTTCAGTGTTAATCAGTGAGACCCCACAGGGTTCAGTGTTAATCAGTGAGACTCCCAAAGGGTTCAGTGTTAATCAGTGAGACTCCCATAGGGTTCAGTGTTAATGAGTGAGACTCCCAAAGAGTTCAGTGTTAATCAGTGAGACTCCCACAGGGTTCAGTGTTAATCAGTGAGACTCCCACAGCGTTCAGTGTTAATCAGTGAGACTATCCATAGGGTTCAGTGTTAATCAGAGAGACTCCCACAAGGTTCAGTGTTAATCAGTGAAACTCCCACAGGGTTCAGTGTTAATCAGTGAGACTCCCACAGGGTTCAGTGTTAATCAGTGAGACTCCCATAGGGTTCAGTGTAAATCAGTGAGACTCGCATAGGGTTCAGTGTTAATCAGTGAGAGTCCCATAGTGTTCAGTGTAAATCATTGAGACCCCCATTGGGTTCAGTGTTCATCAGTGAGACTCCCATAGGGTTCAGTGTTAATTAGTGAGACTCCCACAGGGTTCAGTGTTAATCAGTGAGACTCCCATAGGGTTCAGTGTTAATCAGTGAGACTCCCATAGGGTTCAGTGTTAACCAGTGAGACTCCCATAGGGTTCAGTGTTAATCAGTGAGACTCCCACAGGGTTCAGTGTTAATCAGTGAGACTCCCATAGGGTTCAGTGTTAATCAGTGAGACTCCCATAGGGTTCAGTGTTAAACAGTGAGACTCCCATATGGTTCAGTGTTAATCAGTGAGACTCCCACAGGGTTCAGTGTTAATCAGTGAGACTCCCATAGGGTTCAGTGTTAATCAGTGAGACTCCCACAGGGTTCAGTGTTAATCAGTGAGACTCCCATAGGGTTCAGTGTTAATCAGTGAGACCCCACAGGGTTCAGTGTTAATCAGTGAGACTCCCACAGGGTTCAGTGTTAATCAGTGAGACTCCCATAGGGTTCAGTGTAAATCAGTTAGACTCGCATAGGTTTCAGTGTTAATCAGTGAGAGTCCCATAGTGTTCAGTGTAAATCATTGAGACCCCCATTGGGTTCAGTGTTCATCAGTGAGACTCCCATAGGGTTCAGTGTTAATTAGTGAGACTCCCACAGGGTTCAGTGTTAATCAGTGAGACTCCCATAGGGTTCAGTGTTAATCAGTGAGACTCCCATAGGGTTCAGTGTTAACCAGTGAGACTCCCATAGGGTTCAGTGTTAATCAGTGAGACTCGCACAGGGTTCAGTGTTAATCAGTGAGACTCCCACAGGGTTCAGTGTTAATCAGTGAGACTCCCATAGGGTTCAGTGTTAAACAGTGAGACTCCCATATGGTTCAGTGTTAATCAGTGAGACTCCCACAGGGTTCAGTGTTAATCAGTGAGACTCCCATAGGGTTCAGTGTTAATCAGTGAGACTCCCACAGGGTTCAGTGTTAATCAGTGAGACTCCCATAGGGTTCAGTGTTAATCAGTGAGACCCCACAGGGTTCAGTGTTAATCAGTGAGACTCCCAAAGGGTTCAGTGTTAATCAGTGAGACTCCCATAGGGTTCAGTGTTAATGAGTGAGACTCCCAAAGAGTTCAGTGTTAATCAGTGAGACTCCCACAGGGTTCAGTATTAATCAGTGAGACTTCCACAGGGTTCAGTGTTATTCACTGAGACTCTCACAGGTTTCAGTGTTAATCAGTGAGACTCCCATAGGGTTCAGTGTTAATCAGTGAGACTCCCACAGGGTTCATGTGTTAGTCAGTGAGACTCCCATAGGGTTCAGTGTTATTCACTGAGACTCCCATACGGTTCAGTGTTAATCAGTGAGACTCGCACAGGGTTCAGTGTTAATCAGTGAGACTCCCACAGGGTTCAGTGTTAATCAGTGAGACTCCCATAGGGTTCAGTGTTAATCAGTGAGACTCCCACAGGGTTCAGTGTTAATCAGTGAGGCTCCCATAGGGTTCAGTGTTTATCAGAGAGACTCCCACAAGGTTCAGGGTTAATCAGTGAGACTCCCATAGGGTTCAGTGTTAATCAGTGAGACTCCCACAGGGTTCAGTGTTAATCAGTGAGACTCCTACAAGGTTCAGTGTTAATCAGTGAGACTCCCATAGGGTTCAGTGTTAATCAGTGAGAATCCCATAGTGTTCAGTGTAAATCACTGAGACTCCCATTGCGTTCAGTGTTCATCAGTGAGACTCCCATAGGGTGCAGTGTTAATTAGTGAGACTCCTACAGGGTTCGGTGTTAAACAGTGAGACTCCCACAGGGTTCAGTGTTAATCAGTGAGACTCCCACAGGGTTCAGCGTTAATCAGTGAGACTCCCATAGGGTTCAGTGTTAATGAGTGAGACTTCCACAGGGTTCAGTGTTATTCACTGAGACTCTCACAGGTTTCAGTGTTAATCAGTGAGACTCCCATAGGGTTCAGTGTTAATCAGTGAGACTCCCACAGGGTTCATGTGTTAATCAGTGAGACTCCCGTAGGGTTCAGTGTTAATCAGTGAGACTCCCAAAGGGTTCAGTGTTAATCAGTGAGACTCCCATAGGGTTCAGTGTTAATGAGTGAGACTCCCAAAGAGTTCAGTGTTAATCAGTGAGACTCCCACAGGGTTCAGTATTAATCAGTGAGACTTCCACAGGGTTCAGTGTTATTCACTGAGACTCTCACAGGTTTCAGTGTTAATCAGTGAGACTCCCATAGGGTTCAGTGTTAATCAGTGAGACTCCCACAGGGTTCATGTGTTAGTCAGTGAGACTCCCATAGGGTTCAGTGTTATTCACTGAGACTCCCATACGGTTCAGTGTTAATCAGTGAGACTCGCACAGGGTTCAGTGTTAATCAGTGAGACTCCCACAGGGTTCAGTGTTAATCAGTGAGACTCCCATAGGGTTCAGTGTTAATCAGTGAGACTCCCACAGGGTTCAGTGTTAATCAGTGAGGCTCCCATAGGGTTCAGTGTTTATCAGAGAGACTCCCACAAGGTTCAGGGTTAATCAGTGAGACTCCCATAGGGTTCAGTGTTAATCAGTGAGACTCCCACAGGGTTCAGTGTTAATCAGTGAGACTCCTACAAGGTTCAGTGTTAATCAGTGAGACTCCCATAGGGTTCAGTGTTAATCAGTGAGAATCCCATAGTGTTCAGTGTAAATCACTGAGACTCCCATTGCGTTCAGTGTTCATCAGTGAGACTCCCATAGGGTGCAGTGTTAATTAGTGAGACTCCTACAGGGTTCGGTGTTAAACAGTGAGACTCCCACAGGGTTCAGTGTTAATCAGTGAGACTCCCACAGGGTTCAGCGTTAATCAGTGAGACTCCCATAGGGTTCAGTGTTAATGAGTGAGACTTCCACAGGGTTCAGTGTTATTCACTGAGACTCTCACAGGTTTCAGTGTTAATCAGTGAGACTCCCATAGGGTTCAGTGTTAATCAGTGAGACTCCCACAGGGTTCATGTGTTAATCAGTGAGACTCCCGTAGGGTTCAGTGTTAATCAGTGAGACTCCCATAGGGTTCAGTGTTAATCAGTGAGACTCCCACAGGGTTCAGTTTTAATCAGTGATACTCCCACAGGGTTCAGTGTTAATCAGTGAGACTCCCATAGGGTTCAGTGTTAATCAGTGAGACTCCCATAGGGTTCAGTGTTAATCAGAGAGACTCCCACAAGGTTCAGTGTTAATCAGTGAAACTCCCACAGGGTTCAGTGTTAATCAGTGAGACTCCCACAGGGTTCAGTGTTAATCACTGAGACTCCTACAAGGTTCAGTGTTAATCATTGAGACTCCCATAGGGTTCAGTGTTAATCAGTGAGAATCCCATAGTGTTCAGTGTAAATCACTGAGACTCCCATTACGTTCAGTGTTCATCAGTGAGACTCCCATAGGGTGCAGTGTTAATTAGTGAGACTCCTACAGGGTTCGGTGTTAATCAGTGAGACTCCCACAGGGTTCAGTGTTAATCAGTGAGACTCCCATAGGGTTCAGTGTAAATCACTGAGACTCCCATTGGGTTCAGTGTTCATCAGTGAGACTCCCATAGGGTTCAGTGTTAATTAGTGAGACTCCCACAGGGTTCAATGTTAATCAGTGAGACTCCCATAGGGTTCAGTGTTAATCAGTGAGACTCCCATAGGGTGCAGTGTTAATCAGTGAGACTCCCACAGGGTTCAATGTTAATCAGTGAGACTCCCGCAGGGTTCAGTGTTAATCAGTGAGACTCCCATAGGGTTCAGTGTTAATCAGTGAGACTCCCATAGGGTTCAGTGTTAATCAGTGAGACTCTCATAGGGTTCAGTCTTAATCAGTGAGACTCCCATAGGGTTCAGTGTTAATCAGTGAGACTCCCATAGGGTGCAGTGTTAATCAGTGAGACTCCCACAAGGTTCAATGTTAATCAGTGAGACTCGCACAGGGTTCAGTGTTAATCAGTGAGACTCCCATAGGGTTCAGTGTTATTCAGTGAGACTCCCACAGGTTTCAGTGTTAATCAGTGAGACTCCCAAAGGGTTCAGTGTTAATGAGTGAGACTCCCACAGAGTTCAGTGTTAATCAGTGAGACTCCCACAGGGTTCAGTATTAATCAGTGAGACTTCCACAGGGATCAGTGTTATTCACTGAGACTCTCACAGGTTTCAGTGTTAATCAGTGAGACTCCCATAGGGTTCAGTGTTAATCAGTGAGACTCCCATAGGGTTCAGTGTTAATGAGTGAGACTCCCACAGAGTTCAGTGTTAATCAGTGAGACTCCCATAGGGTTCAGTGTTAATCAGTGAGACTCCCACAGGGTTCAGTGTTAATCAGTGAGACTCCCACAGGGTTCCGTGTTAATCAGTGAGACTCCCATAGGGTTCAGTGTTAATCAGAGAGACTCCCACAAGGTTCAGTGTTAATCAGTTAGACTCCCATAGGGTTCAGTGTTAATCAGTGAGACTCCCACAGGGTTCAGTGTTAATCAGTGAGACTCCTACAAGGTTCAGTGTTAATCAGTGAGACTCCCATAGGGTTCAGTGTTAATCAGAGAGACTCCCACAAGGTTCAGTGTTAATCAGTTAGACTCCCATAGGGTTCAGTGTTAATCAGTGAGACTCCCACAGGGTTCAGTGTTAATCAGTGAGACTCCTACAAGGTTCAGTGTTAATCAGTGAGACTCCCATAGGGTTCAGTGTTAATCAGTGAGAATCCCATAGTGTTCAGTGTAAATCACTGAGACTCCCATTGCGTTCAGTGTTCATCAGTGAGACTCCCATAGGGTGCAGTGTTAATTAGTGAGACTCCTACAGGGTTCGGTGTTAATCAGTGAGACTCCCACAGGGTTCAGTGTGAATCAGTGAGACTCCCATAGAGTTCAGTGTAAATCACTGAGACTCCCATTGGGTTCAGTGTTTTTCAGTGAGACTCCCATAGGGTTCAGTGTTAATTAGTGAGACTCCCACAGGGTTCAGTGTTAATCAGTGGGACTCCCATAGGGTTCAGTGTTAATCAGTGAGACTCCCATAGGGTGCAGTGTTAATCAGTGAGACTCCCACAGGGTTCAATGTTAATCAGTGAGACTCCCACAGGGTTCAGTGTTAATCAGTGAGACTCCCATATGGTTCAGTGTTAATCAGTGAGACTCCCATAGGGTTCAGTGTTAATCAGTGAGACTCTCATAGGGTTCAGTGTTAATCAGTGAGACTCCTATATGGTTCAGTGTTAATCAGTGAGACTCCCATAGGGTGCAGTGTTAATCAGTGAGACTCCCACAGGGTTCAATGTTAATCAGTGAGACTCCCACAGGGTTCAGTGTTAATCAGTGAGATTCCCATAGGGTTCAGTGTTATTCAGTGAGACTCCCACAGGTTTCAGAGTTAATCAGTGAGACTCCCAAAGGGTTCAGTGTTAATCAGTGAAACTCCCATAGGGTTCAGTGTTAATGAGTGAGACTCCCACAGGGTTCAGTGTTAATCAGTGAGAATCCCACAGGGTTCAGTATTAATCAGTGAGACTTCCACAGGGTTCAGTGTTATTCACTGAGACTCTCACAGGTTTCAGTGTTAATCATTGAGACTCCCATAGGGTTCAGTGTTAATCAGTGAGACTCCCACAGGGTTCATGTGTTAATCAGTGAGACTCCCATAGGGTTCAGTGTTAATCATTGAGACTCCCATACGGTTCAGTGTTAATCAGTGAGACTCCCACAGGGTTCAGTGTTAATCAGTGAGACTCCCAAAGGGTTCAGTGTTAATCAGTGAGACTCCCATAGGGTTCAGTGTTAATGAGTGAGACTCCCATAGGGTTCAGTGTAAATCACTGAGACTCCCATTGGGTTCAGTGTTCATCAGTGAGACTCCCATAGGGTTCAGTATTAATTAGTGAGACTCCCACAGGGTTCAGTGTTAATCAGTGAGACTCCCATAGATTTCAGTGTTAATCAGTGAGACTCCCATAGGGTGCAGTGTTAATCTGTGAGACTCCCACAGGGTTCAATGTTAATCAGTGAGACTCCCACAGGGTTCAGTGTTAATCAGTGAGACTCCCACAGGGTTCAGTGTTAATCAGTGAGACTCCCATAGGGTTCAGTGTTAATCAGTGAGACTCCCATAGGGTTCAGTGTTAATCAGAGAGACTCTCACAAGGTTCAGTGTTAATCAGTGAGACTCCCATAGGGTGCAGTGTTAATCAGTGAGACTCCCACAGGGTTTAATGTTAATCAGTGAGACTCCCACAGGGTTCAGTGTTAATCAGTGAGACTCCCATAGGGTTCAGTGTTATTCAGTGAGAATCCCATAGTGTTCAGTGTAAATCACTGATACTCGCATTGCGTTCAGTGTTCATCAGTGAGACTCCCATAGGGTGCAGTGTTAATGAGTGAGACTCCCACAGAGTTCAGTGTTAATCAGTGAGACTCCCATTGGGTTCAGTGTTCATCAGTGAGACTCCCATAGGGTTCAGTGTTAATTAGTGAGCTCCCACAGAGTTCAGTGTTAATCAGTGAGACTCCCATAGGGTTCAGTGTTAATCAGTGAGACTCCCATAGGGTTCAGTGTTAATCAGTGAGACTCCCACAGGGTTCAGTGTTAATCAGTGAGACTCCCAAAGGGTTCAGTGTTAATCAGTGAGACTCCCATAGGGTTCAGTGTTAATGAGTGAGACTCCCACAGAGTTCAGTGTTAATCAGTGAGACTCCCACAGGGTTCAGTATTAATCAGTGAGACTTCCACAGGGTTTAGTGTTATTCACTGAGACTCTCACAGGTTTCAGTGTTAATCAGTGAGACTCCCATAGGGTTCAGTGTTAATCAGTGAGACTCCCACAGGGTTCAGTGTTCATCAGTGAGACTCCCATAGGGTTCAGTGTTAATCAGTGAGTCTCTCATAGGGTTCAGTGTTAATCAGTGAGACTCCCATAGGGTTCAGTGTTAATCAGTGAGACTCCCATAGGGTTCAGTGTTAACCAGTGAGACTCCCATAGGGTTCAGTGTTAATCAGTGAGACTCGCACAGGGTTCAGTGTTAATCAGTGAGACTCCCACAGGGTTCAGTGTTAATCAGTGAGACTCCCATAGGGTTCAGTGTTAAACAGTGAGACTCCCATATGGTTCAGTGTTAATCAGTGAGACTCCCACAGGGTTCAGTGTTAATCAGTGAGACTCCCATAGGGTTCAGTGTTAATCAGTGAGACTCCCACAGGGTTCAGTGTTAATCAGTGAGACTCCCATAGGGTTCAGTGTTAATCAGTGAGACCCCACAGGGTTCAGTGTTAATCAGTGAGACTCCCAAAGGGTTCAGTGTTAATCAGTGAGACTCCCATAGGGTTCAGTGTTAATGAGTGAGACTCCCAAAGAGTTCAGTGTTAATCAGTGAGACTCCCACAGGGTTCAGTATTAATCAGTGAGACTTCCACAGGGTTCAGTGTTATTCACTGAGACTCTCACAGGTTTCAGTGTTAATCAGTGAGACTCCCATAGGGTTCAGTGTTAATCAGTGAGACTCCCACAGGGTTCATGTGTTAGTCAGTGAGACTCCCATAGGGTTCAGTGTTAATCACTGAGACTCCCATACGGTTCAGTGTTAATCAGTGAGACTCGCACAGGGTTCAGTGTTAATCAGTGAGACTCCCACACGGTTCAGTGTTAATCAGTGAGACTCCCATAGGGTTCAGTGTTAATCAGTGAGACTCCCACAGGGTTCAGTGTTAATCAGTGAGGCTCCCATAGGGTTCAGTGTTTATCAGAGAGACTCCCACAAGGTTCAGGGTTAATCAGTGAGACTCCCATAGGGTTCAGTGTTAATCAGTGAGACTCCCACAGGGTTCAGTGTTAATCAGTGAGACTCCTACAAGGTTCAGTGTTAATCAGTGAGACTCCCATAGGGTTCAGTGTTAATCAGTGAGAATCCCATAGTGTTCAGTGTAAATCACTGAGACTCCCATTGCGTTCAGTGTTCATCAGTGAGACTCCCATAGGGTGCAGTGTTAATTAGTGAGACTCCTACAGGGTTCGGTGTTAATCAGTGAGACTCCCACAGGGTTCAGTGTTAATCAGTGAGACTCCCACAGGGTTCAGCGTTATTCAGTGAGACTCCCATAGGGTTCAGTGTTAATGAGTGAGACTTCCACAGGGTTCAGTGTTATTCACTGAGACTCTCACAGGTTTCAGTGTTAATCAGTGAGACTCCCATAGGGTTCAGTGTTAATCAGTGAGACTCCCACAGGGTTCATGTGTTAATCAGTGAGACTCCCGTAGGGTTCAGTGTTAATCAGTGAGACTCCCATAGGGTTCAGTGTTAATCAGTGAGACTCCCACAGGGTTCAGTTTTAATCAGTGATACTCCCACAGGGTTCAGTGTTAATCAGTGAGACTCCCATAGGGTTCAGTGTTAATCAGTGAGACTCCCATAGGGTTCAGTGTTAATCAGAGAGACTCCCACAAGGTTCAGTGTTAATCAGTGAAACTCCCACAGGGTTCAGTGTTAATCAGTGAGACTCCCACAGGGTTCAGTGTTAATCACTGAGACTCCTACAAGGTTCAGTGTTAATCAGTGAGACTCCCATAGGGTTCAGTGTTAATCAGTGAGAATCCCATAGTGTTCAGTGTAAATCACTGAGACTCCCATTGCGTTCAGTGTTCATCAGTGAGACTCCCATAGGGTGCAGTGTTAATTAGTGAGACTCCTACAGGGTTCGGTGTTAATCAGTGAGACTCCCACAGGGTTCAGTGTTAATCAGTGAGACTCCCATAGGGTTCAGTGTAAATCACTGAGACTCCCATTGGGTTCAGTGTTCATCAGTGAGACTCCCATAGGGTTCAGTGTTAATTAGTGAGACTCCCACAGGGTTCAATGTTAATCAGTGAGACTCCCATAGGGTTCAGTGTTAATCAGTGAGACTCCCATAGGGTGCAGTGTTAATCAGTGAGACTCCCACAGGGTTCAATGTTAATCAGTGAGACTCCCGCAGGGTTCAGTGTTAATCAGTGAGACTCCCATAGGGTTCAGTGTTAATCAGTGAGACTCCCATAGGGTTCAGTGTTAATCAGTGAGACTCTCATAGGGTTCAGTCTTAATCAGTGAGACTCCCATAGGGTTCAGTGTTAATCAGTGAGACTCCCATAGGGTGCAGTGTTAATCAGTGAGACTCCCACAAGGTTCAATGTTAATCAGTGAGACTCCCACAGGGTTCAGTGTTAATCAGTGAGACTCCCATAGGGTTCAGTGTTATTCAGTGAGACTCCCACAGGTTTCAGTGTTAATCAGTGAGACTCCCAAAGGGTTCAGTGTTAATGAGTGAGACTCCCACAGAGTTCAGTGTTAATCAGTGAGACTCCCACAGGGTTCAGTATTAATCAGTGAGACTTCCACAGGGATCAGTGTTATTCACTGAGACTCTCACAGGTTTCAGTGTTAATCAGTGAGACTCCCATAGGGTTCAGTGTTAATCAGTGAGACTCCCATAGGGTTCAGTGTTAATGAGTGAGACTCCCACAGAGTTCAGTGTTAATCAGTGAGACTCCCATAGGGTTCAGTGTTAATCAGTGAGACTCCCACAGGGTTCAGTGTTAATCAGTGAGACTCCCACAGGGTTCCGCGTTAATCAGTGAGACTCCCATAGGGTTCAGTGTTAATCAGAGAGACTCCCACAAGGTTCAGTGTTAATCAGTTAGACTCCCATAGGGTTCAGTGTTAATCAGTGAGACTCCCACAGGGTTCAGTGTTAATCAGTGAGACCCCACAGGGTTCAGTGTTAATCAGTGAGACTCCCAAAGGGTTCAGTGTTAATCAGTGAGACTCCCATAGGGTTCAGTGTTAATGAGTGAGACTCCCAAAGAGTTCAGTGTTAATCAGTGAGACTCCCACAGGGTTCAGTATTAATCAGTGAGACTTCCACAGGGTTCAGTGTTATTCACTGAGACTCTCACAGGTTTCAGTGTTAATCAGTGAGACTCCCATAGGGTTCAGTGTTAATCAGTGAGACTCCCACAGGGTTCATGTGTTAGTCAGTGAGACTCCCATAGGGTTCAGTGTTAATCACTGAGACTCCCATACGGTTCAGTGTTAATCAGTGAGACTCGCACAGGGTTCAGTGTTAATCAGTGAGACTCCCACACGGTTCAGTGTTAATCAGTGAGACTCCCATAGGGTTCAGTGTTAATCAGTGAGACTCCCACAGGGTTCAGTGTTAATCAGTGAGGCTCCCATAGGGTTCAGTGTTTATCAGAGAGACTCCCACAAGGTTCAGGGTTAATCAGTGAGACTCCCATAGGGTTCAGTGTTAATCAGTGAGACTCCCACAGGGTTCAGTGTTAATCAGTGAGACTCCTACAAGGTTCAGTGTTAATCAGTGAGACTCCCATAGGGTTCAGTGTTAATCAGTGAGAATCCCATAGTGTTCAGTGTAAATCACTGAGACTCCCATTGCGTTCAGTGTTCATCAGTGAGACTCCCATAGGGTGCAGTGTTAATTAGTGAGACTCCTACAGGGTTCGGTGTTAATCAGTGAGACTCCCACAGGGTTCAGTGTTAATCAGTGAGACTCCCACAGGGTTCAGCGTTATTCAGTGAGACTCCCATAGGGTTCAGTGTTAATGAGTGAGACTTCCACAGGGTTCAGTGTTATTCACTGAGACTCTCACAGGTTTCAGTGTTAATCAGTGAGACTCCCATAGGGTTCAGTGTTAATCAGTGAGACTCCCACAGGGTTCATGTGTTAATCAGTGAGACTCCCGTAGGGTTCAGTGTTAATCAGTGAGACTCCCATAGGGTTCAGTGTTAATCAGTGAGACTCCCACAGGGTTCAGTTTTAATCAGTGATACTCCCACAGGGTTCAGTGTTAATCAGTGAGACTCCCATAGGGTTCAGTGTTAATCAGTGAGACTCCCATAGGGTTCAGTGTTAATCAGAGAGACTCCCACAAGGTTCAGTGTTAATCAGTGAAACTCCCACAGGGTTCAGTGTTAATCAGTGAGACTCCCACAGGGTTCAGTGTTAATCACTGAGACTCCTACAAGGTTCAGTGTTAATCAGTGAGACTCCCATAGGGTTCAGTGTTAATCAGTGAGAATCCCATAGTGTTCAGTGTAAATCACTGAGACTCCCATTGCGTTCAGTGTTCATCAGTGAGACTCCCATAGGGTGCAGTGTTAATTAGTGAGACTCCTACAGGGTTCGGTGTTAATCAGTGAGACTCCCACAGGGTTCAGTGTTAATCAGTGAGACTCCCATAGGGTTCAGTGTAAATCACTGAGACTCCCATTGGGTTCAGTGTTCATCAGTGAGACTCCCATAGGGTTCAGTGTTAATTAGTGAGACTCCCACAGGGTTCAATGTTAATCAGTGAGACTCCCATAGGGTTCAGTGTTAATCAGTGAGACTCCCATAGGGTGCAGTGTTAATCAGTGAGACTCCCACAGGGTTCAATGTTAATCAGTGAGACTCCCGCAGGGTTCAGTGTTAATCAGTGAGACTCCCATAGGGTTCAGTGTTAATCAGTGAGACTCCCATAGGGTTCAGTGTTAATCAGTGAGACTCTCATAGGGTTCAGTCTTAATCAGTGAGACTCCCATAGGGTTCAGTGTTAATCAGTGAGACTCCCATAGGGTGCAGTGTTAATCAGTGAGACTCCCACAAGGTTCAATGTTAATCAGTGAGACTCCCACAGGGTTCAGTGTTAATCAGTGAGACTCCCATAGGGTTCAGTGTTATTCAGTGAGACTCCCACAGGTTTCAGTGTTAATCAGTGAGACTCCCAAAGGGTTCAGTGTTAATGAGTGAGACTCCCACAGAGTTCAGTGTTAATCAGTGAGACTCCCACAGGGTTCAGTATTAATCAGTGAGACTTCCACAGGGATCAGTGTTATTCACTGAGACTCTCACAGGTTTCAGTGTTAATCAGTGAGACTCCCATAGGGTTCAGTGTTAATCAGTGAGACTCCCATAGGGTTCAGTGTTAATGAGTGAGACTCCCACAGAGTTCAGTGTTAATCAGTGAGACTCCCATAGGGTTCAGTGTTAATCAGTGAGACTCCCACAGGGTTCAGTGTTAATCAGTGAGACTCCCACAGGGTTCCGCGTTAATCAGTGAGACTCCCATAGGGTTCAGTGTTAATCAGAGAGACTCCCACAAGGTTCAGTGTTAATCAGTTAGACTCCCATAGGGTTCAGTGTTAATCAGTGAGACTCCCACAGGGTTCAGTGTTAATCAGTGAGACTCCTACAAGGTTCAGTGTTAATCAGTGAGACTCCCATAGGGTTCAGTGTTAATCAGAGAGACTCCCACAAGGTTCAGTGTTAATCAGTTAGACTCCCATAGGGTTCAGTGTTAATCAGTGAGACTCCCACAGGGTTCAGTGTTAATCAGTGAGACTCCTACAAGGTTCAGTGTTAATCAGTGAGACTCCCATAGGTTCAGTGTTAATCAGTGAGAATCCCATAGTGTTCAGTGTAAATCACTGAGACTCCCATTGCGTTCAGTGTTCATCAGTGAGACTCCCATAGGGTGCAGTGTTAATTAGTGAGACTCCTACAGGGTTCGGTGTTAATCAGTGAGACTCCCACAGGGTTCAGTGTGAATCAGTGAGACTCCCATAGAGTTCAGTGTAAATCACTGAGACTCCCATTGGGTTCAGTGTTTTTCAGTGAGACTCCCATAGGGTTCAGTGTTAATTAGTGAGACTCCCACAGGGTTCAGTGTTAATCAGTGGGACTCCCATAGGGTTCAGTGTTAATCAGTGAGACTCCCATAGGGTGCAGTGTTAATCAGTGAGACTCCCACAGGGTTCAATGTTGATCAGTGAGACTCCCACAGGGTTCAGTGTTAATCAGTGAGACTCCCATATGGTTCAGTGTTAATCAGTGAGACTCCCATAGGGTTCAGTGTTAATCAGTGAGACTCTCATAGGGTTCAGTGTTAATCAGTGAGACTCCTATATGGTTCAGTGTTAATCAGTGAGACTCCCATAGGGTGCAGTGTTAATCAGTGAGACTCCCACAGGGTTCAATGTTAATCAGTGAGACTCCCACAGGGTTCAGTGTTAATCAGTGAGATTCCCATAGGGTTCAGTGTTATTCAGTGAGACTCCCACAGGTTTCAGAGTTAATCAGTGAGACTCCCAAAGGGTTCAGTGTTAATCAGTGAAACTCCCATAGGGTTCAGTGTTAATGAGTGAGACTCCCACAGGGTTCAGTGTTAATCAGTGAGAATCCCACAGGGTTCAGTATTAATCAGTGAGACTTCCACAGGGTTCAGTGTTATTCACTGAGACTCTCACAGGTTTCAGTGTTAATCATTGAGACTCCCATAGGGTTCAGTGTTAATCAGTGAGACTCCCACAGGGTTCATGTGTTAATCAGTGAGACTCCCATAGGGTTCAGTGTTAATCATTGAGACTCCCATACGGTTCAGTGTTAATCAGTGAGACTCCCACAGGGTTCAGTGTTAATCAGTGAGACTCCCAAAGGGTTCAGTGTTAATCAGTGAGACTCCCATAGGGTTCAGTGTTAATGAGTGAGACTCCCATAGGGTTCAGTGTAAATCACTGAGACTCCCATTGGGTTCAGTGTTCATCAGTGAGACTCCCATAGGGTTCAGTATTAATTAGTGAGACTCCCACAGGGTTCAGTGTTAATCAGTGAGACTCCCATAGATTTCAGTGTTAATCAGTGAGACTCCCATAGGGTGCAGTGTTAATCTGTGAGACTCCCACAGGGTTCAATGTTAATCAGTGAGACTCCCACAGGGTTCAGTGTTAATCAGTGAGACTCCCACAGGGTTCAGTGTTAATCAGTGAGACTCCCATAGGGTTCAGTGTTAATCAGTGAGACTCCCATAGGGTTCAGTGTTAATCAGAGAGACTCCCACAAGGTTCAGTGTTAATCAGTGAGACTCCCATAGGGTGCAGTGTTAATCAGTGAGACTCCCACAGGGTTTAATGTTAATCAGTGAGACTCCCACAGGGTTCAGTGTTAATCAGTGAGACTCCCATAGGGTTCAGTGTTATTCAGTGAGAATCCCATAGTGTTCAGTGTAAATCACTGAGACTCGCATTGCGTTCAGTGTTCATCAGTGAGACTCCCATAGGGTGCAGTGTTAATGAGTGAGACTCCCACAGAGTTCAGTGTTAATCAGTGAGACTCCCACAGGGTTCAGTGTTAATCAGTGAGACTTCCACAGGGTTCAGTGTTATTCACTGAGCCTCCCATTGGGTTCAGTGTTCATCAGTGAGACTCCCATAGGGTTCAGTGTTAATTAGTGAGCTCCCACAGAGTTCAGTGTTAATCAGTGAGACTCCCATAGGGTTCAGTGTTAATCAGTGAGACTCCCATAGGGTTCAGTGTTAATCAGTGAGACTCCCACAGGGTTCAGTGTTAATCAGTGAGACTCCCAAAGGGTTCAGTGTTAATCAGTGAGACTCCCATAGGGTTCAGTGTTAATGAGTGAGACTCCCACAGAGTTCAGTGTTAATCAGTGAGACTCCCACAGGGTTCAGTATTAATCAGTGAGACTTCCACAGGGTTTAGTGTTATTCACTGAGACTCTCACAGGTTTCAGTGTTAATCAGTGAGACTCCCATAGGGTTCAGTGTTAATCAGTGAGACTCCCACAGGGTTCAGTGTTAATCAGTGAGACTCCCATAGGGTTCAGTGTTAATCAGTGAGACTCCTATATGGTTCAGTGTTAATCAGTGAGACTCCCATAGGGTGCAGTGTTAATCAGTGAGACTCCCACAGGGTTCAATGTTAATCAGTGAGACTCCCACAGGGTTCAGTGTTAATCAGTGAGATTCCCATAGGGTTCAGTGTTATTCAGTGAGACTCCCACAGGTTTCAGAGTTAATCAGTGAGACTCCCAAAGGGTTCAGTGTTAATCAGTGAAACTCCCATAGGGTTCAGTGTTAATGAGTGAGACTCCCACAGGGTTCAGTGTTAATCAGTGAGAATCCCACAGGGTTCAGTATTAATCAGTGAGACTTCCACAGGGTTCAGTGTTATTCACTGAGACTCTCACAGGTTTCAGTGTTAATCATTGAGACTCCCATAGGGTTCAGTGTTAATCAGTGAGACTCCCACAGGGTTCATGTGTTAATCAGTGAGACTCCCATAGGGTTCAGTGTTAATCATTGAGACTCCCATACGGTTCAGTGTTAATCAGTGAGACTCCCACAGGGTTCAGTGTTAATCAGTGAGACTCCCAAAGGGTTCAGTGTTAATCAGTGAGACTCCCACAGGGTTCAGTGTTAATCAGAGAGACTCCCACAAGGTTCAGTGTTAATCAGTGAGACTCCCATAGGGTTCAGTGTTAATCAGTGAGACTCCCACAGGGTTCAGTGTTAATCAGTGAGACTCCTACAAGGTTCAGTGTTAATCAGTGAGACTCCCATAGGGTTCAGTGTTAATCAGTGAGAATCCCATAGTGTTCAGTGTAAATCACTGAGACTCCCATTGCGTTCAGTGTTCATCAGTGAAACTCCCATAGGGTGCAGTGTTAATTAGTGAGACTCCTACAGGGTTCGGTGTTAATCAGTGAGACTCCCACAGGGTTCAGTATTAATCAGTGAGACTCCCATAGGGTTCAGTGTAAATCACTGAGACTCCCATTGGGTTCAGTGTTCATCAGTGAGACTCCCATAGGGTTCAGTGTTAATTAGTGAGACTCCCACAGGGTTCAGTGTTAATCAGTGAGACTCCCATAGGGTTCAGTGTTAATCAGTGAGACTCCCATAGGGTGCAGTGTTAATCAGTGAGACTCCCACAGGGTTCAATGTTAATCAGTGAGACTCCCACAGGGTTCAGTGTTAATCAGTGAGACTCCCATAGGGTTCAGTGTTAATCAGTGAGACTCCCATAGGGTTCAGTGTTAATCAGTGAGACTCTCATAGGGTTCAGTGTTAATCAGTGAGACTCCCATAGGGTTCAGTGTTAATCAGTGAGACTCCCACAGGGTTCACTGTTAATCAGTGAGACTCCCATAGGGTTCAGTGTTAATCAGTGAGACTCCCACACGGTTCAGTGTTAATCAGTGAGACTCCCATAGGGTTCAGTGTTAATCAGTGAGACTCCCACAGGGTTCACTGTTAATCAGTGAGACTCCCATAGGGTTCAGTGTTAATCAGTGAGACTCCCACACGGTTCAGTGTTAATCAGTGAGACTCCCATAGGGTTCAGTGTTAATCAGTGAGACTCCCACAGGGTTCATGTGCTAATCAGTGAGACTCCCATAGGGTTCAGTGTTAATCAGTGAGACTCCCATAGGGTTCAGTGTTAATCAGTGAGACTCCCACAGGGTTCATGTGTTAATCAGTGAGACTCCCATAGGGTTCAGTGTTAATCAATGGGACTCCCATAGGGTTCAGTGTTAATCAGTGAGACTCCCACAGGGTTCAATGTTAATCAGTAAGACTCCCACAGGGTTCAGTGTTAATCAGTGAGACTCCCACAGGGTTCAGTGTTAATCAGTGAGACTCGCATAGGGTTCAGTGTTAATCAGTGAGAGTCCCATAGTGTTCAGTGTAAATCATTGAGACCCCCATTGGGTTCAGTGTTCATCAGTGAGACTCCCATAGGGTTCAGTGTTAATTAGTGAGACTCCCACAGGGTTCAGTGTTAATCAGTGAGACTCCCATAGGGTTCAGTGTTAATCAGTGAGACTCCCATAGGGTTCAGTGTTAATCAGTGAGACTCCCATAGGGTTCAGTGTTAATCAGTGAGACTCCCACAGGGTTCAGTGTTAATCAGTGAGACTCCCATAGGGTTCAGTGTTAATCAGTGAGACTCCCATAGGGTTCAGTGTTAAACAGTGAGACTCCCATATGGTTCAGTGTTAATCAGTGAGACTCCCACAGGGTTCAGTGTTAATCAGTGAGACTCCCATAGGGTTCAGTGTTAATCAGTGAGACTCCCACAGGGTTCAGTGTTAATCAATGAGACTCCCATAGGGTTCAGTGTTAATCAGTGAGACTCCCACAGGGTTCAGTGTTAATCAGTGAGACTCCCACAGGGTTCAGTGTTAATCAGTGAGACTCCCACAGGGTTCAGTGTTAATCAGTGAGACTACCACAGGGTTCAGTGTTAATCAGTGAGACTCCCACAGTTCATAGTTCATTTATTTCATAGTTCATTTATTTGGTATAGCCCTGTGAGCCATTCGGCTCTTGAATCGGGTGCAACCGCAACAAACAAAAAACATGAACAAGAAAACATCTTAAAGTGATTATGTGACTGTGCAAACAGAAAATACAGGAAAAAAATATCAAAATATTCCTGAAATAGCACCGTACACCAACGCTGTGTGTAAAAATCCCAGTGGGATGCAAGTCAAATAACAACAACAACAACCACAAGACAACTAAGATTAAGGCCATCAGTCTAACTCCGTACTACAATAAACAAAAACATGGCCAAAACAAACAAAACACTTTTCGAAATCACCAAAATAAAAGCCATAAATCCAATGTAACAGTGATCATAGGGACTGTGGCCGAATTTTTAACAATAAACTACATAAATAAATTATAACACCAAAATCTAGAGCCATATTTACGCCACTGAATAGCAGTGGCAGCTAGGGTTGTACAACTCCTCTAGAGCAGTTTTGAGTGAAGATCTCATAGGTAGTGATTCAAGTTGCAGTTTATTGGCAATAGCATTCCAGACCCTGGAGGCATCAATAGCAGAAAGGCCCTTCCAGTTTTTGTATGGCAATAGGGAATGTGAAGCTGGTAAATGAGCGAAGACCTGAGGTCAAATTTGTTCTTTGAAACAGAGAGGAGATCCAGTAGGTAGTCTGCGGAATTTTTTTAAAGTACATCGTGAATAAATAAGATCTGGTGCACAAGCCGTCGAACATTAAGAGATGTTAAGTTTGACCCAATGTAGAGATCACAGTCCTATATGGGCAGTTCAATGCAAATCTTAAGGCCGAGTGATAGATGGAATCAAGCTTCTTCAGTACAGTACTTGAGGCTGATTTATACACGATGTCACAGTAGTCAAGTAGAGGCAGTATGGTAGCTTTTATCAATTCCAAACGGAACATTGGGGGGAAGCAGTGCTTGTGTCGATACAGAAAACCATTTTTTATTTTTGTCTTTTTACCAATATAATCAATGTGATCTTCAAAACTAAGTTTTGAATCCAGGATGACCCCAAGATACTTATAGATCTTGACTTGCTCTATTTGATAATTATTCAAGGAATGTAATTGGGGAAAAATAACTTCCTGCTTTAGTCCCGGAGAGAAGCATAGCACCTTGGTTTTGGAGGTATTCAGGACTAGTTTAAGAGAAACTAGCTGATGTTGTAGTTTGTTGAAATCACCCTGGAGCTTAGCAATTACGTCATCCGGAGAGCGGCCAGCAGTAATCAGTATCGTGTCATCTGCAAAAATATTTACCCTGGAATGATCCAGTTCAGTGCCCAAGTCATTGACATAAAGAGAGAACAAGAGGGGGCCGAGGATGGAACCCTGTGGAACCCCTTTTGTTATCTTAACACTGTTTGACCTCCAACCATCTGTGAATACAGTTTGGGTGCGAGAAAAGAGGTAATTTTTTAACCATTGTACTGTGTTCTCGGAAAAAACCGAGGCAACTTAGTTTACTAAGCAGGGTGTTGTGGTCAACTGTATCAAAAGCTTTGGACAGGTCAAGAAAAAGACAGGCACAGTACTGCTTATTATCAAGGCTATTGTAAATTTGATTCAAAGAGTCTAATGCAGCAGATGTGGTGCTGTATTTTTTCTGGCCAGATTGTTTTATATGTAGTAGATTTGTGGTGGACAGGAAACTGCTAATTTGGTAGTTCAATAATTTTTCAAAAATTTTCATCAATGGGGACAAAATTGAGATAAGTCGGTAGTTATTGGGATCATCTTTAGGGCCCCCTTTGTGAAGTGGACAGACATAGGAATGTTTCCATTCTAGAGGAACTGATGCTTCAGGTTTAGCAAAGCGGTGAGAGAGGCTAAACGACTGTACTCAGAGAGACTAAAACACCAGTTCTCTACAAACGACGCTGCTTCTGTCTGAAGAGGGCTCAGGCAGATCACCAACTACAAACCCAGAGCCCCCAACACCACTAACGACTCCCGCCTAGCCAACGACCTGAACGAGTTCTACTGTAGATTTGAAAGACAATTGGACTGTCCTGAACCACCCCTTCCAACCCAAGAGGCCCCATCCCCCACCAATACTACAGAGACGACTATCTCCTTTCAGGAGGGAGAAGTTAATAGACTTTTCAAGAGGCAGAATCCACGCAAAGCAGCCGGGCCGGACTCTGTCTCTCCAGTCACCCTCAGGCACTGTGCTGACCAGCTGTCTCCGGTGTTCACCAACATCTTTAACACCTCCCTGGAGACATGCCATGTACCAGCCTGTCTCAAGTCCTCCACTATCATCCCTGTGCCCAAAAAGCTAAGGCCAACAGGACTAAATGATTACAGACCGGTCGCCCTTACATCTGTGGTAATGAAGTCTTTTGAGCGCCTGGTCCTGGCACACCTCAAAGCCATCACAGACCCTCTCCTGGACCCCCTTCAGTTTGCCTACAGAGCCAACAGGTCTGTGGACGACGCAGTTAACATGGCCCTCCACTTCACCCTACAGCATCTGGACGCCCCAGCATCCTACGCCAGGATCCTGTTTGTGGACTTCAGCTCTGCCTTCAACACCATCATCCCTGCCCTGCTTCAGGACAAGCTCTTCCAGCTGAACGTGCCCTACACCACCTGTAAATGGATCACAGACTTCCTGTCTGACAGGAAGCAGTGCGTTAAGCTGGGAACACAAGTCTGACTCCAGGTCCATCAGCACCGGAACTCCTCAGGGCTGCGTCCTTTCCCCTCTGCTCTTCTCCCTGTATACCAACAGCTGCACCTCCAATCATCTGTCCGTCAAACTATTGAAGTTTGCGGATGACACCACCCTCATTGGGCTGATCTCTGGTGGGGATGAGTCTGACTATAGGTGGGAAGCTGACAATCTGGTGACCTGGTGTAGCCAGAACAACTTAGAGCTAAATGCTCTAAAGACAGTTGAGATGGTTGTGGACTTCAGGAAGAATACAGCCCCACTCACCCCCATCACCCTGTTAGACTCCCCAGTCAAAATTGTAGAGTCCTTCCGCTTCCTGGGCACTATTCTCTCCCGGGACCTCAAGTGGGAACTGAACATCAGCTCCCTCACAAAGAAAGCTCAACAGAGAATGTACTTTCTACGGCAGCTGAAGAAATTCAACCTGCCAAAGACAATGATGGTGCAATTCTATACAGCGATCATTGAATCCATCCTCACCTCCTCCATAACCGTCTGGTACGCTGCTGCCACTGCCAAGGACAAGAGCAGACTGCAGCGTATCATCCACACTGCTGAGAAGGTGATTGCCTGCAATCTACCAACCCTCGAGGACCTGCACACGACAAGGTCCATGAGGCGAGCGAGGAAGATTATGGCCGATTTCTCCCACCCTGGACACTCTCTGTTTCAGCTATTCCCCTCCGGCAGAAGGCTTCGGTCCATCAGGACCAAAGCCTCACGCCATAAAAACAGTTTCTTCCCATCTGCTGCTGGCCTGTTAAACAAGGCCAAGGGCTTACACTGTTTTTAACATTTTATCTACATAATGACACCTTGCCGATATTAACTATGTTAACCTATTCGTATTTTTTTTTTAAATTATATGTTAAAGCTATTTTATATTCGATATTTATTCAATTTTATATACTTCAGCCCCTTGGTGTTAGACTTTTAACCCTTATTATAGTAAGAATTGTTTAAAACTTATTTAAGATTTTAGATTCATATATGTTGAATGTATGCACCATCCTGGAAAAGTAAATTCCGTGTCGGTGTGAACTTACATGGCGAATAAAACCCTTTCTGATTCTGATTCTTTGATGGACAGGTTGAAAATATGGGCTCTAGGTTTGTATATTAGGTGACCAACAGTTAGTAGAGCAAAGACGGGAAAACTATCTGCTCCGGTAGAGGACCCTTTGAGGTAGGACAGTTGTTTCAGAACATTACTTTCGTGGATTGGTTGGAAACTAAATTCGTTTAATGTTTGGACAGGGGTGTAGGAATTTGCAGGGGGTGAATCCCAATACATTATCAAAAAGATTACCAGCTTCAGAAAAATGAAGGTTAAAATTGTCAACTATTTTTTTGGGATCTGAAAAATATTCCCCATTTCGGTGAAGCTCAACGGGCAGATTTTCTGTTTTGGATGCCTTTTCGATAGATTTGATTGTTTTCCAAAAAATCCTGGCATTTCCATGTGATTCCAGGAGAGTGGAGGGAAAATAGCATTTTTTGCATGCCGCACTTTTTTTACGCATCTATTCCTTAAAATCCTGTATTCTAGCCAGTCATTTACCAAATTACTTTTCTGAGCACATGCCCAAGCCTTGTCCCTAGTTTTCATGAGCTTTGTAATCAAAGGATGGTGGGCGGTTGCCTTTAGTTTTACATCTAACCAACGGAGCATGTTTGTTAAGAATTTGGAGAAACGTGTACCTGAAAGTCTCCCAAGCCGTAGTCAGGTTGGGGATATCACAGACCTTATCAATATCCGAGTGAAGCACATCATTTGTAAATGCCTGAGTGCTGAAGTGCCACAAAGAGTGCTTCTCAACAATTTTAGGGGGCGCTTTGGGTCTGGCTGATGATCTCACACAAAAAATGAAGGAGTGATGACTAAGGTTATTACCCAGAACACCAGTCAGTGCGAAATTGTGAGGGGCATTTGTCAATAGGACATCAAGCAGAGTTGACTGTCCCGGATTTTTTAGGTTGGGTCTTGTGGGGACATTTATTAATTGAAAGAAGTTAAATTCATCTGTAAAATTTGTGGCCACGGTCGGCGGGTTTAGCCAATTCCAATTTAGATCACCCACTAAAATTATTTCACCTTTAGGGAGGCCCCCAAAAAGCTCTCTCAGTGACGATGCAGCTTCAACATCCTTCCCACAAGGCGGTCTATAGCAGCACACTACCAATATCTGTTGATTATTTGTGAGAGTTATTCTGAGAGCCAGACCTTCAAAGCAATTTTTTTTAAACAAGGAGTGAGCTGGTGAACATGCAATAGTGTTATGAACATAGATGGCAATTCCACCTCCTTTAGATCCTCGGTCAAGCCGAAAAAAGTTGTAGTTTTCAATTGTAATCTGCAAGTCATTGACGGCAGGAGTGAGAAATGTTTCTGTTAGGCAAAAAATGTCCGGGTCGAGATTTGCCACTTCTAGTTTTAGTTGACTTAATTTAATCACAAGCCCTCTGATGTTGACATGTAGAACACCAACACCTTTCCTGCCAGAAATATCTACAGAATTATACGAGCTCTTTTCATTTGGGCCAGGATGAAGCTCAATGCCACCCAGGAATAAGAAAAGTAGAATTAACAGTTTGCATAAGTATTTTCTGTGAAAGGATGAAGAGCGGCGGACCTTGGACGAATAGCAGCAGCTCGCAGATGGTGTTATTTTAAAGAGCAGAATGAAGTTTGGAAGGAGTGCTGTTGAAGTAATGGGACAAAGATAGGGTTTAAAAGGATACAATGATGGAGTGTAGAAGTGTCTATAAGCTGTTTCATTTGCAGGTGTAGTGGCAAATCGAGCAACAAGTATGGACGCAAAGTAACGAGGGTAGCTGTTTGTAAAGTTGAGTGTGGCACTAGATATGGCCGGGAGGGACAGCAGTAGGACACACAGCAGGAGAATTGCCATCTCTAAAATATCCGGGGTATACACAGATTTACACACAAGTGGAAATAGAAATATATATATACTTGTAGGCCGAGCGTGAGAAAAATGTCTTGCCGCACTCGTCACACATGCACGGCTTCTCGCCCACGTGCTAGGGTTGAACAGCGCCCACCCCCCTCTCCCAGACAGCAGATTCTTGGCTGTTGTGGGCTCGGCTGAACCGCTTGCACCGCCTCCTTTCCCCGCCGCAGGATGGTGCTCGAGCTAGCCCTCCTTGAGCTCAGTCCCACGACTGGAATGTCGCTTCTTGGCCTCTCGTCTCTCTGCTGCCCGTCCAGACGGCCCCACTGAAGCCCACACAGGGGAACTCTTCATTCACAACCCTCGGCCGTCTCGAATGATCTCCGTGAAGTTGTCCAGGATGGAGCGCACGTCCGCCTTGAGCCGCTTGTTGAACGACTGCAGCAGCGCCTCCTTGCTCTGGGGCAGCGCCCGCGACATCTCGGGGCAGCAGCAGTGGAGAGAGCGCGACTCTCTCTCAGGGCAGCAGTGGACAGAGCACGCCTTTCCCTCAGGGCAGCAGTGGACAGAGCGCGGCTCTCCCTCCGGGCAGCAGTGGACGGGGCACGCCTCTCCCTCAGGGCAGCAGTGGAGAGAGCCCGGCTCTCCCTCAGGGCAGCAGTGGACGGATCACGGGGCTCCCTCAGGGCAGCAGTGGAGAGGGCACGGCTCTGCCCTCAGGGCAGCAGTGGATGGATCACGGGGCTCCCTCAGGGCAGCAGTGGACAGAGCGCGGCTCTTCCTCAGGGCAGCAGTGGACAGAGCGCGGCTCTCCCTCAGGGCAGCAGTGGACGGATCACGGGGCTCCCTCAGGGCAGCAGTGGAGAGGGCACGGGGCTCTGCCCTCAGGGCAGCAGTGGATGGATCACGGGGCTCCCTCAGGGCAGCAGTGGATGGATCACGGCTCTGCCCTCAGGGCAGCAGTGGATGGATCACGACTCTCTCTGCCCTCAGGGCAGCAGTGGATGGATCACGCTCTAGGCCGCTACAATAACCGGAAGCCCACGGCCCCACCCAGTTACGCCCGCCGGGAAAATTCTCATTTCTCTCTCTCTCAACTTTGCACTCCGAACGTCGTGTTGTTGTATCGTTCGTGTTTGGGGGAGAGAGACACTAGGGGAGAGAGACACGGGGAGAGAGACACGGGAAAGAGACACGAAGAGACACTAGGAGACATGCACGGGGAGAGAGACACGGGGAGAGAGACACGGGGAGAGAGACACGGGGAGAGAGACACGGGGAGAGAGACACGGGGAGAGAGACACGGGGAGAGAGACACGGGGAGAGAGACACGGGGAGACATACACGGGGAGAGAGACACGGGGAGAGAGACACGGGGAGAGAGACACGGGGAGAGAGACACGGGGAGAGAGAGACACTGGGAGAGAGAGACACGGGGAGAGACACACGGGGAGAGAGACACGGGGAGAGAGACACGAGGAGAGAGACACGGGAAAGAGACACTAGGAGACATGCACGGGGAGAGAGACACGGGGAGAGAGACACGGGAAAGAGACACGAAGAGACACTAGGAGACATGCACGGGGAGAGAGACACGGGGAGAGAGACACGGGGAGAGAGAGACACGGGGAGAGATAGACACGGGGAGAGAGAGACACGGGGAGAGAGAGACACGGGGAGAGAGAGACACGGGGAGAGAGACACGGGGAGAGAAACACGGGTAGAGACACGGGGAGAGAGACACGGGGAGAGAGACACGGGGAGAGAGACACGGGGAGAGAGAGACACGGGGAGAGAGAGAGACACTGGGAGAGAGAGACACGGGGAGAGAGAGACACGGGGAGAGAGAGACACGGGGAGAGAGAGACACGGGGAGAGAGAGACACGGGGAGAGAGAGACACGGGGAGAGAGAGACACGGGGAGAGAGAGACACGGGGAGAGAGAGAGACACGGGGAGAGAGAGAGACACGGGGAGAGAGAGACACGGGGAGAGAGAGACACGGGGAGAGAGAGACACGGGGAAAGAGAGACACGGGGAGAGAGAGACACGGGGAGAGAGACACGGGAGGAGAGAGAGACACGGGAGGAGAGAGAGACACGGGAGGAGAGAGAGACACGGGGAGAGAGAGACACGGGGAGAGAGACACGGGGAGAGAGACACGGGGAGAGAGACACGGGGAGAGAGACACGGGGAGAGAGACACGGGGAGAGAGACACGGGGAGAGAGACACGGGGAGAGAGACACGGGGAGAGAGACACGGGGAGAGAGACACGGGGAGAGAGACACGGGGAGAGAGACACGGGGAGAGAGACACGGGGAGAGAGACACGGGGAGAGAGACACGGGGAGAGAGACACGGGGAGAGAGACACGGGGAGAGAGACACGGGGAGAGAGACACGGGGAGAGAGACACGGGGAGAGAGACACGGGGAGAGAGACACGGGGAGAGAGACACGGGGAGAGAGACACGGGGAGAGAGACACGGGGAGAGAGACACGGGGAGAGAGACACGGGGAGAGAGACACGGGGAGAGAGACACGGGGAGAGAGACACGGGGAGAGAGACAGGGGGAGAGAGACACGGGGAGAGAGACACGGGGAGAGAGACAGAGACACAAGGACACAGACACAAGGGGAGAGAGACACGGGGTTGGGTAGTGACACACTTACTAAGTCCATTCAACTCTTCTCAACACACCAACACAGCGCACAATATACACACACACTTCATATACACACATACATTATACATAGACCTATACACAATTATACACATGATACACATATACACACGAACACATTATACACATACATTATACACACACTTCATATACACACATACATTATACATAGACCTATACACACACTTATACACATGATACACATATACACACGAACACATTATACACATACATTATACACACACTTCATATACACACATACATTATACATAGACCTATACACACTTACACACATGGTACACATATAAACACGAACACATTATACACAAACATTATACACACACTTCATATACACACATACATTATACATAGACCTATACACACACGAACACATACACATACATTATACAAACACTTCATATACACACATACATTATACATAGACCTATACACACTTATACACATGATACACATATACACACATGTACACATTATACACATACATTATACACACATGTACACATTATATACATACATTATACACAGACTGCATATACACACATACATTATACATAGACCTATACACATACTTATACACATGATACACATATACACACGAACACATTATACACATACATTATACACACACTTCATATACACACATACATTATACATAGACCTATACACAATTATACACATGATACACATATACACACGAACACATTATACACATACATTATACACACACTTCATATACACACATACATTATACATAGACCTATACACACACTTATACACATGATACACATATACACACAAACACATTATACACATACAATATACACAAACACTTCATATACACACATACATTATATATAGACCTATACACACACTTATACACATGATACACATATACAGACATGGACACATTATACACATACATTATACACACTTCATATACACACATACATTATACATAGACCTACACACACACTTATACACATGATACACATATACACACGAACACATTATACACATACATAATACACACACTTCATATACACACATACATTATACATAGACCTATACACAGACTTATACACATGATACACATATACACACGAACACATTATACACATACATTATACACACACTTCATATACACACATACATTATACATAGACCTATACACACACTTATACACATGATACACATATACACACAAACACATTATACACATACATTATACACACACTTCATATACACACATACATTATACATAGACCTATACACACACTTATACACATGCTACACATATACACACGAACACATTATACACATTATAAACACATGTACACATTACCACATACATTATACACACATATGTACACATTATACACATACATTATACACACGTGTACACATTATACACATACATTATACACACATGTACACATTATACAAATACAATACACACACACTTCATATACACACATACATTATACATAGACCTATACACACACTTATACACATGATACACATATACACACGAACACATTATACACATACATTATACACACACTTCATATACACACATACATTATACATAGACCTATACACACACTTATACACACGAACACATTATACACATTATAAACACATGTACACATTACCACATACATTATACACACATATGTACACATTATACACATACATTATACACACGTGTACACATTATACACATACATTATACACACATGTACACATTATACACATACATTATACACACACTTCATATACACACATACATTATACATAGCCCTATACACACACTTATACACATGATACACATATACACACAAACACATTACACACATACATTATACACACACTTCATATACACACATACATTATACATAGACCTATACACACACTTATACACATGATACACATATACACACGAACACATTACACACATACATTATACACACACTTCATATACACACATACATTATACATAGACCTATACACACACTTATACACATGATACACATATACACACGAACACATTACACACATACATTATACACACACTTCATATACACACATACATTATACATAGCCCTATACACACACTTATACACATGATACACATATACACACATGTACACATTATACACACATTATACACAAACACTTCATATACACACATACATTATACATAGACCTATACACACACTTATACACATGATACACATATACACACGAACACATTATACACATACATTATACACACACTTCATATACACACATACATTATACATAGACCTATACACACACTTATACACATGTTACACATATACACACGAACACATTATACACATACATTATACACACACTTCATATACACACATACATTATACATAGACCTATACACACACTTATACACATGATACACATATACACACGAATACATTATACACATACATTAAACACACACTTCATATACACACTTACATTATACATAGACCTATACATACACTTATACACATGATACACATATACAGACATGTACACATTATACACATACATTATACTCACTTCATATACACACTTACATTATACATAGACCTATACACACACTTATACACATGATACACATATACACACGAACAAATTATACGCACACATTATACACACATGTACACATTATACACATACATAATACACACACATGTACACATTACCACATACAATATAAACACACTTCATATACACACATACATTATACACATTAAACACACATGTACACATTATACACACTGACAATCTCACACTCACACACTGACAATCTCACTCACACACACACTGACAACCTCACACTCACACACTGACAACCTCACACTCACACACACACTGACAACCTCACACTCACACACTGACAACCTCACACACACACACTGACAATCTCACACACACACACTGACAACCTCACACTCACACACACTGACAACCTCACACTCACACACTGACAACCTCACACTCACACACTGACAATCTCACACACACACACACTGACAACCTCACACTCACACACTGACAACCTCACACTCACACACACTGACAACCTCACACACACACACTGACAATCACACACTCACACACTGACAACCTCACACTCACACACACTGACAACCTCACACACTCACACACTGACAATCTCACACTCACACACTGACAACCTCACACTCACACACTGACAACCTCACACTCACACACTGACAACCTCACACACACACTGACAACCTCACACTCACACACTGACAATCTCACACTCACACACACTGACAACCTCACACTCACACACACTGACAACCTCACACTCACACACACTGACAACCTCACACTCACACTGACAACCTCACACTCACACACTGACAACCTCACACTCACACAGGCTGACAATCTCACACTCACACACTGACAATCTCACACTCACACACTGACAACCTTACACTCACACACACACTGACAACCTCACACACTCACACACTGACAACCTCACACTCACACACTGACAACCTCACACTCACACACACTGACAACCTCACACTCACACACTGAGAATCTCATACTCACACACACTGACAACCTCACACTCACACACAGGCTGACAACCTCACACACTCACACACTGACAATCTCACACTCACACTCACACACTCACAACCTCACACACACACACTGACAACCTCACACTCACACACACTGACAATCTCACACTCACACACTGACAACCTCACACTCACACACACTGACAACCTCACACTCACACACACTGACAACCTCACACTCACACACACTGACAATCTCACACTCACACACTCACAACCTCACACACACACACTGACAATCTCACACTCACACACTGACAACCTCACACTCACACACACTGACAACCTCACACTCACACACTGACAACCTCACACTCACACACACTGACAACCTCACACTCACACACACTGACAACCTCACACTCACACACTGACAACCTCACACTGACAATCTCACACTCACACACTGACAACCTCACACACACACACTGACAATCTCACACACACACACTGACAATCTCACACTCACACACACTGACAATCTCACACACACTGACAATCTCACACACACACACACTGACAACCTCACACTCACACACTGACAACCTCACACTCACACACTGACAATCACACACTCACACACTGACAATCTCACACACACACACACTCACAACCTCACACTCACACACACTGACAATCTCACACTCACACACACTGACAACCTCACACTCACACAGGCTGACAATCTCACACTCACACTCACAACCTCACACTCACACACACTGACAATCTCACACTCACACACACTGACAACCTCACACTCAGACACAACCTCACACTCACACACACTGACAATCTCACACTCACACACACTGACAACCTAACACTCACACACAATGACAACCTCACACTCAGACACAACCTCACACTCACTGACAATCTCACACTCACACATTGACAATCTCACACTCACACACACTGAAAAACTCACACTCACACACACTGACAACCTCACACTCACACAGGCTGACAATCTCACACTCACACACTGACAATCTCACACTCACACTCACACACTGACAACCTCACACTCACACACTGACAATCTCACACTCACACACTGACAATCTCACACTCACACTCACACACTGACAACCTCACACTCACACACTGACAATCTCACACACACACTGACAACCTCACACTCACACACTGACAATCTCACACTCACACACTGACAATCTCACACTCACACACACTGACAACCTCACACTCACACACTGACAACCTCACACTCACACACTGACAACCTCACACTCACACACTGACAACCTCACACTCACACACACACTGACAACCTCACACACACACTGACAACCTCACACTCACACACTGACAATCTCACACACACACACTGACAATCTCACACTCACACACACACTGACAATCTCACACACACACTGACAACCTCACACTCACACACACTGACAATCTCACACACACACACACTGACAATCTCACACACACACACTGACAATCTCACACACACACTGACAACCTCACACACTCACACACTGACAACCTCACACTCACACACTGACAACCTCACACTCACTCACACTGACAACCTCACACTCACACACTGACAACCTCACACTCACACACACACTCACACACTGACAACCTCACACTCACACACACTGACAACCTCACACTCACACACACTGACAATCTCACACTCACACACTGACAACCTCACACACACACACTGACAATCTCACACTCACACACACTGACAATCTCACACTCACACACTGACAACCTCACACTCACACACACTGACAATCTCACACACACACACTGACAACCTCACACTCACACACTGACAACCTCACACTCACACACTCACAACCTCACACTCACACACTGACAACCTCACACTCACACACACTGACAATCTCACACTCACACAGGCTGACAACCTCACACTCACCCACACTGACAACCTCACACTCACACACTGACAATCTCACACTCACACACACTGACAATCTCACACTCACACACTGACAACCTCACACTCACACACACTGACAATCTCACACACACACATTGACAACTTCACACTCACACACTGACAACCTCACACTCACACACTGACAACCTCACACTCACACACTGACAATCTCACACTCACACACTGACAACCTCACACTCACACACTGACAACTTCACACTCACACACTGACAACCTCACACTCACACACACTGACAACCTCACACTCACACACACAGGCTGACAATCTCACACTCACACACTGACAACCTCACACACACTCACACACTGACAACCTCACACTCACACACACAGGCTGACAACCTCACACTCACACACTGACAACCTCACACTCACACACTGACAACCTCACACTCACACACTGACAACCTCACACTCACACACTGACAACTTCACACACACACACTGACAATCTCACACTCACACACTGACAACCTCACACTCACACACTGACAACTTCACACACACACACTGACAATCTCACACACACACATTGACAACCTCACACTCACACACTGACAACCTCAAACTCACACACTGACAATCTCACACTCACACACTGACAACCTCACACTCACACAGGCTGACAACCTCACACACACACACTGACAACCTCACACTCACACACTGACAACCTCACACTCACACAATGACAACCTCACACTCACACACTGACAATCTCACACTCACACACTGACAACCTCACACTCACACACTGACAACCTCACACTCACACACACTGACAACCTCACACTCACACACACTGACAACCTCACACTCACACACACTGACAACCTCACACTCACACAGGCTGACAATCTCACACTCATACTGACAACCTCACACTCACACACTGACAACCTCACACTCACACAGGCTGACAACCTCACACACACTGACAACCTCACACTCACACAGGCTGACAACTTCACACTCACACACACTGACAACCTCACACACACACACACTGACAACCTCACACTCACACACTGACAACCTCACACTCACACACTGACAACCTCACACACTCACACACTGAGAACCTCACACACACTGACAACCTCACACTCACACAATGACAATCTCACACTCACACACTGACAACCTCACACTCACACACAGGCTGACAATCTCACACACACACTGACAACCTCACACTCACACACAGGCTGACAACCTCACACTCACACTGACAACCTCACACTCACACACTGACAACCTCACACTCACACACACTGACAACCTCACACTCACACACTGACAACCACACACTCACACACACTGACAATCTCACACACACACTGACAATCTCACACACAGGCTCACAACCTCACACTCACACACACTGACAACCTCACACTCACACGGCTGACAACCTCACACTCGCACACACTGACAATCTCACACACAGGCTCACAACCTCACACTCACACACACTGACGATAGACGGAGCCTGCGGTGTGAGAATTAATCCTCAAATTAGTTAAAAATGCACTAACAGATTTAGGGGTGACTGGAGATCTGCCACCTATCGATCTCTGCAATTAAGTTTTTAAACACCTTAGTTGGGTAGCCTGATGAAGGCCGCTTGTGTTGTGGCCGAAACGTCGTGAGAATATTATTGTGTTATTTTATTTTATCAATTTATTATTTTATTATCATTCTACGTGACTTTACCGAAAGAATCAAAGAAGATGAATCATTGCAGTCACGAAAGCTTTAAATCGAAATAAAAGCCAAATTAAAGTTTAAACCGTTAGGCCTAATGCTTGAGGCCTACTAACCTTAAATTTTGATTTAAAGCTTTCGTGACTGCAGTAATTCATATTCTTAGTTTTTTCGATAAAGTCACGTTGAAGAGAAACAACAAAATAATATTGTTTTATATATATTTTATTATTTTGTTGTTTCTCTTCAACGTGACTTTACCGAAAAAACTAAGAATATGCCTACTAACCTGTTTCTAGGCAAAGCCTGATTCCTCAATTACGTTTAATTTGCTTACAGATTAAGAATGCTCCGTAAGAACATTTATTGATTACCGGAGTGTTGACGATGGGTGATGGTGTTGATGATGGATAAACCGGCAAATCTTTAAAAAAATCGTCTTACAACGCTGTATGCTCAAATCCCAGTGTGATGCAAGTCAAACAATACCAACCATAAGATAGATTAACCCTATGTTTTCGAAATCACCCAAAAAACAGCTTCAAAAAACAATTTTACAACAGTAATCACAGGAAGTGCGATTCTCATTTAACAATAACTCAACACTACCACCCATAGACTCAACACTACAGGTGGATCGTTGGAACGCCGGACCGTGGAACCGTGGCGAAGGCTTAAGGGGGAGCCTTCGTCCAGCAGTGGATAGATCGTGGCTGATGATGATCACAAATCTCTGAACTCTTTGCCGCCCCCGCCCGCCCGCCCCCCACTCTCGCACATACAGACAAGGCCCCCCACTTCCTGCGGTTGGGGAACGTGGAGGTGAACGCGGGACAAGAACGGAACTCAGGGCCTAGCGCTGCAGGTGAGACTCCCATAGGGTTCAGTGTCAATCAGTGAGACTCCCACAGGGTTCAGTGTTAATCAGTGAGACTCCCACAGGGTTCTGTGTTAATCAGTGAGACTCCCATAAGGTTCAGTGTTAATCAGTGAGACTCCCATAGGGTTCAGTGTTAATCAGTGAGACACCCATAGGGTTCGGTGTTAATCAGTGAGACTCCCATAGGGTTCAGTGTCAATCAGTGAGACTCCCATAGGGTTCGGTGTTAATCAGTGAGACTCCCATAGGGTTCAGTGTTAATCAGTGAGACTCCCACAGGGTTCTGTGTTAATCAGTGAGACTCCCATAGGGTTCAGTGTCAATCAGTGAGACTCCCATAGGGTTCAGTGTCAATCAGTGGGACTCCCATAGGGTTCAGTGTCAATCAGTGAGACTCCCATAGGGTTCGGTGTCAATCAGTGAGACTCCCACAGGGTTCAGTGTTAATCAGTGAGACTCCCATAGGGTTCAGTGTTAATCAGTGAGACTCCCACAGGGTTCAGTGTTAATCAGTGAGACTCCCACAGGGTTCAGTGTTAATCAGTGAGACTCCCACAGGGTTCGGTGTCAATCAGTGAGACTCCCATAGGGTTCAGTGTTAATCAGTGAGACTCCCACAGGGTTCAGTGTTAATCAGTGAGACTCCCATAGGGTTCAGTGTTAATCAGTGAGACTCCCATAGGGTTCGGTGTTAATCAGTGAGACTCTCATAGGGTTCGGTGTTAATCAGTGAGACTCCCATAGGGTTCAGTGTTAATCACTGAGACTCCCACAGGGTTCAGTGTTCATCAGTGAGACTCCCATAGGGTTCGGTGTTAATCAGTGAGACTCCCATAGGGTTCAGTGTTAATCAGTGAGACTCCCATAGGGTTCAGTGTCAATCAGTGAGACTCCCATAGGGTTCGGTGTTAATCAGTGAGACTCCCATAGGGTTCAGTGTTAATCAGTGAGACTCCCATAGGGTTCAGTGTCAATCAGTGAGACTCCCATAGGGTTCGGTGTTAATCAGTGAGACTCCCATAGGGTTCAGTGTTAATCAGTGAGACTCCCACAGGGTTCAGTGACAATCAGTGAGACTCCCATAGGGTTCAGTGTTAATCAGTGAGACTCTCATAGGGTTCAGTGTTAATCAGTGAGACTCTCATAGGGTTCGGTGTTAATCAGTGAGACTCCCATAGGGTTCAGTGTTAATCAGTGAGACTCCCATAGGGTTCAGTGTTAATCAGTGAGACTCCCATAGGGTTCAGTGTTAATCAGTGAGACTCCCATAGGGTTCAGTGTTAATCAGTGAGACTCCCATAGGGTTCAGTGTCAATCAGTGAGACTCCCATAGGGTTCGGTGTTAATCAGTGAGACTCTCATAGGGTTCGGTGTTAATCAGTGAGACTCCCATAGGGTTCAGTGACAATCAGTGAGACTCCCATAGGGTTCGGTGTTAATCAGTGAGACTCCCACAGGGTTCAGTGAAAATCAGTGAGACTCCCATAGGGTTCGGTGTTAATCAGTGAGACTCTCATAGGGTTCGGTGTTAATCAGTGAGACTCCCATAGGGTTCAGTGTTAATCAGTGAGACTCCCACAGGGTTCTGTGATAATCAGTGAGACTTCCATAGGGTTCAGTGTTAATCAGTGAGACTCCCACAGGGTTCAGTGTCAATCAGTGAGACTCCCATAGGGTTTGGTGTTAATCAGTGAGACTCCCATAGGGTTCAGTGTTAATCAGTGAGACTTCCATAGGGTTCAGTGTTAATCACTGAGACTCCCACAGGGTTCAGTGTTCATCAGTGAGACTCCCATAGGGTTCAGTGTTAATCACTGAGACTCCCACAGGGTTCAGTGTTAATCAATGAGACTCCCACATGGTTCAGTGTTAATCAGTGAGACTCCCACATGGTTCAGTGTTAATCAGTGAGACTCCCATAGGGTTCGGTGTTAATCAGTGAGACTCTCATAGGGATCAGTGTTAATCAGTGAGACTCCCACAGGGTTCAGTGTTAATCGGTGAGACTCCCACAGGGTTCAGTGGTAATCAGTGAGACTCCCACAGGGTTCAGTGTTAATCAGTGAGACTCCCATAGGGTTCAGTGTTAATCAGTGGGGCTCCCACAGGGTTCAGTGTTAATCAGTGAGACTCCCATAGGGTTCAGTGTTAATCAGTGAGACTCCCATAGGGTTCAGTGTCAATCAGTGAGACTCCCATAGGGTTCAGTGTTAATCAGTGAGACTCCCATAGGGTTCAGTGTCAATCAGTGAGACTCCCATAGGGTTCAGTGTTAATCAGTGAGACTCCCATAGGGTTCAGTGTTAATCAGTGAGACTCCCATAGGGTTCAGTGTCAATCAGTGAGACTCCCATAGGGTTCAGTGTTAATCAGTGAGACTCCCATAGGGTTCAGTGTTAATCAGTGAGACTCCCATAGGGTTCAGTGTCAATCAGTGAGACTCCCATAGGGTTCGGTGTTAATCAGTGAGACTCTCATAGGGTTCGGTGTTAATCAGTGAGACTCCCATAGGGTTCTGTGATAATCAGTGAGACTTCCACAGGGTTCAGTGTTAATCACTGAGACTCCCACAGGGTTCAGTGTTAATCAGTGAGACTCCCACAGGGTTCAGTGGTAATCAGTGAGACTCCCATAGGGTTCAGTGTTAATCAGTGAGACTCCCACAGGGTTCTGTGATAATCAGTGAAACCCCCATAGGGTTCAGTGTTAATCAGTGAGACTCTCATAGGGTTCAGTGTTAATCAGTGAGACTCCCATAGGGTTCTGTGATAATCAGTGAGACTTCCATAGGGTTCAGTGTTAATCACTGAGACTCCCACAGGGTTCAGTGTTAATCAGTGAGACTCCCACAGGGTTCAGTGGTAATCAGTGAGACTCCCATAGGGTTCAGTGTTAATCAGTGAGACTCCCACAGGGTTCTGTGATAATCAGTGAAACCCCCATAGGGTTCAGTGTTAATCAGTGAGACTCCCATAGGGTTCAGTGTTAATCAGTGAGACTCCCACAGGGTTCTGTGATAATCAGTGAGACTTCCATAGGGTTCAGTGTTAATCACTGAGACTCCCATAGGGTTCAGTGTTAATCAGTGAGACTCCCACAGGGTTCAGTGTCAATCAGTGAGACTTCCATAGGGTTCAGTGTTAATCACTGAGACTCCCACAGGGTTCAGTGTTCATCAGAGAGACTCCCATAGGGTTCAGTGTTAATCACTGAGACTCCCACAGGGTTCAGTGTTCATCAGTGAGACTCCCACAGGGTTCTGTGATAATCAGCGAGACTCCCATAGGGTTCAGTGTTAATCAATGAGACTCCCACATGGTTCAGTGTTAATCAGTGAGACTCCCATAGGGTTCGGTGTTAATCAGTGAGACTCTCATAGGGTTCGGTGTTAATCAGTGAGACTCCCATAGGGTTCGGTGTTAATCAGTGAGACTCTCATAGGGTTCGGTGTTAATCAGTGAGACTCCCATAGGGTTCTGTGATAATCAGTGAGACTTCCATAGGGTTCAGTGTTAATCACTGAGACTCCCACAGGGTTCAGTGTTAATCAGTGAGACTCCCACAGGGTTCAGTGGTAATCAATGAGACTCCCATAGGGTTCAGTGTTAATCAGTGAGACTCCCACAGGGTTCTGTGATAATCAGTGAAACCCCCATAGGGTTCAGTGTTAATCAGTGAGACTCCCATAGGGTTCAGTGTTAATCAGTGAGACTCCCACAGGGTTCTGTGATAATCAGTGAGACTTCCATAGGGTTCAGTGTTAATCACTGAGACTCCCATAGGGTTCAGTGTTAATCAGTGAGACTCCCACAGGGTTCAGTGTCAATCAGTGAGACTTCCATAGGGTTCAGTGTTAATCACTGAGGCTCCCACAGGGTTCAGTGTTCATCAGTGAGACTCCCATAGGGTTCAGTGTTAATCACTGAGACTCCCACAGGGTTCAGTGTTCATCAGTGAGACTCCCACAGGGTTCTGTGATAATCAGCGAGACTCCCATAGGGTTCAGTGTTAATCAATGAGACTCCCACATGGTTCAGTGTTAATCAGTGAGACTCCCATAGGGTTCGGTGTTAATCAGTGAGACTCTCATAGGGTTCAGTGTTAATCAGTGAGACTCCCACAGGGTTCAGTGTTAATCGGTGAGACTCCCACAGGGTTCAGTGTTAATCAGTGAGACTCCCACAGGGTTCAGTGTTAATCAGTGAGACTCCCATAGGGTTCAGTGTTAATCAGTGGGGCTCCCACAGGGTTCAGTGTTAATCAGTGAGACTCCCATAGGGTTCAGTTTTAATCAGTGAGACTCCCATAGGGTTCTGTGTTATTCAGTGAGACTCCCATAGGGTTCAGTGTTAATCAGTGATACTCCCACAGGGTTCAGTGTTCATCAGTGAGACTCCCACAGGGTTCAGTGTTAATCAATGAGACTCCCATAGGGTTCAGTGTTAATCAGTGTGTCTCCCACAGGACTCAGTGTTAATCAGTGATACTCCCATAGGGTTCGGTGTTAATCAGTGAGACTCTCATAGGGTTCAGTGTAAATCAGTGAGACTCCCACACTGTTCAGTGTTAATCAGTGAGACTCCCATAGGGTTCAGTGTTTATCAGCGAGACTCCCATAGTGTTCAGTGTAAATCACTGAGACTCCCACAGGGTTCAGTGTTAATCAATGAGACTCCCATAGGGTTCATTGTTAATCAGTGAGTCTCCCACAGGGTTCAGTGTTAATCAGTGAGGCTCCCACACGGTTCAGTATTAATCAGTGAGACTCCCACAGGGTTCAGTGTTAATCGGTGAGACTCCCACAGGATTCAGTGTTAATCAGTGAGACTCCCACAAGGCTCAGTGTTAATCAGTGAGACTCCCACAGGGTTCGGTGTTAATCAGTGAGACTCCCACAGGGTTCAGTGTTAATCAGTGAGACTCCCATAGTGTTCAGTGTTAATTAGTGATACTCCCACAGGGTTCAGTGTTAATCTGTGAGACTCCCACAGGGTTCAGTGTTAATCACTGAGACTCCCATAGGTTTCAGTGTTAATCAATGAGACTCCCACAGGGTTCAGTGTTAATCAGCGAGATTCCCATAGGGTTCAATGTTAATCAGTGAGACTCCCACAGGGTTCAGTGTTAATCGGTGAGTCTCTCATACGGTTCAGTGTTAATCAGTGAGACTCCCACAGGGTTCAGTGTTAATCAGTGAGACTCCCACATGGTTCAGTGTTAATCAGTGAGACTCCCACAGGGTTCAGTGTTAATCAGTGAGACTCCCAAAGGGGTCAGTGTTAATCAGTGAGACTCCCATAGGGTTCGGTGTTAATCAGTGAGACTCCCATAGGGTTCAGTGTTAATCAGTGAGACTCCCATAGGGTTCTGTGATAATCAGTGAGACTTCCATAGGGTTCAGTGTTAATCACTGAGACTCCCATAGGGTTCAGTGTTAATCAGTGAGACTCCCATAGGGTTCAGTGTTAATCAGTGAGACTCCCACAGGGTTCAGTGTCAATCAGTGAGACTTCCATAGGGTTCAGTGTTAATCAATGAGACTCCCACAGGGTTCAGTGTTCATCAGTGAGACTCCCATAGGGTTCAGTGTTAATCACTGAGACTCCCACAGGGTTCAGTGTTCATCAGTGAGACTCCCACAGGGTTCTGTGATAATCAGCGAGACTCCCATAGGGTTCAGTGTTAATCAATGAGACTCCCACATGGTTCAGTGTTAATCAGTGAGACTCCCACAGGGTTCAGTGTTCATCAGTGAGACTCCCATAGGGTTCAGTGTTAATCACTGAGACTCCCACAGGGTTCAGTGTTCATCAGTGAGACTCCCACAGGGTTCTGTGATAATCAGCGAGACTCCCATAGGGTTCAGTGTTAATCAATGAGACTCCCACATGGTTCAGTGTTAATCAGTGAGACTCCCATAGGGTTCGGTGTTAATCAGTGAGACTCTCATAGGGTTCAGTGTTAATCAGTGAGACTCCCACAGGGTTCAGTGTTAATCGGTGAGACTCCCACAGGGTTCAGTGTTAATCAGTGAGACTCCCACAGGGTTCAGTGTTAATCAGTGAGACTCCCATAGGGTTCAGTGTTAATCAGTGGGGCTCCCACAGGGTTCAGTGTTAATCAGTGAGACTCCCATAGGGTTCAGTGTTAATCAGTGAGACTCCCATAGGGTTCTGTGTTATTCAGTGAGACTCCCATAGGGTTCAGTGTTATTCAGTGATACTCCCACAGGGTTCAGTGTTCATCAGTGAGACTCCCACAGGGTTCAGTGTTAATCAATGAGACTCCCATAGGGTTCAGTGTTAATCAGTGTGTCTCCCACAGGGCTCAGTGTTAATCAGTGATACTCCCATAGGGTTCGGTGTTAATCAGTGAGACTCTCATAGGGTTCAGTGTTAATCAGTGAGACTCCCACACTGTTCAGTGTTAATCAGTGAGACTCCCATCGGGTTCAGTGTTTATCAGCGAGACTCCCATAGTGTTCAGTGTAAATCACTGAGACTCCCATAGAGTTCAGTGTTAATCAATGAGACTCCCATAGGGTTCATTGTTAATCAGTGAGTCTCCCACAGGGTTCAGTGTTAATCAGTGAGGCTCCCACACGGTTCAGTATTAATCAGTGAGACTCCCACAGGGTTCAGTGTTAATCGGTGAGACTCCCACAGGATTCAGTTTTAATCAGTGAGACTCCCACAGTGTTCAGTGTTAATCAGTGAGACTCCCACAAGGCTCAGTGTTAATCAGTGAGACTCCCACAGGGTTCGGTGTTAATCAGTGAGACTCCCACAGGGTTCAGTGTTAATCAGTGAGACTCCCATAGTGTTCAGTGTTAATTAGTGATACTCCCACAGGGTTCAGTGTTAATCAGCGAGATTCCCATAGGGTTCAGTGTTAATCAGTGAGACTCCCACAGGGTTCAGTGTTAATCTGTGAGACTCCCACAGGGTTCAGTGTTAATCACTGAGACTCCCATAGGTTTCAGTGTTAATCAATGAGACTCCCACAGGGTTCAGTGTTAATCAGCAAGATTCCCATAGGGTTCAGTGTTAATCAGTGAGACTCCCACAGGGTTCAGTGTTAATCGATGAGACTCTCATACGGTTCAGTGTTAATCAGTGAGACTCCCACAGGGTTCAGTGTTAATCAGTGAGACTCCCACAGGGTTCAGTGTTAATCAATGAGACTCCCACAGGGTTCAGTGTTAATCAGTGAGACTCCCAAAGGGCTCAGTGTTAATCAGTGAGACTCCCATAGGGTTCGGTGTTAATCAGTGAGACTCCGATAGGGTTCAGTGTTAATCAGTGAGACTCCCATAGGGTTCAGTGTTAATCAGTGAGACTCCCATAGGGTTCAGTGTTTATCAGTGAGACTCCCATAGTGTTCAGTGTAAATCATTGAGACTCCCATAGGGTTCAGTGTTAATCAATGAGACTCCCATAGGGTTCAGTGTTAATCAGTGAGTCTCCCACAGGTTTCAGTGTTAATCAGTGAGGCTCCCACAGGGTTCAGTATTAATCAGTGAGACTCCCACAGGGTTCAGTGTTAATCAGTGAGACTCCCACAGGGTTCAGTGTTAATCAGTGAGACTCCCACAGTGTTCAGTGTTAATTAGTGAGACTCCCACAAGGCTCAGTGTTAATCAGTGAGACTCCCATAGGGTTCAGTGTTAATCAGTGAGACTCCCACAGGGTTCAGCGTTAATCAGTGAGACACCCATAGGGTTCAGTGTTAATCAGTGAGACTCCCATAGGGTTCAGTGTTAATCAGTGAGACTCCCATAGGGTTCAGTGTTAATCAGTGAGACTCCCACAGGGTTCATGTGTTAATCAGTGAGACTCCCATAGGGTTCAGTGTTAATCAATGAGACTCCCATAGGGTCCAGTGTTAATCAGTGAGACTCCCACAGCGTTCTGTGTTAATCAGTGAGACTCCCATAGGGTTCAGTATTAATCAGTGAGACTCCCACAGGGTTCTGTGTTAATCAGTGAGACTCCCATAGGGTTCAGTATTAATCAGTGAGACTCCCACAGGGTTCAGTGTTAATCAGTGAGACTCCCACAGGGTTCAGTGTTAATCACTGAGACTCCCATAGGGTTCAGTGTTAATCAATGAGACTCCCACAGGGTTCAGTGTTAATCGGTGAGACTCCCATAGGGTTCAGTGTTAATCAGTGAGACTCCCATAGGGTTCAGTGTTAATCAGTGAGACTCCCATAGGGTTCAGTGTTAATCAGTGAGACTCCCACAGGGTTCAGTGTTAATCAGTGAGACTCCCACCGGGTTCAGTGTTAATCAGTGAGACTCCCACATGGTTCAGTGTTAATCAGTGAGACTCCCAAAGGGCTCAGTGTTAATCAGTGAGACTCCCATAGGGTTCGGTGTTAATCAGTGAGACTCCCATAGGGTTCAGTTTTAATCAATGAGACTCCCATAGGGTTCAGTGTTAATCAGTGAGTCTCCCACAGGTTTCAGTGTTAATCAGTGAGGCTCCCACAGGGTTCAGTATTAATCAGTGAGACTCCCACAGGGTTCAGTGTTAATCAGTGAGACTCCCACAGGGTTCAGTGTTAATCAGTGAGACTCCCACAGTGTTCAGTGTTAATCAGTGAGACTCCCACAAGGCTCAGTGTTAATCAGTGAGACTCCCATAGGGTTCAGTGTTCATCAGTGAGACTCCCACAGGGTTCAGCGTTAATCAGTGAGACACCCATAGGGTTCAGTGTTAATCAGTGAGACTCCCATAGGGTTCAGTGTTAATCAGTGAGACTCCCATAGGGTTCAGTGTTAATCAGTGAGACTCCCACAGGGTTCATGTGTTAATCAGTGAGACTCCCATAGGGTTCGGTGTTAATCAATGAGACTCCCATAGGGTCCGGTGTTAATCAGTGAGACTCCCACAGCGTTCTGTGTTAATCAGTGAGACTCCCATAGGGTTCAGTATTAATCAGTGAGACTCCCACAGGGTTCTGTGTTAATCAGTGAGACTCCCATAGGGTTCAGTATTAATCAGTGAGACTCCCACAGGGTTCAGTGTTAATCAGTGAGACTCCCACAGGGTTCAGTGTTAATCGGTGAGACTCCCATAGGGTTCAGTGTTAATCAGTGAGACTCCCATAGGGTTCAGTGTTAATCAGTGAGACTCCCATAGGGTTCAGTGTTAATCAGTGAGACTCCCACAGGGTTCAGTGTTAATCAGTGAGACTCCCACCGGGTTCAGTGTTAATCAGTGAGACTCCCACATGGTTCAGTGTTAATCAGTGAGACTCCCAAAGGGCTCAGTGTTAATCAGTGAGACTCCCATAGGGTTCGGTGTTAATCAGTGAGACTCCCATAGGGTTCAGTGTTAATCAATGAGACTCCCATAGGGTTCAGTGTTAATCAGTGAGTCTCCCACAGGTTTCAGTGTTAATCAGTGAGGCTCCCACAGGGTTCAGTATTAATCAGTGAGACTCCCACAGGGTTCAGTGTTAATCAGTGAGACTCCCACAGGGTTCAGTGTTAATCAGTGAGACTCCCACAGTGTTCAGTGTTAATCAGTGAGACTCCCACAAGGCTCAGTGTTAATCAGTGAGACTCCCATAGGGTTCAGTGTTCATCAGTGAGACTCCCACAGGGTTCAGCGTTAATCAGTGAGACACCCATAGGGTTCAGTGTTAATCAGTGAGACTCCCATAGGGTTCAGTGTTAATCAGTGAGACTCCCATAGGGTTCAGTGTTAATCAGTGAGACTCCCACAGGGTTCATGTGTTAATCAGTGAGACTCCCATAGGGTTCGGTGTTAATCAATGAGACTCCCATAGGGTCCAGTGTTAATCAGTGAGACTCCCACAGCGTTCTGTGTTAATCAGTGAGACTCCCATAGGGTTCAGTATTAATCAGTGAGACTCCCACAGGGTTCTGTGTTAATCAGTGAGACTCCCATAGGGTTCAGTATTAATCAGTGAGACTCCCACAGGGTTCAGTGTTAATCAGTGAGACTCCCACAGGGTTCAGTGTTAATCACTGAGACTCCCATAGGGTTCAGTGTTAATCAATGAGACTCCCACAGGGTTCAGTGTTAATCGGTGAGACTCCCATAGGGTTCAGTGTTAATCAGTGAGACTCCCATAGGGTTCAGTGTTAATCAGTGAGACTCCCATAGGGTTCAGTGTTAATCAGTGAGACTCCCACAGGGTTCAGTGTTAATCAGTGAGACTCCCACCGGGTTCAGTGTTAATCAGTGAGACTCCCACATGGTTCAGTGTTAATCAGTGAGACTCCCAAAGGGCTCAGTGTTAATCAGTGAGACTCCCATAGGGTTCGGTGTTAATCAGTGAGACTCCCATAGGGTTCAGTGTTAATCAGTGAGACTCCCATAGGGTGCAGTGTTAATCAGTGAGACTCCCATAGGGTTCAGTGTTTATCAGTGAGACTCCCATAGTGTTCAGTGTAAATCACTGAGACTCCCATAGGGTTCAGTGTTAATCAATGAGACTCCCATAGGGTTCAGTGTTAATCAGTGAGTCTTCCACAGGGCTCAGTGTTCATCAGTGAGACTCCCATAGGGTTCGGTGTTAATCAGTGAGACTCTCATAGGGTTCAGTGTTAATCAGTGAGACTCCCACACTGTTCAGTGTTAATCAGTGAGACTCCCATAGGGTTCAGTGTTTATCAGTGAGACTCCCATAGTGTTCAGTGTAAATCACTGAGACTCCCATAGGGTTCAGTGTTAATCAATGAGACTCCCATAGGGTTCATTGTTAATCAGTGAGTCTCCCACAGGGTTCAGTGTTAATCAGTGAGGCTCCCACAGGGTTCAGTGTTAATCAGTGAGGCTCCCACAGGGTTCAGTATTAATCAGTGAGACTCCCACAGGGTTCAGTGTTAATCGGTGAGACTCCCACAGGGTTCAGTGTTAATCAGTGAGACTCACACAGGGTTCTGTGTTAATAAATGAGACTCCCATAGGGTTCGGTGTTAATCAGTGAGACTCCCATAGGGTTTGGTGTTAATCAGTGAGACTCCCACAGGGTTCATTGTTAATCAGTGAGACTCCCACAGGGTTCAGTGTTAATCAGTGAGACTCCCACAGGGTTCAGTGTTAATCAGTGAGACTCCCATAGGGTTCAGTGTTAATCAGTGAGACTCCCACAGGGTTCAGTGTTAATCAGTGAGACTCCCATAGGGTTCAGTGTTAATCAGTGAGACTCCCACAGGGTTCAGTGTTAATCAGTGAGACTCCCACAGGGTTCCGTGTTAATCAGTGAGATTCCCATAGGGTTCAGTATTAATCAGTGAGACTCCCATAGGTTTCAGTATTAATCAGTTAGACTCCCATAGGGCTCACTGTTAATCAGTGAGACTCCCATAGGGTTCACTGTTAATCATTGAGACTCCCACAGGGTTCGGTGTTAATCAGTGAGACTCCCACGGTTCAGTGTTAATCAGTGAGACTCCCACAGGGTTCACTGTTAGTCAGTGAGACTCCCATAGGGTTCAGTGTTAATCAATGAGACTCCCACAGGGTTCAGTGTTAATCAGTGAGACTCCCATCGTGTTCAGTGTTAATCAGTGAGACTCCCATAGGGTTCAGTTTTAATCAGTGGGGCTCCCACAGGGTTCGGTGTTAATCAGTGAGACTCCCACAGGGTTCAGTGTTCATCAGTGAGACTCCCATAGGGTTCATTGTTAATCAGTGAGACTCCCACAGGGTTCAGTGTTAATCAGTGAGACTCCCATCGTGTTCAGTGTTAATCTGTGAGACTCCCATAGGGTTCAGTGTTAATCAATGAGACTCCCACAGAGTTCAGTGTTAATCAGTGAGACTCCCATCGTGTTCAGTGTTAATCAGTGAGACTCCGATAGGGTTCAGTGTTAATCAGTGGGGCTCCCACAGGGTTCGGTGTTCATCAGTGAGACTCCCACAGGGTTCAGTGTTAATCAGTGAGACTCCCACAAAGTTCATTGTTAATCAGTGAGACTCCCAAAGGGTTCAGTGTTAATCAGTGAGACTCCCAAAGGGCTCGGTGTTAATCAGTGAGACTCCCATAGGGTTCGGTGTTAATCAGTGAGACTCCCATAGGGTACGGTGTTAATCATTGAGACTCCCATAGGGTTCGGTGTTAATCAGTGAGACTCCCATAGTGTTCAGTGTTAATCAGTGAGACTCCCATAGGGTTCAGTGTTTATCAGTGAGACTCCCATAGTGTTCAGTGTAAATCACTGAGACTCCCATAGGGTTCAGTGTTAATCAATGAGACTCCCATAGGGTTCAGTGTTAATCAGTGAGTCTCCCACAGGGTTCAGTGTTAATCAGTGTGGCTCCCACAGGGTTCAGTATTTATCAGTGAGACTCCCACAGGGTTCAGTGTTAATCGGTGAGACTCCCACAGGGTTCAGTGTTAATCAGTGAGACTCCCACAAGGCTCAGTGTTAATCAGTGAAACTCCCACAGGGTTCATGTGTTAATCATTGAAACTCCCATAGGGTTCAGTGTTAATCAATGAGACTCCCATAGGGTTCAGTGTTAATCAGTGAGACTCCCATAGCATTCTGTGTTAATCATTGAGACTCCCATAGGGTTAAGTATTAATCAGTGAGACTCCCATAGGGTTCAGTGTTAATCAGTGAGACTCCCATAGGGTTCAGTGTTAATCAGTGAGACTCCCACAGGGTTCAGTGTTAAACAGTGAGACTCCCATAGGGTTCAGTGTTAATCAGTGAGACTCCCATAGGGTTCGGTGTTAATCAGTGAGACTCCCACAGGGTTCATTGTTAATCAGTGAGACTCCCACAGGGTTCAGTGTTAATCAGTGAGACTCCCATAGGGTTTAGTGTTAATCAATGAGACTCCCACAGGGTTCAGTGTTAATCGGTGAGACTCCCATAGGGTTCAGTGTTAATCAGTGATACTCCCACAAGGTTCAGTGTTAATCAGTGAGACTCCCACAGGGTTCAGTGTTAATCAGTGAGACTCCCACAAGGTTCAGTGTTAATCAGTGAGACTCCCAAAGGGCTCAGTGTTAATCATTGAGACTCCCATAGGGTTCGGTGTTAATCAGTGAGACTCCCATAGGGTTCAGTGTTAATCAGTGAGACTCCCATAGGGTTCAGTGTTAATCAGTGAGACTCCCATAGGGTTCAGTGTTTATCAGTGAGACTCCCATAGTGTTCAGTGTAAATCACTGAGACTCCCATCGTGTTCAGTGTTAATCAATGAGACTCCCATAGGGTTCAGTATTAATCAGTGAGACTCCCATCGGGTTCAGTGTTAATCAGTGAGACTCCCATAGGGTTCAGTGTTAATCAGTGAGACTCCCACAGGGTTCAGTGTTAAACAGTGAGACTCCCATAGGGTTCGGTGTTAATCATTGAGACTCCCACAGGGTTCAGTGTTAATCAGTGAGACTCCCACAGGGTTCAGTGTTAATCAGTGAGACTCCCATAGGGTTCAGTGTTAATCAATGAGAGTCCGACAGGGTTCAGTGTTAATCAGTGAGACTCCCATCGTGTTCAGTGTTAATCAGTGAGACTCCCATAGGGTTCAGTGTTAATCGGTGAGACTCCCACAGGGTTCAGTGTTAATGAGTGATACTCCCACAGTGTTCAGTGTTAATCAGTGAGACTCCCATAGGGTTCAGTGTTAATCAGTGAGACTCCCATAGGGTTCAGTGTTAATCAGTGAGACTCCCACAGGGTTCAGTGTTAAACATTGAGACTCCCATAGGGTTCGGTGTTAATCATTGAGACTCCCACAGGGTTCAGTGTTAATCAGTGAGACTCCCACAGGGTTCAGTGTTAATCAGTGAGACTCCCATAGGGTTCAGTGTTAATCAATGAGAGTCCGACAGGGTTCAGTGTTAATCAGTGAGACTCCCATCGTGTTCAGTGTTAATCAATGAGACTCCCATAGGGTTCAGTGTTAATCGGTGAGACTCCCACAGGGTTCAGTGTTAATGAGTGAGACTCCCACAGTGTTCAGTGTTAATCAGTGAGACTCCCACAAGGCTCAGTGTTAATCAGTGAGACTCCCATAGGGTTCAGTGTTAATCAATGAGACTCCCATAGGGTTCAGTGTTAATCAGTGAGACTCCCACAGCGTTCTGTGTTAATCAGTGAGACTCCCATAGGGTTCAGTATTAATCAGTGAGACTCCCATAGGGTTCAGTGTTAATCAGTGAGACTCCCATAGGGTTCAGTGTTAATCAGTGAGACTCCCACAGGGTTCAGTGTTAAACAGTGAGACTCCCATAGGGTTCAGTGTTAATCAGTGAGACTCCCATAGGGTTCAGTGTTAATCAGTGGTGCTCCCACAGGGTTCGGTGTTAATCAGTGAGACTCCCACAGGGTTCAGTGTTAATCAGTGAGACTCCCATAGGGTTCATTGTTAATCAGTGAGACTCCCACAGGGTTCAGTGTTAATCAGCGAGATTCCCATAGGGTTCAGTGTTAATCAGTGAGACTCCCACAGGGTTCAGTGTTAATCGGTGAAACTCCCATAGGGTTCAGTGTAGATCAGTGATACTCCCACAGGGTTCACTGTTAGTCAGTGAGACTCCCATAGGGTTCAGTGTTAATCAATGAGACTCCCACAGGGTTCAGTGTTAATCAGTGAGACTCCCATCGTGTTCAGTGTTAATCAGTGAGACTCCCATAGGGTTCAGTTTTAATCAGTGGGGCTCCCACAGGGTTCGGTGTTAATCAGTGAGACTCCCACAGGGTTTAGTGTTAATCAGTGAGACTCCCATAGGGTTCATTGTTAATCAGTGAGACTCCCACAGGGTTCAGTGTTAATCAGTGAGACTCCCATCGTGTTCAGTGTTAATCTGTGAGACTCCCATAGGGTTCAGTGTTAATCAATGAGACTCCCACAGGGTTCAGTGTTAATCAGTGAGACTCCCATCGTGTTCAGTGTTAATCAGTGAGACTCCCATAGGTTTCAGTGTTAATCAGTGGGGCTCCCACAGGGTTCGGTGTTAATCAGTGAGACTCCCACAGGGTTCAGTGTTAATCAGTGAGACTCCCACATGGTTCATTGTTAATCAGTGAGACTCCCACAGGGTTCAGTGTTAATCAGTGAGACTCCCAAAGGGCTCGGTGTTAATCAGTGAGACTCCCATAGGGTTCGGTGTTAATCAGTGAGACTCCCATAGGGTACGGTGTTAATCATTGAGACTCCCATAGGGTTCGGTGTTAATCAGTGAGACTCCCATAGTGTTCAGTGTTAATCAGTGAGACTCCCATAGGGTTCAGTGTTTATCAGTGAGACTCCCATAGTGTTCAGTGTAAATCACTGAGACTCCCATAGGGTTCAGTGTTAATCAATGAGACTCCCATAGGGTTCAGTGTTAATCAGTGAGTCTCCCACAGGGTTCAGTGTTAATCAGTGAGGCTCCCACAGGGTTCAGTATTTATCAGTGAGACTCCCACAGGGTTCAGTGTTAATCGGTGAGACTCCCACAGGGTTCAGTGTTAATCAGTGAGTCTCCCACAGTGTTCAGTGTTAATCAGTGAGACTCCCACAAGGCTCAGTGTTAATCAGTGAGACTCCCATAGGGTTCAGTGTTAATCAGTGAGACTCCCACAGGGTTCAGTGTTAATCAGTGAGACTCCCATAGGGTTCAGTGTTAATCAGTGAGACTCCCATAGGGTTCAGTGTTAATCAGTGAAACTCCCACAGGGTTCATGTGTTAATCATTGAAACTCCCATAGGGTTCAGTGTTAATCAATGAGACTCCCATAGGGTTCAGTGTTAATCAGTGAGACTCCCATAGCGTTCTGTGTTAATCATTGAGACTCCCATAGGGTTCAGTATTAATCAGTGAGACTCCCATAGGGTTCAGTGTTAATCAGTGAGACTCCCATAGGGTTCAGTATTAATCAGTGAGACTCCCACATGGTTCAGTGTTAAACAGTGAGACTCCCATAGGGTTCAGTGTTAATCAGTGAGACTCCCATAGGGTTCGGTGTTAATCAGTGAGACTCCCACAGGGTTCAGTGTTAATCAGTGAGACTCCCTCAGGGTTCAGTGTTAATCAGTGAGACTCCCATAGGGTTTAGTGTTAATCAATGAGACTCCCACAGGGTTCAGTGTTAATCGGTGAGACTCCCATAGGGTTCAGTGTTAATCAGTGATACTCCCACAAGGTTCAGTGTTAATCAGTGAGACTCCCACAGGGTTCAGTGTTAATCAGTGAGACTCCCACATGGTTCAGTGTTAATCAGTGAGACTCCCAAAGGGCTCAGTGTTAATCATTGAGACTCCCATAGGGTTCGGTGTTAATCAGTGAGACTCCCATAGGGTTCAGTGTTAATCAGTGAGACTCCCATAGGGTTCAGTGTTAATCAGTGAGACTCCCATAGGGTTCAGTGTTTATCAGTGAGACTCCCATAGTGTTCAGTGTAAATCACTGAGACTCCCATCGTGTTCAGTGTTAATCAATGAGACTCCCATAGGGTTCAGTATTAATCAGTGAGACTCCCATCGGGTTCAGTGTTAATCAGTGAGACTCCCATAGGGTTCAGTGTTAATCAGTGAGACTCCCACAGGGTTCAGTGTTAAACAGTGAGACTCCCATAGGGTTCGGTGTTAATCATTGAGACTCCCACGGGGTTCAGTGTTAATCAGTGAGACTCCCACAGGGTTCAGTGTTAATCAGTGAGACTCCCATAGGGTTCAGTGTTAATCAATGAGAGTCCGACAGGGTTCAGTGTTAATCAGTGAGACTCCCATCGTGTTCAGTGTTAATCAATGAGACTCCCATAGGGTTCAGTGTTAATCGGTGAGACTCCCACAGGGTTCAGTGTTAATGAGTGAGACTCCCACAGTGTTCAGTGTTAATCAGTGAGACTCCCACAAGGCTCAGTGTTAATCAGTGAGACTCCCATAGGGTTCAGTGTTAATCAATGAGACTCCCATAGGGTTCAGTGTTAATCAGTGAGACTCCCACAGCGTTCTGTGTTAATCAGTGAGACTCCCATAGGGTTCAGTATTAATCAGTGAGACTCCCATAGGGTTCAGTGTTAATCAGTGAGACTCCCATAGGGTTCAGTGTTAATCAGTGAGACTCCCACAGGGTTCAGTGTTAAACAGTGAGACTCCCATAGGGTTCAGTGTTAATCAGTGAGACTCCCATAGGGTTAAGTGTTAATCAGTGGGGCTCCCACAGGGTTCGATGTTAATCAGTGAGACTCCCACAGGGTTCAGTGTTAATCAGTGAGACTCCCATAGGGTTCATTGTTAATCAGTGAGCGCCCCAAAGGGTTCAGTGTTAATCAGCGAGATTCCCATAGGGTTCAGTGTTAATCAGTGAGACTCCCACAGGGTTCAGTGTTAATCGGTGAAACTCCCATAGGGTTCAGTGTAGATCAGTGATACTCCCACAGGGCTCAGTGTTAATCAGTGAGAGTCCCATAGGGTTCGGTCTTAATCAGTGAGACTCCCACAGGGTTCACTGTTAATCAGTGAGACTCCCACAGGGTTCAGTGTTAATCAGTGAGACACCCATAGGGTTCAGTGTTAATCAGTGAGACTCCCATAGGGTTCAGTGTTAATCAGTGAGACTCCCATAGGGTTCAGTGTTAATCAGTGAGACTCCCACAGGGTTCATGTGTTAATCAGTGAGACTCCCATAGGGTTCAGTGTTAATCACTGAGACTCCCATAGGTTTCAGTGTTAATCAGTGAGACTCCCACAGCGTTCTGTGTTAATCAGTGAGACTCTCATAGGGTCGGGTATTAATCAGTGAGACTCCCATAGGGTTCAGTGTTAATCAGTGAGACTCCCACAGGGTTCAGTGTTAATCAGTGAGACTCCCATAGGGTTCAGTGTTAATCAATGAGACTCCCACAGGGTTCAGTGTTAATTGGTGATACTCCCATAGGGTTCAGTGTTAATCAGTAAGACTCCCATAGGGTTCAGTGTTAATCAGTGAGACTCCCATAGGGTTCAGTGTTAATCAGTGAGACACCCACAAGGTTCAGTGTTAATCAGTGAAACTCCCACAGGGTTCAGTGTTAATCAGTGAGACTCCCACATGGTTCAGTGTTAATCAGTGAGACTCCCAAAGGGCTCAGTGTTAATCAGTGAGACTCCCATAGGGTTCGGTGTTAATCAGTAAGACTCCCATAGGGTTCAGTGTTAATCAGTGAGACTCCCACAGGGCTCAGTGTTAATCAGTGAGAGTCCCATAGGTTTCGGTGTTAATCAGAGAGACTCCCATAGGGTTCAGTTTTAATCAGTGAGACTCCCATAGGGTTCAGTGTTAATCAGTGAGACTCCCATAGGGTTCAGTGTTAATCAGTGAGACTCCCATAGGGTTCAGTGTTAATCAGTGAGACTCCCATAGGGTTCAGTGTTAATCAATGAGACTCCCACAGGGCTCAGTGTTAATCAGTGAGACTCCCACAGGGTTCAGTGTTAATCAGTGAGACTCCCACAGGGTTCAGTGTTAATCAGTGAGACTCCCACAGGGTTCAGTGTTAATCAGTGAGACTCCCATAGGGTTCAGTGTTAATCAATGAGAGTCCCACAGGGTTCAGTGTTAATCAGTGAGACTCCCATCGTGTTCAGTGTTAATCAGTGAGACTCCCATAGGGTTCAGTGTTAATCAATGGGGCTCCCACAGGGTTCGGTGTTAATCAGTGAAACTCCCACAGGGTTCAGTGTTAATCAGTGAGACTCCCACAAGGCTCAATGTTAATCAGTGAGACTCCCATAGGGTTCATTGTTAATCAGTGAGACTCCCACAGGGTTCATGTGTTAATCAGTGAGACTCCCATAGGGTTCAGTGTTAATCACTGAGACTCCCATAGGGTTCAGTGTTAATCAGTGAGACTCCCACAGCGTTCTGTGTTAATCAGTGAGACTCCCATAGGGTTCAGTATTAATCAGTGAGACTCCCATCAGGTTCAGTGTTAATCAGTGAGACTCCCATAGGGTTCAGTGTTAATCAGTGAGACTCCCACAGGGTTCAGTGTTAAACAGTGAGACTCCCATAGGGCTCGGTGTTAATCAGTGAGACTCCCACAGGGTTCAGTGTTAATCAGTGAGACTCCCACAGGGTTCAGTGTTAATCAGTGAGACTCCCATAGGGTTCAGTGTTAATCAATGAGAGTCCGACAGGGTTCAGTGTTAATCAGTGAGCCTCCCATCGTGTTCAATGTTAATCAATGAGACTCCCATAGGGTTCAGTGTTAATCGGTGAGACTCCCACAGGGTTCAGTGTTAATGAGTGAGACTCCCACAGTGTTCAGTGTTAATCAGTGAGACTCCCACAAGGCTCAGTGTTAATCAGTGAGACTCCCATAGGGTTCAGTGTTAATCAATGAGACTCCCATAGGGTTCAGTGTTAATCAGTGAGACTCCCACAGCATTCTGTGTTAATCAGTGAGACTCCCATAGGGTTCAGTGTTAATCAGTGAGACTCCCATAGGGTTCAGTGTTAATCAGTGAGACTCCCACAGGGTTCAGTGTTAAACAGTGAGACTCCCATAGGGTTCAGTGTTAATCAGTGAGACTCCCATAGGGTTCAGTGTTAATCAGTGGGGCTCCCACAGGGTTCGGTGTTAATCAGTGAGACTCCCACAGGGTTCAGTGTTAATCAGTGAGACTCCCATAGGGTTCATTGTTAATCAGTGAGACTCCCACAGGGTTCAGTGTTAATCAGCGAGATTCGCATAGGGTTCAGTGTTAATCAGTGAGACTCCCACAGGGTTCAGTGTTAATCGGTGAAACTCCCATAGGGTTCAGTGTAGATCAGTGATAATCCCACAGGGCTCAGTGTTAATCAGTGAGAGTCCCATAGGGTTCGGTCTTAATCAGTGAGACTCCCACAGGGTTCAGTGTTAATCAGTGAGACACCCATAGGGTTCAGTGTTAATCAGTGAGACTCCCATAGGGTTCAGTGTTAATCAGTGAGACTCCCATAGGGTTCAGTGTTAATCAGTGAGACACCCATAGGGTTCAGTGTTAATCAGTGAGACTCCCATAGGGTTCAGTGTTAATCAGTGTGACTCCCATAGGGTTCAGTGTTAATCAGTGAGACTCCCACAGGGTTCATGTGTTAATCAGTGAGACTCCCATAGGGTACAGTGTTAATCACTGAGACTCCCATAGGGTTCAGTGTTAATCAGTGAGACTCCCACAGCGTTCTGTGTTAATCAGTGAGACTCTCATAGGGTTCAGTATTAATCAGTGAGACTCCCATAGGGTTCAGTGTTAATCAGTGAGACTCCCACAGGGTTCAGTGTTAATCAGTGAGACTCCCATAGGGTTCAGTGTTAATCAATGAGACTCCCACAGGGTTCAGTGTTAATCGGTGATACTCCCATAGGGTTCAGTGTTAATCCGTAAGACTCCCATAGGGTTCAGTGTTAATCAGTGAGACTCCCATAGGGTTCAGTGTTAATCAGTGAGACACCCACAGGGTTCAGTGTTAATCAGTGAAACTCCCACAGGGTTCAGTGTTAATCAGTGAGACTCCCACATGGTTCAGTGTTAATCAGTGAGACTCCCAAAGGACTCAGTGTTAATCAGTGAGACTCCCATAGGGTTCGGTGTTAATCAGTAAGACTCCCATAGGGTTCAGTGTTAATCAGTGAGACTCCCACAGGGCTCAGTATTAATCAGTGAGAGTCCCATAGGTTTCGGTGTTAATCAGAGAGACTCCCATAGGGTTCAGTTTTAATCAGTGAGACTCCCATAGGGTTCGGTGTTAATCAGTGAGACTCCCATAGGGTTCAGTGTTAATCAGTGAGACTCCCATAGGGTTCAGTGTTAATCAGTGAGACTCCCATAGGGTTCAGTGTTAAGCAATGAGACTCCCACAGGGTTCAGTGTTAATCAGTGAGACTCCCACAGGGTTCAGTGTTAATCAGTGAGACTCCCACAGGGTTCAGTGTTAATCATTGAGACTCCCATAGGGTTCAGTGTTAATCAATGAGAGTCCCACAGGGTTCAGTGTTAATCAGTGAGACTCCCATCGTGTTCAGTGTTAATCAGTGAGACTCCCATAGGGTTCAGTTTTAATCAATGGGGCTCCCACAGGGTTCGGTGTTAATCAATGAGACTCCCACAGGGTTCAGTGTTAATCAGTGAGACACCCATAGGGTTCAGTGTTAATCAGTGAGACTCCCATAGGGTTCAGTGTTAATCAGTGAGACTCCCATAGGGTTCAGTGTTAATCAGTGAGACTCCCACAGGGTTCATGTGTTAATCAGTGAGACTCCCATAGGGTTCAGTGTTAATCACTGTGACTCCCATAGGGTTCAGTGTTAATCAGTGAGACTCCCATAGGGTTCAGTGTTAATCAGTGAGACTCCCACAGGGTTCATGTGTTAATCAGTGAGACTCCCATAGGGTTCAGTGTTAATCACTGAGACTCCCATAGGTTTCAGTGTTAATCAGTGAGACTCCCACAGCGTTCTGTGTTAATCAGTGAGACTCTCATAGGGTCGGGTATTAATCAGTGAGACTCCCATAGGGTTCAGTGTTAATCAGTGAGACTCCCACAGGGTTCAGTGTTAATCAGTGAGACTCCCATAGGGTTCAGTGTTAATCAATGAGACTCCCACAGGGTTCAGTGTTAATTGGTGATACTCCCATAGGGTTCAGTGTTAATCAGTAAGACTCCCATAGGGTTCAGTGTTAATCAGTGAGACTCCCATAGGGTTCAGTGTTAATCAGTGAGACACCCACAAGGTTCAGTGTTAATCAGTGAAACTCCCACAGGGTTCAGTGTTAATCAGTGAGACTCCCACATGGTTCAGTGTTAATCAGTGAGACTCCCAAAGGGCTCAGTGTTAATCAGTGAGACTCCCATAGGGTTCGGTGTTAATCAGTAAGACTCCCATAGGGTTCAGTGTTAATCAGTGAGACTCCCACAGGGCTCAGTGTTAATCAGTGAGAGTCCCATAGGTTTCGGTGTTAATCAGAGAGACTCCCATAGGGTTCAGTTTTAATCAGTGAGACTCCCATAGGGTTCAGTGTTAATCAGTGAGACTCCCATAGGGTTCAGTGTTAATCAGTGAGACTCCCATAGGGTTCAGTGTTAATCAGTGAGACTCCCATAGGGTTCAGTGTTAATCAATGAGACTCCCACAGGGCTCAGTGTTAATCAGTGAGACTCCCACAGGGTTCAGTGTTAATCAGTGAGACTCCCACAGGGTTCAGTGTTAATCAGTGAGACTCCCACAGGGTTCAGTGTTAATCAGTGAGACTCCCATAGGGTTCAGTGTTAATCAATGAGAGTCCCACAGGGTTCAGTGTTAATCAGTGAGACTCCCATCGTGTTCAGTGTTAATCAGTGAGACTCCCATAGGGTTCAGTGTTAATCAATGGGGCTCCCACAGGGTTCGGTGTTAATCAGTGAAACTCCCACAGGGTTCAGTGTTAATCAGTGAGACTCCCACAAGGCTCAATGTTAATCAGTGAGACTCCCATAGGGTTCATTGTTAATCAGTGAGACTCCCACAGGGTTCATGTGTTAATCAGTGAGACTCCCATAGGGTTCAGTGTTAATCACTGAGACTCCCATAGGGTTCAGTGTTAATCAGTGAGACTCCCACAGCGTTCTGTGTTAATCAGTGAGACTCCCATAGGGTTCAGTATTAATCAGTGAGACTCCCATCAGGTTCAGTGTTAATCAGTGAGACTCCCATAGGGTTCAGTGTTAATCAGTGAGACTCCCACAGGGTTCAGTGTTAAACAGTGAGACTCCCATAGGGCTCGGTGTTAATCAGTGAGACTCCCACAGGGTTCAGTGTTAATCAGTGAGACTCCCACAGGGTTCAGTGTTAATCAGTGAGACTCCCATAGGGTTCAGTGTTAATCAATGAGAGTCCGACAGGGTTCAGTGTTAATCAGTGAGCCTCCCATCGTGTTCAATGTTAATCAATGAGACTCCCATAGGGTTCAGTGTTAATCGGTGAGACTCCCACAGGGTTCAGTGTTAATGAGTGAGACTCCCACAGTGTTCAGTGTTAATCAGTGAGACTCCCACAAGGCTCAGTGTTAATCAGTGAGACTCCCATAGGGTTCAGTGTTAATCAATGAGACTCCCATAGGGTTCAGTGTTAATCAGTGAGACTCCCACAGCATTCTGTGTTAATCAGTGAGACTCCCATAGGGTTCAGTGTTAATCAGTGAGACTCCCATAGGGTTCAGTGTTAATCAGTGAGACTCCCACAGGGTTCAGTGTTAAACAGTGAGACTCCCATAGGGTTCAGTGTTAATCAGTGAGACTCCCATAGGGTTCAGTGTTAATCAGTGGGGCTCCCACAGGGTTCGGTGTTAATCAGTGAGACTCCCACAGGGTTCAGTGTTAATCAGTGAGACTCCCATAGGGTTCATTGTTAATCAGTGAGACTCCCACAGGGTTCAGTGTTAATCAGCGAGATTCGCATAGGGTTCAGTGTTAATCAGTGAGACTCCCACAGGGTTCAGTGTTAATCGGTGAAACTCCCATAGGGTTCAGTGTAGATCAGTGATAATCCCACAGGGCTCAGTGTTAATCAGTGAGAGTCCCATAGGGTTCGGTCTTAATCAGTGAGACTCCCACAGGGTTCAGTGTTAATCAGTGAGACACCCATAGGGTTCAGTGTTAATCAGTGAGACTCCCATAGGGTTCAGTGTTAATCAGTGAGACTCCCATAGGGTTCAGTGTTAATCAGTGAGACACCCATAGGGTTCAGTGTTAATCAGTGAGACTCCCATAGGGTTCAGTGTTAATCAGTGTGACTCCCATAGGGTTCAGTGTTAATCAGTGAGACTCCCACAGGGTTCATGTGTTAATCAGTGAGACTCCCATAGGGTACAGTGTTAATCACTGAGACTCCCATAGGGTTCAGTGTTAATCAGTGAGACTCCCACAGCGTTCTGTGTTAATCAGTGAGACTCTCATAGGGTTCAGTATTAATCAGTGAGACTCCCATAGGGTTCAGTGTTAATCAGTGAGACTCCCACAGGGTTCAGTGTTAATCAGTGAGACTCCCATAGGGTTCAGTGTTAATCAATGAGACTCCCACAGGGTTCAGTGTTAATCGGTGATACTCCCATAGGGTTCAGTGTTAATCCGTAAGACTCCCATAGGGTTCAGTGTTAATCAGTGAGACTCCCATAGGGTTCAGTGTTAATCAGTGAGACACCCACAGGGTTCAGTGTTAATCAGTGAAACTCCCACAGGGTTCAGTGTTAATCAGTGAGACTCCCACATGGTTCAGTGTTAATCAGTGAGACTCCCAAAGGACTCAGTGTTAATCAGTGAGACTCCCATAGGGTTCGGTGTTAATCAGTAAGACTCCCATAGGGTTCAGTGTTAATCAGTGAGACTCCCACAGGGCTCAGTATTAATCAGTGAGAGTCCCATAGGTTTCGGTGTTAATCAGAGAGACTCCCATAGGGTTCAGTTTTAATCAGTGAGACTCCCATAGGGTTCGGTGTTAATCAGTGAGACTCCCATAGGGTTCAGTGTTAATCAGTGAGACTCCCATAGGGTTCAGTGTTAATCAGTGAGACTCCCATAGGGTTCAGTGTTAAGCAATGAGACTCCCACAGGGTTCAGTGTTAATCAGTGAGACTCCCACAGGGTTCAGTGTTAATCAGTGAGACTCCCACAGGGTTCAGTGTTAATCATTGAGACTCCCATAGGGTTCAGTGTTAATCAATGAGAGTCCCACAGGGTTCAGTGTTAATCAGTGAGACTCCCATCGTGTTCAGTGTTAATCAGTGAGACTCCCATAGGGTTCAGTTTTAATCAATGGGGCTCCCACAGGGTTCGGTGTTAATCAATGAGACTCCCACAGGGTTCAGTGTTAATCAGTGAGACACCCATAGGGTTCAGTGTTAATCAGTGAGACTCCCATAGGGTTCAGTGTTAATCAGTGAGACTCCCATAGGGTTCAGTGTTAATCAGTGAGACTCCCACAGGGTTCATGTGTTAATCAGTGAGACTCCCATAGGGTTCAGTGTTAATCACTGTGACTCCCATAGGGTTCAGTGTTAATCAGTGAGACTCCCACAGCGTTCTGTGTTAATCAGTGAGACTCCCATAGGGTTCAGTATTAATCAGTGAGACTCCCATAGGGTTCAGTGTTAATTAGTGAGACTCCCACAGGGTTCAGTGTTAATCAGTGAGACTCCCATAGGGTTCAGTGTTAATCAATGAGACTCCCACAGGGTTCAGTGTTAATCGGTGATACTCCCATAGGGTACAGTGTTAATCAGTAAGACTCCCATAGGGTTCAGTGTTAATCAGTGAGACTCCCATAGGGTTCAGTGTTAATCAGTGAGACTCCCACAGGGTTCAGTGTTAATCAGTGAAACTCCCACAGGGTTCAGTGTTAATCAGTGAGACTCCCACATGGTTCAGTGTTAATCAGTGAGACTCCCAAAGGGCTCAGTGTTAATCAGTGAGACTCCCATAGGGTTCGGTGTTAATCAGTAAGACTCCCATAAGGTTCAGTGTTAATCAGTAAGACTCCCACAGGGCTCAGTGTTAATCAGTGAGAGTCCCATAGGTTTCGGTGTTAATCAGAGAGACTCCCATAGGGTTCAGTTTTAATCAGTGAGACTCCCATAGGGTTCGGTGTTAATCAGTGAGACTCCCATAGGGTTCAGTGTCAATCAGTGAGACTCCCATAGGGTTCAGTGTTAATCAGTGAGACTCCCACAGGGTTCAGTGTTAATCAGTGAGACTCCCACAGGGTTCAGTGTTAATCAGTGAGACTCCCACAGGGTTCAGTGTTAATCAGTGAGACTCCCATAGGGTTCAGTGTTAATCAATGAGAGTCCCACAGGGTTCAGTGTTAATCAGTGAGACTCCCATCGTGTTCAGTGTTAATCAGTGAGACTCCCATAGGGTTCAGTGTTAATCAGTGGGGCTCCCACAGGGTTCGGTGTTAATCAGTGAGACTCCCACAGGGTTCAGTGTTAATCAGTGAGACTCCCATAGGGTTCAGTGTTAATCAGTGAGACTCCCACAGGGTTCAGTGCTAATCAGCGAGATTCCCATAGGGTTCAGTGTTAATCAGTGAGACTCCCACAGGGTTCAGTGTTAATCGGTGAGACTCCCATAGGGTTCAGTGTTAATCAGTGAGACTCCCATAGGGTTCAGTGTTAATCAGTGAGACTCCCACAGGGTTCAGTGTTAATCAGTGAGACTCCCAAAGGACTCAGTGTTAATCAGTGAGACTCCCATAGGGTTCGGTGTTAATCAGTAAGACTCCCATAGGGTTCAGTGTTAATCAGTGAGACTCCCACAGGGCTCAGTATTAATCAGTGAGAGTCCCATAGGTTTCGGTGTTAATCAGAGAGACTCCCATAGGGTTCAGTTTTAATCAGTGAGACTCCCATAGGGTTCGGTGTTAATCAGTGAGACTCCCATAGGGTTCAGTGTTAATCAGTGAGACTCCCATAGGGTTCAGTGTTAATCAGTGAGACTCCCATAGGGTTCAGTGTTAAGCAATGAGACTCCCACAGGGCTCAGTGTTAATCAGTGAGACTCCCACAGGGTTCAGTGTTAATCAGTGAGACTCCCACAGGGTTCAGTGTTAATCAGTGAGACTCCCACAGGGTTCAGTGTTAATCATTGAGACTCCCATAGGGTTCAGTGTTAATCAATGAGAGTCCCACAGGGTTCAGTGTTAATCAGTGAGACTCCCATCGTGTTCAGTGTTAATCAGTGAGACTCCCATAGGGTTCAGTGTTAATCAATGGGGCTCCCACAGGGTTCGGTGTTAATCAGTGAGACTCCCACAGGGTTCAGTGTTAATCAGTGAGACACCCATAGGGTTCAGTGTTAATCAGTGAGACTCCCATAGGGTTCAGTGTTAATCAGTGAGACTCCCATAGGGTTCAGTGTTAATCAGTGAGACTCCCACAGGGTTCATGTGTTAATCAGTGAGACTCCCATAGGGTTCAGTGTTAATCACTGTGACTCCCATAGGGTTCAGTGTTAATCAGTGAGACTCCCACAGCGTTCTGTGTTAATCAGTGAGACTCCCATAGGGTTCAGTATTAATCAGTGAGACTCCCATAGGGTTCAGTGTTAATCAGTGAGACTCCCATAGGGTTCAGTGTTAATCAGTGAGACTCCCATAGGGTTCAGTGTTAATCAGTGAGACTCCCACAGGGTTCATGTGTTAATCAGTGAGACTCCCATAGGGTACATTGTTAATCACTGAGACTCCCATAGGGTTCAGTGTTAATCAGTGAGACTCCCACAGCGTTCTGTGTTAATCAGTGAGACTCTCATAGGGTTCAGTATTAATCAGTGAGACTCCCATAGGGTTCAGTGTTAATCAGTGAGACTCCCACAGGGTTCAGTGTTAATCAGTGAGACTCCCATAGGGTTCAGTGTTAATCAATGAGACTCCCACAGGGTTCAGTGTTAATCGGTGATACTCCCATAGGGTTCAGTGTTAATCCGTAAGACTCCCATAGGGTTCAGTGTTAATCAGTGAGACTCCCATAGGGTTCAGTGTTAATCAGTGAGACACCCACAGGGTTCAGTGTTAATCAGTGAAACTCCCACAGGGTTCAGTGTTAATCAGTGAGACTCCCACATGGTTCAGTGTTAATCAGTGAGACTCCCAAAGGACTCAGTGTTAATCAGTGAGACTCCCATAGGGTTCGGTGTTAATCAGTAAGACTCCCATAGGGTTCAGTGTTAATCAGTGAGACTCCCACAGGGCTCAGTATTAATCAGTGAGAGTCCCATAGGTTTCGGTGTTAATCAGAGAGACTCCCATAGGGTTCAGTTTTAATCAGTGAGACTCCCATAGGGTTCGGTGTTAATCAGTGAGACTCCCATAGGGTTCAGTGTTAATCAGTGAGACTCCCATAGGGTTCAGTGTTAATCAGTGAGACTCCCATAGGGTTCAGTGTTAAGCAATGAGACTCCCACAGGGTTCAGTGTTAATCAGTGAGACTCCCACAGGGTTCAGTGTTAATCAGTGAGACTCCCACAGGGTTCAGTGTTAATCATTGAGACTCCCATAGGGTTCAGTGTTAATCAATGAGAGTCCCACAGGGTTCAGTGTTAATCAGTGAGACTCCCATCGTGTTCAGTGTTAATCAGTGAGACTCCCATAGGGTTCAGTGTTAATCAATGGGGCTCCCACAGGGTTCGGTGTTAATCAATGAGACTCCCACAGGGTTCAGTGTTAATCAGTGAGACACCCATAGGGTTCAGTGTTAATCAGTGAGACTCCCATAGGGTTCAGTGTTAATCAGTGAGACTCCCATAGGGTTCAGTGTTAATCAGTGAGACTCCCACAGGGTTCATGTGTTAATCAGTGAGACTCCCATAGGGTTCAGTGTTAATCACTGTGACTCCCATAGGGTTCAGTGTTAATCAGTGAGACTCCCACAGCGTTCAGTGTTAATCAGTGAGACTCCCATATGGTTCAGTATTAATCAGTGGGGCTCCCACAGGGTTCGGTGTTAATCAGTGAGACTCCCACAGGGTTCAGTGTTAATCAGTGAGACTCCCATAGGGTTCAGTGTTAATCAGTGAGACTCCCACAGGGTTCAGTGTTAATCAGTGAAACTCCCACAGGGTTCAGTGTTAATCAGTGAGACTCCCACATGGTTCAGTGTTAATCAGTGAGACTCCCAAAGGGCTCAGTGTTAATCAGTGAGACTCCCATAGGGTTCGGTGTTAATCAGTAAGACTCCCATAAGGTTCAGTGTTAATCAGTAAGACTCCCACAGGGCTCAGTGTTAATCAGTGAGAGTCCCATAGGTTTCGGTGTTAATCAGAGAGACTCCCATAGGGTTCAGTTTTAATCAGTGAGAGTCCCATAGGTTTCGGTGTTAATCAGAGAGACTCCCATAGGGTTCAGTTTTAATCAGTGAGACTCCCATAGGGTTCGGTGTTAATCAGTGAGACTCCCATAGGGTTCAGTGTTAATCAGTGAGACTCCCATAGGGTTCAGTGTTAATCAGTGGGGCTCCCACAGGGTTCGGTGTTAATCAGTGAGACTCCCACAGGGTTCAGTGTTAATCAGTGAGACTCCCATAGGGTTCAGTGTTAATCAGTGAGACTCCCACAGGGTTCAGTGTTAATCGGTGATACTCCCATAGGGTTCAGTGTTAATCAGTGAGACTCCCACAGGGTTCAGTGTTAATCGGTGAGACTCCCATAGGGTTCAGTGTTAATCAGTGAGACTCCCATAGGGTTCAGTGTTAATCAGTGAGACTCCCACAGGGTTCAGTGTTAATCAGTGAGACTCCCAAAGGACTCAGTGTTAATCAGTGAGACTCCCATAGGGTTCGGTGTTAATCAGTAAGACTCCCATAGGGTTCAGTGTTAATCAGTGAGACTCCCACAGGGCTCAGTATTAATCAGTGAGAGTCCCATAGGTTTCGGTGTTAATCAGAGAGACTCCCATAGGGTTCAGTTTTAATCAGTGAGACTCCCATAGGGTTCGGTGTTAATCAGTGAGACTCCCATAGGGTTCAGTGTTAATCAGTGAGACTCCCATAGGGTTCAGTGTTAATCAGTGAGACTCCCATAGGGTTCAGTGTTAAGCAATGAGACTCCCACAGGGCTCAGTGTTAATCAGTGAGACTCCCACAGGGTTCAGTGTTAATCAGTGAGACTCCCACAGGGTTCAGTGTTAATCAGTGAGACTCCCACAGGGTTCAGTGTTAATCATTGAGACTCCCATAGGGTTCAGTGTTAATCAATGAGAGTCCCACAGGGTTCAGTGTTAATCAGTGAGACTCCCATCGTGTTCAGTGTTAATCAGTGAGACTCCCATAGGGTTCAGTGTTAATCAATGGGGCTCCCACAGGGTTCGGTGTTAATCAGTGAGACTCCCACAGGGTTCAGTGTTAATCAGTGAGACACCCATAGGGTTCAGTGTTAATCAGTGAGACTCCCATAGGGTTCAGTGTTAATCAGTGAGACTCCCATAGGGTTCAGTGTTAATCAGTGAGACTCCCACAGGGTTCATGTGTTAATCAGTGAGACTCCCATAGGGTTCAGTGTTAATCACTGTGACTCCCATAGGGTTCAGTGTTAATCAGTGAGACTCCCACAGCGTTCTGTGTTAATCAGTGAGACCCCCATAGGGTTCAGTATTAATCAGTGATACTCCCATAGGGTTCAGTGTTAATTAGTGAGACTCCCACAGGGTTCAGTGTTAATCAGTGAGACTCCCATAGGGTTCAGTGTTAATCAATGAGACTCCCACAGGGTTCAGTGTTAATCGGTGATACTCCCATAGGGTACAGTGTTAATCAGTAAGACTCCCATAGGGTTCAGTGTTAATCAGTGAGACTCCCATAGGGTTCAGTGTTAATCAGTGAGACTCCCACATGGTTCAGTGTTAATCAGTGAGACTCCCAAAGGGCTCAGTGTTAATCAGTGAGACTCCCATAGGGTTCGGTGTTAATCAGTAAGACTCCCATAGGGTTCAGTGTTAATCAGTGAGACTCCCACAGGGCTCAGTGTTAATCAGTGAGAGTCCCATAGGTTTCGGTGTTAATCAGAGAGACTCCCATAGGGTTCAGTTTTAATCAGTGAGACTCCCATAGGGTTCGGTGTTAATCAGTGAGACTCCCATAGGGTTCAGTGTTAATCAGTGAGACTCCCATAGGGTTCAGTGTTAATCAGTGAGACTCCCACAGGGTTCAGTGTTAATCAGTGAGACTCCCACAGGGTTCAGTGTTAATCAGTGAGACTCCCACAGGGTTCAGTATTAATCAGTGAGACTCCCACAGGGTTCAGTGTTAATCAGTGAGACTCCCATAGGGTTCAGTGTTAATCAGTGAGACTCCCATAGGGTTCAGTGTTAATCAGTGAGACTCCCACAGGGTTCATGTGTTAATCAGTGAGACTCCCATAGGGTACATTGTTAATCACTGAGACTCCCATAGGGTTCAGTGTTAATCAGTGAGACTCCCACAGCGTTCTGTGTTAATCAGTGAGACTCTCATAGGGTTCAGTATTAATCAGTGAGACTCCCATAGGGTTCAGTGTTAATCAGTGAGACTCCCACAGGGTTCAGTGTTAATCAGTGAGACTCCCATAGGGTTCAGTGTTAATCAATGAGACTCCCACAGGGTTCAGTGTTAATCGGTGATACTCCCATAGGGTTCAGTGTTAATCCGTAAGACTCCCATAGGGTTCAGTGTTAATCAGTGAGACTCCCATAGGGTTCAGTGTTAATCAGTGAGACACCCACAGGGTTCAGTGTTAATCAGTGAAACTCCCACAGGGTTCAGTGTTAATCAGTGAGACTCCCACATGGTTCAGTGTTAATCAGTGAGACTCCCAAAGGACTCAGTGTTAATCAGTGAGACTCCCATAGGGTTCGGTGTTAATCAGTAAGACTCCCATAGGGTTCAGTGTTAATCAGTGAGACTCCCACAGGGCTCAGTATTAATCAGTGAGAGTCCCATAGGTTTCGGTGTTAATCAGAGAGACTCCCATAGGGTTCAGTTTTAATCAGTGAGACTCCCATAGGGTTCGGTGTTAATCAGTGAGACTCCCATAGGGTTCAGTGTTAATCAGTGAGACTCCCATAGGGTTCAGTGTTAATCAGTGAGACTCCCATAGGGTTCAGTGTTAAGCAATGAGACTCCCACAGGGTTCAGTGTTAATCAGTGAGACTCCCACAGGGTTCAGTGTTAATCAGTGAGACTCCCACAGGGTTCAGTGTTAATCATTGAGACTCCCATAGGGTTCAGTGTTAATCAATGAGAGTCCCACAGGGTTCAGTGTTAATCAGTGAGACTCCCATCGTGTTCAGTGTTAATCAGTGAGACTCCCATAGGGTTCAGTGTTAATCAATGGGGCTCCCACAGGGTTCGGTGTTAATCAATGAGACTCCCACAGGGTTCAGTGTTAATCAGTGAGACACCCATAGGGTTCAGTGTTAATCAGTGAGACTCCCATAGGGTTCAGTGTTAATCAGTGAGACTCCCATAGGGTTCAGTGTTAATCAGTGAGACTCCCACAGGGTTCATGTGTTAATCAGTGAGACTCCCATAGGGTTCAGTGTTAATCACTGTGACTCCCATAGGGATCAGTGTTAATCAGTGAGACTCCCACAGCGTTCAGTGTTAATCAGTGAGACTCCCATAGGGTTCAGTATTAATCAGTGGGGCTCCCACAGGGTTCGGTGTTAATCAGTGAGACTCCCACAGGGTTCAGTGTTAATCAGTGAGACTCCCATAGGGTTCAGTGTTAATCAGTGAAACTCCCACAGGGTTCAGTGTTAATCAGTGAGACTCCCACATGGTTCAGTGTTAATCAGTGAGACTCCCAAAGGGCTCAGTGTTAATCAGTGAGACTCCCATAGGGTTCGGTGTTAATCAGTAAGACTCCCATAAGGTTCAGTGTTAATCAGTAAGACTCCCACAGGGCTCAGTGTTAATCAGTGAGAGTCCCATAGGTTTCGGTGTTAATCAGAGAGACTCCCATAGGGTTCAGTTTTAATCAGTGAGAGTCCCATAGGTTTCGGTGTTAATCAGAGAGACTCCCATAGGGTTCAGTTTTAATCAGTGAGACTCCCATAGGGTTCGGTGTTAATCAGTGAGACTCCCATAGGGTTCAGTGTTAATCAGTGAGACTCCCATAGGGTTCAGTGTTAATCAGTGAGACTCCCACAGGGTTCAGTGTTAATCAGTGAGACTCCCACAGGGTTCAGTGTTAATCAGTGAGACTCCCATAGGGTTCAGTGTTAATCAGTGAGACTCCCATAGGGTTCAGTGTTAATCAGTGAGACTCCCACAGGGTTCAGTGTTAATCAGTGAGACTCCCAAAGGACTCAGTGTTAATCAGTGAGACTCCCATAGGGTTCGGTGTTAATCAGTAAGACTCCCATAGGGTTCAGTGTTAATCAGTGAGACTCCCACAGGGCTCAGTATTAATCAGTGAGAGTCCCATAGGTTTCGGTGTTAATCAGAGAGACTCCCATAGGGTTCAGTTTTAATCAGTGAGACTCCCATAGGGTTCGGTGTTAATCAGTGAGACTCCCATAGGGTTCAGTGTTAATCAGTGAGACTCCCATAGGGTTCAGTGTTAATCAGTGAGACTCCCATAGGGTTCAGTGTTAAGCAATGAGACTCCCACAGGGCTCAGTGTTAATCAGTGAGACTCCCACAGGGTTCAGTGTTAATCAGTGAGACTCCCACAGGGTTCAGTGTTAATCAGTGAGACTCCCACAGGGTTCAGTGTTAATCATTGAGACTCCCATAGGGTTCAGTGTTAATCAATGAGAGTCCCACAGGGTTCAGTGTTAATCAGTGAGACTCCCATCGTGTTCAGTGTTAATCAGTGAGACTCCCATAGGGTTCAGTGTTAATCAATGGGGCTCCCACAGGGTTCGGTGTTAATCAGTGAGACTCCCACAGGGTTCAGTGTTAATCAGTGAGACACCCATAGGGTTCAGTGTTAATCAGTGAGACTCCCATAGGGTTCAGTGTTAATCAGTGAGACTCCCATAGGGTTCAGTGTTAATCAGTGAGTCTCCCACAGGGTTCATGTGTTAATCAGTGAGACTCCCATAGGGTTCAGTGTTAATCACTGTGACTCCCATAGGGTTCAGTGTTAATCAGTGAGACTCCCACAGCGTTCTGTGTTAATCAGTGAGACCCCCATAGGGTTCAGTATTAATCAGTGATACTCCCATAGGGTTCAGTGTTAATTAGTGAGACTCCCACAGGGTTCAGTGTTAATCAGTGAGACTCCCATAGGGTTCAGTGTTAATCAATGAGACTCCCACAGGGTTCAGTGTTAATCGGTGATACTCCCATAGGGTACAGTGTTAATCAGTAAGACTCCCATAGGGTTCAGTGTTAATCAGTGAGACTCCCATAGGGTTCAGTGTTAATCAGTGAGACTCCCACATGGTTCAGTGTTAATCAGTGAGACTCCCAAAGGGCTCAGTGTTAATCAGTGAGACTCCCATAGGGTTCGGTGTTAATCAGTAAGACTCCCATAGGGTTCAGTGTTAATCAGTGAGACTCCCACAGGGCTCAGTGTTAATCAGTGAGAGTCCCATAGGTTTCGGTGTTAATCAGAGAGACTCCCATAGGGTTCAGTTTTAATCAGTGAGACTCCCATAGGGTTCGGTGTTAATCAGTGAGACTCCCATAGGGTTCAGTGTTAATCAGTGAGACTCCCATAGGGTTCAGTGTTAATCAGTGAGACTCCCACAGGGTTCAGTGTTAATCAGTGAGACTCCCACAGGGTTCAGTGTTAATCAGTGAGACTCCCACAGGGTTCAGTATTAATCAGTGAGACTCCCACAGGGTTCAGTGTTAATCAGTGAGACTCCCATAGGGTTCAGTGTTAATCAGTGAGACTCCCATAGGGTTCAGTGTTAATCAGTGAGACTCCCACAGGGTTCATGTGTTAATCAGTGAGACTCCCATAGGGTACATTGTTAATCACTGAGACTCCCATAGGGTTCAGTGTTAATCAGTGAGACTCCCACAGCGTTCTGTGTTAATCAGTGAGACTCTCATAGGGTTCAGTATTAATCAGTGAGACTCCCATAGGGTTCAGTGTTAATCAGTGAGACTCCCACAGGGTTCAGTGTTAATCAGTGAGACTCCCATAGGGTTCAGTGTTAATCAATGAGACTCCCACAGGGTTCAGTGTTAATCGGTGATACTCCCATAGGGTTCAGTGTTAATCCGTAAGACTCCCATAGGGTTCAGTGTTAATCAGTGAGACTCCCATAGGGTTCAGTGTTAATCAGTGAGACACCCACAGGGTTCAGTGTTAATCAGTGAAACTCCCACAGGGTTCAGTGTTAATCAGTGAGACTCCCACATGGTTCAGTGTTAATCAGTGAGACTCCCAAAGGACTCAGTGTTAATCAGTGAGACTCCCATAGGGTTCGGTGTTAATCAGTAAGACTCCCATAGGGTTCAGTGTTAATCAGTGAGACTCCCACAGGGCTCAGTATTAATCAGTGAGAGTCCCATAGGTTTCGGTGTTAATCAGAGAGACTCCCATAGGGTTCAGTTTTAATCAGTGAGACTCCCATAGGGTTCGGTGTTAATCAGTGAGACTCCCATAGGGTTCAGTGTTAATCAGTGAGACTCCCATAGGGTTCAGTGTTAATCAGTGAGACTCCCATAGGGTTCAGTGTTAAGCAATGAGACTCCCACAGGGTTCAGTGTTAATCAGTGAGACTCCCACAGGGTTCAGTGTTAATCAGTGAGACTCCCACAGGGTTCAGTGTTAATCATTGAGACTCCCATAGGGTTCAGTGTTAATCAATGAGAGTCCCACAGGGTTCAGTGTTAATCAGTGAGACTCCCATAGGGTTCAGTGTTAATCAGTGAGACGCCCACATGGTTCAGTGTTAATCAGTGAGACTCCCATAGGGTTCGGTGTTAATCAGTAAGACTCCCATAGGGTTCAGTGTTAATCAGTGAGACTCCCACAGGGCTCAGTGTTAATCAGTGAGAGTCCCATAGGTTTCGGTGTTAATCAGAGAGACTCCCATAGGGTTCAGTTTTAATCAGTGAGACTCCCATAGGGTTCGGTGTTAATCAGTGAGACTCCCATAGGGTTCAGTGTTAATCAGTGAGACTCCCATAGGGTTCAGTGTTAATCAGTGAGACTCCCACAGGGTTCAGTGTTAATCAGTGAGACTCCCACAGGGTTCAGTGTTAATCAGTGAGACTCCCACAGGGTTCAGTATTAATCAGTGAGACTCCCACAGGGTTCAGTGTTAATCAGTGAGACTCCCATAGGGTTCAGTGTTAATCAGTGAGACTCCCATAGGGTTCAGTGTTAATCAGTGAGACTCCCACAGGGTTCATGTGTTAATCAGTGAGACTCCCATAGGGTACATTGTTAATCACTGAGACTCCCATAGGGTTCAGTGTTAATCAGTGAGACTCCCACAGCGTTCTGTGTTAATCAGTGAGACTCTCATAGGGTTCAGTATTAATCAGTGAGACTCCCATAGGGTTCAGTGTTAATCAGTGAGACTCCCACAGGGTTCAGTGTTAATCAGTGAGACTCCCATAGGGTTCAGTGTTAATCAATGAGACTCCCACAGGGTTCAGTGTTAATCGGTGATACTCCCATAGGGTTCAGTGTTAATCCGTAAGACTCCCATAGGGTTCAGTGTTAATCAGTGAGACTCCCATAGGGTTCAGTGTTAATCAGTGAGACACCCACAGGGTTCAGTGTTAATCAGTGAAACTCCCACAGGGTTCAGTGTTAATCAGTGAGACTCCCACATGGTTCAGTGTTAATCAGTGAGACTCCCAAAGGACTCAGTGTTAATCAGTGAGACTCCCATAGGGTTCGGTGTTAATCAGTAAGACTCCCATAGGGTTCAGTGTTAATCAGTGAGACTCCCACAGGGCTCAGTATTAATCAGTGAGAGTCCCATAGGTTTCGGTGTTAATCAGAGAGACTCCCATAGGGTTCAGTTTTAATCAGTGAGACTCCCATAGGGTTCGGTGTTAATCAGTGAGACTCCCATAGGGTTCAGTGTTAATCAGTGAGACTCCCATAGGGTTCAGTGTTAATCAGTGAGACTCCCATAGGGTTCAGTGTTAAGCAATGAGACTCCCACAGGGTTCAGTGTTAATCAGTGAGACTCCCACAGGGTTCAGTGTTAATCAGTGAGACTCCCACAGGGTTCAGTGTTAATCATTGAGACTCCCATAGGGTTCAGTGTTAATCAATGAGAGTCCCACAGGGTTCAGTGTTAATCAGTGAGACTCCCATCGTGTTCAGTGTTAATCAGTGAGACTCCCATAGGGTTCAGTGTTAATCAATGGGGCTCCCACAGGGTTCGGTGTTAATCAATGAGACTCCCACAGGGTTCAGTGTTAATCAGTGAGACACCCATAGGGTTCAGTGTTAATCAGTGAGACTCCCATAGGGTTCAGTGTTAATCAGTGAGACTCCCATAGGGTTCAGTGTTAATCAGTGAGACTCCCACAGGGTTCATGTGTTAATCAGTGAGACTCCCATAGGGTTCAGTGTTAATCACTGTGACTCCCATAGGGATCAGTGTTAATCAGTGAGACTCCCACAGCGTTCAGTGTTAATCAGTGAGACTCCCATAGGGTTCAGTATTAATCAGTGGGGCTCCCACAGGGTTCGGTGTTAATCAGTGAGACTCCCACAGGGTTCAGTGTTAATCAGTGAGACTCCCATAGGGTTCAGTGTTAATCAGTGAGACTCCCACAGGGTTCAGTGTTAATCAGTGAAACTCCCACAGGGTTCAGTGTTAATCAGTGAGACTCCCACATGGTTCAGTGTTAATCAGTGAGACTCCCAAAGGGCTCAGTGTTAATCAGTGAGACTCCCATAGGGTTCGGTGTTAATCAGTAAGACTCCCATAAGGTTCAGTGTTAATCAGTAAGACTCCCACAGGGCTCAGTGTTAATCAGTGAGAGTCCCATAGGTTTCGGTGTTAATCAGAGAGACTCCCATAGGGTTCAGTTTTAATCAGTGAGAGTCCCATAGGTTTCGGTGTTAATCAGAGAGACTCCCATAGGGTTCAGTTTTAATCAGTGAGACTCCCATAGGGTTCGGTGTTAATCAGTGAGACTCCCATAGGGTTCAGTGTTAATCAGTGAGACTCCCACAGGGTTCAGTGTTAATCAGTGAGACTCCCACAGGGTTCAGTGTTAATCAGTGAGACTCCCATAGGGTTCAGTGTTAATCAATGAGAGTCCCACAGGGTTCAGTGTTAATCAGTGAGACTCCCATCGTGTTCAGTGTTAATCAGTGAGACTCCCATAGGGTTCAGTGTTAATCAGTGGGGCTCCCACAGGGTTCGGTGTTAATCAGTGAGACTCCCACAGGGTTCAGTGTTAATCAGTGAGACTCCCACAGGGTTCAGTGTTAATCAGTGAGACTCCCATAGGGTTCAGTGTTAATCAATGAGAGTCCCACAGGGTTCAGTGTTAATCAGTGAGACTCCCATCGTGTTCAGTGTTAATCAGTGAGACTCCCATAGGGTTCAGTGTTAATCAGTGGGGCTCCCACAGGGTTCGGTGTTAATCAGTGAGACTCCCACAGGGTTCAGTGTTAATCAGTGAGACTCCCATAGGGTTCAGTGTTAATCAGTGAGACTCCCACAGGGTTCAGTGTTAATCGGTGATACTCCCATAGGGTTCAGTGTTAATCAGTGAGACTCCCACAGGGTTCAGTGTTAATCGGTGAGACTCCCATAGGGTTCAGTGTTAATCAGTGAGACTCCCATAGGGTTCAGTGTTAATCAGTGAGACTCCCACAGGGTTCAGTGTTAATCAGTGAGACTCCCAAAGGACTCAGTGTTAATCAGTGAGACTCCCATAGGGTTCGGTGTTAATCAGTAAGACTCCCATAGGGTTCAGTGTTAATCAGTGAGACTCCCACAGGGCTCAGTATTAATCAGTGAGAGTCCCATAGGTTTCGGTGTTAATCAGAGAGACTCCCATAGGGTTCAGTTTTAATCAGTGAGACTCCCATAGGGTTCGGTGTTAATCAGTGAGACTCCCATAGGGTTCAGTGTTAATCAGTGAGACTCCCATAGGGTTCAGTGTTAATCAGTGAGACTCCCATAGGGTTCAGTGTTAAGCAATGAGACTCCCACAGGGCTCAGTGTTAATCAGTGAGACTCCCACAGGGTTCAGTGTTAATCAGTGAGACTCCCACAGGGTTCAGTGTTAATCAGTGAGACTCCCACAGGGTTCAGTGTTAATCATTGAGACTCCCATAGGGTTCAGTGTTAATCAATGAGAGTCCCACAGGGTTCAGTGTTAATCAGTGAGACTCCCATCGTGTTCAGTGTTAATCAGTGAGACTCCCATAGGGTTCAGTGTTAATCAATGGGGCTCCCACAGGGTTCGGTGTTAATCAGTGAGACTCCCACAGGGTTCAGTGTTAATCAGTGAGACACCCATAGGGTTCAGTGTTAATCAGTGAGACTCCCATAGGGTTCAGTGTTAATCAGTGAGACTCCCATAGGGTTCAGTGTTAATCAGTGAGACTCCCACAGGGTTCATGTGTTAATCAGTGAGACTCCCATAGGGTTCAGTGTTAATCACTGTGACTCCCATAGGGTTCAGTGTTAATCAGTGAGACTCCCACAGCGTTCTGTGTTAATCAGTGAGACCCCCATAGGGTTCAGTATTAATCAGTGATACTCCCATAGGGTTCAGTGTTAATTAGTGAGACTCCCACAGGGTTCAGTGTTAATCAGTGAGACTCCCATAGGGTTCAGTGTTAATCAATGAGACTCCCACAGGGTTCAGTGTTAATCGGTGATACTCCCATAGGGTACAGTGTTAATCAGTAAGACTCCCATAGGGTTCAGTGTTAATCAGTGAGACTCTCATAGGGTTCAGTGTTAATCAGTGAGACTCCCACATGGTTCAGTGTTAATCAGTGAGACTCCCAAAGGGCTCAGTGTTAATCAGTGAGACTCCCATAGGGTTCGGTGTTAATCAGTAAGACTCCCATAGGGTTCGGTGTTAATCAGTGAGACTCCCACAGGGCTCAGTGTTAATCAGTGAGAGTCCCATAGGTTTCGGTGTTAATCAGAGAGACTCCCATAGGGTTCAGTTTTAATCAGTGAGACTCCCATAGGGTTCGGTGTTAATCAGTGAGACTCCCATAGGGTTCAGTGTTAATCAGTGAGACTCCCATAGGGTTCAGTGTTAATCAGTGAGACTCCCACAGGGTTCAGTGTTAATCAGTGAGACTCCCACAGGGTTCAGTGTTAATCAGTGAGACTCCCACAGGGTTCAGTGTTAATCAGTGAGACTCCCATAGGGTTCAGTGTTAATCAATGAGAGTCCCACAGGGTTCAGTGTTAATCAGTGAGACTCCCATCGTGTTCAGTGTTAATCAGTGAGACTCCCATAGGGTTCAGTGTTAATCAGTGGGGCTCCCACAGGGTTCGGTGTTAATCAGTGAGACTCCCACAGGGTTCAGTGTTAATCAGTGAGACTCCCATAGGGTTCAGTGTTAATCAGTGAGACTCCCACAGGGTTCAGTGCTAATCAGCGAGATTCCCATAGGGTTCAGTGTTAATCAGTGAGACTCCCACAGGGGTCAGTGTTAATCTGTGAGACTCCCATAGGGTTCAGTGTTAATCAGTGAGACTCCCATAGGGTTCAGTGTTAATCAGTGAGACTCCCACAGGGTTCAGTGTTAATCAGTGAGACTCCCACAGGGTTCAGTGTTAATCAGTGAGACTCCCACAGGGTTCAGTGTTAATCAGTGAGACTCCCACAGAGCTCAGTGTTAATCAATGAGACTCCCATAGGGTTTGGTGTTAATCAGTGAGACTCCCATAGGGTTCAGTGTTAATCAGTGAGACTCCCATAGGGTTCAGTGTTAATCAGTGAGACTCCCATCGTGTTCAGTGTTAATCAGTGAGACTCCCATAGGGTTCAGTGTTAATCACTGAGACTCCCATAGGGTTCAGTGTTAATCAATGAGACTCCCATAGGGTTCAGTGTTAATCAGTGAGTCTCCCATAGGGTTCAGTGTTATTCAGTGAGACTCCCATCGTGTTCAGTGTTAATCAGTGAGACTCCAATAGTGTTCAGTGTAAATCACTGAGACTCCCATAGGGTTCAGTGTTAATCAATGAGACTCCCATAGGGTTCAGTGTTAATCAGTGAGTCTCCCACAGGGTTCAGTGTTAATCAGTGAGGCTCCCACAGGGTTCAGTATTAAACATTGAGACACCCACAGGGTTCAGTGTTAATCGGTGAGACTCCCATAGGGTTCAGTGTTAATCAGTGAGACTCCCACAGCGCTCAGTGTTAATCAGTGAGAGTCCCATAGGTTTCGGTGTTAATCAGTGAGACTCCCATAGGGTTCAGTGTTAATCAGTGAGACTCCCACAGGGTTCAGTGTTAATCAGTGAGACTCCCACAGGGTTCAGTGTTAATCAGTGAGACTCCCATTGTGTTCAGTGTTAATCAGTGAGACTCCCACAGGGTTCAGAGTTAATCAGTGAGACTCCCATTGTGTTCAGTGTTAAACAGTGAGACTCCCATTGTGTTCAGTGTTAATCAGTGAGACTCCTACAGGGTTCAGTGTTAATCAGTGAGACTCCCACAGGGTTCAATGTTAATCAGCGAGACTCCCACAGTGTTCAGTGTTAATCAGTGAGACTCCTACAGGGTCCAGTGTTAATCAGTGAGACTCCCATAGGGTTCAGTGTTAATCAGTGAGACTCCCACAGGGTTCAGTGTTAAACAGTGAGACTCCCTTAGGGTTCAGTGTTAATCAGTGAGACTCCTATAGGGTTCGGTGTTAATCAGTGAGACTCCCACAGGGTTCAGTGTTAATCAGTGAGACTCCCACAGGGTTCAGTGTTAATCAGTGAGACTCCCATAGGGTTCAGTGTTGATCAATGAGACTCCCACAGGGTTCAGTGTTAATTGGTGATACTCCCATAGGGTTCAGTGTTAACCAGTGAGTCTCCCACAGGGTTCAGTGTTAACCAGTGAGGCTCCCACAGGGTTCAGTATTAAACAGTGAGACTCCCACAGGGTTCAGTGTTAATCGGTGAGACTCCTATAGGGTTCAGTGTTAATCAGTGAGACTCCCATAGGGTTCAGTGTTAATCAGTGAGACTCCCACAGGGTTCAGTGTTAATCAGTGAAACTCCCACAGGGTTCAGTGTTAATCAGTGAGACTCCCACATGGTTCAGTGTTAATCAGTGAGACTCCCAAAGGGCACAGTGTTAATTAGTGAGACTCCCATAGGGTTCGGTGTTAATCAGTAAGACTCCCATAGGGTTCAGTGTTAATCAGTGAGACTCCCACAGGGCTCAGTGTTAATCAGTGAGAGTCCCATATGTTTCGGTGTTAATCAGAGAGACTCCCATAGGGTTCGGTTTTAATCAGTGAGACTACCATAGGGTTCGGTGTTAATCAGTGAGACTCCCATAGGGTTCAGTGTTAATCAGTGAGACTCCCATAGGGTTCAGTGTTAATCAATGAGACTCCCTCAGGGCTCAGTGTTAATCAGTGAGACACCCACAGCGTTCAGTGTTAATCAGTGAGACTCCCACAGGGTTCAGTGTTAATCAGTGAGACTCCCACAGGGTTCAGTGTTAATCAGTGAGACTCCCACAGGGTTCAGTGTTAATCAGTGAGACTCCCACAGGGTTCAGTGTTAATCAGTGAGACTCCCACAGAGCTCAGTGTTAATCAATGAGACTCCCATAGGGTTTGGTGTTAATCAGTGAGACTCCCATAGGGTTCAGTGTTAATCAGTGAGACTCCCATAGGGTTCAGTGTTAATCAGTGAGACTCCCATAGGGTTCAGTGTTTATCAGTGAGACTCCCATAGTGTTCAGTGTAAATCACTGAGACTCCCATAGGGTTCAGTGTTAATCAATGAGACTCCCATAGGGTTCAGTGTTAATCAGTGAGTCTCCCACAGGGTTCAGTGTTAATCAGTGAGGCTCCCACAGGGTTCAGTATTAAACAGTGAGACTCCCACAGGGTTCAGTGTTAATCGGTGAGACTCCCATAGGGTTCAGTGTTAATCAGTGAGACTCCCACAGGGCTCAGTGTTAATCAGTGAGAGTCCCATAGGTTTCGGTGTTAATCAGTGAGACTCCCATAGGGTTCAGTGTTAATCAGTGAGACTCCGACAGGGTTCAGTGTTAATCTGTGAGACTCCCACAGGGTTCAGTGTTAATCAGTGAGACTCCCATTGTGTTCAGTGTAATCAGTGAGACTCCCACAGGGTTCAGTGTTAATCAGTGAGACTCCCATTGTGTTCAGTGTTAATCAGTGAGACTCCCATTGTGTTCAGTGTTAATCAGTGAGACTCCCACAGGGTTCAGTGTTAATCAGCGAGATTCCCATAGGGTTCAGTGTTAATCAGTGAGACTCCCACAGGGTTCAGTGTTAATTGGTGAGACCCCCATAGGGTTCAGTGTTAATCAGTGAGACTCCCATAGGGTTCAGTGTTAATCAGTGAGACTCCCATTGGGTTCAGTGTTAATCAGTGAGACTCCTACAGTGTTCAGTGTTAATCAGTGAGACTCCTACAGGGTTCAGTGTTAATCAGTGAGACTCCCATAGGGTTCAGTGTTAATCAGTGAGACTCCCACAGGGTTCAGTGTTAATCAGTGAGACTCCCTTAGGGTTCAGTGTTAATCAGTGAGACTCCTATAGGGTTCGTTGTTAATCAGTGAGACTCCCACAGGGTTCAGTGTTAATCAGTGAGACTCCCACAGGGTTCAGTGTTAATCAGTGAGACTCCCACAGGGTTCAGTGTTAATCAGTGAGACTCCCACAGGGTTCAGTGTTAATCAGTGAGACTCCCACAGAGCTCAGTGTTAATCAATGAGACTCCCATAGGGTTTGGTGTTAATCAGTGAGACTCCCATAGGGTTCAGTGTTAATCAGTGAGACTCCCATAGGGTTCAGTGTTAATCAGTGAGACTCCCATAGGGTTCAGTGTTTATCAGTGAGACTCCCATAGTGTTCAGTGTAAATCACTGAGACTCCCATAGGGTTCAGTGTTAATCAATGAGACTCCCATAGGGTTCAGTGTTAATCAGTGAGTCTCCCACAGGGTTCAGTGTTAATCAGTGAGGCTCCCACAGGGTTCAGAATTAAACAGTGAGACTCCCACAGGGTTCAGTGTTATTCGGTGAGACTCCCATAGGGTTCAGTGTTAATCAGTGAGACTCCCACAGGGCTCAGTGTTAATCAGTGAGAGTCCCATAGGTTTCGGTGTTAATCAGTGAGACTCCCATAGGGTTCAGTGTTAATCAGTGAGACTCCCATTGTGTTCAGTGTTAATCAGTGAGACTCCCACAGGGTTCAGTGTTAATCAGTGAGACTCCCATTGTGTTCAGTGTTAATCAGTGAGACTCCCATTGTGTTCAGTGTTAATCAGTGAGACTCCCACAGGGTTCAGTGTTAATCAGCGAGATTCCCATAGGGTTCAGTGTTAATCAGTGAGACTCCCACAGGGTTCAGTGTTAATTGGTGAGACCCCCATAGGGTTCAGTGTTAATCAGTGAGACTCCCATAGGGTTCAGTGTTAATCAGTGAGACTCCCATAGGGTTCAGTGTTAATCAGTGAGACTCCCACAGTGTTCAGTGTTAATCAGTGAGACTCCTACAGGGTTCAGTGTTAATCAGTGAGACTCCCATAGGGTTCAGTGTTAATCAGTGAGACTCCCACAGGGTTCAGTGTTAAACAGTGAGACTCCCTTAGGGTTCAGTGTTAATCAGTGAGACTCCTATAGGGTTCGGTGTTAATCAGTGAGACTCCCACAGGGTTCAGTGTTAATCAGTGAGACTCCCACAGGGTTCAGTGTTAATCGGTGAGACTCCCATAGGGTTCAGTGTTAATCAGTGAGACTCCCATAGGGTTCAGTGTTAATCAGTGAGACTCCCACAGGGTTCAGTGTTAATCAGTGAGACTCCCATTGTGTTCAGTGTTAATCAGTGAGACTCCCACAGGGTTCAGTGTTAATCAGCGAGATTCCCATAGGGTTCAGTGTTAATCAGTGAGACTCCCACAGGGTTCAGTGTTAATTGGTGAGACCCCCATAGGGTTCAGTGTTAATCAGTGAGACTCCCATAGGGTTCAGTGTTAATCAGTGAGACTCCCATAGGGTTCAGTGTTAATCAGTGAGACTCCCACAGTGTTCAGTGTTAATCAGTGAGACTCCTACAGGGTTCAGTGTTAATCAGTGAGACTCCCATAGGGTTCAGTGTTAATCAGTGAGACTCCCACAGGGTTCAGTGTTAATCAGTGAGACTCCCTTAGGGTTCAGTGTTAATCAGTGAGACTCCTATAGGGTTCGGTGTTAATCAGTGAGACTCCCACAGGGTTCAGTGTTAATCAGTGAGACTCCCACAGGGTTCAGTGTTAATCAGTGAGACTCCCACAGGGTTCAGTGTTAATCAGTGAGACTCCCACAGGGTTCAGTGTTAATCAGTGAGACTCCCACAGAGCTCAGTGTTAATCAATGAGACTCCCATAGGGTTTGGTGTTAATCAGTGAGACTCCCATAGGGTTCAGTGTTAATCAGTGAGACTCCCATAGGGTTCAGTGTTAATCAGTGAGACTCCCATAGGGTTCAGTGTTTATCAGTGAGACTCCCATAGTGTTCAGTGTAAATCACTGAGACTCCCATAGGGTTCAGTGTTAATCAATGAGACTCCCATAGGGTTCAGTGTTAATCAGTGAGTCTCCCACAGGGTTCAGTGTTAATCAGTGAGGCTCCCACAGGGTTCAGTATTAAACAGTGAGACTCCCACAGGGTTCAGTGTTAATCGGTGAGACTCCCATAGGGTTCAGTGTTAATCAGTGAGACTCCCACAGGGCTCAGTGTTAATCAGTGAGAGTCCCATAGGTTTCGGTGTTAATCAGTGAGACTCCCATAGGGTTCAGTGTTAATCAGTGAGACTCCCACAGGGTTCAGTGTTAATCAGTGAGACTCCCACAGGGTTCAGTGTTAATCAGTGAGACTCCTACAGGGTTCAGTGTTAATCAGTGAGACTCCCATAGGGTTCAGTGTTAATCAGTGAGACTCCCACAGGGTTCAGTGTTAATCAGTGAGACTCCCACAGTGTTCAGTGTTAATCAGTGAGACTCCTACAGGGTTCAGTGTTAATCAGTGAGACTCCCATAGGGTTCAGTGTTAATCAGTGAGACTCCCACAGGGTTCAGTGTTAAACAGTGAGACTCCCTTAGGGTTCAGTGTTAATCAGTGAGACTCCTATAGGGTTCGGTGTTAATCAATGAGACTCCCACAGGGTTCAGTGTTAATCAGTGAGACTCCCACAGGGTTCAGTGTTAATCGGTGAGACTCCCATAGGGTTCAGTGTTAATCAGTGAGACTCCCATAGGGTTCAGTGTTAATCAGTGAGACTCCCACAGGGTTCAGTGTTAATCAGTGAGACTCCCATTGTGTTCAGTGTTAATCAGTGAGACTCCCACAGGGTTCAGTGTTAATCAGCGAGATTCCCATAGGGTTCAGTGTTAATCAGTGAGACTCCCACAGGGTTCAGTGTTAATTGGTGAGACCCCCATAGGGTTCAGTGTTAATCAGTGAGACTCCCATAGGGTTCAGTGTTAATCAGTGAGACTCCCATAGGGTTCAGTGTTAATCAGTGAGACTCCCACAGTGTTCAGTGTTAATCAGTGAGACTCCTACAGGGTTCAGTGTTAATCAGTGAGACTCCCATAGGGTTCAGTGTTAATCAGTGAGACTCCCACAGGGTTCAGTGTTAATCAGTGAGACTCCCTTAGGGTTCAGTGTTAATCAGTGAGACTCCTATAGGGTTCGGTGTTAATCAGTGAGACTCCCACAGGGTTCAGTGTTAATCAGTGAGACTCCCACAGGGTTCAGTGTTAATCAGTGAGACTCCCACAGGGTTCAGTGTTAATCAGTGAGACTCCCACAGGGTTCAGTGTTAATCAGTGAGACTCCCACAGAGCTCAGTGTTAATCAATGAGACTCCCATAGGGTTTGGTGTTAATCAGTGAGACTCCCATAGGGTTCAGTGTTAATCAGTGAGACTCCCATAGGGTTCAGTGTTAATCAGTGAGACTCCCATAGGGTTCAGTGTTTATCAGTGAGACTCCCATAGTGTTCAGTGTAAATCACTGAGACTCCCATAGGGTTCAGTGTTAATCAATGAGACTCCCATAGGGTTCAGTGTTAATCAGTGAGTCTCCCACAGGGTTCAGTGTTAATCAGTGAGGCTCCCACAGGGTTCAGTATTAAACAGTGAGACTCCCACAGGGTTCAGTGTTAATCGGTGAGACTCCCATAGGGTTCAGTGTTAATCAGTGAGACTCCCACAGGGCTCAGTGTTAATCAGTGAGAGTCCCATAGGTTTCGGTGTTAATCAGTGAGACTCCCATAGGGTTCAGTGTTAATCAGTGAGACTCCCACAGGGTTCAGTGTTAATCAGTGAGACTCCCACAGGGTTCAGTGTTAATCAGTGAGACTCCCATTGTGTTCAGTGTTAATCAGTGAGACTCCCACAGGGTTCAGTGTTAATCAGTGAGACTCCCATTGTGTTCAGTGTTAATCAGTGAGACTCCCATTGTGTTCAGTGTTAATTAGTGAGACTCCACACAGGGTTCAGTGTTAATCAGCGAGATTCCCATAGGGTTCAGTGTTAATCAGTGAGACTCCCACAGGGTTCAGTGTTAATTGGTGAGACCCCATAGGGTTCAGTGTTAATCAGTGAGACTCCCATAGGGTTCAGTGTTAATCAGTGAGACTCCCATAGGGTTCAGTGTTAATCAGTGAGACTCCCACAGTGTTCAGTGTTAATCAGTGAGACTCCTACAGGGTTCAGTGTTAATCAGTGAGACTCCCATAGGGTTCAGTGTTAATCAGTGAGACTCCCACAGGGTTCAGTGTTAAACAGTGAGACTCCCTTAGGGTTCAGTGTTAATCAGTGAGACTCCTATAGGGTTCGGTGTTAATCAGTGAGTCTCCCACAGGGTTCAGTGTTAATCAGTGAGACTCCCACAGGGTTCAGTATTAAACAGTGAGACTCCCACAGGGTTCAGTGTTAATCGGTGAGAGTCCCATAGGTTTCGGTGTTAATCAGTGAGACTCCCATAGGGTTCAGTGTTAATCAGTGAGACTCCCATTGTGTTCAGTGTTAATCAGTGAGACTCCCACAGGGTTCAGTGTTAATCAGTGAGACTCCCATTGTGTTCAGTGTTAATCAGTGAGACTCCCATTGTGTTCAGTGTTAATCAGTGAGACTCCCACAGGGTTCAGTGTTAATCAGTGAGACTCCCACAGAGCTCAGTGTTAATCAATGAGACTCCCATAGGGTTTGGTGTTAATCAGTGAGACTCCCATAGGGTTCAGTGTTAATCAGTGAGACTCCCATAGGGTTCAGTGTTAATCAGTGAGACTCCCATAGGGTTCAGTGTTTATCAGTGAGACTCCCATAGTGTTCAGTGTAAATCACTGAGACTCCCATAGGGTTCAGTGTTAATCAATGAGACTCCCATAGGGTTCAGTGTTAATCAGTGAGTCTCCCACAGGGTTCAGTGTTAATCAGTGAGGCTCCCACAGGGTTCAGTATTAAACAGTGAGACTCCCACAGGGTTCAGTGTTAATCGGTGAGACTCCCATAGGGTTCAGTGTTAATCAGTGAGACTCCCACAGGGCTCAGTGTTAATCAGTGAGAGTCCCATAGGTTTCGGTGTTAATCAGTGAGACTCCCATAGGGTTCAGTGTTAATCAGTGAGACTCCCACAGGGTTCAGTGTTAATCAGTGAGACTCCCACAGGGTTCAGTGTTAATCAGTGAGACTCCCATTGTGTTCAGTGTTAATCAGTGAGACTCCCACAGGGTTCAGTGTTAATCAGTGAGACTCCCATTGTGTTCAGTGTTAATCAGTGAGACTCCCATTGTGTTCAGTGTTAATTAGTGAGACTCCACACAGGGTTCAGTGTTAATCAGCGAGATTCCCATAGGGTTCAGTGTTAATCAGTGAGACTCCCACAGGGTTCAGTGTTAATTGGTGAGACCCCATAGGGTTCAGTGTTAATCAGTGAGACTCCCATAGGGTTCAGTGTTAATCAGTGAGACTCCCATAGGGTTCAGTGTTAATCAGTGAGACTCCCACAGTGTTCAGTGTTAATCAGTGAGACTCCTACAGGGTTCAGTGTTAATCAGTGAGACTCCCATAGGGTTCAGTGTTAATCAGTGAGACTCCCACAGGGTTCAGTGTTAAACAGTGAGACTCCCTTAGGGTTCAGTGTTAATCAGTGAGACTCCTATAGGGTTCGGTGTTAATCAGTGAGTCTCCCACAGGGTTCAGTGTTAATCAGTGAGACTCCCACAGGGTTCAGTATTAAACAGTGAGACTCCCACAGGGTTCAGTGTTAATCGGTGAGAGTCCCATAGGTTTCGGTGTTAATCAGTGAGACTCCCATAGGGTTCAGTGTTAATCAGTGAGACTCCCATTGTGTTCAGTGTTAATCAGTGAGACTCCCACAGGGTTCAGTGTTAATCAGTGAGACTCCCATTGTGTTCAGTGTTAATCAGTGAGACTCCCATTGTGTTCAGTGTTAATCAGTGAGACTCCCACAGGGTTCAGTGTTAATCAGCGAGATTCCCATAGGGTTCAGTGTTAATCAGTGAGACTCCCACAGGGTTCAGTGTTAATTGGTGAGACCCCCATAGGGTTCAGTGTTAATCAGTGAGACTCCCATAGGGTTCAGTGTTAATCAGTGAGACTCCCATAGGGTTCAGTGTTAATCAGTGAGACTCCCACAGTGTTCAGTGTTAATCAGTGAGACTCCTACAGGGTTCAGTGTTAATCAGTGAGACTCCCATAGGGTTCAGTGTTAATCAGTGAGACTCCCACAGGGTTCAGTGTTAAACAGTGAGACTCCCTTAGGGTTCAGTGTTAATCAGTGAGACTCCTATAGGGTTCGGTGTTAATCAGTGAGACTCCCACAGGGTTCAGTGTTAATCAGTGAGACTCCCACAGGGTTCAGTGTTAATCGGTGAGACTCCCATAGGGTTCAGTGTTAATCAGTGAGACTCCCATAGGGTTCAGTGTTAATCAGTGAGACTCCCACAGGGTTCAGTGTTAATCAGTGAGACTCCCATTGTGTTCAGTGTTAATCAGTGAGACTCCCACAGGGTTCAGTGTTAATCAGCGAGATTCCCATAGGGTTCAGTGTTAATCAGTGAGACTCCCACAGGGTTCAGTGTTAATTGGTGAGACCCCCATAGGGTTCAGTGTTAATCAGTGAGACTCCCATAGGGTTCAGTGTTAATCAGTGAGACTCCCATAGGGTTCAGTGTTAATCAGTGAGACTCCCACAGTGTTCAGTGTTAATCAGTGAGACTCCTACAGGGTTCAGTGTTAATCAGTGAGACTCCCATAGGGTTCAGTGTTAATCAGTGAGACTCCCACAGGGTTCAGTGTTAATCAGTGAGACTCCCTTAGGGTTCAGTGTTAATCAGTGAGACTCCTATAGGGTTCGGTGTTAATCAGTGAGACTCCCACAGGGTTCAGTGTTAATCAGTGAGACTCCCACAGGGTTCAGTGTTAATCAGTGAGACTCCCACAGGGTTCAGTGTTAATCAGTGAGACTCCCACAGGGTTCAGTGTTAATCAGTGAGACTCCCACAGAGCTCAGTGTTAATCAATGAGACTCCCATAGGGTTTGGTGTTAATCAGTGAGACTCCCATAGGGTTCAGTGTTAATCAGTGAGACTCCCATAGGGTTCAGTGTTAATCAGTGAGACTCCCATAGGGTTCAGTGTTTATCAGTGAGACTCCCATAGTGTTCAGTGTAAATCACTGAGACTCCCATAGGGTTCAGTGTTAATCAATGAGACTCCCATAGGGTTCAGTGTTAATCAGTGAGTCTCCCACAGGGTTCAGTGTTAATCAGTGAGGCTCCCACAGGGTTCAGTATTAAACAGTGAGACTCCCACAGGGTTCAGTGTTAATCGGTGAGACTCCCATAGGGTTCAGTGTTAATCAGTGAGACTCCCACAGGGCTCAGTGTTAATCAGTGAGAGTCCCATAGGTTTCGGTGTTAATCAGTGAGACTCCCATAGGGTTCAGTGTTAATCAGTGAGACTCCCACAGGGTTCAGTGTTAATCAGTGAGACTCCCACAGGGTTCAGTGTTAATCAGTGAGACTCCCATTGTGTTCAGTGTTAATCAGTGAGAATCCCACAGGGTACAGTGTTAATCAGTGAGACTCCCATTGTGTTCAGTGTTAATCAGTGAGACTCCCATTGTGTTCAGTGTTAATTAGTGAGACTCCCACAGGGTTCAGTGTTAATCAGCGAGATTCCCATAGGGTTCAGTGTTAATCAGTGAGACTCCCATAGTGTTCAGTGTAAATCACTGAGACTCCCATAGGGTTCAGTGTTAATCAATGAGACTCCCATAGGGTTCAGTGTTAATCAGTGAGTCTCCCACAGGGTTCAGTGTTAATCAGTGAGGCTCCCACAGGGTTCAGTATTAAACAGTGAGACTCCCACAGGGTTCAGTGTTAATCGGTGAGACTCCCATAGGGTTCAGTGTTAATCAGTGAGACTCCCACAGGGCTCAGTGTTAATCAGTGAGAGTCCCATAGGTTTCGGTGTTAATCAGTGAGACTCCCATAGGGTTCAGTGTTAATCAGTGAGACTCCCACAGGGTTCAGTGTTAATCAGTGAGACTCCCACAGGGTTCAGTGTTAATCAGTGAGACTCCCATTGTGTTCAGTGTTAATCAGTGGGACTCCCACAGGGTTCAGTGTTAATCAGTGAGACTCCCATTGTGTTCAGTGTTAATCAGTGAGACTCCCATTGTGTTCAGTGTTAATTTGTGAGACTCCCACAGGGTTCAGTGTTAATCAGCGAGATTCCCATAGGGTTCACTGTTAATCAGTGAGACTCCCACAGGGTTCAGTGTTAATTGGTGAGACCCCATAGGGTTCAGTGTTAATCAGTGAGACTCCCATAGGGTTCAGTGTTAATCAGTGAGACTCCCATAGGGTTCAGTGTTAATCAGTGAGACTCCCACAGTGTTCAGTGTTAATCAGTGAGACTCCTACAGGGTTCAGTGTTAATCAGTGAGACTCCCATAGGGTTCAGTGTTAATCAGTGAGACTCCCACAGGGTTCAGTGTTAAACAGTGAGACTCCCTTAGGGTTCAGTGTTAATCAGTGAGACTCCTATAGGGTTCGGTGTTAATCAGTGAGTCTCCCACAGGGTTCAGTGTTAATCAGTGAGACTCCCACAGGGTTCAGTATTAAACAGTGAGACTCCCACAGGGTTCAGTGTTAATCGGTGAGAGTCCCATAGGTTTCGGTGTTAATCAGTGAGACTCCCATAGGGTTCAGTGTTAATCAGTGAGACTCCCATTGTGTTCAGTGTTAATCAGTGAGACTCCCACAGGGTTCAGTGTTAATCAGTGAGACTCCCATTGTGTTCAGTGTTAATCAGTGAGACTCCCATTGTGTTCAGTGTTAATCAGTGAGACTCCCACAGGGTTCAGTGTTAATCAGCGAGATTCCCATAGGGTTCAGTGTTAATCAGTGAGACTCCCACAGGGTTCAGTGTTAATTGGTGAGACCCCCATAGGGTTCAGTGTTAATCAGTGAGACTCCCATAGGGTTCAGTGTTAATCAGTGAGACTCCCATAGGGTTCAGTGTTAATCAGTGAGACTCCCACAGTGTTCAGTGTTAATCAGTGAGACTCCTACAGGGTTCAGTGTTAATCAGTGAGACTCCCATAAGGTTCAGTGTTAATCAGTGAGACTCCCACAGGGTTCAGTGTTAAACAGTGAGACTCCCTTAGGGTTCAGTGTTAATCAGTGAGACTCCTATAGGGTTCGGTGTTAATCAGTGAGACTCCCACAGGGTTCAGTGTTAATCAGTGAGACTCCCACAGGGTTCAGTGTTAATCGGTGAGACTCCCATAGGGTTCAGTGTTAATCAGTGAGACTCCCATAGGGTTCAGTGTTAATCAGTGAGACTCCCACAGGGTTCAGTGTTAATCAGTGAGACTCCCATTGTGTTCAGTGTTAATCAGTGAGACTCCCACAGGGTTCAGTGTTAATCAGCGAGATTCCCATAGGGTTCAGTGTTAATCAGTGAGACTCCCACAGGGTTCAGTGTTAATTGGTGAGACCCCCATAGGGTTCAGTGTTAATCAGTGAGACTCCCATAGGGTTCAGTGTTAATCAGTGAGACTCCCATAGGGTTCAGTGTTAATCAGTGAGACTCCCACAGTGTTCAGTGTTAATCAGTGAGACTCCTACAGGGTTCAGTGTTAATCAGTGAGACTCCCATAGGGTTCAGTGTTAATCAGTGAGACTCCCACAGGGTTCAGTGTTAATCAGTGAGACTCCCTTAGGGTTCAGTGTTAATCAGTGAGACTCCTATAGGGTTCGGTGTTAATCAGTGAGACTCCCACAGGGTTCAGTGTTAATCAGTGAGACTCCCACAGGGTTCAGTGTTAATCAGTGAGACTCCCACAGGGTTCAGTGTTAATCAGTGAGACTCCCACAGGGTTCAGTGTTAATCAGTGAGACTCCCACAGAGCTCGGTGTTAATCAATGAGACTCCCATAGGGTTTGGTGTTAATCAGTGAGACTCCCATAGGGTTCAGTGTTAATCAGTGAGACTTCCATAGGGTTCAGTGTTAATCAGTGAGACTCCCATAGGGTTCAGTGTTTATCAGTGAGACTCCCATAGTGTTCAGTGTAAATCACTGAGACTCCCATAGGGTTCAGTGTTAATCAATGAGACTCCCATAGGGTTCAGTGTTAATCAGTGAGTCTCCCACAGGGTTCAGTGTTAATCAGTGAGGCTCCCACAGGGTTCAGTATTAAACAGTGAGACTCCCACAGGGTTCAGTGTTAATCGGTGAGACTCCCATAGGGTTCAGTGTTAATCAGTGAGACTCCCACAGGGCTCAGTGTTAATCAGTGAGAGTCCCATAGGTTTCGGTGTTAATCAGTGAGACTCCCATAGGGTTCAGTGTTAATCAGTGAGACTCCCACAGGGTTCAGTGTTAATCAGTGAGACTCCCACAGGGTTCAGTGTTAATCAGTGAGACTCCCATTGTGTTCAGTGTTAATCAGTGAGACTCCCACAGGGTACAGTGTTAATCAGTGAGACTCCCATTGTGTTCAGTGTTAATCAGTGAGACTCCCATTGTGTTCAGTGTTAATTAGTGAGACTCCCACAGGGTTCAGTGTTAATCAGCGAGATTCCCATAGGGTTCAGTGTTAATCAGTGAGACTCCCACAGGGTTCAGTGTTAATTGGTGAGACCCCATAGGGTTCAGTGTTAATCAGTGAGACTCCCATAGGGTTCAGTGTTAATCAGTGAGACTCCCATAGGGTTCAGTGTTAATCAGTGAGACTCCCACAGTGTTCAGTGTTAATCAGTGAGACTCCTACAGGGTTCAGTGTTAATCAGTGAGACTCCCATAGGGTTCAGTGTTAATCAGTGAGACTCCCACAGGGTTCAGTGTTAAACAGTGAGACTCCCTTAGGGTTCAGTGTTAATCAGTGAGACTCCTATAGGGTTCGGTGTTAATCAGTGAGTCTCCCACAGGGTTCAGTGTTAATCAGTGAGACTCCCACAGGGTTCAGTATTAAACAGTGAGACTCCCACAGGGTTCAGTGTTAATCGGTGAGACTCCCATAGGGTTCAGTGTTAATCAGTGAGACTCCCACAGGGCTCATTGTTATTCAGTGAGAGTCCAATAGGTTTCGGTGTTAATCAGTGAGACTCCCATAGGGTTCATTGTTAATCAGTGAGACTCCCACAGGGTTCAGTGTTAATCAGTGAGACTCCCACAGGGTTCAGTGTTAATCAGTGAGACTCCCATTGTGTTGAGTGTTATACAGTGAGACTCCCATAGGGTTCAGTGTTGATCAGTGGGGCTCCCACAGGGTTCGGTGTTAATCAGTGAGACTCCCACTGGGTTCAGTGTTAATCAGTGAGACTCCCATAGGGTTCATTGTTAATCAGTGAGACTCCCACAGGGTTCAGTGTTAATCAGCGAGATTCCCATAGGGTTCAGTGTTAATCAGTGAGACTCCTACAGGGTTCAGTGTTAATCAGTGAGACTCCCATAGGGTTCAGTGTTAATCAGTGAGACTCCCACAGGGTTCAGTGTTAAACAGTGAGACTCCCTTAGGGTTCAGTGTTAATCAGTGAGACTCCTATATGGTTCGGTGTTAATCAGTGAGACTCCCACAGGGTTCAGTGTTAATCAGTGAGACTCCCACAGGGTTCAGTGTTAATCAGTGAGACTCCCATAGGGTTCAGTGTTGATCAATGAGACTCCCACAGGGTTCAGTGTTAATTGGTGATACTCCCATAGGGTTCAGTGTTAATCAGTGAGTCTCCCACAGGGTTCAGTGTTAATCAGTGAGACTCCCACAGGGTTCAGTACTAAACAGTGAGACTCCCACAGGGTTCAGTGTTAATCGGTGAGACTCCCATAGGGTTCAGTGTTAATCAGTGAGACTCCCACAGGGCTCATTGTTAATCAGTGAGAGTCCCATAGGTTTTGGTGTTAATCAGTGAGACTCCCATAGGGTTCAGTGTTAATCAGTGAGACTCCCACAGGGTTCAGTGTTAATCAGTGAGACTCCCACAGGGTTCAGTGTTAATCAGTGAGACTCCCATTGTGTTGAGTGTTAATCAGTGAGACTCCCATAGGGTTCAGTGTTGATCAGTGAGACTCCCATAGGGTTCAGTGTTAATCAGTGAGACTCCCATAGGGTTCAGTGTTAATCAGTGAGACTCCCACAGTGTTCAGTGTTAATCAGTGAGACTCCCACAGGGTTCAGTGTTAATCAGTGAGACTCCCATAGGGTTCAGTGTTAATCAGTGAGACTCCCACAGGGTTCAGTGTTAAACAGTGAGACTCCCTTAGGGTTCAGTGTTAATCAGTGAGACTCCTATAGGGTTCGGTTTTAATCAGTGAGACTCCCACAGGGTTCAGTGTTAATCAGTGAGACTCCCACAGGTTTCAGTGTTAATCAGTGAGACTCCCATAGGGTTCAGTGTTGATCAATGAGACTCCCACAGGGTTCAGTGTTAATTGGTGATACTCCCATAGGGTTCATTGTTAATCAGTAAGACTCCCATAGGGTTCAGTGTTAATCAGTGAGACTCCCATAGGGTTCAGTGTTAATCAGTGAGACTCCCACAGGGTTCAGTGTTAATCAGTGAGACTCCCACAGGGTTCAGTGTTAATCAGTGAGACTCCCACATGGTTCAGTGTTAATCAGTGAGACTCCCAAAGGGCTCAGTGTTAATCAGTGAGACTCCCATAGGGTTCGGTGTTAATCAGTGAGACTCCCATAGGGTTCAGTGTTAATCAGTGAGACACACACAGGCCTCAGTGTTAATCAGTGAGAGTCCCATAGGTTTCGGTGATAATCAGTGAGACTCCCATAGGGTTCAGTGTTAATCAGTGAGACTCCCATAGGGTTCGGTGTTAATCAGTGAGACTCCCATAGGGTTCAGTGTTAATCAATGAGACTCCCACAGGGCTCAGTGTTAATCAGTGAGACTCCCACAGGGTTCAGTGTTAATCAGTGAGACTCCCACAGGATTCAGTGTTAATCAGTGAGACTCCCACAGGGTTCAGTGTTAATCAGTGAGACTCCCACATTGTTCAGTGTTAATCAGCGAGACTCCCAAAGGGCTCAGTGTTAATCAGTGAGACTCCCATAGGGTTCGGTGTTAATCAGTGAGACTCCCATAGGGTCCAGTGTTAATCAGTGAGACTCCCACAGGGCTCGGTGTTAATCAGTGAGAGTCCCATAGGTTTCGGTGTTAATCAGTGAGGCTCCCATAGGGTTCAGTGTTAATCAGTGAGACTCCCATAGGGTTCAGTGTTAATCGGTGAGACTCCCATAGGGTTCAGTGTTAATCAATGAGACTCACACAGGGCTCAGTGTTAATCAGTGAGACTCCCACAGGATTCAGTGTTAATCAGTGAGACTCCCACAGGGTTCAGTGTTAATCAGTGAGACTCCCACAGGGCTCAGTGTTAATCAATGAGACTCCCATAGGGTTCGGTGTTAATCAGTGAGACTCCCATAGGGTTCAGTGTTAATCAGTGAGACTCCCATAGGGTTCAGTGTTAATCAGTGAGACTCCCATAGGGTTCAGTGTTTATCAGTGAGACTCCCATAGTGTTCAGTGTAAATCACTGAGACTCCCATAGGGTGCAGTGTTAATCAGTGAGTCTCCCACAGGGTTCAGTGTTAATCAGTGAGGCTCCCACAGGGTTCAGTATTAAACAGTGAGACTCCCACAGGGTTCAGTGGTAATCGGTGAGACTCCCATAGGGTTCAGTGTTAATCAGTGAGACTCCCACAGGGCTCAGTGTTAATCAGTGAGAGTCCCATAGGTTTCGGTGTTAATCAGTGAGACTCCCATAGGGTTCAGTGTTAATCAGTGAGACTCCCATAGGGTTCGGTGTTAATCAGTGAGACTCCCATAGGGTTCAGTGTTAATCAGAGAGACTCCCTTAGGGTTCAGTGTTAATCAGTGAGACTCCCATAGGGTTCAGTGTTAATAAATGAGACTCCCACAGGGCTCAGTGTTAATCAGTGAGACTCCCACAGGGTTCAGTGTTAATCAATGAGACTCCCACAGGGTTCAGTGTTAATCAGTTAGACTCCCATCGTGTTCAGTGTTAATCAGTGAGACTCCCATAGGGTTCAGTGTTAATCAGTGGGGCTCCCACAGGGTTCGGTGTTTATCAGTGAGACTCCCACAGGGTTCAGTCTTAATCAGCGAGATTCCCATAGGGTTCAGTGTTAATCAGTGAGACTCCCACAGGGTTCAGTGTTAATCGCTGAGACTCCCATAGGGTTCAGTGTTAATCAGTGAGACTCCCATAGGGTTCAGTGTTAATCAGTGAGACTCCCATAGGGTTCAGTGTTAATCAGTGAGACTCCCACAGTGTTCAGTGTTAATCAGTGAGACTCCCACAGGGTTCAGTGTTAATCAGTGAGACTCCTACAGGGTTCAGTGTTAATCAGTGAGACTCCCACAGGGTTCAGTGTTAATCAGCGAGATTCCCATAGGCTTCAGTGTTAATCAGTGAGACTCCCACAGGGTTCAGTGTTAATCGGTGAAACTCCCATTGGGTTCAGTGTAAATCAGTGATACTCCCACAGGGCTCAGTGTTAATCAGTGAGAGTCCCATAGGGTTCGGTGTTAATCAGTGAGACTCCCACAGGGTTCAGTGTTAATCAGTGAGACTCCCACAGTGTTCAGTGTTAATCAGTGAGCCTCCTACAGGGTTCAGTGTTAATCAGTGAGACTCCCATAGGGTTCAGTGTTAATCAGTGAGACTCCCACAGGGTTCAGTGTTAAACAGTGAGACTCCCTTAGGGTTCAGTGTTAATCAGTGAGACTCCTATAGGGTTCGGTGTTAATCAGTGAGACTCCCACAGGGTTCAGTGTTAATCAGTGAGACTCCCACAGGGTTCAGTGTTAATCAGTGAGACTCCCATAGGGTTCAGTGTTGATCAATGAGACTCCCACAGGGTTCAGTGTTAATCAGTGAGACTCCCACAGGGTTCAGTGTTAATCAGTGAGACTCCCATGGGGTTCAGTGTTAATCAGTGAGACTCCCACATTGTTCAGTGTTAATCAGCGAGACTCCCAAAGGGCTCAGTGTTAATCAGTGAGACTCCCATAGGGTTCGGTGTTAATCAGTGAGACTCCCATAGGGTCCAGTGTTAATCAGTGAGACTCCCACAGGGCTCGGTGTTAATCAGTGAGAGTCCCATAGGTTTCGGTGTTAATCAGTGAGGCTCCCATAGGGTTCAGTGTTAATCAGTGAGACTCCCATAGGGTTCAGTGTTAATCGGTGAGACTCCCATAGGGTTCAGTGTTAATCAATGAGACTCACACAGGGCTCAGTGTTAATCAGTGAGACTCCCACAGGATTCAGTGTTAATCAGTGAGACTCCCACAGGGTTCAGTGTTAATCAGTGAGACTCCCACAGGGCTCAGTGTTAATCAATGAGACTCCCATAGGGTTCGGTGTTAATCAGTGAGACTCCCATAGGGTTCAGTGTTAATCAGTGAGACTCCCATAGGGTTCAGTGTTAATCAGTGAGACTCCCATAGGGTTCAGTGTTTATCAGTGAGACTCCCATAGTGTTCAGTGTAAATCACTGAGACTCCCATAGGGTTCAGTGTTAATCAGTGAGTCTCCCACAGGGTTCAGTGTTAATCAGTGAGGCTCCCACAGGGTTCAGTATTAAACAGTGAGACTCCCACAGGGTTCAGTGGTAATCGGTGAGACTCCCATAGGGTTCAGTGTTAATCAGTGAGACTCCCACAGGGCTCAGTGTTAATCAGTGAGAGTCCCATAGGTTTCAGTGTTAATCAGTGAGACTCCCATAGGGTTCAGTGTTAATCAGTGAGACTCCCATAGGGTTCGGTGTTAATCAGTGAGACTCCCATAGGGTTCAGTGTTAATCAGAGAGACTCCCTTAGGGTTCAGTGTTAATCAGTGAGACTCCCATAGGGTTCAGTGTTAATAAATGAGACTCCCACAGGGCTCAGTGTTAATCAGTGAGACTCCCACAGGGTTCAGTGTTAATCAATGAGACTCCCACAGGGTTCAGTGTTAATCAGTTAGACTCCCATCGTGTTCAGTGTTAATCAGTGAGACTCCCATAGGGTTCAGTGTTAATCAGTGGGGCTCCCACAGGGTTCGGTGTTTATCAGTGAGACTCCCACAGGGTTCAGTCTTAATCAGCGAGATTCCCATAGGGTTCAGTGTTAATCAGTGAGACTCCCACAGGGTTCAGTGTTAATCGCTGAGACTCCCATAGGGTTCAGTGTTAATCAGTGAGACTCCCATAGGGTTCAGTGTTAATCAGTGAGACTCCCATAGGGTTCAGTGTTAATCAGTGAGACTCCCACAGTGTTCAGTGTTAATCAGTGAGACTCCCACAGGGTTCAGTGTTAATCAGTGAGACTCCCACAGGGTTCAGTGTTAATCAGTGAGACTCCCACAGGGTTCAGTGTTAATCAGCGAGATTCCCATAGGCTTCAGTGTTAATCAGTGAGACTCCCACAGGGTTCAGTGTTAATCGGTGAAACTCCCATAGGGTTCAGTGTAAATCAGTGATACTCCCACAGGGCTCAGTGTTAATCAGTGAGAGTCCCATAGGGTTCGGTGTTAATCAGTGAGACTCCCACAGGGTTCAGTGTTAATCAGTGAGACTCCCACAGTGTTCAGTGTTAATCAGTGAGCCTCCTACAGGGTTCAGTGTTAATCAGTGAGACTCCCATAGGGTTCAGTGTTAATCAGTGAGACTCCCACAGGGTTCAGTGTTAAACAGTGAGACTCCCTTAGGGTTCAGTGTTAATCAGTGAGACTCCTATAGGGTTCGGTGTTAATCAGTGAGACTCCCACAGGGTTCAGTGTTAATCAGTGAGACTCCCACAGGGTTCAGTGTTAATCAGTGAGACTCCCATAGGGTTCAGTGTTGATCAATGAGACTCCCACAGGGTTCAGTGTTAATTGGTGATACTCCCATAGGGTTCATTGTTAATCAGTAAGACTCCCATAGGGTTCAGTGTTAATCAGTGAGACTCCCATAGGGTTCAGTGTTAATCAGTGAGACTCCCACAGGGTTCAGTGTTAATCAGTGAGACTCCCACAGGGTTCAGTGTTAATTAGTGAGACTCCCACATGGTTCAGTGTTAATCAGTGAGACTCCCAAAGGGCTCAGTGTTAATCAGTGAGACTTCCATAGGGTTCGGTGTTAATCAGTGAGACTCCCATAGGGTTCAGTGTTAATCAGTGAGACACCCACAGGGCTCAGTGTTAATCAGTGAGAGTCCCATAGGTTTCGGTGATAATCAGTGAGACTCCCATAGGGTTCAGTGTTAATCAGTGAGACTCCCATAGGGTTCGGTGTTAATCAGTGAGACTCCCATAGGGTTCAGTGTTAATCAATGAGACTCCCACAGGGTTCAGTGTTAATCAGTGAGACTCCCACAGGGTTCAGTGTTAATCAGTGAGACTCCCACAGGGTTCAGTGTTAATCAGTGAGACTCCCACAGGGTTCAGTGTTAATCAGTGAGACTCCCACATTGTTCAGTGTTAATCAGCGAGACTCCCAAAGGGCTCAGTGTTAATCAGTGAGACTCCCATAGGGTTCGGTGTTAATCAGTGAGACTCCCATAGGGTCCAGTGTTAATCAGTGAGACTCCCACAGGGCTCAGTGTTAATCAGTGAGAGTCCCATAGGTTTCGGTGTTAATCAGTGAGGCTCCCATAGGGTTCAGTGTTAATCAGTGAGACTCCCATAGGGTTCAGTGTTAATCGGTGAGACTCCCATAGGGTTCAGTGTTAATCAATGAGACTCACACAGGGCTCAGTGTTAATCAGTGAGACTCCCACAGGATTCAGTGTTAATCAGTGAGACTCCCACAGGGTTCAGTGTTAATCAGTGAGACTCCCACAGGGCTCAGTGTTAATCAATGAGACTCCCATAGGGTTCGGTGTTAATCAGTGAGACTCCCATAGGGTTCAGTGTTAATCAGTGAGACTCCCATAGGGTTCAGTGTTAATCAGTGAGACTCCCATAGGGTTCAGTGTTTATCAGTGAGACTCCCATAGTGTTCAGTGTAAATCACTGAGACTCCCATAGGGTTCAGTGTTAATCAGTGAGTCTCCCACAGGGTTCAGTGTTAATCAGTGAGGCTCCCACAGGGTTCAGTATTAAACAGTGAGACTCCCACAGGGTTCAGTGGTAATCGGTGAGACTCCCATAGGATTCAGTGTTAATCAGTGAGACTCCCACAGGGCTCAGTGTTAATCAGTGAGAGTCCCATAGGTTTCGGTGTTAATCAGTGAGACTCCCATAGGGTTCAGTGTTAATCAGTGAGACTGCCATAGGGTTCGGTGTTAATCAGTGAGACTCCCATAGGGTTCAGTGTTAATCAGAGAGACTCCCTTAGGGTTCAGTGTTAATCAGTGAGACTCCCATAGGGTTCAGTGTTAATCAATGAGACTCCCACAGGGCTCAGTGTTAATCAGTGAGACTCCCACAGGGTTCAGTGTTAATCAATGAGACTCCCACAGGGTTCAGTGTTAATCAGTTAGACTCCCATCGTGTTCAGTGTTAATCAGTGAGACTCCCATAGGGTTCAGTGTTAATCAGTGGGGCTCCCACAGGGTTCGGTGTTTATCAGTGAGACTCCCACAGGGTTCAGTGTTAATCAGCGAGATTCCCATAGGGTTCAGTGTTAATCAGTGAGACTCCCACAGGGTTCAGTGTTAATCGCTGAGACTCCCATAGGGTTCAGTGTTAATCAGTGAGACTCCCATAGGGTTCAGTGTTAATCAGTGAGACTCCCATAGGGTTCAGTGTTAATCAGTGAGACTCCCACAGTGTTCAGTGTTAATCAGTGAGACTCCCACAGGGTTCAGTGTTAATCAGTGAGACTCCCACAGGGTTCAGTGTTAATCAGTGAGACTCCCACAGGGTTCAGTGTTAATCAGCGAGATTCCCATAGGCTTCAGTGTTAATCAGTGAGACTCCCACAGGGTTCAGTGTTAATCGGTGAAACTCCCATAGGGTTCAGTGTAAATCAGTGATACTCCCACAGGGCTCAGTGTTAATCAGTGAGAGTCCCATAGGGTTCGGTGTTAATCAGTGAGACTCCCACAGGGTTCAGTGTTAATCAGTGAGACTCCCACAGTGTTCAGTGTTAATCAGTGAGACTCCCACAAGGCTCAGTGTTAATCAGTGAGACTCCCATAGGGTTCAGTGTTAATCAGTGAGACTCCCACAGGGTTCAGTGTTAATCAGTGAGACACCATAGGGTTCAGTGTTAATCAGTGAGACTCCCATAGGGTTCAGTGTTAATCAGTGAGACTCCCATAGGGTTCAGTGTTAATCAGTGAGACTCCCACAGGGTTCATGTGTTAATAAGTGAGACTCCCATAGGGTTCAGTGTTAATCACTGAGACTCCCATAGGGTTCAGTGTTAATCAGTGAGACTCCCACAGCGTTCTGTGTTAATCAGTGAGACTCCCATAGGGTTCAGTATTAATCAGTGAGACTCCCATAGGGTTCAGTGTTAATCAGTGAGACTCCCATAGGGTTCAGTGTTAATCAGTGAGACTCCCATAGGGTTCAGTGTTAATCAGTGAGACTCCCATAGGGTTCAGTTTTAATCAGTGAGACTCCCACAGCGTTCTGTGTTAATCAGTGAGACTCCCACAGGGTTCAGTGTTAATCAGCGAGATTCCCATAGGTTTCAGTGTTAATCAGTGAGACTCCCACAGGGTTCAGTGTTAATCGGTGAAACTCCCATAGGGTTCAGTGTAGATCAGTGATACTCCCACAGGGCTCAGTGTTAATCAGTGAGAGTCCCATAGGGTTCGGTCTTAATCAGTGAGACTCCCACAGGGTTCACTGTTAATCAGTGAGACTCCCACAGTGTTCAGTGTTAATCAGTGAGACTCCCACAAGGCTCAGTGTTAATCAGTGAGACTCCCATAGGGTTCAGTGTTAATCAGTGAGACTCCCACAGGGTTCAGTGTTAATCAGTGAGACACCCATAGGGTTCAGTGTTAATCAGTGAGACTCCCATAGGGTTCAGTGTTAATCAGTGAGACTCCCATAGGGTTCAGTGTTAATCAGTGAGATTCCCACAGGGTTCATGTGTTAATCAGTGAGACTCCCATAGGGTTCAGTGTTAATCACTGAGACTCCCATAGGGTTCAGTGTTAATCAGTGAGACTCCCACAGCGTTCTGTGTTAATCAGTGAGACTCCCATAGGGTTCAGTATTAATCAGTGAGACTCCCATAGGGTTCAGTGTTAATCAGTGAGACTCCCACAGGGTTCAGTGTTAATCAGTGAGACTCGCATAGGGTTCAGTGTTAATCAATGAGACTCCCACAGGGTTCAGTGTTAATCGGTGATACTCCCATAGGGTTCAGTGTTAATCAGTAAGACTCCCATAAAGTTCAGTGTTAATCAGTGAGACTCCCATAGGGTTCAGTGTTGATCAGTGAGACTCCCACAGGGTTCAGTATTAATCAGTGAAACTCCCACAGGGTTCAGTGTTAATCAGTGAGACTCCCACATGGTTCAGTGTTAATCAGTGAGACTCCCAAAGGGCTCAGTGTTAATCAGTGAGACTCCCATAGGGTTCAGTGTTAATCAGAGAGACTCCCTTAGGGTTCAGTGTTAATCAGTGAGACTCCCATAGGGTTCAGTGTTAATCAATGAGACTCCCACAGGGCTCAGGGTTAATCAGTGAGACTCCCACAGGGTTCAGTGTTAATCAATGAGACTCCCACAGGGTTCAGTGTTAATCAGTTAGACTCCCATCGTGTTCAGTGTTAATCAGTGAGACTCCCATAGGGTTCAGTGTTAATCAGTGGGGCTCCCACAGGGTTCGGTGTTTATCAGTGAGACTCCCACAGGGTTCAGTGTTAATCAGCGAGATTCCCATAGGGTTCAGTGTTAATCAGTGAGACTCCCACAGGGTTCAGTGTTAATCGCTGAGACTCCCATAGGGTTCAGTGTTAATCAGTGAGACTCCCATAGGGTTCAGTGTTAATCAGTGAGACTCCCATAGGGTTCAGTGTTAATCAGTGAGACTCCCACAGTGTTCAGTGTTAATCAGTGAGACTCCCACAGGGTTCAGTGTTAATCAGTGAGACTCCCACAGGGTTCAGTGTTAATCAGTGAGACTCCCACAGGGTTCAGTGTAAATCAGTGATACTCCCACAGGGCTCAGTGTTAATCAGTGAGAGTCCCATAGGGTTCGGTGTTAATCATTGAGACTCCCACAGGGTTCAGTGTTAATCAGTGAGACACCCATAGGGTTCAGTGTTAATCAGTGAGACTCCCATAGGGTTCAGTGTTAATCAGTGAGACTCCCATAGGGTTCAGTGTTAATCAGTGAGACTCCCACAGGGTTCATGTGTTAATAAGTGAGACTCCCATAGGGTTCAGTGTTAATCATTGAGACTCCCATAGGGTTCAGTGTTAATCAGTGATACTCCCACAGCGTTCTGTGTTAATCAGTGAGACTCCCATAGGGTTCAGTATTAATCAGTGATACTCCCATAGGGTTCAGTGTTAATCAGTGAGACTCCCATAGGGTTCAGTGTTAATCAGTGAGAGTCCCATAGGGTTCGGTGTTAATCATTGAGACTCCCACAGGGTTCAGTGTTAATCAGTGAGACACCCATAGGGTTCAGTGTTAATCAGTGAGACTCCCATAGGGTTCAGTGTTAATCAGAGAGACTCCCATAGGGTTCAGTGTTAATCAGTGAGACTCCCACAGGGTTCATGTGTTAATAAGTGAGACTCCCATAGGGTTCAGTGTTAATCACTGAGACTCCCATAGGGTTCAGTGTTAATCAGTGATACTCCCACAGCGTTCTGTGTTAATCAGTGAGACTCCCATAGGGTTCAGTATTAATCAGTGAGACTCCCATAGGGTTCAGTGTTAATCAGTGAGACTCCCATAGGGTTCAGTGTTAATCAGTGAGACTCCCACAGGGTTCAGTGTTAAACAGTGAGACTCCCATAGGGTTCAGTGTTAATCAGTGAGACTCCCATAGGGTTCGGTGTTAATCAGTGAGACTCCCATAGGGTTCGGTGTTAATCAGTGGGGCTCCCACAGGGTTCGGTGTTAATCAGTGAGACTCCCATAGGGTTCATTGTTAATCAGTGAGACTCCCACAGGGTTCAGTGTTAATCAGTGAAACTCCCACAGGGTTCAGTGTTAATCAGTGAGACTCCCACATGGTTCAGTGTTAATCAGTGAGACTCCCAAAGGGCTCAGTGTTAATCAGTGAGACTCCCATAGGGTTCAGTGTTAATCAGAGAGACTCCCTTAGGGTTCAGTGTTAATCAGTGAGACTCCCATAGGGTTCAGTGTTAATCAATGAGACTCCCACAGGGCTCAGTGTTAATCAGTGAGACTCCCACAGGGTTCAGTGTTAATCAATGAGACTCCCACAGGGTTCAGTGTTAATCAGTTAGACTCCCATCGTGTTCAGTGTTAATCAGTGAGACTCCCATAGGGTTCAGTGTTAATCAGTGGGGCTCCCACAGGGTTCGGTGTTTATCAGTGAGACTCCCACAGGGTTCAGTGTTAATCAGCGAGATCCCCATAGGGTTCAGTGTTAATCAGTGAGACTCCCACAGGGTTCAGTGTTAATCGCTGAGACTCCCATAGGGTTCAGTGTTAATCAGTGAGACTCCCATAGGGTTCAGTGTTAATCAGTGAGACTCCCATAGGGTTCAGTGTTAATCAGTGAGACTCCCACAGTGTTCAGTGTTAATCAGTGAGACTCCCACAGGGTTCAGTGTTAATCAGTGAGACTCCCACAGGGTTCAGTGTTAATCAGTGAGACTCCCACAGGGTTCAGTGTTAATCAGCGAGATTCCCATAGGCTTCAGTGTTAATCAGTGAGACTCACACAGGGTTCAGTGTTAATCGGTGAAACTCCCATAGGGTTCAGTGTAAATCAGTGATACTCCCACAGGGCTCAGTGTTAATCAGTGAGAGTCCCATAGGGTTCGGTGTTAATCAGTGAGACTCCCACAGGGTTCAGTGATAATCAGTGAGACTCCCACAGTGTTCAGTGTTAATCAGTGAGACTCCCACAAGGCTCAGTGTTAATCAGTGAGACTCCCATAGGGTTCAGTGTTAATCAGTGAGACTCCCACAGGGTTCAGTGTTAATCAGTGAGACACCCATAGGGTTCAGTGTTAATCAGTGAGACTCCCATAGGGTTCAGTGTTAATCAGTGAGACTCCCATAGGGTTCAGTGTTAATCAGTGAGACTCCCACAGGGTTCATGTGTTAATAAGTGAGACTCCCATAGGGTTCAGTGTTAATCACTGAGACTCCCTTAGGGTTCAGTGTTAATCAGTGATACTCCCACAGCGTTCTGTGTTAATCAGTGAGACTCCCATAGGGTTCAGTATTAATCAGTGAGACTCCCATAGGGTTCAGTGTTAATCAGTGAGACTCCCATAGGGTTCAGTGTTAATCACTGAGACTCCCACAGGGTTCAGTGTTAAACAGTGAGACTCCCATAGGGTTCAGTGTTAATCAGTGAGACTCCCATAGGGTTCGGTGTTAATCAGTGAGACTCCCATAGGGTTCGGTGTTAATCAGTGAGACTCCCACAGGGTTCGGTGTTAATCAGTGAGACTCCCATAGGGTTCATTGTTAATCAGTGAGACTCCCACAGGGTTCAGTGTTAATCAGCGAGATTCCCATAGGTTTCAGTGTTAATCAGTGAGACTCCCACAGGGTTCAGTGTTAATCGGTGAAACTCCCATAGGGTTCAGTGTAGATCAGTGATACTCCCACAGGGCTCAGTGTTAATCAGTGAGAGTCCCATAGGGTTCGGTCTTAATCAGTGAGACTCCCACAGGGTTCACTGTTAATCAGTGAGACTCCCACAGTGTTCAGTGTTAATCAGTGAGACTCCCACAAGGCTCAGTGTTAATCAGTGAGACTCCCATAGGGTTCAGTGTTAATCAGTGAGACTCCCACAGGGTTCAGTGTTAATCAGTGAGACACCCATAGGGTTCAGTGTTAATCAGTGAGACTCCCATAGGGTTCAGTGTTAATCAGTGAGACTCCCATAGGGTTCAGTGTTAATCAGTGAGACTCCCACAGGGTTCATATGTTAATCAGTGAGACTCCTATAGGGTTCAGTGTTAATCACTGAGACTCCCATAGGGTTCAGTGTTAATCAGTGAGACTCCCACAGCGTTCTGTGTTAATCAGTGAGACTCCCATAGGGTTCAGTATTAATCAGTGAGACTCCCATAGGGTTCAGTGTTAATCAGTGAGACTCCCACAGGGTTCAGTGTTAATCTGTGAGACTCCCATAGGGTTCAGTGTTAATCAATGAGACTCCCACAGGGTTCAGTGTTAATCGGTGATACTCCCATAGGGTTCAGTGTTAATCAGTAAGACTCTCATAGGGTTCAGTGTTAATCAGTGAGACTCCCATAGGGTTCAGTGTTGATCAGTGAGACTCCCATAGGGTTCAGTGTTAATCAGTGAGACTCCCACAGGGTTCAGTGTTAATCAGTGAGACACCCATAGGGTTCAGTGTTAATCAGTGAGACTCCCATAGGGTTCAGTGTTAATCAGTGAGACTCCCATAGGGTTCAGTGTTAATCAGTGAGACTCCCACAGGGTTCATATGTTAATCAGTGAGACTCCTATAGGGTTCAGTGTTAATCACTGAGACTCCCATAGGGTTCAGTGTTAATCAGTGAGACTCCCACAGCGTTCTGTGTTAATCAGTGAGACTCCCATAGGGTTCAGTATTAATCAGTGAGACTCCCATAGGGTTCAGTGTTAATCAGTGAGACTCCCACAGGGTTCAGTGTTAATCTGTGAGACTCCCATAGGGTTCAGTGTTAATCAATGAGACTCCCACAGGGTTCAGTGTTAATCGGTGATACTCCCATAGGGTTCAGTGTTAATCAGTAAGACTCTCATAGGGTTCAGTGTTAATCAGTGAGACTCCCATAGGGTTCAGTGTTGATCAGTGAGACTCCCACAGGGTTCAGTGTTAATCAGTGAAACTCCCACAGGGTTCAGTGTTAATCAGTGAGACTCCCACATGGTTCAGTGTTAATCAGTGAGACTCCCATAGGGTTCAGTGTTAATCAGTGAGACTCCCATAGGGTTCAGTGTTAATCAGTGAGACTCCCACAGGGTTCATATGTTAATCAGTGAGACTCCTATAGGGTTCAGTGTTAATCACTGAGACTCCCATAGGGTTCAGTGTTAATCAGTGAGACTCCCACAGCGTTCTGTGTTAATCAGTGAGACTCCCATAGGGTTCAGTATTAATCAGTGAGACTCCCATAGGGTTCAGTGTTAATCAGTGAGACTCCCACAGGGTTCAGTGTTAATCAGTGAGACTCCCATAGGGTTCAGTGTTAATCAATGAGACTCCCACAGGGTTCAGTGTTAATCGGTGATACTCCCATAGGGTTCAGTGTTAATCAGTAAGACTCTCATAGGGTTCAGTGTTAATCAGTGAGACTCCCATAGGGTTCAGTGTTGATCAGTGAGACTCCCACAGGGTTCAGTGTTAATCAGTGAGACTCCCATAGGGTTCAGTGTTAATCAGTGAGACTCCCATAGGGTTCAGTGTTAATCAGTGAGACTCCCACAGGGTTCATATGTTAATCAGTGAGACTCCTATAGGGTTCAGTGTTAATCACTGAGACTCCCATAGGGTTCAGTGTTAATCAGTGAGACTCCCACAGCGTTCTGTGTTAATCAGTGAGACTCCCATAGGGTTCAGTATTAATCAGTGAGACTCCCATAGGGTTCAGTGTTAATCAGTGAGACTCCCACAGGGTTCAGTGTTAATCAGTGAGACTCCCATAGGGTTCAGTGTTAATCAATGAGACTCCCACAGGGTTCAGTGTTAATCGGAGATACTCCCATAGGGTTCAGTGTTAATCAGTGAGACTCCCATAGGGTTCAGTGTTGATCAGTGAGACTCCCACAGGGTTCAGTGTTAATCAGTGAAACTCCCACAGGGTTCAGTGTTAATCAGTGAGACTCCCACATGGTTCAGTGTTAATCAGTGAGACTCCCAAAGGGCTCAGTGTTAATCAGTGAGACTCCCATAGGGTTCGGTGTTAATCAGTGAGACTCCCATAGGGTTCAGTGTTAATCAGTGAGACTCCCATAGGGTTCAGTGTTAATCAGTGAGGCTCCCATAGGGTTCAGTGTTAATCAATGAGACTCCCACAGGGTTCAGTGTTAATCAGTGAGTCTCCCACAGGGTTCAGTGTTAATCAGTGAGACTCCCATAGGGTTCAGTGTTAATCAATGAGAGTCCCACAGGGTTCAGTGTTAATCAGTGAGACTCCCATAGTGTTCAGTGTAAATCAGTGAGACTCCCATAGGGTTCAGTGTTAATCAATGATACTCCCATAGGGTTCAGTGTTAATCAGTGAGTCTCCCACAGGGTTCAGTGTTAATCAGTGAGGCTCCCACAGGGTTCAGTATTAAACAGTGAGACTCCCACAGGGTTCAGTGTTAATCAGTGAGACTCCCATAGGGTTCAGTGTTAATCAGTGAGGCTCCCATAGGGTTCAGTGTTAATCAATGAGACTCCCACAGGGTTCAGTGTTAATCAGTGAGTCTCCCACAGGGTTCAGTGTTAATCAGTGAGACTCCCATAGGGTTCAGTGTTAATCAATGAGAGTCCCACAGGGTTCAGTGTTAATCAGTGAGACTCCCATCGTGTTCAGTGTTAATCAGTGAGACTCCCATAGGGTTCAGTGTTAATCGGTGAGACTCCCATAGGGTTCAGTGTTAATCAGTGAGACTCCCATAGGGTTCAGTGTTAATCAGTGAGACTCCCACAGGGTTCAGTGTTAATCAGTGAGACTCCCACAGGGTTCAGTGTTAATCAGTGAGACTCCCATAGGGTTCAGTGTTAATCAGTGAGACTCCCACAGAGCTCAGTGTTAATCAATGAGACTCCCATAGGGTTTGGTGTTAATCAGTGAGACTCCCATAGGGTTCAGTGTTAATCAGTGAGACTCCCATAGGGTTCAGTGTTAATCAGTGAGACTCCCATAGGGTTCAGTGTTTATCAGTGAGACTCCCATAGTGTTCAGTGTAAATCACTGAGACTCCCATAGGGTTCAGTGTTAATCAATGATACTCCCATAGGGTTCAGTGTTAATCAGTGAGTCTCCCACAGGGTTCAGTGTTAATCAGTGAGGCTCCCACAGGGTTCAGTATTAAACAGTGAGACTCCCACAGGGTTCAGTGTTAATCGGTGAGACTCCCATAGGGTTCAGTGTTAATCAGTGAGACTCCCACAGGGCTCAGTGTTAATCAGTGAGAGTCCCATAGGTTTCGGTGTTAATCAGTGAGACTCCCATAGGGTTCAGTGTTAATCAGTGAGACTCCCACAGGGTTCAGTGTTAATCAGTGAGACTCCCACAGGGTTCAATGTTAATCAGTGAGACTCCCATCGTGTTCAGTGTTAATCAGTGAGACTCCCATAGGGTTCAGTGTTAATCAGTGGGGCACCCACAGGGTTCGGTGTTAATCAGTGAGACTCCCACAGGGTTCAGTGTTAATCAGTGAGACTCCCACATGGTTCAGTGTTAATCAGTGAGACTCCCAAAGGGCTCAGTGTTAATCAGTGAGACTCCCATAGGGTTCGGTGTTAATCAGTGAGACTCCCATAGGGTTCAGTGTTAATCAGTGAGACTCCCATAGGGTTCAGTGTTAATCAGTGAGGCTCCCATAGGGTTCAGTGTTAATCAATGAGACTCCCACAGGGTTCAGTGTTAATCAGTGAGTCTCCCACAGGGTTCAGTGTTAATCAGTGAGACTCCCATAGGGTTCAGTGTTAATCAATGAGAGTCCCACAGGGTTCAGTGTTAATCAGTGAGACTCCCATAGTGTTCAGTGTAAATCAGTGAGACTCCCATAGGGTTCAGTGTTAATCAATGATACTCCCATAGGGTTCAGTGTTAATCAGTGAGTCTCCCACAGGGTTCAGTGTTAATCAGTGAGGCTCCCACAGGGTTCAGTATTAAACAGTGAGACTCCCACAGGGTTCAGTGTTAATCAGTGAGACTCCCATAGGGTTCAGTGTTAATCAGTGAGGCTCCCATAGGGTTCAGTGTTAATCAATGAGACTCCCACAGGGTTCAGTGTTAATCAGTGAGTCTCCCACAGGGTTCAGTGTTAATCAGTGAGACTCCCATAGGGTTCAGTGTTAATCAATGAGAGTCCCACAGGGTTCAGTGTTAATCAGTGAGACTCCCATAGGGTTCAGTGTTAATCAGTGAGACTCCCATAGGGTTCAGTGTTAATCAGTGAGACTCCCACAGGGTTCAGTGTTAATCAGTGAGACTCCCACAGGGTTCAGTGTTAATCAGTGAGACTCCCATAGGGTTCAGTGTTAATCAGTGAGACTCCCACAGAGCTCAGTGTTAATCAATGAGACTCCCATAGGGTTTGGTGTTAATCAGTGAGACTCCCATAGGGTTCAGTGTTAATCAGTGAGACTCCCATAGGGTTCAGTGTTAATCAGTGAGACTCCCATAGGGTTCAGTGTTTATCAGTGAGACTCCCATAGTGTTCAGTGTAAATCACTGAGACTCCCATAGGGTTCAGTGTTAATCAATGATACTCCCATAGGGTTCAGTGTTAATCAGTGAGTCTCCCACAGGGTTCAGTGTTAATCAGTGAGGCTCCCACAGGGTTCAGTATTAAACAGTGAGACTCCCACAGGGTTCAGTGTTAATCGGTGAGACTCCCATAGGGTTCAGTGTTAATCAGTGAGACTCCCACAGGGCTCAGTGTTAATCAGTGAGAGTCCCATAGGTTTCGGTGTTAATCAGTGAGACTCCCATAGGGTTCAGTGTTAATCAGTGAGACTCCCACAGGGTTCAGTGTTAATCAGTGAGACTCCCACAGGGTTCAATGTTAATCAGTGAGACTCCCATCGTGTTCAGTGTTAATCAGTGAGACTCCCATAGGGTTCAGTGTTAATCAGTGGGGCACCCACAGGGTTCGGTGTTAATCAGTGAGACTCCCACAGGGTTCAGTGTTAATCAGTGAGACTCCCATAGGGTTCATTGTTAATCAGTGAGACTCCCACAGGGTTCAGTGTTAATCAGCGAGATTCCCATAGGGTTCAGTGTTAATCAGTGAGACTCCCACAGGGTTCAGTGTTAATTGGTGAGACTCCCATAGGGTTCAGTGTTAATCAGTGAAACTCCCATAGGGTTCAGTGTTAATCAGTGAGACTCCCATTGGGTTCAGTGTTAATCAGTGAGACTCCCACAGTGTTCAGTGTTAATCAGTGAGACTCCTACAGGGTTCAGTGTTAATCAGTGAGACTCCCATAGGGTTCAGTGTTAATCAGTGAGACTCCCACAGGGTTCAGTGTTAAACAGTGAGACTCCCATAGGGTTCAGTGTTAATCAGTGAGACTCCCACAGGGTTCAGTGTTAATCAGTGAGACTCCCATAAGGTTCAGTGTTAATCAATGAGACTCCCACAGGGTTCAGTGTTAATTGGTGATACTCCCATAGGGTTCAGTGTTAATCAGTAAGACTCCCATAGGGTTCAGTGTTAATCAGTGAGACTCCCATAGGGTTCAGTGTTAATCAGTGAGACTCCCACAGGGTTCAGTGTTAATCAGTGAGACTCCCACAGGGTTCAGTGTTAATCAGTGAGACTCCCACATGGTTCAGTGTTAATCAGTGAGACTCCCAAAGGGCTCAGTGTTAATCAGTGAGACTCCCATAGGGTTCGGTGTTAATCAGTGAGACTCCCATAGGGTTCAGTGTTAATCAGTGAGACTCCCACAGGGCTCAGTGTTAATCAGTGAGAGTCCCATAGGTTTCGGTGATAATCAGTGAGACTCCCATAGGGTTCAGTGTTAATCAGTGAGACTCCCATAGGGTTCGGTGTTAATCAGTGAGACTCCCATAGGGTCCAGTGTTAATCAGTGAGACTCCCACAGGGCTCAGTGTTAATCAGTGAGAGTCCCATAGGTTTCGGTGTTAATCAGTGAGACTCCCATAGGGTTCAGTGTTAATCAGTGAGACTCCCATAGGGTTCAGTGTTAATTGGTGAGACTCCCATAGGGTTCAGTGTTAATCAATGAGACTCACACAGGGCTCAGTGTTAATCAGTGAGACTCCCACAGGGTTCAGTGTTAATCAGTGAGACTCCCATAGGGTTCAATGTTAATCAGTGAGACTCCCATAGGGTTCAGTGTTAATCAGTGAGACTCCCATAGGGTTCAGTGTTTATCAGTGAGGCTCCAATAGTGTTCAGTGTAAATCACTGAGACTCCCATAGGGTTCAGTGTTAATCAATGAGACTCCCATAGGGTTCAGTGTTAATCAGTGAGTCTCCCACAGGGTTCAGTGTTAATCAGTGAGGCTCCCACAGGGTTCAGTATTAAACAGTGAGACTCCCACAGGGTTCAGTGTTAATCGGTGAGACTCCCATAGGGTTCAGTGTTAATCAGTGAGACTCCCACAGGGCTCAGTGTTAATCAGTGAGAGTCCCATAGGTTTCGGTGTTAATCAGTGAGACTCCCATAGGGTTCAGTGTTAAGCAGTGAGACTCCCATAGGGTTCGGTGTTAATCAGTGAGACTCCCATAGGGTTCAGTGTTAATCAGAGAGACTCCCTTAGGGTTCAGTGTTAATCAGTGAGACTCCCATAGGTTCAGTGTTAATCAATGAGACTCCCACAGGGCTCAGTGTTAATCAGTGAGACTCCCACAGTGTTCAGTGTTAATCAATGAGACTCCCACAGGGTTCAGTGTTAATCAGTTAGACTCCCATCGTGTTCAGTGTTAATCAGTTAGACTCCCATAGGGTTCAGTGTTAATCAGTGGGGCTCCCACAGGGTTCGGTGTTTTTCAGTGAGACTCCCACAGGGTTCAGTGTTAATCAGTGAGACTCCCATAGGGTTCGTTGTTAATCAGTGAGACTCCCACAGGGTTCAGTGTTAATCAGCGAGATTCCCATAGGGTTCAGTGTTAATCAGTGAGACTCCCACAGGGTTCAGTGTTAATCGCTGAGACTCCCATAGGGTTCAGTGTTAATCAGTGAGACTCCCATAGGGTTCAGTGTTAATCAGTGAGACTCCCATAGGGTTCAGTGTTAATCAGTGAGACTCCCACAGTGTTCAGTGTTAATCAGTGAGACTCCCACAGGGTTCAATGTTAATCAGTGAGACTTCCACAGGGTTCAGTGTTAATCAGTGAGACTCCCACAGGGTTCAGTGTTAATCAGCGAGATTCCCATAGGCTTCAGTGTTAATCAGTGAGACTCCCACAGGGTTCGGTGTTAATCGGTGAAACTCCCATAGGGTTCAGTGTAAATCAGTGATACTCCCACAGGGCTCAGTGTTAATCAGTGAGAGTCCCATAGGGTTCGGTGTTAATCAGTGAGACTCCCACAGGGTTCAGTGTTAATCAGTGAGACTCCCACAGTGTTCAGTGTTAATCAGTGAGACTCCCACAAGGCTCAGTGTTAATCAGTGAGACTCCCATAGGGTTCAGTGTTAATCAGTGAGACTCCCACAGGGTTCAGTGTTAATCAGTGAGACACCCATAGGGTTCAGTGTTAATCAGTGAGACTCCCATAGGGTTCAGTGTTAATCAGTGAGACTCCCATAGGGTTCAGTGTTAATCAGTGAGACTCCCACAGGGTTCATGTGTTAATAAGTGAGACTCCCATAGGGTTCAGTGTTAATCACTGAGACTCCCATAGGGTTCAGTGTTAATCAGTGAGACTCCCACAGCGTTCTGTGTTAATCAGTGAGACTCCCATAGGGTTCAGTGTTAATCAGTGAGACTCCCACAGGGTTCAGTGTTAAACAGTGAGACTCCCATAGGGTTCAGTGTTAATCAGTGAGACTCCCATAGGGTTCGGTGTTAATCAGTGAGACTCCCACAGGGTTCAGTGTTAATCAGTGAGACTCCCATCGTGTTCAGTGTTAATCAGTGAGACTCCCATAGGGTTCAGTGTTAATCAGTGAGACTCCCACAGTGTTCAGTGTTAATCAATGAGACTCCCACAGGGTTCAGTGTTAATCAGTTAGACTCCCATCGTGTTCAGTGTTAATCAGTTAGACTCCCATAGGGTTCAGTGTTAATCAGTGGGGCTCCCACAGGGTTCGGTGTTTATCAGTGAGACTCCCACAGGGTTCAGTGTTAATCAGTGAGACTCCCATAGGGTTCGTTGTTAATCAGTGAGACTCCCATAGGTTCAGTGTTAATCAATGAGACTCCCACAGGGCTCAGTGTTAATCAGTGAGACTCCCACAGTGTTCAGTGTTAATCAATGAGACTCCCACAGGGTTCAGTGTTAATCAGTTAGACTCCCATCGTGTTCAGTGTTAATCAGTTAGACTCCCATAGGGTTCAGTGTTAATCAGTGGGGCTCCCACAGGGTTCGGTGTTTTTCAGTGAGACTCCCACAGGGTTCAGTGTTAATCAGTGAGACTCCCATAGGGTTCGTTGTTAATCAGTGAGACTCCCACAGGGTTCAGTGTTAATCAGCGAGATTCCCATAGGGTTCAGTGTTAATCAGTGAGACTCCCACAGGGTTCAGTGTTAATCGCTGAGACTCCCATAGGGTTCAGTGTTAATCAGTGAGACTCCCATAGGGTTCAGTGTTAATCAGTGAGACTCCCATAGGGTTCAGTGTTAATCAGTGAGACTCCCACAGTGTTCAGTGTTAATCAGTGAGACTCCCACAGGGTTCAATGTTAATCAGTGAGACTTCCACAGGGTTCAGTGTTAATCAGTGAGACTCCCACAGGGTTCAGTGTTAATCAGCGAGATTCCCATAGGCTTCAGTGTTAATCAGTGAGACTCCCACAGGGTTCGGTGTTAATCGGTGAAACTCCCATAGGGTTCAGTGTAAATCAGTGATACTCCCACAGGGCTCAGTGTTAATCAGTGAGAGTCCCATAGGGTTCGGTGTTAATCAGTGAGACTCCCACAGGGTTCAGTGTTAATCAGTGAGACTCCCACAGTGTTCAGTGTTAATCAGTGAGACTCCCACAAGGCTCAGTGTTAATCAGTGAGACTCCCATAGGGTTCAGTGTTAATCAGTGAGACTCCCACAGGGTTCAGTGTTAATCAGTGAGACACCCATAGGGTTCAGTGTTAATCAGTGAGACTCCCATAGGGTTCAGTGTTAATCAGTGAGACTCCCATAGGGTTCAGTGTTAATCAGTGAGACTCCCACAGGGTTCATGTGTTAATAAGTGAGACTCCCATAGGGTTCAGTGTTAATCACTGAGACTCCCATAGGGTTCAGTGTTAATCAGTGAGACTCCCACAGCGTTCTGTGTTAATCAGTGAGACTCCCATAGGGTTCAGTGTTAATCAGTGAGACTCCCACAGGGTTCAGTGTTAAACAGTGAGACTCCCATAGGGTTCAGTGTTAATCAGTGAGACTCCCATAGGGTTCGGTGTTAATCAGTGAGACTCCCACAGGGTTCAGTGTTAATCAGTGAGACTCCCATCGTGTTCAGTGTTAATCAGTGAGACTCCCATAGGGTTCAGTGTTAATCAGTGAGACTCCCACAGTGTTCAGTGTTAATCAATGAGACTCCCACAGGGTTCAGTGTTAATCAGTTAGACTCCCATCGTGTTCAGTGTTAATCAGTTAGACTCCCATAGGGTTCAGTGTTAATCAGTGGGGCTCCCACAGGGTTCGGTGTTTATCAGTGAGACTCCCACAGGGTTCAGTGTTAATCAGTGAGACTCCCATAGGGTTCGTTGTTAATCAGTGAGACTCCCACAGGGTTCAGTGTTAATCAGCGAGATTCCCATAGGGTTCAGTGTTAATCAGTGAGACTCCCACAGGGTTCAGTGTTAATCGCTGAGACTCCCATAGGGTTCAGTGTTAATCAGTGAGACTCCCATAGGGTTCAGTGTTAATCAGTGAGACTCCCACAGGGTTCATGTGTTAATAAGTGAGACTCCCACAGGGTTCAGTGTTAATCACTGAGACTCCCATAGGGTTCAGTGTTAATCAGTGAGACTCCCACAGCGTTCTGTGTTAATCAGTGAGACTCCCACAGGGTTCAGTGTTAATCAGCGAGATTCCCATAGGCTTCAGTGTTAATCAGTGAGACTCCCACAGGGTTCGGTGTTAATCGGTGAAACTCCCATAGGGTTCAGTGTAAATCAGTGATACTCCCACAGGGCTCAGTGTTAATCAGTGAGAGTCCCATAGGGTTCGGTGTTAATCAGTGAGACTCCCACAGGGTTCAGTGTTAATCAGTGAGACTCCCACAGTGTTCAGTGTTAATCAGTGAGACTCCCACAAGGCTCAGTGTTAATCAGTGAGACTCCCATAGGGTTCAATGTTAATCAGTGAGACTCCCACAGGGTTCAGTGTTAATCAGTGAGACACCCATAGGGTTCAGTGTTAATCAGTGAGACTCCCATAGGGTTCAGTGTTAATCAGTGAGACTCCCATAGGGTTCAGTGTTAATAAGTGAGACTCCCACAGGGTTCACGTGTTAATAAGTGAGACTCCCATAGGGTTCAGTGTTAATCACTGAGACTCCCATAGGGTTCAGTGTTAATCAGTGAGACTCCCACAGCGTTCTGTGTTAATCAGTGAGACTCCCATAGGGTTCAGTGTTAATCAGTGAGACTCCCACAGGGTTCAGTGTTAAACAGTGAGACTCCCATAGGGTTCAGTGTTAATCAGTGAGACTCCCATAGGGTTCGGTGTTAATCAGTGAGACTCCCACAGGGTTCAGTGTTAATCAGTGAGACTCCCACAGGGTTCAGTGTTAATCAGTGAGACTCCCACAGGGTTCAGTGTTAATAAGCGATATTCCCATAGGCTTCAGTGTTAATCAGTGAGACTCCCACAGGGTTCAGTGTTAATCGGTGAAACTCCCATAGGGTTCAGTGTAAATCAGTGATACTCCCACAGGGTTCAGTGTTAATCAGTGAGACTCCCACAGTGTTCATTGTTAATCAGTGAGACTCCCACAAGGCTCAGTGTTAATCAGTGAGACTCCCATAGGGTTCAGTGTTAATCAGTGAGACTCCCACAGGGTTCAGTGTTAATCAGTGAGACACCCATAGGGTTCAGTGTTAATCAGTGAGACTCCGATAGGGTTCAGTGTTAATCAGTGAGACTCCCACAGGGTCCATGTGTTAATCAGTGAGACTCCCATAGGGTTCAGTGTTAATCAGTGAGACTCCCACAGCGTTCTGTGTTAATCAGTGAGACTCCCATAGGGTTCAGTATTAATCAGTGAGACTCCCATAGGGTTCAGTGTTAATCAGTGAGACTCCCACAAGGCTCAGTGTTAATCAGTGAGACTCCCATAGGGTTCAGTGTTAATCAGTGAGACTCCCATAGGGTTCAGTGTTAATCAGTGAGACTCCCACAGGGTTCAGTGTTAATCAGTGAGACCCCCATAGGGTTCAGTGTTAATCAATGAGACTCCCACAGGGCTCAGTATTAATCAGTGAGACTCCCACAGGGTTCAGTGTTAATCAATGAGACTCCCACAGGGTTCAGTGTTAATCAGTTAGACTCCCATCGTGTTCAGTGTTAATCAGTTAGACTCCCATAGGGTTCAGTGTTAATCAGTGAGACTCCCACAGGGTTCAGTGTTAATCAGCGAGATTCCCATAGGCTTCAGTGTTAATCAGTGAGACTCCCACAGGGTTCGGTGTTAATCGGTGAAACTCCCATAGGGTTCAGTGTAAATCAGTGATACTCCCACAGGGCTCAGTGTTAATCAGTGAGAGTCCCATAGGGTTCGGTGTTAATCAGTGAGACTCCCACAGGGTTCAGTGTTAATCAGTGAGACTCCCACAGTGTTCAGTGTTAATCAGTGAGACTCCCACAAGGCTCAGTGTTAATCAGTGAGACTCCCATAGGGTTCAGTGTTAATCAGTGAGACTCCCACAGGGTTCAGTGTTAATCAGTGAGACACCCATAGGGTTCAGTGTTAATCAGTGAGACTCCCATAGGGTTCAGTGTTAATCAGTGAGACTCCCATAGGGTTCAGTGTTAATCAGTGAGACTCCCACAGGGTTCATGTGTTAATAAGTGAGACTCCCATAGGGTTCAGTGTTAATCACTGAGACTCCCATAGGGTTCAGTGTTAATCAGTGAGACTCCCACAGCGTTCTGTGTTAATCAGTGAGACTCCCATAGGGTTCAGTGTTAATCAGTGAGACTCCCACAGGGTTCAGTGTTAAACAGTGAGACTCCCATAGGGTTCAGTGTTAATCAGTGAGACTCCCATAGGGTTCGGTGTTAATCAGTGAGACTCCCACAGGGTTCAGTGTTAATCAGTGAGACTCCCATCGTGTTCAGTGTTAATCAGTGAGACTCCCATAGGGTTCAGTGTTAATCAGTGAGACTCCCACAGTGTTCAGTGTTAATCAATGAGACTCCCACAGGGTTCAGTGTTAATCAGTTAGACTCCCATCGTGTTCAGTGTTAATCAGTTAGACTCCCATAGGGTTCAGTGTTAATCAGTGGGGCTCCCACAGGGTTCGGTGTTTATCAGTGAGACTCCCACAGGGTTCAGTGTTAATCAGTGAGACTCCCATAGGGTTCGTTGTTAATCAGTGAGACTCCCACAGGGTTCAGTGTTAATCAGCGAGATTCCCATAGGGTTCAGTGTTAATCAGTGAGACTCCCACAGGGTTCAGTGTTAATCGCTGAGACTCCCATAGGGTTCAGTGTTAATCAGTGAGACTCCCATAGGGTTCAGTGTTAATCAGTGAGACTCCCACAGGGTTCATGTGTTAATAAGTGAGACTCCCACAGGGTTCAGTGTTAATCACTGAGACTCCCATAGGGTTCAGTGTTAATCAGTGAGACTCCCACAGCGTTCTGTGTTAATCAGTGAGACTCCCACAGGGTTCAGTGTTAATCAGCGAGATTCCCATAGGCTTCAGTGTTAATCAGTGAGACTCCCACAGGGTTCGGTGTTAATCGGTGAAACTCCCATAGGGTTCAGTGTAAATCAGTGATACTCCCACAGGGCTCAGTGTTAATCAGTGAGAGTCCCATAGGGTTCGGTGTTAATCAGTGAGACTCCCACAGGGTTCAGTGTTAATCAGTGAGACTCCCACAGTGTTCAGTGTTAATCAGTGAGACTCCCACAAGGCTCAGTGTTAATCAGTGAGACTCCCATAGGGTTCAGTGTTAATCAGTGAGACTCCCACAGGGTTCAGTGTTAATCAGTGAGACACCCATAGGGTTCAGTGTTAATCAGTGAGACTCCCATAGGGTTCAGTGTTACTCAGTGAGACTCCCATAGGGTTCAGTGTTAATAAGTGAGACTCCCACAGGGTTCACGTGTTAATAAGTGAGACTCCCATAGGGTTCAGTGTTAATCACTGAGACTCCCATAGGGTTCAGTGTTAATCAGTGAGACTCCCACAGCGTTCTGTGTTAATCAGTGAGACTCCCATAGGGTTCAGTGTTAATCAGTGAGACTCCCACAGGGTTCAGTGTTAAACAGTGAGACTCCCATAGGGTTCAGTGTTAATCAGTGAGACTCCCATAGGGTTCGGTGTTAATCAGTGAGACTCCCACAGGGTTCAGTGTTAATCAGTGAGACTCCCACAGGGTTCAGTGTTAATCAGTGAGACTCCCACAGGGTTCAGTGTTAATAAGCGATATTCCCATAGGCTTCAGTGTTAATCAGTGAGACTCCCACAGGGTTCAGTGTTAATCGGTGAAACTCCCATAGGGTTCAGTGTAAATCAGTGATACTCCCACAGGGTTCAGTGTTAATCAGTGAGACTCCCACAGTGTTCATTGTTAATCAGTGAGACTCCCACAAGGCTCAGTGTTAATCAGTGAGACTCCCATAGGGTTCAGTGTTAATCAGTGAGACTCCCACAGGGTTCAGTGTTAATCAGTGAGACACCCATAGGGTTCAGTGTTAATCAGTGAGACTCCGATAGGGTTCAGTGTTAATCAGTGAGACTCCCATAGGGTTCAGTGTTAATCAGTGAGACTCCCACAGGGTCCATGTGTTAATCAGTGAGACTCCCATAGGGTTCATTGTTAATCAGTGAGACTCCCACAGCGTTCTGTGTTAATCAGTGAGACTCCCATAGGGTTCAGTATTAATCAGTGCGACTCCCATAGGGTTCAGTGTTAATCAGTGAGACTCCCACAAGGCTCAGTGTTAATCAGTGAGACTCCCATAGGGTTCAGTGTTAATCAGTGAGACTCCCATAGGGTTCAGTGTTAATCAGTGAGACTCCCACAGGGTTCAGTGTTAATCAGTGAGACCCCCATAGGGTTCAGTGTTAATCAATGAGACTCCCACAGGGCTCAGTATTAATCAGTGAGACTCCCACAGGGTTCAGTGTTAATCAATGAGACTCCCACAGGGTTCAGTGTTAATCAGTTAGACTCCCATCGTGTTCAGTGTTAATCAGTTAGACTCCCATAGGGTTCAGTGTTAATCAGTGGGGCTCCCACAGGGTTCGGTGTTTATCAGTGAGACTCCCACAGGGTTCAGTGTTAATCAGTGAGACTCCCATAGGGTTCGTTGTTAATCAGTGAGACTCCCACAGGGTTCAGTGTTAATCAGCGAGATTCCCATAGGGTTCAGTGTTAATCAGTGAGACTCCCACAGGGTTCAGTGTTAATCGCTGAGACTCCCATAGGGTTCAGTGTTGATCAGTGAGACTCCCATAGGGTTCAGTGTTAATCAGTGAGACTCCCATAGGGTTCAGTGTTAATCAGTGAGACTCCCACAGTGTTCAGTGTTAATCAGTGAGACTCCCACAGGGTTCAGTGTTAATCAGTGAGACTCCCACAGGGTTCAGTGTTAATCAGTGAGACTCCCACAGGGTGCAGTGTTAATCAGCGAGATTCCCCTAGGCTTCAGTGTTAATCAGTGAGACTCCCACAGGGTTCAGTGTTAATCGGTGAAACTCCCATAGGGTTCAGTGTAAATCAGTGATACTCCCACAGGGCTCAGTGTTAATCAGTGAGAGTCCCATAGGGTTCGGTGTTAATCAGTGAGACTCCCACAGGGTTCAGTGTTAATCAGTGAGACTCCCACAGTGTTCAGTGTTAATCAGTGAGACTCCCACAAGGCTCAGTGTTAATCAGTGAGACTCCCATAGGGTTCAGTGTTAATCAGTGAGACTCCCATAGGGTTCAGTGTTAATCAGTGAGACTCCCACAGGGTTCATGTGTTAATAAGTGAGACTCCCATAGGGTTCAGTGTTAATCACTGAGACTCCCATAGGGTTCAGTGTTAATCAGTGAGACTCCCACAGCGTTCTGTGTTAATCAGTGAGACTCCCATAGGGTTCAGTGTTAATCAGTGAGACTCCCACAGGGTTCAGTGTTAAACAGTGAGACTCCCATAGGGTTCAGTGTTAATCAGTGAGACTCCCATAGGGTTCGGTGTTAATCAGTGAGACTCCCACAGGGTTCAGTGTTAATCAGTGAGACTCCCATCGTGTTCAGTGTTAATCAGTGAGACTCCCATAGGGTTCAGTGTTAATCAGTGAGACTCCCACAGTGTTCAGTGTTAATCAATGAGACTCCCACAGGGTTCAGTGTTAATCAGTTAGACTCCCATCGTGTTCAGTGTTAATCAGTTAGACTCCCATAGGGTTCAGTGTTAATCAGTGGGGCTCCCACAGGGTTCGGTGTTTATCAGTGAGACTCCCACAGGGTTCAGTGTTAATCAGTGAGACTCCCATAGGGTTCGTTGTTAATCAGTGAGACTCCCACAGGGTTCAGTGTTAATCAGCGAGATTCCCATAGGGTTCAGTGTTAATCAGTGAGACTCCCACAGGGTTCAGTGTTAATCGCTGAGACTCCCATAGGGTTCAGTGTTAATCAGTGAGACTCCCATAGGGTTCAGTGTTAATCAGTGAGACTCCCATAGGGTTCAGTGTTAATCAGTGAGACTCCCACAGTGTTCAGTGTTAATCAGTGAGACTCCCACAGGGTTCAATGTTAATCAGTGAGACTTCCACAGGGTTCAGTGTTAATCAGTGAGACTCCCACAGGGTTCAGTGTTAATCAGCGAGATTCCCATAGGCTTCAGTGTTAATCAGTGAGACTCCCACAGGGTTCGGTGTTAATCGGTGAAACTCCCATAGGGTTCAGTGTAAATCAGTGATACTCCCACAGGGCTCAGTGTTAATCAGTGAGAGTCCCATAGGGTTCGGTGTTAATCAGTGAGACTCCCACAGGGTTCAGTGTTAATCAGTGAGACTCCCACAGTGTTCAGTGTTAATCAGTGAGACTCCCACAAGGCTCAGTGTTAATCAGTGAGACTCCCATAGGGTTCAGTGTTAATCAGTGAGACTCCCACAGGGTTCAGTGTTAATCAGTGAGACACCCATAGGGTTCAGTGTTAATCAGTGAGACTCCCATAGGGTTCAGTGTTAATCAGTGAGACTCCCATAGGGTTCAGTGTTAATCAGTGAGACTCCCACAGGGTTCATGTGTTAATAAGTGAGACTCCCATAGGGTTCAGTGTTAATCACTGAGACTCCCATAGGGTTCAGTGTTAATCAGTGAGACTCCCACAGCGTTCTGTGTTAATCAGTGAGACTCCCATAGGGTTCAGTGTTAATCAGTGAGACTCCCACAGGGTTCAGTGTTAAACAGTGAGACTCCCATAGGGTTCAGTGTTAATCAGTGAGACTCCCACAGGGTTCAGTGTTAATCAGTGAGACTCCCACAGGGTTCAGTGTTAATAAGCGATATTCCCATAGGCTTCAGTGTTAATCAGTGAGACTCCCACAGGGTTCAGTGTTAATCGGTGAAACTCCCATAGGGTTCAGTGTAAATCAGTGATACTCCCACAGGGTTCAGTGTTAATCAGTGAGACTCCCACAGTGTTCAGTGTTAATCAGTGAGACTCCCACAAGGCTCAGTGTTAATCAGTGAGACTCCCATAGGGTTCAGTGTTAATCAGTGAGACTCCCACAGGGTTCAGTGTTAATCAGTGAGACACCCATAGGGTTCAGTGTTAATCAGTGAGACTCCGATAGGGTTCAGTGTTAATCAGTGAGACTCCCATAGGGTTCAGTGTTAATCAGTGAGAATCCCACAGGGTCCATGTGTTAATCAGTGAGACTCCCATAGGGTTCAGTGTTAATCAGTGAGACTCCCACAGCGTTCTGTGTTAATCAGTGAGACTCCCATAGGGTTCAGTATTAATCAGTGAGACTCCCATAGGGTTCAGTGTTAATCAGTGAGACTCCCACAAGGCTCAGTGTTAATCAGTGAGACTCCCATAGGGTTCAGTGTTAATCAGTGAGACTCCCATAGGGTTCAGTGTTAATCAGTGAGACTCCCACAGGGTTCAGTGTTAATCAGTGAGACCCCCATAGGGTTCAGTGTTAATCAATGAGACTCCCACAGGGCTCAGTATTAATCAGTGAGACTCCCACAGGGTTCAGTGTTAATCAATGAGACTCCCACAGGGTTCAGTGTTAATCAGTTAGACTCCCATCGTGTTCAGTGTTAATCAGTTAGACTCCCATAGGGTTCAGTGTTAATCAGTGGGGCTCCCACAGGGTTCGGTGTTTATCAGTGAGACTCCCACAGGGTTCAGTGTTAATCAGTGAGACTCCCACAGTGTTCAGTGTTAATCAGTGAGACTCCCACAGGGTTCAGTGTTAATCAGTGAGACTCCCACAGGGTTCAGTGTTAATCAGTGAGACCCCCATAGGGTTCAGTGTTAATCAATGAGACTCCCACAGGGCTCAGTATTAATCAGTGAGACTCCCACAGGGTTCAGTGTTAATCAGCGAGATTCCCATAGGGTTCAGTGTTAATCAGTGAGACTCCCACAGGGTTCAGTGTTAATCGCTGAGACTCCCATAGGGTTCAGTGTTAATCAGTGAGACTCCCATAGGGTTCAGTGTTAATCAGTGAGACTCCCATAGGGTTCAGTGTTAATCAGTGAGACTCCCACAGTGTTCAGTGTTAATCAGTGAGACTCCCACAGGGTTCAGTGTTAATCAGTGAGACTCCCACAGGGTTCAGTGTTAATCAGTGAGACTCCCACAGGGTGCAGTCTTAATCAGCGAGATTCCCCTAGGCTTCAGTGTTAATCAGTGAGACTCCCACAGGGTTCAGTGTTAATCGGTGAAACTCCCATAGGGTTCAGTGTAAATCAGTGATACTCCCACAGGGCTCAGTGTTAATCAGTGAGAGTCCCATAGGGTTCGGTGTTAATCAGTGAGACTCCCACAGGGTTCAGTGTTAATCAGTGAGACTCCCACAGTGTTCAGTGTTAATCAGTGAGACTCCCACAAGGCTCAGTGTTAATCAGTGAGACTCCCATAGGGTTCAGTGTTAATCAGTGAGACTCCCACAGGGTTCAGTGTTAATCAGTGAGACACCCATAGGGTTCAGTGTTAATCAGTGAGACTCCCATAGGGTTCAGTGTTAATCAGTGAGACTCCCATAGGGTTCAGTGTTAATCAGTGAGACTCCCACAGGGTTCATGTGTTAATAAGTGAGACTCCCATAGGGTTCAGTGTTAATCACTGAGACTCCCATAGGGTTCAGTGTTAATCAGTAAGACTCCCACAGCGTTCTGTGTTAATCAGTGAGACTCCCATCGGGTTCAGTATTAATCAGTGAGACTCCCATAGGGTTCAGTGTTAATCAGTGAGACTCCCATAGGGTTCAGTGTTAATCAGTGAGACTCCCACAGGGTTCAGTGTTAATCAGTGAGACTCCCATAGGGTTCAGTGTTAATCAATGAGAGTCCCACAGGGTTCAGTGTTAATCAGTGAGACTCCCATCGTGTTCAGTGTTAATCAGTGAGACTCCCATACGGTTCAGTGTTAATCAGTGGGGCTCCCACAGGGTTCAGTGTTAATCAGTGAGACTCCCACAGGGTTCAGTGTTAATCAGTGAGACTCCCACAGGGTTCAGTGTTAATAAGCGAGATTCCCATAGGCTTCAGTGTTAATCAGTGAGACTCCCACAGGGTTCAGTGTTAATCGGTGAAACTCCCATAGGGTTCAGTGTAAATCAGTGATACTCCCACAGGGTTCAGTGTTAATCAGTGAGACTCCCACAGTGTTCAGTGTTAATCAGTGAGACTCCCACAAGGCTCAGTGTTAATCAGTGAGACTCCCATAGGGTTCAGTGTTAATCAGTGAGACTCCCACAGGGTTCAGTGTTAATCAGTGAGACACCCATAGGGTTCAGTGTTAATCAGTGAGACTCCCATAGGGTTCAGTGTTAATCAGTGACACTCCCATAGGGTTCAGTGTTAATCAGTGAGACTCCCACAGGGTCCATGTGTTAATCAGTGACACTCCCATAGGGTTCAGTGTTAATCAGTGGGACTCCCACAGCGTTCTGTGTTAATCAGTGAGACTCCCATAAGGTTCAGTATTAATCAGTGAGACTCCCATAGGGTTCAGTGTTAATCAGTGAGACTCCCACAAGGCTCAGTGTTAATCAGTGAGACTCCCATAGGGTTCAGTGTTAATCAGTGAGACTCCCATAGGGTTCAGTGTTAATCAGTGAGACTCCCACAGGGTTCATGTGTTAATCAGTGAGACTCCCATAGGGTTCAGTGTTAATCAGTGAGACTCCCACAGCGTTCTGTGTTAATCAGTGAGACTCCCATAGGGTTCAGTATTAATCAGTGAGACTCCCATAGGGTTCAGTGTTAATCAGTGAGACTCCCACAAGGCTCAGTGTTAATCAGTGAGACTTCCATAGGGTTCAGTGTTAATCAGTGAGACTCCCACAGGGTTCAGTGTTAATCAGTGAGACACCCATAGGGTTCAGTGTTAATCAGTGAGACTCCCATAGGGTTCGGTGTTAATCAGTGAGACTCCCATAGGGTTCGGTGTTAATCAGTGAGACTCCCACAGGGTTCAGTGTTAATCAGTGAAACTCCCACATGGCTCAGTGTTAATCAATGAGACTCCCATAGTGTTTGGTGTTAATCAGTGAGACTCCCACAGGGTTCAGTGTTAATAAGCGAGATTCCCATAGGCTTCAGTGTTAGTCAGTGAGACTCCCACAGGGTTCAGTGTTAATCGGTGAAACTCCCATAGGGTTCAGTGTAAATCAGTGATACTCCCACAGGGTTCAGTGTTAATCAGTGAGACTCCCACAGTGTTCAGTGTTAATCAGTGAGACTCCCACAAGGCTCAGTGTTAATCAGTGAGACTCCCATAGGGTTCAGTGTTAATCAGTGAGACTCCCACAGGGTTCAGTGTTAATCAGTGAGACACCCATAGGGTTCAGTGTTAATCAGTGAGACTCCCATAGGGTTCAGTGTTAATCAGTGAGACTCCCATAGGGTTCAGTGTTAATCAGTGAGACTCCCACAGGGTCCATGTGTTAATCAGTGATACTCCCATAGGGTTCAGTGTTAATCAGTGAGACTCCCACAGCGTTCTGTGTTAATCAGTGAGACTCCCATAGGGTTCAGTATTAATCAGTGAGACTCCCATAGGGTTCAGTGTTAATCAGTGAGACTCCCACAAGGCTCAGTGTTAATCAGTGAGACTCCCATAGGGTTCAGTGTTAATCAGTGAGACTCCCATAGGGTTCAGTGTTAATCAGTGAGACTCCCATAGGGTTCAGTGTTAATCAGTGAGACTCCCATAGGGTTCAGTGTTAATCAGTGAGACTCCCACAGCGTTCTGTGTTAATCAGTGAGACTCCCATAGGGTTCAGTATTAATCAGTGAGACTCCCATAGGGTTCAGTGTTAATCAGTGAGACTCCCACAGGCTCAGTGTTAATCAGTGAGACTTCCATAGGGTTCAGTGTTAATCAGTGAGACTCCCACAGGGTTCAGTGTTAATCAGTGAGACACCCATAGGGTTCAGTGTTAATCAGTGAGACTCCCATAGGGTTCGGTGTTAATCAGTGAGAATCCCATAGGGTTCGGTGTTAATCAGTGAGACTCCCACAGGGTTCAGTGTTAATCAGTGAAACTCCCACAGGGCTCAGTGTTAATCAATGAGACTCCCATAGTGTTTGGTGTTAATCAGTGAGACTCCCATAGGGTTCAGTGTTAATCAGTGAGACTCCCATAGGGTTCAGTGTTAATCAGTGAGACTCCCATAGGGTTCAGTGTTTATCAGTGAGACTCCCATAGTGTTCAGTGTAAATCACTGAGACTCCCATAGGGTTCAGTGTTAATCAATGAGACTCCCATAGGGTTCAGTGGTAATCAGTGAGTCTCCCACAGGGTTCAGTGTTAATCAGTGAGGCTCCCACAGGGTTCAGTATTAAACAGTGAGACTCCCACAGGGTTCAGTGTTAATCGGTGAGACTCCCACAGGGTTCAGTGTTAATCAGTGAGACTCCCATCGTGTTCAGTGTTAATCAGTGAGACTCCCATAGGGTTCAGTGTTAATCAGTGGGGCTCCCACAGGGTTCAGTGTTAATCAGTGAGACTCCCACAGGGTTCAGTGTTAATCAGTGAGACTCCCATAGGGTTCATTGTTAATCAGTGAGACTCCCACAGGGTTCAGTGTTAATCAGTGAGACTCCCACAGGGTTCAGTGTTAATCGGTGAAACTCCCATAGGGTTCAGTGTAAATCAGTGATACTCCCACATGGCTCAGTGTTAATCAGTGAGAGTCCCATAGGGTTCGGTGTTAATCAGTGAGACTCCCACAGGGTTCAGTGTTAATCAGTGAGACTCCCACAGTGTTCAGTGTTAATCAGTGAGACTCCCACAAGGCTCAGTGTTAATCATTGAGACTCCCATAGGGTTCAGTGTTAATCAGTGAGACTCCCACAGGGTTCAGTGTTAATCAGTGAGACACCCATAGGGTTCAGTGTTAATCAGTGAGACTCCCATATGGTTCAGTGTTAATCAGTGAGACTCCCATAGGGTTCAGTGTTAATCAGTGAGACTCCCACAGGGTTCATGTGTAAATAAGTGAGACTCCCATAGGGTTCAGTGTTAATCACTGAGACTCCCATAGGGTTCAGTGTTAATCAGTGAGACTCCCACAGCGTTCTGTGTTAATCAGTGAGACTCCCATAGGGTTCAGTATTAATCAGTGAGACTCCCATAGGGTTCAGTGTTAATCAGTGAGACTCTCACAGGGTTCAGTGTTAATCAGTGAGACTCCCACAGGGTTCAGTGTTAATCAGTGAGACTCCCATCGTGTTCAGTGTTAATCAGTGAGACTCCCATAGGGTTCAGTGTTAATCAGTGGGGCTCCCACAGGGTTCAGTGTTAATCAGTGAGACTCCCACAGGGTTCAGTGTTAATCAGTGAGACTCCCATAGGGTTCATTGTTAATCAGTGAGACTCCCACAGGGTTCAGTGTTAATCAGTGAGACTCCAACAGGGTTCAGTGTTAATCGGTGAAACTCCCATAGGGTTCAGTGTAAATCAGTGATACTCCCACATGGCTCAGTGTTAATCAGTGAGAGTCCCATAGGGTTCGGTGTTAATCAGTGAGACTCCCACAGGGTTCAGTGTTAATCAGTGAGACTCCCACAAGGCTCAGTGTTAATCATTGAGACTCCCATAGGGTTCAGTGTTAATCAGTGAGACTCCCACAGGGTTCAGTGTTAATCAGTGAGACACCCATAGGGTTCAGTGTTAATCAGTGAGACTCCCATATGGTTCAGTGTTAATCAGTGAGACTCCCATATGGTTCAGTGTTAATCAGTGAGACTCCCATAGGGTTCAGTGTTAATCAGTGAGACTCCCACAGGGTTCATGTGTTAATAAGTGAGACTCCCATAGGGTTCATTGTTAATCAGTGAGACTCCCACAGGGTTCAGTGTTAATCAGTGAGACTCCCACAGGGTTCAGTGTTAATCGGTGAAACTCCCATAGGGTTCAGTGTAAATCAGTGATACTCCCACATGGCTCAGTGTTAATCAGTGAGAGTCCCATAGGGTTCGGTGTTAATCAGTGAGACTCCCACAGTGTTCAGTGTTAATCAGTGAGACTCCCACAAGGCTCAGTGTTAATCATTGAGACTCCCATAGGGTTCAGTGTTAATCAGTGAGACTCCCACAGGGTTCAGTGTTAATCAGTGAGACACCCATAGGGTTCAGTGTTAATCAGTGAGACTCCCATATGGTTCAGTGTTAATCAGTGAGACTCCCATAGGGTTCAGTGTTAATCAGTGAGACTCCCACAGGGTTCATGTGTTAATAAGTGAGACTCCCATAGGGTTCAGTGTTAATCACTGAGACTCCCATAGGGTTCAGTGTTAATCAGTGAGACTCCCACAGCGTTCTGTGTTAATCAGTGAGACTCCCATAGGGTTCAGTATTAATCAGTGAGACTCCCATAGGGTTCAGTGTTAATCAGTGAGACTCTCACAGGGTTCAGTGTTAATCAGTGAGACTCCCACAGGGTTCAGTGTTAATCAGTGAGACTCCCACAGGGTTCAGTGTTAATCAGTGAGACTCCCATAGGGTTCAGCGTTAATCAGTGAGACTCCCACAGGGTTCATGTGTTAATCAGTGAGACTACCATAGGGTTCAGTGTTAATCACTGAGACTCCCATAGGGTTCAGTGTTAATCAGTGAGACTCCCACAGCGTTCTGTGTTTATCAGTGAGACTCCCATAGGGTTCAGTATTAATCAGTGAGACTCCCATAGGGTTCAGTGTTAATCAGTGAGACTCCCATAGGGTTCAGTGTTAATCAGTGAGACTCCCACAGGGTTCAGTGTTAAACAGTGAGACTCCCATAGGGTTCAGTGTTAATCAGTGAGACTCCCATAGGGTTCGGTGTTAATCAGTGAGACTGCCACAGGGTTCAGTGTTAATCAGTGAGACTCCCACAGGGTTCAGTGTTGATCAGTGAGACTCCCATAGGGTTCAGTGTTAATCAATGACAGTCCCACAGGGTTCAGTGTTAATCAGTGAGACTCCCATCGTGTTCAGTGTTAATCAGTGAGACTCCCATAGGGTTCAGTGTTAATCAGTGAGACTCCCACAGGGTTCAGTGTTAATCAGTGAGACTCCCACAGGGTTCAGTGTTAATCAGTGAGACTCCCATAGGGTTCAGTGTTAATCAATGAGAGTCTCACAGGGTTCAGTGTTAATCAGTGAGACCCCCATAGAGTTCAGTGTTAATCATTGAGACTCCCACAGGGTTCAGTGTTAATCAGTGAGACTCCCACAGGGTTCATTGTTAATCGGTGAGACTCCCATAGGGTTCAGTGTTAATCAGTGAGACTCCCATAGGGTTCCATCTTAATCAGTGAGACTCCCACAGGGTTCAGTGTTAATCAGTGAGACTCCCACAGGGTTCAGTGTTAATCAGTGAGACTCCCACAGGGTTCAGTGTTGATCAGTGAGACTCCCATAGGGTTCAGTGTTAATCAATGACAGTCCCACAGGGTTCAGTGTTAATCAGTGAGACTCCCATCGTGTTCAGTGTTAATCAGTGAGACTCCCATAGGGTTCAGTGTTAATCAGTGAGACTCCCACAGGGTTCAGTGTTAATCAGTGAGACTCCCACAGGGTTCAGTGTTAATCAGTGAGACTCCCATAGGGTTCAGTGTTAATCAATGAGAGTCTCACAGGGTTCAGTGTTAATCAGTGAGACTCCCACAGGGTTCAGTGTTAATCGGTGAGACTCCCATAGGGTTCAATGTTAATCAGTGAGACTCCCATAGGGTTCAGTGTTAATCAGTGAGACTCCCATAGGGTTCAGTGTTAATCAGTGAGACTCCCACAGGGTTCAGTGTTAATCAGTGAGACTCCCACAGGGTTCAATGTTAATCAGCGAGATTCCCATAGGGTTCAGTGTTAATCAGTGAGACTCCCACAGGGTTCAGTGTTAATCAATGAGACTCCCATAGGGTTTGGTGTTAATCAGTGAGACTCCCATAGGGTTCAGTGTTAATCAGTGAGACTCCCATAGGGTTCAGTGTTAATCAGTGAGACCCCCATAGAGTTCAGTGTTAATCATTGAGACTCCCAAAGGGTTCAGTGTTAATCAGTGAGACTCCCACAGGGTTCATTGTTAATCGGTGAGACTCCCATAGGGTTCAGTGTTAATCAGTGAGACTCCCATAGGGTTCAATCTTAATCTGTGAGACTCCCACAGGGTTCATGTGTTAATCAGTGAGACTCCCATAGGGTTCAGTGTTAATCAGTGAGACTCCCACAGGGTTCAGTGTTAATCAGTGAGACCCCCATAGAGTTCAGTGTTAATCAGTGAGACTCCCATAGGGTTCAGTGTTCATCAGTGAGACTCCCATAGGGTTGAGTGTTAATCAGTGAGTCTCCCATAGGGTTCAGTGTTAATCAGTGAGACTCCCACAGGTTTCAGTGTTAATCAGTGAGACTCCCATAGGGTTCAGTGTGAATCAGTGAGACTCCCATAGGGTTCAGTATTAATCATTGAGACTCCAATAGGGTTCATGTGTTAATCAATGAGACTCCCACAGGGTTCAGTGTTAATCAGTGAGACTCCCACAGGGCTAAGTGTTAATCAGTGAGACTCCCTTAGGGTTTAGTGTTAATCAGTGAGACTCCCACAGCGTTCAGTGTAAATCAGTGAGACTCCCATAGGGTTCAGTGTTAATCATTGAGACTCCCACAGGGTTCATTGTTAATCAGTGAGACTCCCATAGGGTTCAATTTTAATCAGTGAGACTCCCATAGGGTTCTGTGTTAATCAGTGAGACTCCCACAGGGTTCAGTGTTAATCAGTGAGACTCCCACAGGGTTCAGTGTTAATCAGTGAGACCCCCATAGAGTTCAGTGTTAATCAGTGAGACTCCCATAGGGTTCAGTGTTCATCAGTGAGACTCCCATAAGGTTGAGTGTTAATCAGTGAGACTCCCATAGGGTTCAGTGTTAATCAGTGAGACTCCCACAGGTTGCAGTGTTAATCAGTGAGACTCCCATAGGGTTCAGTGTGAATCAGTGAGACTCCCATAGGGTTCAGTATTAATCAGTGAGACTCCCATAGGGTTCATGTGTTAATCAATGAGACTCCCACAGGGTTCAGTGTTAATCAGTGAGACTCCCACAGGGCTAAGTGTTAATCAGTGAGACTCCCATAGGGTTTAGTGTTAATCAGTGAGACTCCCACAGCGTTCAGTGTAAATCAGTGAGACTCCCATAGGGTTCAGTGTTAATCATTGAGACTCCCACAGGGTTCATTGTTAATCAGTGAGACTCCCATAGGGTTCAATTTTAATCAGTGAGACTCCCATAGGGTTCTGTGTTAATCAGTGAGACTCCCACAGGGTTCAGTGTTAATCAGTGAGACTCCCACAGGGTTCAGTGTTAATCAGTGAGACTCCCACAGGGTTCAGTGTTAATCAGTCAGACTCCCACAGGGTCCAGTGTTAATCAGGGAGACTAACACAGGGCTCAGTGTTAATCAGTGAGACTCCCATAGGGTTCAGTGTTAATTAGTGAGACTCCCACAGGGTTCAGTGTTAATCAGTGAGACTGCCACAGGGCTCAGTGTTAATCACTAAGACTCCCATAGGGTTCATTGTTAATCAGTGAGACTCCCATAGGGTTCAGTGTTAATCAGTGAGACTCCCACAGGGTTCAGTGTTAATCAGTGAGACTCCCACAGGGTTCAGTGTTAATCAGTGAGACTCCCACAGGTTTCAGTGTTAATCAGTGAGACTCCCATAGGGTTCAGTGTTAATCAGTGAGACTCCCATAGGGTTCAGTATTAATCAGTGAGACTCCCATAGGGTTCATGTGTTAGTCAGTGAGACTCCCACAGGGTTCAGTGTTAATCAGTGAGACTCCCACAGGGCTAAGTGTTAATCAGTGAGACTCCCATAGGGTTTAGTGTTAATCAGTGAGACTCCCACAGCGTTCAGTGTAAATCAGTGAGACTCCCATAGGGTTCAGTGTTAATCACTGAGACTCCCACAGGGTTCAGTGTTAATCAGTGAGATTCCCACAGGGTTCAGTGTTAATCAGTGAGACTCCCACAGGGTTCATTGTTAATCAGTGAGACTCCCATAGGGTTCAGTTTTAATCAGTGAGACTCCCATAGGGTTCAGTGTTAATCAGTGAGACTCCCATAGGGTTCAGTGTTAATCAGTGAGACTCCCACAGGGTTCAGTTTTAATCAGTGAGACTCCCACAGGGTTCAGTGTTAATCAGTCAGACTCCCACAGGGTTCAGTGTTAATCAGTGAGACTAACACAGGGCTCAGTGTTAATCAGTGAGACTCCCATAGGGTTCAGTGTTAATTAGTGAGACTCCCACAGGGTTCAGTGTTAATCAGTGAGACTGCCACAGGGCGCAGTGTTAATCACTAAGACTCCCATAGGGTTCATTGTTAATCAGTGAGACTCCCATAGGGTTCAGTGTTAATCAGTGAGACTCCCACAGGGTTCAGTGTTAATCAGTGAGACTCCCACAGGGTTCAGTGTTAATCAGTGAGACTCCCTCAGGGTTCATGTGTTAATCAGTGAGACTCCCATAGGGTTCAGTGTTAATCAGTGAGACTCCCACAGGGTTCATTGTTAATCAGTGAGATTCCCACAGGTTTCAGTGTTAATCAGTGAGACTCCCATAGGGTTCAGTGTTAATCAGTGAGATTCCCATAGGGTTCAGTATTAATCAGTGAGACTCCCATAGGGTTCATGTGTTAGTCAGTGAGACTCCCACAGGGTTCAGTGTTAATCAGTGAGGCTCCCACAGGGCTCAGTGTTAATCAGTGCGACTCCCATAGGGTTCAGTGTTAATCACTGAGACTCCCATAGGGTTCAATGTTAATCAATGACAATCTCACAGGGTTCAGTGTTAATCAGTGAGACTCCCACAGGGTTCAGTGTTAATCAGTGAGACTCCCACAGCGTTCAGTTTTAATCAGTGAGACTCTCACACGGTTCAGTGTTAATCAGTGAGACTCCCATAGTGTTCAGTGTTAATCAGTGAGACTCCCATAGGGTTCAGTTTCAATCAGTGAGACTCCCACAGGGATCATTGTTAATCAGTGAGACTCCCATAGGGTTCAGTGTTAATCAGTGAGACTCCCATAGGGTTCAGTCTTAATCAGTGAGACTCCCACAGGGTTCATGTGTTAATCATTGAGACTCCCATAGGGTTCAGTGTTAATCAGTGAGACTCCCACAGGGTTCAGTGTTAATCAGTGAATCCCCCATAGAGTTCAGTGTTAATCAGTGAGACTCCCACAGGGTTCAGTGTTAATCAGTGAGACTCCCACAGGGTTCAGTGTTAATCAGTGAGACTCCCACAGGGTTCATTTGTTAATCAGTGATACTCCCATAGGGTTCAGTGTTAATCAGTGAGACTCCCACAGGGTTCAGTGTTAATCAGTGAGACCCCCATAGAGTTCAGTGTTAATCAGTGAGACTCCCACAGGGTTCAGTGTTAATCAGTGAGACTCCCATAGGGTTCAATGTTAATCACTGAGACTCCCACAGGGTTCAGTGTTAATCAGTGAGATTCCCACAGGGTTCAGTGTTAATCAGTGAGACTCCCACAGGGTTCATTGTTAATCAGTGAGACTCCCATAGGGTTCAGTTTTAATCAGTGAGACTCCCATAGGGTTCAGTGTTAATCAGTGAGACTCCCACAGGGTTCAGTGTTAATCAGTGAGACTCCCACAGGGTTCAGTTTTAATCAGTGAGACTCCCACAGGGTTCAGTGTTAATCAGTCAGACTCCCACAGGGTTCAGTGTTAATCAGTGAGACTCCCATAGGGTTCAGTGTTAATCAGTGAGACTCCCACAGGGTTCAGTGTTAATCAGTGAGACTCCCACAGGGTTCAATGTTAATCAGCGAGATTCCCATAGGGTTCAGTGTTAATCAGTGAGACTCCCACAGGGTTCAGTGTTAATCAATGAGACTCCCATAGGGTTTGGTGTTAATCAGTGAGACTCCCATAGGGTTCAGTGTTAATCAGTGAGACTCCCATAGGGTTCAGTGTTAATCAGTGAGACCCCCATAGAGTTCAGTGTTAATCATTGAGACTCCCAAAGGGTTCAGTGTTAATCAGTGAGACTCCCACAGGGTTCATTGTTAATCGGTGAGACTCCCATAGGGTTCAGTGTTAATCAGTGAGACTCCCATAGGGTTCAATCTTAATCTGTGAGACTCCCACAGGGTTCATGTGTTAATCAGTGAGACTCCCATAGGGTTCAGTGTTAATCAGTGAGACTCCCACAGGGTTCAGTGTTAATCAGTGAGACCCCCATAGAGTTCAGTGTTAATCAGTGAGACTCCCATAGGGTTCAGTGTTCATCAGTGAGACTCCCATAGGGTTGAGTGTTAATCAGTGAGACTCCCATAGGGTTCAGTGTTAATCAGTGAGACTCCCACAGGTTTCAGTGTTAATCAGTGAGACTCCCATAGGGTTCAGTGTGAATCAGTGAGACTCCCATAGGGTTCAGTATTAATCATTGAGACTCCAATAGGGTTCATGTGTTAATCAATGAGACTCCCACAGGGTTCAGTGTTAATCAGTGAGACTCCCACAGGGCTAAGTGTTAATCAGTGAGACTCCCTTAGGGTTTAGTGTTAATCAGTGAGACTCCCACAGCGTTCAGTGTAAATCAGTGAGACTCCCATAGGGTTCAGTGTTAATCATTGAGACTCCCACAGGGTTCATTGTTAATCAGTGAGACTCCCATAGGGTTCAATTTTAATCAGTGAGACTCCCATAGGGTTCTGTGTTAATCAGTGAGACTCCCACAGGGTTCAGTGTTAATCAGTGAGACTCCCACAGGGTTCAGTGTTAATCAGTGAGACCCCCATAGAGTTCAGTGTTAATCAGTGAGACTCCCATAGGGTTCAGTGTTCATCAGTGAGACTCCCATAAGGTTGAGTGTTAATCAGTGAGACTCCCATAGGGTTCAGTGTTAATCAGTGAGACTCCCACAGGTTGCAGTGTTAATCAGTGAGACTCCCATAGGGTTCAGTGTGAATCAGTGAGACTCCCATAGGGTTCAATATTAATCAGTGAGACTCCCATAGGGTTCATGTGTTAATCAATGAGACTCCCACAGGGTTCAGTGTTAATCAGTGAGACTCCCACAGGGCTAAGTGTTAATCAGTGAGACTCCCATAGGGTTTAGTGTTAATCAGTGAGACTCCCACAGCGTTCAGTGTAAATCAGTGAGACTCCCATAGGGTTCAGTGTTAATCATTGAGACTCCCACAGGGTTCATTGTTAATCAGTGAGACTCCCATAGGGTTCAATTTTAATCAGTGAGACTCCCATAGGGTTCTGTGTTAATCAGTGAGACTCCCACAGGGTTCAGTGTTAATCAGTGAGACTCCCACAGGGTTCAGTGTTAATCAGTGAGACTCCCACAGGGTTCAGTGTTAATCAGTCAGACTCCCACAGGGTCCAGTGTTAATCAGGGAGACTAACACAGGGCTCAGTGTTAATCAGTGAGACTCCCATAGGGTTCAGTGTTAATTAGTGAGACTCCCACAGGGTTCAGTGTTAATCAGTGAGACTGCCACAGGGCTCAGTGTTAATCACTAAGACTCCCATAGGGTTCATTGTTAATCAGTGAGACTCCCATAGGGTTCAGTGTTAATCAGTGAGACTCCCACAGGGTTCAGTGTTAATCAGTGAGACTCCCACAGGGTTCAGTGTTAATCAGTGAGACTCCCACAGGTTTCAGTGTTAATCAGTGAGACTCCCATAGGGTTCAGTGTTAATCAGTGAGACTCCCATAGGGTTCAGTATTAATCAGTGAGACTCCCATAGGGTTCATGTGTTAGTCAGTGAGACTCCCACAGGGTTCAGTGTTAATCAGTGAGGCTCCCACAGGGCTCAGTGTTAATCAGTGAGACTCCCATAGGGTTCAGTGTTAATCAGTGAGACTCCCATAGGGTTCAATGTTAATCACTGAGACTCCCACAGGGTTCAGTGTTAATCAGTGAGATTCCCACAGGGTTCAGTGTTAATCAGTGAGACTCCCACAGGGTTCATTGTTAATCAGTGAGACTCCCATAGGGTTCAGTTTTAATCAGTGAGACTCCCATAGGGTTCAGTGTTAATCAGTGAGACTCCCATAGGGTTCAGTGTTAATCAGTGAGACTCCCACAGGGTTCAGTTTTAATCAGTGAGACTCCCACAGGGTTCAGTGTTAATCAGTCAGACTCCCACAGGGTTCAGTGTTAATCAGTGAGACTAACACAGGGCTCAGTGTTAATCAGTGAGACTCCCATAGGGTTCAGTGTTAATTAGTGAGACTCCCACAGGGTTCAGTGTTAATCAGTGAGACTGCCACAGGGCGCAGTGTTAATCACTAAGACTCCCATAGGGTTCATTGTTAATCAGTGAGACTCCCATAGGGTTCAGTGTTAATCAGTGAGACTCCCACAGGGTTCAGTGTTAATCAGTGAGACTCCCACAGGGTTCAGTGTTAATCAGTGAGACTCCCTCAGGGTTCATGTGTTAATCAGTGAGACTCCCATAGGGTTCAGTGTTAATCAGTGAGACTCCCACAGGGTTCATTGTTAATCAGTGAGATTCCCACAGGTTTCAGTGTTAATCAGTGAGACTCCCATAGGGTTCAGTGTTAATCAGTGAGACTCCCATAGGGTTCAGTATTAATCAGTGAGACTCCCATAGGGTTCATGTGTTAGTCAGTGAGACTCCCACAGGGTTCAGTGTTAATCAGTGAGGCTCCCACAGGGCTCAGTGTTAATCAGTGCGACTCCCATAGGGTTCAGTGTTAATCACTGAGACTCCCATAGGGTTCAATGTTAATCAATGACAATCTCACAGGGTTCAGTGTTAATCAGTGAGACTCCCACAGGGTTCAGTGTTAATCAGTGAGACTCCCACAGCGTTCAGTTTTAATCAGTGAGACTCTCACACGGTTCAGTGTTAATCAGTGAGACTCCCATAGTGTTCAGTGTTAATCAGTGAGACTCCCATAGGGTTCAGTTTCAATCAGTGAGACTCCCACAGGGATCATTGTTAATCAGTGAGACTCCCATAGGGTTCAGTGTTAATCAGTGAGACTCCCATAGGGTTCAGTCTTAATCAGTGAGACTCCCACAGGGTTCATGTGTTAATCATTGAGACTCCCATAGGGTTCAGTGTTAATCAGTGAGACTCCCACAGGGTTCAGTGTTAATCAGTGAATCCCCCATAGAGTTCAGTGTTAATCAGTGAGACTCCCACAGGGTTCAGTGTTAATCAGTGAGACTCCCACAGGGTTCAGTGTTAATCAGTGAGACTCCCACAGGGTTCATTTGTTAATCAGTGATACTCCCATAGGGTTCAGTGTTAATCAGTGAGACTCCCACAGGGTTCAGTGTTAATCAGTGAGACCCCCATAGAGTTCAGTGTTAATCAGTGAGACTCCCACAGGGTTCAGTGTTAATCAGTGAGACTCCCATAGGGTTCAATGTTAATCACTGAGACTCCCACAGGGGTTCAGTGTTAATCAGTGAGATTCCCACAGGGTTCAGTGTTAATCAGTGAGACTCCCACAGGGTTCATTGTTAATCAGTGAGACTCCCATAGGGTTCAGTTTTAATCAGTGAGACTCCCATAGGGTTCAGTGTTAATCAGTGAGACTCCCACAGGGTTCAGTGTTAATCAGTGAGACTCCCACAGGGTTCAGTTTTAATCAGTGAGACTCCCACAGGGTTCAGTGTTAATCAGTCAGACTCCCACAGGGTTCAGTGTTAATCAGTGAGACTAACACAGGGTTCAGTGTTAATCAGTGAGACTCCCATAGGGTTCAGTGTTAATTAGTGAGACTCCCACAGGGTTCAGTGTTAATCAGTGAGACTGCCACAGGGCGCAGTGTTAATCACTAAGACTCCCATAGGGTTCATTGTTAATCAGTGAGACTCCCATAGGGTTCAGTGTTAATCAGTGAGACTCCCACAGGGTTCAGTGTTAATCAGTGAGACTCCCACAGGGTTCAGTGTTAATCAGTGAGACTCCCTCAGGGTTCATGTGTTAATCAGTGAGACTCCCATAGGGTTCAGTGTTAATCAGTGAGACTCCCACAGGGTTCATTGTTAATCAGTGAGATTCCCACAGGTTTCAGTGTTAATCAGTGAGACTCCCATAGGGTTCAGTGTTAATCAGTGAGACCCCCATAGGGTTCAGTATTAATCAGTGAGACTCCCATAGGGTTCATGTGTTAGTCAGTGAGACTCCCACAGGGTTCAGTGTTAATCAGTGAGGCTCCCACAGGGCTCAGTGTTAATCAGTGCGACTCCCATAGGGTTCAGTGTTAATCACTGAGACTCCCATAGGGTTCAATGTTAATCAATGACAATCTCACAGGGTTCAGTGTTAATCAGTGAGACTCCCACAGGGTTCAGTGTTAATCAGTGAGACTCCCACAGCGTTCAGTTTTAATCAGTGAGACTCTCACACGGTTCAGTGTTAATCAGTGAGACTCCCACAGGGTTCATTGTTAATCAGTGAGATTCCCACAGGTTTCAGTGTTAATCAGTGAGACTCCCATAGGGTTCAGTGTTAATCAGTGAGACTCCCATAGGGTTCAGTATTAATCAGTGAGACTCCCATAGGGTTCATGTGTTAGTCAGTGAGACTCCCACAGGGTTCAGTGTTAATCAGTGAGGCTCCCACAGGGCTCAGTGTTAATCAGTGCGACTCCCATAGGGTTCAGTGTTAATCACTGAGACTCCCATAGGGTTCAATGTTAATCAATGACAATCTCACAGGGTTCAGTGTTAATCAGTGAGACTCCCACAGGGTTCAGTGTTAATCAGTGAGACTCCCACAGCGTTCAGTTTTAATCAGTGAGACTCTCACACGGTTCAGTGTTAATCAGTGAGACTCCCATAGTGTTCAGTGTTAATCAGTGAGACTCCCATAGGGTTCAGTTTCAATCAGTGAGACTCCCACAGGGATCATTGTTAATCAGTGAGACTCCCATAGGGTTCAGTGTTAATCAGTGAGACTCCCATAGGGTTCAGTCTTAATCAGTGAGACTCCCACAGGGTTCATGTGTTAATCATTGAGACTCCCATAGGGTTCAGTGTTAATCAGTGAGACTCCCACAGGGTTCAGTGTTAATCAGTGAATCCCCCATAGAGTTCAGTGTTAATCAGTGAGACTCCCACAGGGTTCAGTGTTAATCAGTGAGACTCCCACAGGGTTCAGTGTTAATCAGTGAGACTCCCACAGGGTTCATTTGTTAATCAGTGATACTCCCATAGGGTTCAGTGTTAATCAGTGAGACTCCCACAGGGTTCAGTGTTAATCAGTGAGACCCCCATAGAGTTCAGTGTTAATCAGTGAGACTCCCACAGGGTTCAGTGTTAATCAGTGAGACTCCCATAGGGTTCAATGTTAATCACTGAGACTCCCACAGGGGTTCAGTGTTAATCAGTGAGATTCCCACAGGGTTCAGTGTTAATCAGTGAGACTCCCACAGGGTTCATTGTTAATCAGTGAGACTCCCATAGGGTTCAGTTTTAATCAGTGAGACTCCCATAGGGTTCAGTGTTAATCAGTGAGACTCCCACAGGGTTCAGTGTTAATCAGTGAGACTCCCACAGGGTTCAGTTTTAATCAGTGAGACTCCCACAGGGTTCAGTGTTAATCAGTCAGACTCCCACAGGGTTCAGTGTTAATCAGTGAGACTAACACAGGGTTCAGTGTTAATCAGTGAGACTCCCATAGGGTTCAGTGTTAATTAGTGAGACTCCCACAGGGTTCAGTGTTAATCAGTGAGACTGCCACAGGGCGCAGTGTTAATCACTAAGACTCCCATAGGGTTCATTGTTAATCAGTGAGACTCCCATAGGGTTCAGTGTTAATCAGTGAGACTCCCACAGGGTTCAGTGTTAATCAGTGAGACTCCCACAGGGTTCAGTGTTAATCAGTGAGACTCCCTCAGGGTTCATGTGTTAATCAGTGAGACTCCCATAGGGTTCAGTGTTAATCAGTGAGACTCCCACAGGGTTCATTGTTAATCAGTGAGATTCCCACAGGTTTCAGTGTTAATCAGTGAGACTCCCATAGGGTTCAGTGTTAATCAGTGAGACCCCCATAGGGTTCAGTATTAATCAGTGAGACTCCCATAGGGTTCATGTGTTAGTCAGTGAGACTCCCACAGGGTTCAGTGTTAATCAGTGAGGCTCCCACAGGGCTCAGTGTTAATCAGTGCGACTCCCATAGGGTTCAGTGTTAATCACTGAGACTCCCATAGGGTTCAATGTTAATCAATGACAATCTCACAGGGTTCAGTGTTAATCAGTGAGACTCCCACAGGGTTCAGTGTTAATCAGTGAGACTCCCACAGCGTTCAGTTTTAATCAGTGAGACTCTCACACGGTTCAGTGTTAATCAGTGAGACTCCCATAGTGTTCAGTGTTAATCAGTGAGACTCCCATAGGGTTCAGTTTCAATCAGTGAGACTCCCACAGGGATCATTGTTAATCAGTGAGACTCCCATAGGGTTCAGTGTTAATCAGTGAGACTCCCATAGGGTTCAGTCTTAATCAGTGAGACTCCCACAGGGTTCATGTGTTAATCATTGAGACTCCCATAGGGTTCAGTGTTAATCAGTGAGACTCCCACAGGGTTCAGTGTTAATCAGTGAATCCCCCATAGAGTTCAGTGTTAATCAGTGAGACTCCCACAGGGTTCAGTGTTAATCAGTGAGACTCCCACAGGGTTCAGTGTTAATCAGTGAGACTCCCACAGGGTTCATTTGTTAATCAGTGATACTCCCATAGGGTTCAGTGTTAATCAGTGAGACTCCCACAGGGTTCAGTGTTAATCAGTGAGACCCCCATAGAGTTCAGTGTTAATCAGTGAGACTCCCACAGGGTTCAGTTTTAATCAGTGAGACTCTCACAGGGTTCAGTGTTAATCAGTGAGACTCGCACAGGGTTCAGTGTTAATCAGTGAGACTCCCACAGGGTTAATTGTTAATCAGTGAGTCTCCCATAGCGTTCAGTGTTAATCAGTGAGACTCCCACAGGGTTCAGTGTTAATCAGTGAGACTCCCACAGGGTTCATGTGTTAATCAGTGAGACTCCCATAGGGTTCAGTGTTAATCAGTGAGTCTCCCACAGGGTTCAGTGTTAATCAGTGAGACCCCCATAGAGTTCAGTGTTAATCAGTGAGACTCCCACAGGGTTCAGTTTTACTCAGTGAGACTCTCACACGGTTCAGTGTTAATCAGTGTGACTCCCATAGTGTTCAGTGTTAATCAGTGAGACTCCCATAGGGTTCATTGTTCATCAGTGAGACTTCCATAGGGTTGAGTGTTAATCAGTGAGACTCCCATAGGGTTCAGTGTTAATCAGTGAGACTCCCACAGGTTTCAGTGTTAATCAGTGAGACTCCCATAGGGTTCAGTGTTAATCAGTGAGACTCCCATAGGGTTCAGTATTAATCAGTGAGACTCCCATAGGGTTCATGTGTTAATCAGTGAGACTCCCACAGGGTTCAGTGTTAATCAGTGAGACTCCCACAGGGCTAAGTGTTAATCAGTGAGACTCCCATAGGGTTCAGTGTTAATCAGTTAGACTCCCACAGGGTTCAGTGTTAATCAGTGAGGCTCCCACAGGTTTCAGTCTTAACCAGTGAGACTCCCACAGGGTTCAGTGTTAATCAGTGAGACTCCCACAGGGTTCAGTGTTAATCAGTGACACTCCCACACGGCTAAGTGTTAATCAGTGAGACTCCCATAGGGTTCAGTGTTAATCAGTGAGACTCCCACAGGGTTCATTGTTAATCAGTGAGACTCCCATAGAGTTCAGTGTTAATCAGTGAGACTCCCATAGGGTTCAGTCTTAATCAGTGAGACTCCCACAGGGTTCAGTGTTAAACAGTGAGACCCCCATAGAGTTCAGTGTTAATCAGTGAGACTCCCACAGGGTTCAATGTTAATCAGTGAGACTCCCATAGGGTTCAGTGTTAATCAGTGAGACTCCCATAGGGTTCAGTATTATTCAGTGAGACTCCCATAGGGTTCATGTGTTAATCAGTGAGACTCCCACAGGGTTCAGTGTTAATCAGTGAGACTCCCACAGGGCTAAGTGTTCATCAGTGAGACTCCCATAGGGTTCAGTGTTAATCAGTGAGACTCCCACAGGGTTCAGTGTTAATCAGTGAGACTCCCACAGCGTTCAGTGTTAATCAGTGAGACTCCCACAGGGTTAATTGTTAATCAGTGAGACTCCCATAGGGTTCAGTGTTAATCAGTGAGACTCCCACAGGGTTCAGTGTTAATCAGTGAGACTCCCACAGGGTTCATGTGTTAATCAGTGAGACTCCCATAGGGTTCAGTGTTAATCAGTGAGACTCCCACAGGGTTCAGTGTTAATCAGTGAGACCCCATAGAGTTCAGTGCTAATCAGTGAGACTCCCACAGGGTTCAGTGTTAATCAGTGAGACTCCCATAGGGTTCAGTATTAATCAGTGAGACTCCCATAGGGTTCATGTGTTAATCAGTGAGACTCCCATAGGGTTCAGTGTTAATCAGTGAGACTCCCACAGGTTTCAGTGTTAATCAGTGAGACTCCCATAGGGTTCAGTGTTAATCAGTGAGACTCCCATAGGGTTAAGTATTAATCAGTGAGACTCCCATAGGGTTCATGTGTTAATCAGTGAGACTCCCACAGGGTTCAGTTTTAATCAGTGAGACTCCCACAGGGTTCAGTGTTAATCAGTGAGACTCGCACAGGGTTCAGTGTTAATCAGTGAGACTCCCACAGGGTTAATTGTTAATCAGTGAGACTCCCATAGCGTTCAGTGTTAATCAGTGAGACTCCCACAGGGTTCAGTGTTAATCAGTGAGACTCCCACAGGGTTCATGTGTTAATCAGTGAGACTCCCATAGGGTTCAGTGTTAATCAGTGAGTCTCCCACAGGGTTCAGTGTTAATCAGTGAGACCCCCATAGAGTTCAGTGTTAATCAGTGAGACTCCCACAGGGTTCAGTTTTACTCAGTGAGACTCTCACACGGTTCAGTGTTAATCAGTGTGACTCCCATAGTGTTCAGTGTTAATCAGTGAGACTCCCACAGGGTTCATTGTTAATCAGTGAGACTCCCATAGGGTTCAGTGTTAATCAGTGAGACTCCCATAGGGTTCAGTCTTAATCAGTGAGACTCCCACAGGGTTCATGTGTTAATCATTGAGACTCCCATAGGGTTCAGTGTTAATCAGTGAAACTCCCACAGGGTTCCGTGTTAATCAGTTAATCCCCCATAGAGTTCAGTGTTAATCAGTGAGACTCCCACAGGGTTCAGTGTTAATCAGTGAGACTCCCATAGGGTTCATTGTTCATCAGTGAGACTTCCATAGGGTTGAGTGTTAATCAGTGAGACTCCCATAGGGTTCAGTGTTAATCAGTGAGACTCCCACAGGTTTCAGTGTTAATCAGTGAGACTCCCATAGGGTTCAGTGTTAATCAGTGAGACTCCCATAGGGTTCAGTATTAATCAGTGAGACTCCCATAGGGTTCATGTGTTAATCAGTGAGACTCCCACAGGGTTCAGTGTTAATCAGTGAGACTCCCACAGGGCTAAGTGTTAATCAGTGAGACTCCCATAGGGTTCAGTGTTAATCAGTTAGACTCCCACAGGGTTCAGTGTTAATCAGTGAGGCTCCCACAGGTTTCAGTCTTAACCAGTGAGACTCCCACAGGGTTCAGTGTTAATCAGTGAGACTCCCACAGGGTTCAGTGTTAATCAGTGACACTCCCACACGCCTAAGTGTTAATCAGTGAGACTCCCATAGGGTTCAGTGTTAATCAGTGAGACTCCCACAGGGTTCATTGTTAATCAGTGAGACTCCCATAGAGTTCAGTGTTAATCAGTGAGACTCCCATAGGGTTCAGTCTTAATCAGTGAGACTCCCACAGGGTTCAGTGTTAAACAGTGAGACCCCCATAGAGTTCAGTGTTAATCAGTGAGACTCCCACAGGGTTCAATGTTAATCAGTGAGACTCCCATAGGGTTCAGTGTTAATCAGTGAGACTCCCATAGGGTTCAGTATTATTCAGTGAGACTCCCATAGGGTTCATGTGTTAATCAGTGAGACTCCCACAGGGTTCAGTGTTAATCAGTGAGACTCCCACAGGGCTAAGTGTTCATCAGTGAGACTCCCATAGGGTTCAGTGTTAATCAGTGAGACTCCCACAGGGTTCAGTGTTAATCAGTGAGACTCCCACAGCGTTCAGTGTTAATCAGTGAGACTCCCACAGGGTTAATTGTTAATCAGTGAGACTCCCATAGGGTTCAGTGTTAATCAGTGAGACTCCCACAGGGTTCAGTGTTAATCAGTGAGACTCCCACAGGGTTCATGTGTTAATCAGTGAGACTCCCATAGGGTTCAGTGTTAATCAGTGAGACTCCCACAGGGTTCAGTGTTAATCAGTGAGACCCCATAGAGTTCAGTGCTAATCAGTGAGACTCCCACAGGGTTCAGTGTTAATCAGTGAGACTCCCATAGGGTTCAGTATTAATCAGTGAGACTCCCATAGGGTTCATGTGTTAATCAGTGAGACTCCCATAGGGTTCAGTGTTAATCAGTGAGACTCCCACAGGTTTCAGTGTTAATCAGTGAGACTCCCATAGGGTTCAGTGTTAATCAGTGAGACTCCCATAGGGTTAAGTATTAATCAGTGAGACTCCCATAGGGTTCATGTGTTAATCAGTGAGACTCCCACAGGGTTCAGTTTTAATCAGTGAGACTCCCACAGGGCTAAGTGTTAATCAGTGAGACTCCCATAGGGTTCAGTGTTAATCAGTGAGACTCCCACAGGGTTCAGTGTTAATCAGTGAGACTCCCACAGGGTTCAGTCATAATCAGTGAGACTCCCATAGGGTTCAGTATTAATCAGTGAGACTCCCATAGGGTTCATGTGTTAATCAGTGACACTCCCACAGGGCTAAGTGTTAATCAGTGAGACTCCCATAGGGTTCAGTGTTAATCAGTGAGACTCCCACAGGGTTCAGTGTTAATCAGTGAGACTCCCACAGGGTTCAGTGTTAATCAGTGAGACTCCCACAGGGCTAAGTGTTAATCAGTGAGACTCCCATAGGGTTCAGTCTTAATCAGTGAGACTCCCACAGGGTTCAGTGTTAATCAGTGAGACTCCCACAGGGTTCATTGTTAATCAGTGAGACTCCCATAGAGTTCAGTGTTAATCAGTGAGACTCCCATAGGGTTCAGTCTTAATCAGTGAGACTCCCACAGGGTTCAGTGTTAATCAGTGAGACTCCCACAGGGTTCATTGTTAATCAGTAAGACTCCCATAGAGTTCAGTGTTAATCAGTGAGACTCCCACAGGGTTCAGTCTTAATCAGTGAGACTCCCACAGGGTTCAGTGTTAATCAGTGAGACTCCCACAGGGTTCAGTATTAATCAGTGAGACTCCCATAGGGTTCATGTGTTAATCAGTGAGACTCCCACAGGGCTAAGTGTTAATCAGTGAGACTCCCATAGGGTTCAGTGTTAATCAGTGAGACTCCCACAGGGTTCAGTGTTAATCAGTGAGACTCCCACAGGGTTCAGTGTTAATCAGTGAGACTCCCACAGGGTTCAGTCTTAATCAGTGAGACTCCCATAGGGTTCAGTATTAATCAGTGAGACTCCCATAGGGTTCATGTGTTAATCAGTGAGACTCCCACAGGGTTCAGTGTTAATCAGTGACACTCCCACAGGGCTAAGTGTTAATCAGTGAGACTCTTATAGGGTTCAGTGTTAATCAGTGAGACTCCCACAGGGTTCAGTGTTAATCAGTGACACTCCCACACGGCTAAGTGTTAATCAGTGAGACTCCCATAGGGTTCAGTGTTAATCAGTGAGACTCCCATAGGGTTCAGTCTTAATCAGTGAGACTCCCACAGGGTTCAGTGTTAATCAGTGAGACCCCCATAGAGTTCAGTGTTAATCAGTGAGACTCCCACAGGGTTCAATGTTAATCAGTGAGACTCCCATAGGGTTCAGTGTTAATCAGTGAGCCTCCCATAGGGTTCAGTATTATTCAGTGAGACTCCCATAGGGTTCATGTGTTAATCAGTGAGACTCCCACAGGGTTCAGTGTTAATCAGTGAGACTCCCACAGGCCTAAGTGTTCATCAGTGAGACTCCTATAGGGTTCAGTGTTAATCAGTGAGACTCCCACAGGGTTCAGTGTTAATCAGTGAGATTCCCACAGCGTTCAGTGTTAATCAGTGTGACTCCCACAGGGTTAATTGTTAATCAGTGAGACTCCCATAGGGTTCAGTGTTAATCAGTGAGACTCCCACAGGGTTCAGTGTTAATCAGTGAGACTCCCACAGGGTTCATGTGTTAATCAGTGAGACTCCCATAGGGTTCAGTGTTAATCAGTGAGACTCCCACAGGGTTCAGTGTTAATCAGTGAGACCCCCATAGAGTTCAGTGCTAATCAGTGAGACTCCCACAGGGTTCAGTGTTAATCAGTGAGACTCCCATAGGGTTCAGTATTAATCAGTGAGACTCCCATAGGGTTCATCTGTTAATCAGTGAGACTCCCATAGGGTTCAGTGTTAATCAGTGAGACTCCCACAGGTTTCAGTGTTAATCAGTGAGACTCCCATAGGGTTCAGTGTTAATCAGTGAGACTCCCACAGGTTTCAGTGTTAATCAGTGAGACTCCCATAGGGTTCAGTGTTAATCAGTGAGACTCCCATAGGGTTCAGTATTAATTAGTGAGACTCACATAGGGTCCATGTGTTAATCAGTGAGACTCCCACAGGGTTCAGTGTTAATCAGTGAGACTCCCACAGGGCTAAGTGTTAATCAGTGAGACTCCTATAGGGTTCAGTGTTAATCAGTGAGATTCCCACAGGGTTCAGTGTTAATCAGTGAGACTCCCACAGGGTTCAGTGTTAATCAGTGAGACTCCCACAGGGTTCAGTGTTAATCAGTGAGACTCCCATAGGGTTCAGTGTTAATCAGTGAGACTCCCACAGGGTTCATGTGTTAATCAGTGAGACTTCCATAGGGTTCAGTGTTAATCAGTGAGACTCCCACAGGGTTCAGTGTTAATCAGTGATGCTCCCATAGGGTTCAGTCTTAATCAGTGAGACTCCCATAGGGTTCAGTATTAATCAGTGAGACTCCCATAGGGTTCATGTGTTAATCAGTGACACTCCCACAGGGCTAAGTGTTAATCAGTGAGACTCCCATAGGGTTCAGTGTTAATCAGTGAGACTCCCACAGGGTTCAGTGTTAATCAGTGAGACTCCCACAGGGTTCAGTGTTAATCAGTGAGACTCCCACAGGGCTAAGTGTTAATCAGTGAGACTCCCATAGGGTTCAGTCTTAATCAGTGAGACTCCCACAGGGTTCAGTGTTAATCAGTGAGACTCCCACAGGGTTCATTGTTAATCAGTGAGACTCCCATAGAGTTCAGTGTTAATCAGTGAGACTCCCATAGGGTTCAGTCTTAATCAGTGAGACTCCCACAGGGTTCAGTGTTAATCAGTGAGACTCCCACAGGGTTCATTGTTAATCAGTAAGACTCCCATAGAGTTCAGTGTTAATCAGTGAGACTCCCACAGGGTTCAGTCTTAATCAGTGAGACTCCCACAGGGTTCAGTGTTAATCAGTGAGACTCCCATAGGGTTCATGTGTTAATCAGTGAGACTCCCACAGGGCTAAGTGTTAATCAGTGAGACTCCCATAGGGTTCAGTGTTAATCAGTGAGACTCCCACAGGGTTCAGTGTTAATCAGTGAGACTCCCACAGGGTTCAGTGTTAATCAGTGAGACTCCCACAGGGTTCAGTCTTAATCAGTGAGACTCCCATAGGGTTCAGTATTAATCAGTGAGACTCCCATAGGGTTCATGTGTTAATCAGTGAGACTCCCACAGGGTTCAGTGTTAATCAGTGACACTCCCACAGGGCTAAGTGTTAATCAGTGAGACTCCCATAGGGTTCAGTGTTAATCAGTGAGACTCCCACAGGGTTCAGTCTTAATCAGTGAGACTCCCACAGGGTTCAGTGTTAATCGGTGAGACTCCCACAGGGTTCAGTGTTAATCAGTGAGACTCCCACAGGGTTCAGTGTTAATCAGTGACACTCCCACAGGGCTAAGTGTTAATCAGTGAGACTCCCATAGGGTTCAGTGTTAATCAGTGAGACTCCCACAGGGTTCATTGTTAATCAGTGAGACTCCCATAGAGTTCAGTGTTAATCAGTGAGACTCCCATAGGGTTCAGTCTTAATCAGTGAGACTCCCACAGGGTTCAGTATTATTCAGTGAGACTCCCATAGGGTTCATGTGTTAATCAGTGAGACTCCCACAGGGTTCAGTGTTAATCAGTGAGACTCCCACAGGGCTGAGTGTTCATCAGTGAGACTCCCATAGGGTTCAGTGTTAATCAGTGAGACTCCCACAGGGTTCAGTATTAATCAGTAAGACTCCCATAGGGTTCATGTGTTAGTCAGTGAGACGCCCACAGGGTTCAGTGTTAATCAGTGACACTCCCACAGGGCTAAGTGTTAATCAGTGAGACTCCCATATGGTTCAGTGTTAATCAGTGAGACTCCCACAGGGTTCAGTCTTAATCAGTGAGACTCCCACAGGGTTCAGTGTTAATCAGTGAGACTCCCACAGGGTTCAGTGTTAATCAGTGAGACTCCCACAGGGTTCAGTCTTAATCAGTGAGACTCCCATAGGGTTCAGTATTAATCAGTGAGACTCCCATAGGGTTCATGTGATAATCAGTGAGACTCCCACAGGGTTCAGTGTTAATCAGTGAGACTCCCATAGGGTTCAGTGTTAATCAGTGAGGCTCCCACAGGGTTCAGTCTTAATCAGTGAGACTCCCACAGGGTTCAGTGTTAATCAGTGAGACTCCCACAGGGTTCAGTGTTAATCAGTGAGACTCCCACAGGGTTCAGTGTTAATCAGTGACACTCCCACAGGGCTAAGTGTTAATCAGTGAAACTCCCATAGGGTTCACTGTTAATCAGTGAGACTCCCACAGGGTTCATTGTTAATCAGTGAGACTCCCATAGAGTTCAGTGTTAATCAGTGAGACTCCCATAGGGTTCAGTCTTAATCAGTGAGACTCCCACAGGGTTCAGTGTTAATCAGTGAGACCCCCATAGAGTTCAGTGTTAATCAGTGAGACTCCCACAGGGTTCAGTGTTAATCAGTGAGACTCCCATAGGGTTCAGTGTTAATCAGTGAGACTCCCATAGGGTTCAGTATTATTCAGTGAGACTCCCATAGGGTCCATGTGTTAATCAGTGAGACTCCCACAGGGTTCAGTGTTAATCAGTGAGACTCCCACAGGGTTCAGTGTTAATCAGTGACACTCCCACAGGGCTAAGTGTTAATCAGTGAGACTCCCATAGGGTTCACTGTTAATCAGTGAGACTCCCACAGGGCTAAGTGTTCATCAATGAGACTCCCATAGGGTTCAGTGTTAATCAGTGAGACTCCCACAGGGTTCAGTGTTACTCAGTGAGACTCCCACAGGGTTCAGTGTTAATCAGTGAGACTCCCACAGGGTTCAGTCTTAATCAGTGAGACTCCCATAGGGTTCAGTATTAATCAGTGAGACTCCCATAGGGTTCATGTGTTAATCAGTGAGACTCCCACAGGGTTCAGTGTTAATCAGTGAGACTCCCATAGGGTTCAGTGTTAATCAGTGAGACTCCCACAGGGTTCAGTCTTAATCAGTGAGACTCCCACAGGGTTCAGTGTTAATCAGTGAGACTCCCACAGGGTTCAGTGTTAATCAGTGAGACTCCCACAGGGTTCAGTGTTAATCAGTGACACTCCCACAGGGCTAAGTGTTAATCAGTGAGACTCCCATAGGGCTCAGTGTTAATCAGTGAGACTCCCACAGGGTTCATTGTTAATCAGTGAGACTCCCATAGAGTTCAGTGTTAATCAGTGAGACTCCCATAGGGTTCAGTTTTAATCAGTGAGACTCCCACAGGGTTCAGTGTTAATCAGTGAGACCCCCATAGAGTTCAGTGTTAATCAGTGAGACTCCCACAGGGTTCAGTGTTAATCAGTGAGACTCCCATACGGTTCAGTGTTAATCAGTGAGACTCCCATAGGGTTCAGTGTTAATCAGTGAGACTCCCATAGGTTTCAGTGTTAATCAGTGAGACTCCCATAGGGTTCAGTATTATTCAGTGAGACTCCCATAGGGTCCATGTGTTAATCAGTGAGACTCCCACAGGGTTCAGTGTTAATCAGTGAGACTCCCACAGGGCTAAGTGTTCATCAATGAGACTCCCATAGGGTTCAGTGTTAATCAGTGAGACTCCCACAGGGTTCAGTGTTACTCAGTGAGACTCCCACAGGGTTCAGTGTTAATCAGTGAGACTCCCATAGGGTTCAGTGTTAATCAGTGAGACTCCCACAGGGTTCAGTGTTAATCAGTGAGACTCCCACAGGGTTCAGTGTTAATCAGTGAGACTCCCACAGGGCTAAGTGTTAATCAGTGAGACTCCCATAGGGTTCAGTCTTAATCAGTGAGACTCCCACAGGGTTCAGTGTTAATCAGTGAGACTCCCACAGGGTTCATTGTTAATCAGTGAGACTCCCATAGAGTTCAGTGTTAATCAGTGAGACTCCCATAGGGTTCAGTCTTAATCAGTGAGACTCCCACAGGGTTCAGTGTTAATCAGTGAGACTCCCACAGGGTTCATTGTTAATCAGTAAGACTCCCATAGAGTTCAGTGTTAATCAGTGAGACTCCCACAGGGTTCAGTCTTAATCAGTGAGACTCCCACAGGGTTCAGTGTTAATCAGTGAGACTCCCACAGGGTTCAGTATTAATCAGTGAGACTCCCATAGGGTTCATGTGTTAATCAGTGAGACTCCCACAGGGCTAAGTGTTAATCAGTGAGACTCCCATAGGGTTCAGTGTTAATCAGTGAGACTCCCACAGGGTTCAGTGTTAATCAGTGAGACTCCCACAGGGTTCAGTGTTAATCAGTGAGACTCCCACAGGGTTCAGTCTTAATCAGTGAGACTCCCATAGGGTTCAGTATTAATCAGTGAGACTCCCATAGGGTTCATGTGTTAATCAGTGAGACTCCCACAGGGTTCAGTGTTAATCAGTGACACTCCCACAGGGATAAGTGTTAATCAGTGAGACTCCCATAGGGTTCAGTGTTAATCAGTGAGACTCCCATAGGGTTCAGTGTTAATCAGTGAGACTCCCACAGGGTTCAGTGTTAATCAGTGAGACTCCCACAGGGTTCAGTGTTAATCAGTGACACTCCCACAGGGCTAAGTGTTAATCAGTGAGACTCCCATAGGGTTCAGTGTTAATCAGTGAGACTCCCACAGGGTTCATTGTTAATCAGTGAGACTCCCATAGAGTTCAGTGTTAATCAGTGAGACTCCCATAGGGTTCAGTCTTAATCAGTGAGACTCCCACAGGGTTCAGTATTATTCAGTGAGACTCCCATAGGGTTCATGTGTTAATCAGTGAGACTCCCACAGGGTTCAGTGTTAATCAGTGAGACTCCCACAGGGCTGAGTGTTCATCAGTGAGACTCCCATAGGGTTCAGTGTTAATCAGTGAGACTCCCACAGGGTTCAGTATTAATCAGTAAGACTCCCATAGGGTTCATGTGTTAGTCAGTGAGACGCCCACAGGGTTCAGTGTTAATCAGTGACACTCCCACAGGGCTAAGTGTTAATCAGTGAGACTCCCATATGGTTCAGTGTTAATCAGTGAGACTCCCACAGGGTTCAGTCTTAATCAGTGAGACTCCCACAGGGTTCAGTGTTAATCAGTGAGACTCCCACAGGGTTCAGTGTTAATCAGTGAGACTCCCACAGGGTTCAGTCTTAATCAGTGAGACTCCCATAGGGTTCAGTATTAATCAGTGAGACTCCCATAGGGTTCATGTGTTAATCAGTGAGACTCCCACAGGGTTCAGTGTTAATCAGTGAGACTCCCATAGGGTTCAGTGTTAATCAGTGAGGCTCCCACAGGGTTCAGTCTTAATCAGTGAGACTCCCACAGGGTTCAGTGTTAATCAGTGAGACTCCCACAGGGTTCAGTGTTAATCAGTGAGACTCCCACAGGGTTCAGTGTTAATCAGTGACACTCCCACAGAGCTAAGTGTTAATCAGTGAAACTCCCATAGGGTTCACTGTTAATCAGTGAGACTCCCACAGGGTTCATTGTTAATCAGTGAGACTCCCATAGAGTTCAGTGTTAATCAGTGAGACTCCCATAGGGTTCAGTCTTAATCAGTGAGACTCCCACAGGGTTCAGTGTTAATCAGTGAGACCCCCATAGAGTTCAGTGTTAATCAGTGAGACTCCCACAGGGTTCAGTGTTAATCAGTGAGACTCCCATAGGGTTCAGTGTTAATCAGTGAGACTCCCATAGGGTTCAGTATTATTCAGTGAGACTCCCATAGGGTCCATGTGTTAATCAGTGAGACTCCCACAGGGTTCAGTGTTAATCAGTGAGACTCCCACAGGGTTCAGTGTTAATCAGTGACACTCCCACAGGGCTAAGTGTTAATCAGTGAGACTCCCATAGGGTTCACTGTTAATCAGTGAGACTCCCACAGGGCTAAGTGTTCATCAATGAGACTCCCATAGGGTTCAGTGTTAATCAGTGAGACTCCCACAGGGTTCAGTGTTACTCAGTGAGACTCCCACAGGGTTCAGTGTTAATCAGTGAGACTCCCACAGGGTTCAGTCTTAATCAGTGAGACTCCCATAGGGTTCAGTATTAATCAGTGAGACTCCCATAGGGTTCATGTGTTAATCAGTGAGACTCCCACAGGGTTCAGTGTTAATCAGTGAGACTCCCATAGGGTTCAGTGTTAATCAGTGAGACTCCCACATGGTTCAGTCTTAATCAGTGAGACTCCCACAGGGTTCAGTGTTAATCAGTGAGACTCCCACAGGGTTCAGTGTTAATCAGTGAGACTCCCACAGGGTTCAGTGTTAATCAGTGACACTCCCACAGGGCTAAGTGTTAATCAGTGAGACTCCCATAGGGCTCAGTGTTAATCAGTGAGACTCCCACAGGGTTCATTGTTAATCAGTGAGACTCCCATAGAGTTCAGTGTTAATCAGTGAGACTCCCATAGGGTTCAGTTTTAATCAGTGAGACTCCCACAGGGTTCAGTGTTAATCAGTGAGACCCCCATAGAGTTCAGTGTTAATCAGTGAGACTCCCACAGGGTTCAGTGTTAATCAGTGAGACTCCCATACGGTTCAGTGTTAATCAGTGAGACTCCCATAGGGTTCAGTGTTAATCAGTGAGACTCCCATAGGTTTCAGTATTAATCAGTGAGACTCCCATAGGGTTCAGTATTATTCAGTGAGACTCCCATAGGGTCCATGTGTTAATCAGTGAGACTCCCACAGGGTTCATTGTTAATCAGTGAGACTCCCACAGGGCTAAGTGTTCATCAATGAGACTCCCATAGGGTTCAGTGTTAATCAGTGAGACTCCCACAGGGTTCAGTGTTACTCAGTGAGACTCCCACAGGGTTCAGTGTTAATCAGTGAGACTCCCACAGGGTTCAGTCTTAATCAGTGAGACTCCCATAGGGTTCAGTATTAATCAGTGAGACTCCCATAGGGTTCATGTGTTAATCAGTGAGACTCCCACAGAGTTCAGTGTTAATCAGTGAGACTCCCATAGGGTTCAGTGTTAATCAGTGAGACTCCCACAGGGTTCAGTCTTAATCAGTGAGACTCCCACAGGGTTCAGTGTTAATCAGTGAGACTCCCACAGGGTTCAGTGTTAATCAGTGAGACTCCCACAGGGTTCAGTGTTAATCAGTGACACTCCCACAGGGCTAAGTGTTAATCAGTGAGACTCCCATAGGGTTCAGTGTTAATCAGTGAGACTCCCACAGGGTTCAGTGTTAATCAGTGACACTCCCACAGGGCTAAGTGTTAATCAGTGAGACTCCCATAGGGTTCAGTGTTAATCAGTGAGACTCCCACAGGGTTCAGTGTTAATCAGTGAGACTCCCACAGGGTTCAGTCTTAATCAGTGAGACTCCCATAGGGTTCAGTATTAATCAGTGAGACTCCCATAGGGTTCATGTGTTAATCAGTGAGAGTCCCACAGGGTTCAGTGTTAATCAGTGACACTCCCACAGGGCTAAGTGTTAATCAGTGAGACTCCCATAGGGTTCAGTGTGAATCAGTGAGACTCCAACAGGGTTCAGTCTTAATCAGTGAGACTCCAACAGGGTTCAGTGTTAATCGGTGAGACTCCCACAGGGTTCAGTGTTAATCAGTGAGACTCCCACAGGGTTCAGTGTTAATCAGTGACACTCCCACAGGGCTAAGTGTTAATCAGTGAGACTCCCATAGGGTTCAGTGTTAATCAGTGAGACTCCCACAGGGTTCATTGTTAATCAGTGAGACTCCCATAGAGTTCAGTGTTAATCAGTGAGACTCCCATAGGGTTCAGTCTTAATCAGTGAGACTCCCACAGGGTTCAGTATTATTCAGTGAGACTCCCATAGGGTTCATGTGTTAATCAGTGAGACTCCCACAGGGTTCAGTGTTAATCAGTGAGACTCCCACAGGGCTGAGTGTTCATCAGTGAGACTCCCATAGGGTTCAGTGTTAATCAGTGAGACTCCCACAAGGTTCAGTATTAATCAGTGAGACTCCCATAGGGTTCATGTGTTAGTCAGTGAGACTCCCACAGGGTTCAGTGTTAATCAGTGACACTCCCACAGGGCTAAGTGTTAATCAGTGAGACTCCCATATGGTTCAGTGTTAATCAGTGAGACTCCCACAGGGTTCAGTCTTAATCAGTGAGACTCCCACAGGGTTCAGTGTTAATCAGTGAGACTCCCACAGGGTTCAGTGTTAATCAGTGAGACTCCCACAGGGCTAAGTGTTAATCAGTGAGACTCCCATAGGGTTCAGTGTTGATCAGTGAGACTCCCACAGGGTTCAGTGTTAATCAGTGAGACTCCCACAGGGTTCAGTCTTAATCAGTGAGACTCCCATAGGGTTCAGTATTAATCAGTGAGACTCCCATAGGGTTCATGTGTTAATCAGTGAGACTCCCACAGGGTTCAGTGTTAATCAGTGAGACTCCCATAGGGTTCAGTGTTAATCAGTGAGGCTCCCACAGGGTTCAGTCTTAATCAGTGAGACTCCCACAGGGTTCAGTGTTAATCAGTGAGACTCCCACAGGGTTCAGTGTTAATCAGTGAGACTCCCACAGGGTTCAGTGTTAATCAGTGACACTCCCACAGGGCTAAGTGTTAATCAGTGAGACTCCCATAGGGTTCACTGTTAATCAGTGAGACTCCCACAGGGTTCATTGTTAATCAGTGAGACTCCCATAGAGTTCAGTGTTAATCAGTGAGACTCCCATAGGGTTCAGTCTTAATCAGTGAGACTCCCACAGGGTTCAGTGTTAATCAGTGAGACCCCCATAGAGTTCAGTGTTAATCAGTGAGACTCCCACAGGGTTCAGTGTTAATCAGTGAGACTCCCATAGGGTTCAGTGTTAATCAGTGAGACTCCCATAGGGTTCAGTATTATTCAGTGAGACTCCCATAGGGTCCATGTGTTAATCAGTGAGACTCCCACAGGGTTCAGTGTTAATCAGTGAGACTCCCACAGGGCTAAGTGTTCATCAATGAGACTCCCATAGGGTTCAGTGTTAATCAGTGAGGCTCCCACAGGGTTCAGTGTTACTCAGTGAGACTCCCACAGGGTTCAGTGTTAATCAGTGAGACTCCCACAGGGTTCAGTCTTAATCAGTGAGACTCCCATAGGGTTCAGTATTAATCAGTGAGACTCCCATAGGGTTCATGTGTTAATCAGTGAGACTCCCACAGGGTTCAGTGTTAATCAGTGAGACTCCCATAGGGTTCAGTGTTAATCAGTGAGACTCCCACAGGGTTCAGTCTTAATCAGTGAGACTCCCACAGGGTTCAGTGTTAATCAGTGAGACTCCCACAGGGTTCAGTGTTAATCAGTGAGACTCCCACAGGGTTCAGTGTTAATCAGTGACACTCCCACAGGGCTAAGTGTTAATCAGTGAGACTCCCATAGGGTTCAGTGTTAATCAGTGAGACTCCCACAGGGTTCATTGTTAATCAGTGAGACTCCCATAGAGTTCAGTGTTAATCAGTGAGACTCCCATAGGGTTCAGTTTTAATCAGTGAGACTCCCACAGGGTTCAGTGTTAATCAGTGAGACCCCCATAGAGTTCAGTGTTAATCAGTGAGACTCCCACAGGGTTCAGTTTTAATCAGTGAGACTCCCATACGGTTCAGTGTTAATCAGTGAGACTCCCATAGGGTTCAGTATTATTCAGTGAGACTCCCATAGGGTCCATGTGTTAATCAGTGAGACTCCCACAGGGTTCAGTGTTAATCAGTGAGACTCCCACAGGGCTAAGTGTTCATCAGTGAGACTCCCATAGGGTTCAGTGTTAATCAGTGAGACTCCCTCAGGGTTCAGTGTTACTCAGTGAGACTCCCACAGGGTTCAGTGTTAATCAGTGAGACTCCCACAGGGTTCAGTCTTAATCAGTGAGACCCCCATAGGGTTCAGTATTAATCAGTGAGACTCCCATAGGGTTCATGTGTTAATCAGTGAGACTCCCACAGGGTTCAGTGTTAATCAGTGACACACCCACAGGACTAAGTGTTAATCAGTGAGACTCCCATAGGGTTCAGTGTTAATCAGTGAGACTCCCACAGGGTTCAGTCTTAATCAGTGAGACTCCCACAGGGTTCAGTGTTAATCAGTGAGACTCCCACAGGGTTCAGTGTTAATCAGTGAGACTCCCACAGGGCTAAGTGTTAATCAGTGAGACTCCCATAGGGTTCAGTGTTGATCAGTGAGACTCCCACAGGGTTCAGTGTTAATCAGTGAGACTCCCACAGGGTTCAGTCTTAATCAGTGAGACTCCCATAGAGTTCAGTGTTAATCAGTGAGACTCCCCTAGGGTTCAGTCTTAATCAGTGAGCCCCCACAGGGTTCAGTGTTAATCAGTGAGACCCCCATAGAGTTCAGTGTTAATCAGTGAGACTCCCACAGGGTTCAGTGTTAATCAGTGAGACTCCCATAGGGTTCAGTGTTAATCAGTGAGACTCCCATAGGGTTCAGTATTATTCAGTGAGACTCCCATAGGGTCCATGTGTTATTCAGTGAGACTCCCACAGGGTTCAGTGTTAATCAGTGAGACTCCCACAGGGCTAAGTGTTCATCAATGAGACTCCCATAGGGTTCAGTGTTAATCAGTGCGATTCCCACAGGGTTCAGTGTTACTCAGTGAGACTCCCACAGGGTTCAGTGTTAATCAGTGAGACTCCCACAGGGTTCAGTCTTAATCAGTGAGACTCCCATAGGGTTCAGTATTAATCAGTGAGACTCCCATAGGGTTCATGTGTTAATCAGTGAGACTTCCACAGGGTTCAGTGTTAATCAGTGAGACTCCCATAGGGTTCAGTGTTAATCAGTGAGACTCCCACAGGGTTCAGTCTTAATCAGTGTGACTCCCACAGGGTTCAGTGTTAATCAGTGAGACTCCCACAGGGTTCAGTGTTAATCAGTGAGACTCCCACAGGGTTCAGTGTTAATCAGTGACACTCCCACAGGGCTAAGTGTTAATCAGTGAGACTCCCATAGGGTTCAGTGTTAATCAGTGAGACTCCCACAGGGTTCATTGTTAATCAGTGAGACTCCCATAGAGTTCAGTGTTAATCAGTGAGACTCCCATAGGGTTCAGTTTTAATCAGTGAGACTCCCACAGGGTTCAGTGTTAATCAGTGAGACCCCCATAGAGTTCAGTGTTAATCAGTGAGACTCCCACAGGGTTCAGTGTTAATCAGTGAGACTCCCATACGGTTCAGTGTTAATCAGTGAGACTCCCATAGGGTTCAGTATTATTCAGTGAGACTCCCATAGGGTCCATGTGTTAATCAGTGAGACTCCCACAGGGTTCAGTGTTAATCAGTGAGACTCCCACAGGGCTAAGTGTTCATCAGTGAGACTCCCATAGGGTTCAGTGTTAATCAGTGAGACTCCCACAGGGTTCAGTGTTACTCAGTGAGACTCCCACAGGGTTCAGTGTTAATCAGTGAGACTCCCACAGGGTTCAGTCTTAATCAGTGAGACCCCCATAGGGTTCAGTATTAATCAGTGAGACTCCCATAGGGTTCATGTGTTAATCAGTGAGACTCCCACAGGGTTCAGTGTTAATCAGTGACACACCCACAGGACTAAGTGTTAATCAGTGAGACTCCCATAGGGTTCAGTGTTAATCAGTGAGACTCCCATATGGTTCAGTGTTAATCAGTGAGACTCCCACAGGGTTCAGTCTTAATCAGTGAGACTCCCACAGGGTTCAGTGTTAATCAGTGAGACTCCCACAGGGTTCAGTGTTAATCAGTGAGACTCCCACGGGGCTAAGTGTTAATCAGTGAGACTCCCATAGGGTTCAGTGTTAATCAGTGAGACTCCCACAGGGTTCAGTGTTAATCAGTGAGACTCCCACAGGGTTCAGTCTTAATCAGTGAGACTCCCATAGGGTTCAGTATTAATCAGTGAGACTCCCATAGGGTTCATGTGTTAATCAGTGAGACTCCCACAGGGTTCAGTGTTAATCAGTGAGACTCCCACAGGGTTCAGTCTTAATCAGTGAGACTCCCACAGGGTTCAGTGTTAATCAGTGAGACTCCCACAGGGTTCAGTGTTAATCAGTGAGACTCCCACAGGGTTCATTGTTAATCAGTGAGACTCCCACAGGGTTCAGTGTTAATCAGTGAGACTCCCACAGGGTTCTGTGTTAATCAGTGACACTCCCACAGGGCTAAGTGTTAATCAGTGAGACTCCCATAGGGTTCAGTGTTAATCAGTGAGACTCCCACAGGGTTCATTGTTAATCAGTGAGACTCCCATAGAGTTCAGTGTTAATCAGTGAGACTCTCATAGGGTTCAGTCTTAATCAGTGAGACTCCCACAGGGTTCAGTGTTAATCAGTGAGACCCCCATAGAGTTCAGTGTTAATCAGTGAGACTCCCACAGGGTTCAGTGTTAATCAGTGAGACTCACATAGGGTTCATTGTTAATCAGTGAGACTCCCATAGGGTTCAGTATTATTCAGTAAGACTCCCATAGGGTCCATGTGTTAATCAGTGAGACTCCCACAGGGTTCAGTGTTAATCAGTGAGACTCCCACAGGGCTAAGTGTTCATCAGTGAGACTCCCATAGGGTTCAGTGTTAATCAGTGAGACTCCCACAGGGTTCAGTGTTACTCAGTGAGACTCCCACAGGGTTCAGTGTTAATCAGTGAGACTCCCACAGGGTTCAGTCTTAATCAGTGAGACTCCCATAGGGTTCAGTATTAATCAGTGAGACTCCCATAGGGTTCATGTGTTAATCAGTGAGACTCCCACAGGGTTCAGTGTTAATCAGTGAGACTCCCACAGGGTTCAGTGTTACTCAGTGAGACTCCCACAGGGTTCAGTGTTAATCAGTGAGACTCCCACAGGGTTCAGTCTTAATCAGTGAGACTCCCATAGGGTTCAGTGTTAATCAGTGAGACTCCCACAGGGTTCAGTCTTAATCAGTGAGACTCCCACAGGGTTCAGTGTTAATCAGTGAGACTCCCACAGGGTTCAGTGTTAATCAGTGAGACTCCCACAGGGTTCAGTGTTAATCAGTGACACTCCCACAGGGCTAAGTGTTAATCAGTGAGACTCCCATAGGGTACAGTCTTAATCAGTGAGACTCCCACAGGGTTCAGTGTTAATCAGTGAGACCCCATAGAGTTCAGTGTTAATCAGTGAGACTCCCACAGGGTTCAGTGTTAATCAGTGAGACTCCCATAGGGTTCAGTGTTAATCAGTGAGACTCCCATAGGGTTCAGTATTATTCAGTGAGACTCCCATAGGGTCCATGTGTTAATCAGTGAGACTCCCACAGGGTTCAGTGTTAATCAGTGAGACTCCCACAGGGCTAAGTGTTCATCAGTGAGACTCCCATAGGGTTCAGTGTTAATCAGTGAGACTCCCACAGGGTTCAGTGTTACTCAGTGAGACTCCCACAGGGTTCAGTGTTAATCAGTGAGACTCCCACAGGGTTCAGTCTTAATCAGTGAGACTCCCATAGGGTTCAGTATTAATCAGTGAGACTCCCATAGGGTTCATGTGTTAATCAGTGAGACTCCCACAGGGTTCAGTGTTAATCAGTGACACACCCACAGGACTAAGTGATAATCAGTGAGACTCCCATATGGTTCAGTGTTAATCAGTGAGACTCCCACAGGGTTCAGTCTTAATCAGTGAGACTCCCACAGGGTTCAGTGTTAATCAGTGAGACTCCCACAGGGTTCAGTATTAATCAGTGAGACTCCCATAGGGTTCATGTGTTAATCAGTGAGACTCCCACAGGGTTCAGTGTTAATCAGTGAGACTCCCACAGGGCTAAGTGTTAATCAGTGAGACTCCCATAGGGTTCAGTGTTAATCAGTGAGACTCCCACAGGGTTCAGTGTTAATCAGTGAGACTCCCACAGGGTTCAGTCTTAATCAGTGAGACTCCCATAGGGTTCATGTGTTAATCAGTGAGACTCCCACAGGGTTCACTGTTAATCAGTGACACTCCCACAGGGCTAAGTGTTAATCAGTGAGACTCCCATAGGGTTCAGTGTTAATCAGTGACACTCCCACAGGGTTCAGTGTTAATCAGTGACACTCCCATAGGGTTCAGTGTTAATCAGTGAGACTCCCAAAGGGTTCAGTCTTAATCAGTGAGACTCCCACAGGGTTCAGTGTTAATCAGTGAGACTCCCACAGGGTTCAGTGTTAATCAGTGAGACTCCCACAGGGTTCAGTGTTAATCAGTGACACTCCCACAGGGCTAAGTGTTAATCAGTGAGACTCCCATAGGGTTCAGTGTTAATCAGTGAGACTCCCACAGGGTTCATTGTTAATCAGTGATACTCCCATAGAGTTCAGTGTTAATCAGTGAGACTCCCACAGGGTTCAGTGTTAAACAGTGAGACTCCCATAGGGTTCAGTGTTAATCAGTGAGACTCCCATAGGGTTCAGTATTATTCAGTGAGACTCCCATAGCGTCCATGGGTTAATCAGAGAGACTCCCACAGGGTTCAGTGTTAATCAGTGAGACTCCCACAGGGCTAAGTGTTCATCAGTGAGACTTCCATAGGGTTCAGTGTTAATCAGTGAGACTCCCACAGGGTTCAGTGTTACTCAGTGAGACTCCCACAGGGGTCAGTGTTAATCAGTGAGACTCCCACAGGGTTCAGTGTTAATCAGTGAGACTCCCACAGGGTGAATTGTTAATCAGTGAGACTCCCATAGGGTTCAGTGTTAATCAGTGAGACTCCCACAGGGTTCAGTGTTAATCAGTGAGACTCCCACAGGGTTCATGTGTTAATCAGTGAGACTCCCATAGGGTTCAGTGTTAATCAGTGAGACTCCCACAGGGTTCAGTGTTAATCAGTGAAACCCCCATAGAGTTCAGTGCTAATCAGTGAGACTCCCACAGGGTTCAGTGTTAATCAGTGAGTCTCCCATAGGGTTCAGTATTAATCAGTGAGACTCCCATAGCGTTCATGTGTTAATCAGTGAGACTCCCATAGGGTTCAGTGTTAATCAGTGAGACTCCCACAGGTTTCAGTGTTAATCAGTGAGACTCCCATAGGGTTCAGTGTTAATCAGTGAGACTCCCACAGGGTTCAGTGTTAATCAGTGAGACTCCCACAGGGCTAAGTGTTAATCAGTGAGACTCCCATAGGGTTCAGTGTTAATCAGTGAGACTCCCACAGGGTTCAGTGTTAATCAGTGAGACTCCCACAGGGTTCAGTCTTAATCAGTGAGACTCCCATAGAGTTCAGTATTAATCAGTGAGACTCCCATAGGGTTCATGTGTTAATCAGTGACACTCCCACAGGGCTAAGTGTTAATCAGTGAGACTCCCATAGGGTTCAGTTTTAATTAGTGAAACTCCCACAGGGTTCAGTCTTAATCAGTGAGACTCCCACAGGGTTCAGTGTTAATCAGTGAGACTCCCACAGGGTTCAGTGTTAATCAGTGAGACTCCCACAGGGCTAAGTGTTAATCAGTGAGACTCCCATAGGGTTCAGTCTTAATCAGTGAGACTCCCACAGGGTTCAGTGTTAATCAGTGAGACTCCCACAGGGTTCATTGTTAATCAGTGAGACTCCCATAGAGTTCAGTGTTAATCAGTGAGACTCCCATAGGGTTCAGTCTTAATCGGTGAGACTCCCACAGGGTTCAGTGTTAATCAGTGAGACTCCCACAGGGTTCATTGTTAATCAGTAAGACTCCCATAGAGTTCAGTGTTAATCAGTGAGACTCCCATAGGGTTCAGTCTTAATCAGTGACACTCCCACAGGGCTAAGTGTTAATCAGTGAGACTCCCATATGGTTCAGTGTTAATCAGTGAGACTCCCACAGGGCTAAGTGTTAATCAGTGAGACTCCCACAGGGTTCAGTCTTAATCAGTGAGACTCCCACAGGGTTCAGTGTTAATCAGTGAGACTCCCACAGGGTTCAGTATTAATCAGTGAGACTCCCATAGGGTTCATGTGTTAATCAGTGAGACTCCCACAGGGCTAAGTGTTAATTAGTGAGACTCTCATAGGGTTCAGTGTTAATCAGTGAGACTCCCACAGGGTTCAGTGTTAATCAGTGAGACTCCCACAGGGTTCAGTGTTAATCAGTGAGACTCCCACAGGGTTCAGTCTTAATCAGTGAGACTCCCATAGGGTTCAGTATTAATCAGTGAGACTCCCATAGGGTTCATGTGTTAATCAGTGAGACTCCCACAGGGTTCAGTGTTAATCAGTGACACTCCCACAGGGCTAAGTGTTAATCAGTGAGACTCCCACAGGGTTCAGTGTTAATCGGTGAGACTCCCACAGGGTTCAGTGTTAATCAGTGAGACTCCCACAGGGTTCAGTGTTAATCAGTGACACTCCCACAGGGCTAAGTGTTAATCAGTGAGACTCCCATAGGGTTCAGTGTTAATCAGTGAGACTCCCACAGGGTTCATTGTTAATCAGTGAGACTCCCATAGAGTTCAGTGTTAATCAGTGAGACTCCCATAGGGTTCAGTCTTAATCAGTGAGACTCCCACAGGGTTCAGTGTTAATCAGTGAGACCCCCATAGAGTTCAGTGTTAATCAGTGAGACTCCCACAGGGTTCAGTGTTAATCAGTGAGACTCCCATAGGGTTCAGTGTTAATCAGTGCGACTCCCATAGGGTTCAGTATTATTCAGTGAGACTCCCATAGGGTTCATGTGTTAATCAGTGAGACTCCCACAGGGTTCAGTGTTAATCAGTGAGACTCCCACAGGGCTAAGTGTTCATCAGTGAGACTCCCATAGGGTTCAGTGTTAATCAGTGAGACTCCCACAGGGTTCAGTGTTACTCAGTGAGACTCCCACAGGGTTCAGTGTTAATCAGTGAGACTCCCACAGGGTTCAGTCTTAATCAGTGAGACTCCCATAGGGTTCAGTATTAATCAGTGAGACTCCCATAGGGTTCATGTGTTAATCAGTGAGACTCCCACAGGGTTCAGTGTTAATCAGTGAGACTCCCACAGGGTTCAGTCTTAATCAGTGAGACTCCCACAGGGTTCAGTGTTAATCAGTGAGACTCCCACAGGGTTCAGTGTTAATCAGTGAGACTCCCACAGGGTTCATTGTTAATCAGTGAGACTCCCACAGGGTTCAGTGTTAATCAGTGAGACTCCCACAGGGTTCTGTGTTAATCAGTGACACTCCCACAGGGCTAAGTGTTAATCAGTGAGACTCCCATAGGGTTCAGTGTTAATCAGTGAGACTCCCACAGGGTTCATTGTTAATCAGTGAGACTCCCATAGAGTTCAGTGTTAATCAGTGAGACTCTCATAGGGTTCAGTCTTAATCAGTGAGACTCCCACAGGGTTCAGTGTTAATCAGTGAGACCCCCATAGAGTTCAGTGTTAATCAGTGAGACTCCCACAGGGTTCAGTGTTAATCAGTGAGACTCCCATAGGGTTCATTCTTAATCAGTGAGACTCCCATAGGGTTCAGTATTATTCAGTGAGACTCCCATAGGGTCCATGTGTTAATCAGTGAGACTCCCACAGGGTTCAGTGTTAATCAGTGAGACTCCCACAGGGCTAAGTGTTCATCAGTGAGACTCCCATAGGGTTCAGTGTTAATCAGTGAGACTCCCACAGGGTTCAGTGTTACTCAGTGAGACTCCCACAGGGTTCAGTGTTAATCAGTGAGACTCCCACAGGGTTCAGTCTTAATCAGTGAGACTCCCATAGGGTTCAGTATTAATCAGTGAGACTCCCATAGGGTTCATGTGTTAATCAGTGAGACTCCCACAGGGTTCAGTGTTAATCAGTGAGACTCCCACAGGGTTCAGTGTTACTCAGTGAGACTCCCACAGGGTTCAGTGTTAATCAGTGAGACTCCCACAGGGTTCAGTCTTAATCAGTGAGACTCCCATAGGGTTCAGTGTTAATCAGTGAGACTCCCACAGGGTTCAGTCTTAATCAGTGAGACTCCCACAGGGTTCAGTGTTAATCAGTGAGACTCCCACAGGGTTCAGTGTTAATCAGTGAGACTCCCACAGGGTTCAGTGTTAATCAGTGACACTCCCACAGGGCTAAGTGTTAATCAGTGAGACTCCCATAGGGTACAGTCTTAATCAGTGAGACTCCCACAGGGTTCAGTGTTAATCAGTGAGACCCCATAGAGTTCAGTGTTAATCAGTGAGACTCCCACAGGGTTCAGTGTTAATCAGTGAGACTCCCATAGGGTTCAGTGTTAATCAGTGAGACTCCCATAGGGTTCAGTATTATTCAGTGAGACTCCCATAGGGTCCATGTGTTAATCAGTGAGACTCCCACAGGGTTCAGTGTTAATCAGTGAGACTCCCACAGGGCTAAGTGTTCATCAGTGAGACTCCCATAGGGTTCAGTGTTAATCAGTGAGACTCCCACAGGGTTCAGTGTTACTCAGTGAGACTCCCACAGGGTTCAGTGTTAATCAGTGAGACTCCCACAGGGTTCAGTCTTAATCAGTGAGACTCCCATAGGGTTCAGTATTAATCAGTGAGACTCCCATAGGGTTCATGTGTTAATCAGTGAGACTCCCACAGGGTTCAGTGTTAATCAGTGACACACCCACAGGACTAAGTGTTAATCAGTGAGACTCCCATATGGTTCAGTGTTAATCAGTGAGACTCCCACAGGGTTCAGTCTTAATCAGTGAGACTCCCACAGGGTTCAGTGTTAATCAGTGAGACTCCCACAGGGTTCAGTATTAATCAGTGAGACTCCCATAGGGTTCATGTGTTAATCAGTGAGACTCCCACAGGGTTCAGTGTTAATCAGTGAGACTCCCACAGGGCTAAGTGTTAATCAGTGAGACTCCCATAGGGTTCAGTGTTAATCAGTGAGACTCCCACAGGGTTCAGTGTTAATCAGTGAGACTCCCACAGGGTTCAGTCTTAATCAGTGAGACTCCCATAGGGTTCATGTGTTAATCAGTGAGACTCCCACAGGGTTCACTGTTAATCAGTGACACTCCCACAGGGCTAAGTGTTAATCAGTGAGACTCCCATAGGGTTCAGTGTTAATCAGTGACACTCCCACAGGGTTCAGTGTTAATCAGTGACACTCCCATAGGGTTCAGTGTTAATCAGTGAGACTCCCAAAGGGTTCAGTCTTAATCAGTGAGACTCCCACAGGGTTCAGTGTTAATCAGTGAGACTCCCACAGGGTTCAGTGTTAATCAGTGAGACTCCCACAGGGTTCAGTGTTAATCAGTGACACTCCCACAGGGCTAAGTGTTAATCAGTGAGACTCCCATAGGGTTCAGTGTTAATCAGTGAGACTCCCACAGGGTTCATTGTTAATCAGTGATACTCCCATAGAGTTCAGTGTTAATCAGTGAGACTCCCACAGGGTTCAGTGTTAAACAGTGAGACTCCCATAGGGTTCAGTGTTAATCAGTGAGACTCCCATAGGGTTCAGTATTATTCAGTGAGACTCCCATAGCATCCATGGGTTAATCAGAGAGACTCCCACAGGGTTCAGTGTTAATCAGTGAGACTCCCACAGGGCTAAGTGTTCATCAGTGAGACTTCCATAGGGTTCAGTGTTAATCAGTGAGACTCCCACAGGGTTCAGTGTTACTCAGTGAGACTCCCACAGGGGTCAGTGTTAATCAGTGAGACTCCCACAGGGTTCAGTGTTAATCAGTGAGACTCCCACAGGGTGAATTGTTAATCAGTGAGACTCCCATAGGGTTCAGTGTTAATCAGTGAGACTCCCACAGGGTTCAGTGTTAATCAGTGAGACTCCCACAGGGTTCATGTGTTAATCAGTGAGACTCCCATAGGGTTCAGTGTTAATCAGTGAGACTCCCACAGGGTTCAGTGTTAATCAGTGAAACCCCCATAGAGTTCAGTGCTAATCAGTGAGACTCCCACAGGGTTCAGTGTTAATCAGTGAGTCTCCCATAGGGTTCAGTATTAATCAGTGAGACTCCCATAGCGTTCATGTGTTAATCAGTGAGACTCCCATAGGGTTCAGTGTTAATCAGTGAGACTCCCACAGGTTTCAGTGTTAATCAGTGAGACTCCCATAGGGTTCAGTGTTAATCAGTGAGACTCCCACAGGGTTCAGTGTTAATCAGTGAGACTCCCACAGGGCTAAGTGTTAATCAGTGAGACTCCCATAGGGTTCAGTGTTAATCAGTGAGACTCCCACAGGGTTCAGTGTTAATCAGTGAGACTCCCACAGGGTTCAGTCTTAATCAGTGAGACTCCCATAGAGTTCAGTATTAATCAGTGAGACTCCCATAGGGTTCATGTGTTAATCAGTGACACTCCCACAGGGCTAAGTGTTAATCAGTGAGACTCCCATAGGGTTCAGTTTTAATTAGTGAAACTCCCACAGGGTTCAGTCGTAATCAGTGAGACTCCCACAGGGTTCAGTGTTAATCAGTGAGACTCCCACAGGGTTCAGTGTTAATCAGTGAGACTCCCACAGGGCTAAGTGTTAATCAGTGAGACTCCCACAGGGTTCAGTGTTAATCAGTGAGACTCCCACAGGGTTCATTGTTAATCAGTGAGACTCCCATAGAGTTCAGTGTTAATCAGTGAGACTCCCATAGGGTTCAGTCTTAATCGGTGAGACTCCCACAGGGTTCAGTGTTAATCAGTGAGACTCCCACAGGGTTCATTGTTAATCAGTAAGACTCCCATAGAGTTCAGTGTTAATCAGTGAGACTCCCATAGGGTTCAGTCTTAATCAGTGACACTCCCACAGGGCTAAGTGTTAATCAGTGAGACTCCCATATGGTTCAGTGTTAATCAGTGAGACTCCCACAGGGCTAAGTGTTAATCAGTGAGACTCCCACAGGGTTCAGTCTTAATCAGTGAGACTCCCACAGGGTTCAGTGTTAATCAGTGAGACTCCCACAGGGTTCAGTATTAATCAGTGAGACTCCCATAGGGTTCATGTGTTAATCAGTGAGACTCCCACAGGGCTAAGTGTTAATTAGTGAGACTCTCATAGGGTTCAGTGTTAATCAGTGAGACTCCCACAGGGTTCAGTGTTAATCAGTGAGACTCCCACAGGGTTCAGTGTTAATCAGTGAGACTCCCACAGGGTTCAGTCTTAATCAGTGAGACTCCCATAGGGTTCAGTATTAATCAGTGAGACTCCCATAGGGTTCATGTGTTAATCAGTGAGACTCCCACAGGGTTCAGTGTTAATCAGTGACACTCCCACAGGGCTAAGTGTTAATCAGTGAGACTCCCACAGGGTTCAGTGTTAATCGGTGAGACTCCCACAGGGTTCAGTGTTAATCAGTGAGACTCCCACAGGGTTCAGTGTTAATCAGTGACACTCCCACAGGGCTAAGTGTTAATCAGTGAGACTCCCATAGGGTTCAGTGTTAATCAGTGAGACTCCCACAGGGTTCATTGTTAATCAGTGAGACTCCCATAGAGTTCAGTGTTAATCAGTGAGACTCCCATAGGGTTCAGTCTTAATCAGTGAGACTCCCACAGGGTTCAGTGTTAATCAGTGAGACCCCCATAGAGTTCAGTGTTAATCAGTGAGACTCCCACAGGGTTCAGTGTTAATCAGTGAGACTCCCATATGGTTCAGTGTTAATCAGTGCGACTCCCATAGGGTTCAGTATTATTCAGTGAGACTCCCATAGGGTTCCTGTGTTAATCAGTGAGACTCCCACAGGGTTCAGTGTTAATCAGTGAGACTCCCACAGGGCTAAGTGTTCATCAGTGAGACTCCCATAAGGTTCAGTGTTAATCAGTGAGACTCCCACAGGGTTCAGTGTTACTCAGTGAGACTCCCACAGGGTTCAGTGTTAATCAGTGAGACTCCCACAGGGTTCAGTCTTAATCAGTGAGACTCCCATAGGGTTCAGTATTAATCAGTGAGACTCCCATAGGGTTCAGTGTTAATCAGTGAGACTCCCACAGGGTTCAGTCTTAATCAGTGAGACTCCCACAGGGTTCAGTGTTAATCAGTGAGACTCCCACAGGGTTCAGTATTAATCAGTGAGACTCCCATAGGGTGCATGTGTTAATCAGTGAGTCTTTCACAGGGTTCAGTGTTAATCAGTGAGACTCCCACAGGGCTAAGTGTTAATCAGTGAGACTCCCATAGGGTTCAGTGTTAATCAGTGAGACTCCCACAGGGTTCAGTGTTAATCAGTGAGACTCCCACAGGGTTCAGTGTTAATCAGTGAGACTCCCACAGGGTTCATTGTTAATCAGTGAGACTCCCATAGAGTTCAGTGTTAATCAGTGAGACTCCCATAGGGTTCAGTCTTAATCAGTGAGACTCCCACAGGGTTCAGTGTTAATCAGTGAGACTCCCACAGGGTTAATTGTTAATCAGTAAGACTCCCATAGAGTTCAGTCTTAATCAGTGAGACTCCCATAGGGTTCATGTGTTAATCAGTGAGACTCCCACAGGGCTAAGTGTTAATTAGTGAGACTCCCATAGGGTTCAGTGTTAATCAGTGAGACTCCCACAGGGTTCAGTGTTAATCAGTGAGACTCCCCACAGGGTTCAGTCTTAATCAGTGAGACTCCCATAGGGTTCAGTATTAAACAGTGAGACTCCCATAGGGTTCATGTGTTAATCAGTGAGGCTTCCACAGGGTTCAGTGTTAATCAGTGACACTCCCACAGGGCTAAGTGTTAATCAGTGAGACTCCCATAGGGTTCAGTGTTAATCAGTGAGACTCCCACAGGGTTCAGTCTTAATCAGTGAGACTCCCACAGGGTTCAGTGTTAATCGGTGAGACTCCCACAGGGTTCAGTGTTAATCAGTGAGACTCCCACAGGGTTCAGTGTTAATCAGTGACACTCCCACAGGGCTAAGTGTTAATCAGTGAGACTCCCATAGGGTTCAGTGTTAATCAGTGAGACTCCCACAGGGTTCATTGTTAATCAGTGAGACTCCCATAGAGTTCAGTGTTAATCAGTGAGACTCCCATAGGGTTCAGTGTTAATCAGTGAGACTCCCACAGGGCTAAGTGTTCATCAGTGAGACTCCCATAGGGTTCAGTGTTAATCAGTGAGACTCCCACAGGGTTCAGTGTTACTCAGTGAGACTCCCACAGGGTTCAGTGTTAATCAGTGAGACTCCCACAGGGTTCAGTCTTAATCAGTGAGACTCCCATAGGGTTCAGTATTAATCACTGAGACTCCCATAGGGTTCAGTGTTAATCAGTGAGACTCCCACAGGGTTCAGTCTTAATCAGTGAGACTCCCACAGGGTTCAGTGTTAATCAGTGAGACTCCCACAGGGTTCAGTATTAATCAGTGAGACTCCCATAGGGTGCATGTGTTAATCAGTGAGACTTTCACAGGGTTCAGTGTTAATCAGTGAGACTCCCACAGGGCTAAGTGTTAATCAGTGAGACTCCCATAGGGTTCAGTGTTAATCAGTGAGACTCCCACAGGGTTCAGTGTTAATCAGTGAGACTCCCACAGGGTTCAGTGTTAATCAGTGAGACTCCCACAGGGTTCATTGTTAATCAGTGAGACTCCCATAGAGTTCAGTGTTAATCAGTGAGACTCCCATAGGGTTCAGTCTTAATCAGTGAGACTCCCACAGGGTTCAGTGTTAATCAGTGAGACTCCCACAGGGTTCATTGTTAATCAGTAAGACTCCCATAGAGTTCAGTCTTAATCAGTGAGACTCCCATAGGGTTCATGTGTTAATCAGTGAGACTCCCACAGGGCTAAGTGTTAATTAGTGAGACTCCCATAGGGTTCAGTGTTAATCAGTGAGACTCCCACAGGGTTCAGTGTTAATCAGTGAGACTCCCCACAGGGTTCAGTCTTAATCAGTGAGACTCCCATAGGGTTCAGTATTGATCAGTGAGACTCCCATAGGGTTCATGTGTTAATCAGTGAGGCTCCCACAGGGTTCAGTGTTAATCAGTGACACTCCCACAGGGCTAAGTGTTAATCAGTGAGACTCCCATAGGGTTCAGTGTTAATCAGTGAGACTCTCACAGGGTTCAGTCTTAATCAGTGAGACTCCCACAGGGTTCAGTGTTAATCGGTGAGACTCCCACAGGGTTCAGTGTTAATCAGTGAGACTCCCACAGGGTTCAGTGTTAATCAGTGACACTCCCACAGGGCTAAGTGTTAATCAGTGAGACTCCCATAGGGATCAGTGTTAATCAGTGAGACTCCCACAGGGTTCATTGTTAATCAGTGAGACTCCCATAGAGTTCAGTGTTAATCAGTGAGACTCCCATAGGGTTCAGTCTTAATCAGTGAGACTCCCATAGGGTTCATGTGTTAATCAGTGAGACTCCCACAGGGTTCAGTGTTAATCAGTGAGACTCCCACAGGGCTAAGTGTTCATCAGTGAGACTCCCATAGGGTTCAGTGTTAATCAGTGAGACTCCCACAGGGTTCAGTGTTAATCAGTGAGACTCCCACAGGGTTCAGTGTTAATCAGTGAGACTCCCACAGGGTGAATTGTTAATCAGTGAGACTCCCATAGGGTTCAGTGTTAATCAGTGAGACTCCCACAGGGTTCAGTGTTAATCAGTGAGACTCCCACAGGGTTCATGTGTTAATCAGTGAGACTCCCATAGGGTTCAGTGTTAATCAGTGAGACTCCCACAGGGTTCAGTGTTAATCAGTGAAACCCCCATAGAGTTCAGTGCTAATCAGTGAGACTCCCACAGGGTTCAGTGTTAATCAGTGAGTCTCCCATAGGGTTCAGTATTAATCAGTGAGACTCCCATAGCGTTCATGTGTTAATCAGTGAGACTCCCATAGGGTTCAGTGTTAATCAGTGAGACTCCCACAGGTTTCAGTGTTAATCAGTGAGACTCCCATAGGGTTCAGTGTTAATCAGTGAGACTCCCACAGGGTTCAGTGTTAATCAGTGAGACTCCCACAGGGCTAAGTGTTAATCAGTGAGACTCCCATAGGGTTCAGTGTTAATCAGTGAGACTCCCACAGGGTTCAGTGTTAATCAGTGAGACTCCCACAGGGTTCAGTCTTAATCAGTGAGACTCCCATAGAGTTCAGTATTAATCAGTGAGACTCCCATAGGGTTCATGTGTTAATCAGTGACACTCCCACAGGGCTAAGTGTTAATCAGTGAGACTCCCATAGGGTTCAGTTTTAATTAGTGAAACTCCCACAGGGTTCAGTCTTAATCAGTGAGACTCCCACAGGGTTCAGTGTTAATCAGTGAGACTCCCACAGGGTTCAGTGTTAATCAGTGAGACTCCCACAGGGCTAAGTGTTAATCAGTGAGACTCCCATAGGGTTCAGTCTTAATCAGTGAGACTCCCACAGGGTTCAGTGTTAATCAGTGAGACTCCCACAGGGTTCATTGTTAATCAGTGAGACTCCCATAGAGTTCAGTGTTAATCAGTGAGACTCCCATAGGGTTCAGTCTTAATCGGTGAGACTCCCACAGGGTTCAGTGTTAATCAGTGAGACTCCCACAGGGTTCATTGTTAATCAGTAAGACTCCCATAGAGTTCAGTGTTAATCAGTGAGACTCCCATAGGGTTCAGTCTTAATCAGTGACACTCCCACAGGGCTAAGTGTTAATCAGTGAGACTCCCATATGGTTCAGTGTTAATCAGTGAGACTCCCACAGGGCTAAGTGTTAATCAGTGAGACTCCCACAGGGTTCAGTCTTAATCAGTGAGACTCCCACAGGGTTCAGTGTTAATCAGTGAGACTCCCACAGGGTTCAGTATTAATCAGTGAGACTCCCATAGGGTTCATGTGTTAATCAGTGAGACTCCCACAGGGCTAAGTGTTAATTAGTGAGACTCTCATAGGGTTCAGTGTTAATCAGTGAGACTCCCACAGGGTTCAGTGTTAATCAGTGAGACTCCCACAGGGTTCAGTGTTAATCAGTGAGACTCCCACAGGGTTCAGTCTTAATCAGTGAGACTCCCATAGGGTTCAGTATTAATCAGTGAGACTCCCATAGGGTTCATGTGTTAATCAGTGAGACTCCCACAGGGTTCAGTGTTAATCAGTGACACTCCCACAGGGCTAAGTGTTAATCAGTGAGACTCCCACAGGGTTCAGTGTTAATCGGTGAGACTCCCACAGGGTTCAGTGTTAATCAGTGAGACTCCCACAGGGTTCAGTGTTAATCAGTGACACTCCCACAGGGCTAAGTGTTAATCAGTGAGACTCCCATAGGGTTCAGTGTTAATCAGTGAGACTCCCACAGGGTTCATTGTTAATCAGTGAGACTCCCATAGAGTTCAGTGTTAATCAGTGAGACTCCCATAGGGTTCAGTCTTAATCAGTGAGACTCCCACAGGGTTCAGTGTTAATCAGTGAGACCCCCATAGAGTTCAGTGTTAATCAGTGAGACTCCCACAGGGTTCAGTGTTAATCAGTGAGACTCCCATAGGGTTCAGTGTTAATCAGTGCGACTCCCATAGGGTTCAGTATTATTCAGTGAGACTCCCATAGGGTTCATGTGTTAATCAGTGAGACTCCCACAGGGTTCAGTGTTAATCAGTGAGACTCCCACAGGGCTAAGTGTTCATCAGTGAGACTCCCATAGGGTTCAGTGTTAATCAGTGAGACTCCCACAGGGTTCAGTGTTACTCAGTGAGACTCCCACAGGGTTCAGTGTTAATCAGTGAGACTCCCACAGGGTTCAGTCTTAATCAGTGAGACTCCCATAGGGTTCAGTATTAATCAGTGAGACTCCCATAGGGTTCAGTGTTAATCAGTGAGACTCCCACAGGGTTCAGTCTTAATCAGTGAGACTCCCACAGGGTTCAGTGTTAATCAGTGAGACTCCCACAGGGTTCAGTATTAATCAGTGAGACTCCCATAGGGTGCATGTGTTAATCAGTGAGTCTTTCACAGGGTTCAGTGTTAATCAGTGAGACTCCCACAGGGCTAAGTGTTAATCAGTGAGACTCCCATAGGGTTCAGTGTTAATCAGTGAGACTCCCACAGGGTTCAGTGTTAATCAGTGAGACTCCCAAAGGGGTCAATGTAAATCAGTGAGACTCCCACAGGGTTCATTGTTAATCAGTGAGACTCCCATAGAGTTCAGTGTTAATCAGTGAGACTCCCATAGGGTTCAGTCTTAATCAGTGAGACTCCCACAGGGTTCAGTGTTAATCAGTGAGACTCCCACAGGGTTAATTGTTAATCAGTAAGACTCCCATAGAGTTCAGTCTTAATCAGTGAGACTCCCATAGGGTTCATGTGTTAATCAGTGAGACTCCCACAGGGCTAAGTGTTAATTAGTGAGACTCCCATAGGGTTCAGTGTTAATCAGTGAGACTCCCACAGGGTTCAGTGTTAATCAGTGAGACTCCAAACAGGGTTCAGTCTTAATCAGTGAGACTCCCATAGGGTTCAGTATTAAACAGTGAGACTCCCATAGGGTTCATGTGTTAATCAGTGAGGCTCCCACAGGGTTCAGTGTTAATCAGTGACACTCCCACAGGGCTAAGTGTTAATCAGTGAGACTCCCATAGGGTTCAGTGTTAATCAGTGAGACTCCCACAGGGTTCAGTCTTAATCAGTGAGACTCCCACAGGGTTCAGTGTTAATCGGTGAGACTCCCACAGGGTTCAGTGTTAATCAGTGAGACTCCCACAGGGTTCAGTGTTAATCAGTGACACTCCCACAGGGCTAAGTGTTAATCAGTGAGACTCCCATAGGGTTCAGTGTTAATCAGTGAGACTCCCACAGGGTTCATTGTTAATCAGTGAGACTCCCATAGAGTTCAGTGTTAATCAGTGAGACTCCCATAGGGTTCAGTGTTAATCAGTGAGACTCCCACAGGGCTAAGTGTTCATCAGTGAGAATCCCATAGGGTTCAGTGTTAATCAGTGAGACTCCCACAGGGTTCAGTGTTACTCAGTGAGACTCCCACAGGGTTCAGTGTTAATCAGTGAGACTCCCACAGGGTTCAGTCTTAATCAGTGAGACTCCCATAGGGTTCAGTATTAATCACTGAGACTCCCATAGGGTTCAGTGTTAATCAGTGAGACTCCCACAGGGTTCAGTCTTAATCAGTGAGACTCCCACAGGGTTCAGTGTTAATCAGTGAGACTCCCACAGGGTTCAGTATTAATCAGTGAGACTCCCATAGGGTGCATGTGTTAATCAGTGAGACTTTCACAGGGTTCAGTGTTAATCAGTGAGACTCCCACAGGGCTAAGTGTTAATCAGTGAGACTCCCATAGGGTTCAGTGTTAATCAGTGAGACTCCCACAGGGTTCAGTGTTAATCAGTGAGACTCCCACAGGGTTCAGTGTTAATCAGTGAGACTCCCACAGGGTTCATTGTTAATCAGTGAGACTCCCATAGAGTTCAGTGTCAATCAGTGAGACTCCCATAGGGTTCAGTCTTAATCAGTGAGACTCCCACAGGGTTCAGTGTTAATCAGTGAGACTCCCACAGGGTTCTTTGTTAATCAGTAAGACTCCCATAGAGTTCAGTCTTAATCAGTGAGACTCCCATAGGGTTCATGTGTTAATCAGTGAGACTCCCACAGGGCTAAGTGTTAATTAGTGAGACTCCCATAGGGTTCAGTGTTAATCAGTGAGACTCCCACAGGGTTCAGTGTTAATCAGTGAGACTCCCCACAGGGTTCAGTCTTAATCAGTGAGACTCCCATAGGGTTCAGTATTAATCAGTGAGACTCCCATAGGGTTCATGTGTTAATCAGTGAGGCTCCCACAGGGTTCAGTGTTAATCAGTGACACTCCCACAGGGCTAAGTGTTAATCAGTGAGACTCCCATAGGGTTCAGTGTTAATCAGTGAGACTCTCACAGGGTTCAGTCTTAATCAGTGAGACTCCCACAGGGTTCAGTGTTAATCGGTGAGACTCCCACAGGGTTCAGTGTTAATCAGTGAGACTCCCACAGGGTTCAGTGTTAATCAGTGACACTCCCACAGGGCTAAGTGTTAATCAGTGAGACTCCCATAGGGTTCAGTGTTAATCAGTGAGACTCCCACAGGGTTCATTGTTAATCAGTGAGACTCCCATAGAGTTCAGTGTTAATCAGTGAGACTCCCATAGGGTTCAGTGTTAATCAGTGAGACTCCCACAGGGCTAAGTGTTCATCAGTGAGAATCCCATAGGGTTCAGTGTTAATCAGTGAGACTCCCACAGGGTTCAGTGTTACTCAGTGAGACTCCCACAGGGTTCAGTGTTAATCAGTGAGACTCCCACAGGGTTCAGTCTTAATCAGTGAGACTCCCATAGGGTTCAGTATTAATCACTGAGACTCCCATAGGGTTCAGTGTTAATCAGTGAGACTCCCACAGGGTTCAGTCTTAATCAGTGAGACTCCCACAGGGTTCAGTGTTAATCAGTGAGACTCCCACAGGGTTCAGTATTAATCAGTGAGACTCCCATAGGGTGCATGTGTTAATCAGTGAGACTTTCACAGGGTTCAGTGTTAATCAGTGAGACTCCCACAGGGCTAAGTGTTAATCAGTGAGACTCCCATAGGGTTCAGTGTTAATCAGTGAGACTCCCACAGGGTTCAGTGTTAATCAGTGAGACTCCCACAGGGTTCAGTGTTAATCAGTGAGACTCCCACAGGGTTCATTGTTAATCAGTGAGACTCCCATAGAGTTCAGTGTCAATCAGTGAGACTCCCATAGGGTTCAGTCTTAATCAGTGAGACTCCCACAGGGTTCAGTGTTAATCAGTGAGACTCCCACAGGGTTCTTTGTTAATCAGTAAGACTCCCATAGAGTTCAGTCTTAATCAGTGAGACTCCCATAGGGTTCATGTGTTAATCAGTGAGACTCCCACAGGGCTAAGTGTTAATTAGTGAGACTCCCATAGGGTTCAGTGTTAATCAGTGAGACTCCCACAGGGTTCAGTGTTAATCAGTGAGACTCCCCACAGGGTTCAGTCTTAATCAGTGAGACTCCCATAGGGTTCAGTATTAATCAGTGAGACTCCCATAGGGTTCATGTGTTAATCAGTGAGGCTCCCACAGGGTTCAGTGTTAATCAGTGACACTCCCACAGGGCTAAGTGTTAATCAGTGAGACTCCCATAGGGTTCAGTGTTAATCAGTGAGACTCTCACAGGGTTCAGTCTTAATCAGTGAGACTCCCACAGGGTTCAGTGTTAATCGGTGAGACTCCCACAGGGTTCAGTGTTAATCAGTGAGACTCCCACAGGGTTCAGTGTTAATCAGTGACACTCCCACAGGGCTAAGTGTTAATCAGTGAGACTCCCATAGGGTTCAGTGTTAATCAGTGAGACTCCCACAGGGTTCATTGTTAATCAGTGAGACTCCCATAGAGTTCAGTGTTAATCAGTGAGACTCCCATAGGGTTCAGTCTTAATCAGTGAGACTCCCACAGGGTTCAGTGTTAATCAGTGAGACCCCCATAGAGTTCAGTGTTAATCAGTGAGACTCCCACAGGGTTCAGTGTTAATCAGTGAGACTCCCATAGGGTTCAGTGTTAATCAGTGCGACTCCCATAGGGTTCAGTATTATTCAGTGAGACTCCCATAGGGTTCATGTGTTAACCAGTGAGACTCCCACAGGGTTCAGTGTTAATCAGTGAGACTCCCAGAGGGCTAAGTGTTCATCAGTGAGACTCCCATAGGGTTCAGTGTTAATCAGTGAGACTCCCACAGGGTTCAGTGTTACTCAGTGAGACTCCCACAGGGTTCAGTGTTAATCAGTGAGACTCCCACAGGGTTCAGTCTTAATCAGTGAGAGTCCCATAGGGTTCAGTATTAATCAGTGAGACTCCCATAGGGTTCATGTGTTAATCAGTGAGACTCCCACAGGGTTCAGTGTTAATCAGTGAGACTCCCACAGGGCTAAGTGTTAATCAGTGAGACTCCCATAGGGTTCAGTGTTAATCAGTGAGACTCCCACAGGGTTCAGTGTTAATCAGTGAGACTCCCACAGGGTTCAGTCTTAATCAGTGAGACTCCCACAGGGTTCAGTATTAATCAGTGAGACTCTTATAGGGTTCATGTGTTAATCAGTGAGACTCCCACAGGGTTCAGTGTTCATCAGTGAGACTCCCACAGGGCTAAGTGTTAATCAGTGAGACTCCCATACGGTTCAGTATTAATCAGTGAGACTCCCATAGGGTTCAGTGTTAATCAGTGAGACTCCCATAGGGTTCAGTGTTAATCAGTGAGACTCCCACAGGGTTCAGTGTTAATCAGTGAGACTCCCACAGGGTTCAGTCTTAATCAGTGAGACTCCCACAGGGTTCAGTATTAATCAGTGAGACTCTTATAGGGTTCATGTGTTAATCAGTGAGACTCCCACAGGGTTCAGTGTTAATCAGTGAGACTCCCACAGGGCTAAGTGTTAATCAGTGAGACTCCCATAGGGTTCAGTATTAATCAGTGAGACTCCCATAGGGTTCATGTGTTAATCAGTGAGACTCCCACAGGGTTCAGTGTTAATCAGTGACACTCCCACAGGGCTAAGTGTTAATCAGTGAGACTCCCATAGGGTTCAGTGTTAATCAGTGAGACTCCCACAGGGTTCAGTGTTAATCAGTGAGACTCCCACAGGGTTCAGTGTTAATCAGTGACACTCCCACAGGGCTAAGTGTTAATCAGTGAGACTCCCATAGGGTTCAGTGTTAATCAGTGAGACTCCCACAGGGTTCATTGTTAATCAGTGAGACTCCCATAGAGTTCAGTGTTAATCAGTGAGACTCCCATAGGGTTCAGTCTTAATCAGTGAGACTCCCACAGGGTTCAGTGTTAATCAGTGAGACCCCATAGAGTTCAGTGTTAATCAGTGAGACTCCCACAGGGTTCAGTGTTAATCAGTGAGACTCCCATAGGGTTCAGTGTTAATCAGTGAGACTCCCATAGGGTTCAGTATTATTCAGTGAGACTCCCATAGGGTTCATGTGTTAATCAGTGAGACTCCCACAGGGTTCAGTGTTAATCAGTGAGACTCCCACAGGGCTAAGTGTTCATCAGTGAGACTCCCATAGGGTTCAGTGTTAATCAGTGAGACTCCCACAGGGTTCAGTGTTAATCAGTGAGACTCCCACAGGGTTCAGTGTTAATCAGTGAGACTCCCACAGGGTGAATTGTTAATCAGTGAGACTCCCATAGGGTTCAGTGTTAATCAGTGAGACTCCCACAGGGTTCAGTGTTAATCAGTGAGACTCCCACAGGGTTCATGTGTTAATCAGTGAGACTCCCATAGGGTTCAGTGTTAATCAGTGAGACTCCCACAGGGTTCAGTGTTAATCAGTGAAACCCCCATAGAGTTCAGTGCTAATCAGTGAGACTCCCACAGGGTTCAGTGTTAATCAGTGAGTCTCCCATAGGGTTCAGTATTAATCAGTGAGACTCCCATAGCGTTCATGTGTTAATCAGTGAGACTCCCATAGGGTTCAGTGTTAATCAGTGAGACTCCCACAGGTTTCAGTGTTAATCAGTGAGACTCCCATAGGGTTCAGTGTTAATCAGTGAGACTCCCACAGGGTTCAGTGTTAATCAGTGAGACTCCCACAGGGCTAAGTGTTAATCAGTGAGACTCCCATAGTGTTCAGTGTTAATCAGTGAGACTCCCACAGGGTTCAGTGTTAATCAGTGAGACTCCCACAGGGTTCAGTCTTAATCAGTGAGACTCCCATAGAGTTCAGTATTAATCAGTGAGACTCCCATAGGGTTCATGTGTTAATCAGTGACACTCCCACAGGGCTAAGTGTTAATCAGTGAGACTCCCATAGGGTTCAGTTTTAATTAGTGAAACTCCCACAGGGTTCAGTCTTAATCAGTGAGACTCCCACAGGCTTCAGTGTTAATCAGTGAGACTCCCACAGGGTTCAGTGTTAATCAGTGAGACTCCCACAGGGCTAAGTGTTAATCAGTGAGACTCCCATAGGGTTCAGTCTTAATCAGTGAGACTCCCACAGGGTTCAGTGTTAATCAGTGAGACTCCCACATGGTTCATTGTTAATCAGTGAGACTCCCATAGAGTTCAGTGTTAATCAGTGAGACTCCCATAGGGTTCAGTCTTAATCGGTGAGACTCCCACAGGGTTCAGTGTTAATCAGTGAGACTCCCACAGGGTTCATTGTTAATCAGTAAGACTCCCATAGAGTTCAGTGTTAATCAGTGAGACTCCCATAGGGTTCAGTCTTAATCAGTGACACTCCCACAGGGCTAAGTGTTAATCAGTGAGACTCCCATATGGTTCAGTGTTAATCAGTGAGACTCCCACAGGGCTAAGTGTTAATCAGTGAGACTCCCACAGGGTTCAGTCTTAATCAGTGAGACTCCCACAGGGTTCAGTGTTAATCAGTGAGACTCCCACAGGGTTCAGTATTAATCAGTGAGACTCCCATAGGGTTCATGTGTTAATCAGTGAGACTCCCACAGGGCTAAGTGTTAATTAGTGAGACTCTCATAGGGTTCAGTGTTAATCAGTGAGACTCCCACAGGGTTCAGTGTTAATCAGTGACACTCCCACAGGGCTAAGTGTTAATCAGTGAGACTCCCATAGGGTTCAGTGTTAATCAGTGAGACTCCCACAGGGTTCAGTCTTAATCAGTGAGACTCCCACAGGGTTCAGTGTTAATCGGTGAGACTCCCACAGGGTTCAGTGTTAATCAGTGAGACTCCCACAGGGTTCAGTGTTAATCAGTGACACTCCCACAGGGCTAAGTGTTAATCAGTGAGACTCCCATAGGGTTCAGTGTTAATCAGTGAGACTCCCACAGGGTTCATTGTTAATCAGTGAGACTCCCATAGAGTTCAGTGTTAATCAGTGAGACTCCCATAGGGTTCAGTCTTAATCAGTGAGACTCCCACAGGGTTCAGTGTTAATCAGTGAGACCCCCATAGAGTTCAGTGTTAATCAGTGAGACTCCCACAGGGTTCAGTGTTAATCAGTGAGACTCCCATAGGGTTCAGTGTTAATCAGTGCGACTCCCATAGGGTTCAGTATTATTCAGTGAGACTCCCATAGGGTTCATGTGTTAATCAGTGAGACTCCCACAGGGTTCAGTGTTAATCAGTGAGACTCCCACAGGGCTAAGTGTTCATCAGTGAGACTCCCATAGGGTTCAGTGTTAATCAGTGAGACTCCCACAGGGTTCAGTGTTACTCAGTGAGACTCCCACAGGGTTCAGTGTTAATCAGTGAGACTCCCACAGGGTTCAGTGTTAATCAGTGAGACTCCCATAGGGTTCAGTGTTAATCAGTGCGACTCCCATAGGGTTCAGTATTATTCAGTGAGACTCCCATAGGGTTCATGTGTTAATCAGTGAGACTCCCACAGGGCTAAGTGTTAATCAGTGAGACTCCCACAGGGTTCAGTCTTAATCAGTGAGACTCCCACAGGGTTCAGTGTTAATCAGTGAGACTCCCACAGGGTTCAGTGTTAATCAGTGAGACTCCCACAGGGTTCAGTCTTAATCAGTGAGACTCCCATAGGGTTCAGTATTAATCAGTGAGACTCCCATAGGGTTCATGTGTTAATCAGTGAGACTCCCACAGGGTTCAGTGTTAATCAGTGACACTCCCACAGGGCTAAGTGTTAATCAGTGAGACTCCCATAGGGTTCAGTGTTAATCAGTGAGACTCCCACAGGGTTCAGTCTTAATCAGTGAGACTCCCACAGGGTTCAGTGTTAATCGGTGAGACTCCCACAGGGTTCAGTGTTAATCAGTGAGACTCCCACAGGGTTCAGTGTTAATCAGTGACACTCCCACAGGGCTAAGTGTTAATCAGTGAGACTCCCATAGGGTTCAGTGTTAATCAGTGAGACTCCCACAGGGTTCATTGTTAATCAGTGAGACTCCCATAGAGTTCAGTGTTAATCAGTGAGACTCCCATAGGGTTCAGTCTTAATCAGTGAGACTCCCACAGGGTTCAGTGTTAATCAGTGAGACCCCCATAGAGTTCAGTGTTAATCAGTGAGACTCCCACAGGGTTCAGTGTTAATCAGTGAGACTCCCATAGGGTTCAGTGTTAATCAGTGCGACTCCCATAGGGTTCAGTATTATTCAGTGAGACTCCCATAGGGTTCATGTGTTAATCAGTGAGACTCCCACAGGGTTCAGGGATAATCAGTGAGACTCCCACAGGGCTAAGTGTTCATCAGTGAGACTCCCATAGGGTTCAGTGTTAATCAGTGAGACTCCCACAGGGTTCAGTGTTACTCAGTGAGACTCCCACAGGGTTCAGTGTTAATCAGTGAGACTCCCACAGGGTTCAGTCTTAATCAGTGAGACTCCCATAGGGTTCAGTATTAATCAGTGAGACTCCCATAGGGTTCAGTGTTAATCAGTGAGACTCCCACAGGGTTCAGTCTTAATCAGTGAGACTCCCACAGGGTTCAGTGTTAATCAGTGAGACTCCCACAGGGTTCAGTATTAATCAGTGAGACTCCCATAGGGTGCATGTTTTAATCAGTGAGACTTTCACAGGGTTCAGTGTTAATCAGTGAGACTCCCACAGGGCTAAGTGTTAATCAGTGAGACTCCCATAGGGTTCAGTGTTAATCAGTGAGACTCCCACAGGGTTCAGTGTTAATCAGTGAGACTCCCACAGGGTTCAGTGTTAATCAGTGAGACTCCCACAGGGTTCATTGTTAATCAGTGAGACTCCCATAGAGTTCAGTGTTAATCAGTGAGACTCCCATAGGGTTCAGTCTTAATCAGTGAGACTCCCACAGGGTTCAGTGTTAATCAGTGAGACTCCCACAGGGTTCATTGTTAATCAGTAAGACTCCCATAGAGTTCAGTCTTAATCAGTGAGACTCCCATAGGGTTCATGTGTTAATCAGTGAGACTCCCACAGGGCTAAGTGTTAATTAGTGAGACTCCCATAGGGTTCAGTGTTAATCAGTGAGACTCCCACAGGGTTCAGTGTTAATCAGTGAGACTCCCCACAGGGTTCAGTCTTAATCAGTGAGACTCCCATAGGGTTCAGTATTAAACAGTGAGACTCCCATAGGGTTCATGTGTTAATCAGTGAGGCTCCCACAGGGTTCAGTGTTAATCAGTGACACTCCCACAGGGCTAAGTGTTAATCAGTGAGACTCCCATAGGGTTCAGTGTTAATCAGTGAGACTCCCACAGGGTTCAGTCTTAATCAGTGAGACTCCCACAGGGTTCAGTGTTAATCGGTGAGACTCCCACAGGGTTCAGTGTTAATCAGTGAGACTCCCACAGGGTTCAGTGTTAATCAGTGACACTCCCACAGGGCTAAGTGTTAATCAGTGAGACTCCCATAGGGTTCAGTGTTAATCAGTGAGACTCCCACAGGGTTCATTGTTAATCAGTGAGACTCCCATAGAGTTCAGTGTTAATCAGTGAGACTCCCACAGGGTTCAGTGTTAATCAGTGAGACTCCCACAGGGTTCATTGTTAATCAGTAAGACTCCCATAGAGTTCAGTCTTAATCAGTGAGACTCCCATAGGGTTCATGTGTTAATCAGTGAGACTCCCACAGGGCTAAGTGTTAATTAGTGAGACTCCCATAGGGTTCAGTGTTAATCAGTGAGACTCCCACAGGGTTCAGTGTTAATCAGTGAGACTCCCCACAGGGTTCAGTCTTAATCAGTGAGACTCCCATAGGGTTCAGTATTAATCAGTGAGACTCCCATAGGGTTCATGTGTTAATCAGTGAGGCTCCCACAGGGTTCAGTGTTAATCAGTGACACTCCCACAGGGCTAAGTGTTAATCAGTGAGACTCCCATAGGGTTCAGTGTTAATCAGTGAGACTCTCACAGGGTTCAGTCTTAATCAGTGAGACTCCCACAGGGTTCAGTGTTAATCGGTGAGACTCCCACAGGGTTCAGTGTTAATCAGTGAGACTCCCACAGGGTTCAGTGTTAATCAGTGACACTCCCACAGGGCTAAGTGTTAATCAGTGAGACTCCCATAGGGTTCAGTGTTAATCAGTGAGACTCCCACAGGGTTCATTGTTAATCAGTGAGACTCCCATAGAGTTCAGTGTTAATCAGTGAGACTCCCATAGGGTTCAGTCTTAATCAGTGAGACTCCCACAGGGTTCAGTGTTAATCAGTGAGACCCCCATAGAGTTCAGTGTTAATCAGTGAGACTCCCACAGGGTTCAGTGTTAATCAGTGAGACTCCCATAGGGTTCAGTGTTAATCAGTGCGACTCCCATAGGGTTCAGTATTATTCAGTGAGACTCCCATAGGGTTCATGTGTTAACCAGTGAGACTCCCACAGGGTTCAGTGTTAATCAGTGAGACTCCCAGAGGGCTAAGTGTTCATCAGTGAGACTCCCATAGGGTTCAGTGTTAATCAGTGAGACTCCCACAGGGTTCAGTGTTACTCAGTGAGACTCCCACAGGGTTCAGTGTTAATCAGTGAGACTCCCACAGGGTTCAGTCTTAATCAGTGAGAGTCCCATAGGGTTCAGTATTAATCAGTGAGACTCCCATAGGGTTCATGTGTTAATCAGTGAGACTCCCACAGGGTTCAGTGTTAATCAGTGAGACTCCCACAGGGCTAAGTGTTAATCAGTGAGACTCCCATAGGGTTCAGTGTTAATCAGTGAGACTCCCACAGGGTTCAGTGTTAATCAGTGAGACTCCCACAGGGTTCAGTCTTAATCAGTGAGACTCCCACAGGGTTCAGTATTAATCAGTGAGACTCTTATAGGGTTCATGTGTTAATCAGTGAGACTCCCACAGGGTTCAGTGTTAATCAGTGAGACTCCCACAGGGCTAAGTGTTAATCAGTGAGACTCCCATAGGGTTCAGTATTAATCAGTGAGACTCCCATAGGGTTCATGTGTTAATCAGTGAGACTCCCACAGGGTTCAGTGTTAATCAGTGACACTCCCACAGGGCTAAGTGTTAATCAGTGAGACTCCCATAGGGTTCAGTGTTAATCAGTGAGACTCCCACAGGGTTCAGTGTTAATCAGTGGGACTCCCACAGGGTTCAGTGTTAATCAGTGACACTCCCACAGGGCTAAGTGTTAATCAGTGAGACTCCCATAGGGTTCAGTGTTAATCAGTGAGACTCCCACAGGGTTCATTGTTAATCAGTGAGACTCCCATAGAGTTCAGTGTTAATCAGTGAGACTCCCATAGGGTTCAGTCTTAATCATTGAGACTCCCACAGGGTTCAGTGTTAATCAGTGAGACCCCCATAGAGTTCAGTGTTAATCAGTGAGACTCCCACAGGGTTCAGTGTTAATCAGTGAGACTCCCATAGGGTTCAGTGTTAATCAGTGAGACTCCCATAGGGTTCAGTATTATTCAGTGAGACTCCCATAGGGTTCATGTGTTAATCAGTGATACTCCCACAGGGTTCAGTGTTAATCAGTGAGACTCCCACAGGGCTAAGTGTTTATCAGTGAGACTCCCATAGGGTTCAGTGTTAATCAGTGAGACTCCCACAGGGTTCAGTGTTAATCAGTGAGACTCCCACAGGGTTCAGTGTTAATCAGTGAGACTCCCACAGGGTGAATTGTTAATCAGTGAGACTCCCATAGGGTTCAGTGTTAATCAGTGAGACTCCACACAGGGTTCAGTGTTAATCAGTGAGACTCCCACAGGGTTCATGTGTTAATCAGTGAGACTCCCATAGGGTTCAGTGTTAATCAGTGAGACTCCCACAGGGTTCAGTGTTAATCAGTGAAACCCTCATAGAGTTCAGTGCTAATCAGTGAGACTCCCACAGGGTTCAGTGTTAATCAGTGAGTCTCCCATAGGGTTCAGTATTAATCAGTGAGACTCCCATAGCGTTCATGTGTTAATCAGTGAGACTCCCATAGGGTTCAGTGTTAATCAGTGAGACTCCCACAGGTTTCAGTGTTAATCAGTGAGACTCCCATAGGGTTCAGTGTTAATCAGTGAGACTCCCACAGGGTTCAGTGTTAATCAGTGAGACTCCCACAGGGCTAATTGTTAATCAGTGAGACTCCCATAGGGTTAAGTGTTAATCAGTGAGACTCCCACAGGGCTAAGTGTTAATTAGTGAGACTCTCATAGGGTTCAGTGTTAATCAGTGAGACTCCCACAGGGTTCAGTCTTAATCAGTGAGACTCCCATAGGGTTCAGTATTAATCAGTGAGACTCCCATAGGGTTCATGTGTTAATCAGTGAGACTCCCACAGGGTTCAGTGTTAATCAGTGACACTCCCACAGGGCTAAGTGTTAATCAGTGAGACTCCCATAGGGTTCAGTGTTAATCAGTGAGACTCCCACAGGGTTCAGTCTTAATCAGTGAGACTCCCACAGGGTTCAGTGTTAATTCGTGAGACTCCCACAGGGTTCAGTGTTAATCAGTGAGACTCCCACAGGGTTCAGTGTTAATCAGTGACACTCCCACAGGGCTAAGTGTTAATCAGTGAGACTCCCTGTAGGGTTCAGTGTTAATCAGTGAGACTCCCACAGGGTTCATTGTTAATCAGTGAGACTCCCATAGAGTTCAGTGTTAATCAGTGAGACTCCCATAGGGTTCAGTCTTAATCAGTGAGACTCCCACAGGGTTCAGTGTTAATCAGTGAGACCCCATAGAGTTCAGTGTTAATCAGTGAGACTCCCATAGGGTTCATGTGTTAATCAGTGAGACTCCCACAGGGTTCAGTGTTAATCAGAGAGACTCCCACAGGGCTAAGTGTTCATCAGTGAGACTCCCATAGGGTTCAGTGTTAATCAGTGAGACTCCCACAGGGTTCAGTGTTACTCAGTGAGACTCCCACAGGGTTCAGTGTTAATCAGTGAGACTCCCACAGGGTTCAGTCTTAATCAGTGAGACTCCCATAGGGTTCAGTATTAATCAGTGAGACTCCCATAGGGTTCAGTGTTAATCAGTGAGACTCCCACAGGGTTCAGTCTTAATCAGTGAGACTCCCACAGGGTTCAGTGTTAATCAGTGAGACTCCCACAGGGTTCAGTATTAATCAGTGAGACTCCCATAGGGTGCATGTGTTAATCAGTGAGACTCCCACAGGGTTCAGTGTTAATCAGTGAGACTCCCACAGGGCTAAGTGTTAATCAGTGAGACTCCCATAGGGTTCAGTGTTAATCAGTGAGACTCCCACAGGGTTCAGTGTTAATCAGTGAGACTCCCACAGGGTTCAGTGTTAATCAGTGAGACTCCCACAGGGTTCATTGTTAATCAGTGAGACTCCCATAGAGTTCAGTGTTAATCAGTGAGACTCCCATAGGGTTCAGTCTTAATCAGTGAGACTCCCACAGGGTTCAGTGTTAATCAGTGAGACTCCCATAGGGTTCAGTGTTAATCAGTGCGACTCCCATAGGGTTCAGTATTATTCAGTGAGACTCCCATAGGGTTCATGTGTTAACCAGTGAGACTCCCACAGGGTTCAGTGTTAATCAGTGAGACTCCCAGAGGGCTAAGTGTTCATCAGTGAGACTCCCATAGGGTTCAGTGTTAATCAGTGAGACTCCCACAGGGTTCAGTGTTACTCAGTGAGACTCCCACAGGGTTCAGTGTTAATCAGTGAGACTCCCACAGGGTTCAGTCTTAATCAGTGAGAGTCCCATAGGGTTCAGTATTAATCAGTGAGACTCCCATATGGTTCATGTGTTAATCAGTGAGACTCCCACAGGGTTCAGTGTTAATCAGTGAGACTCCCACAGGGCTAAGTGTTAATCAGTGAGACTCCCATAGGGTTCAGTGTTAATCAGTGAGACTCCCACAGGGTTCAGTGTTAATCAGTGAGACTCCCACAGGGTTCAGTCTTAATCAGTGAGACTCCCACAGGGTTCAGTATTAATCAGTGAGACTCTTATAGGGTTCATGTGTTAATCAGTGAGACTCCCACAGGGTTCAGTGTTAATCAGTGAGACTCCCACAGGGCTAAGTGTTAATCAGTGAGACTCCCATAGGGTTCAGTATTAATCAGTGAGACTCCCATAGGGTTCATGTGTTAATCAGTGAGACTCCCACAGGGTTCAGTGTTAATCAGTGACACTCCCACAGGGCTAAGTGTTAATCAGTGAGACTCCCATAGGGTTCAGTGTTAATCAGTGAGACTCCCACAGGGTTCAGTGTTAATCAGTGGGACTCCCACAGGGTTCAGTGTTAATCAGTGACACTCCCACAGGGCTAAGTGTTAATCAGTGAGACTCCCATAGGGTTCAGTGTTAATCAGTGAGACTCCCACAGGGTTCATTGTTAATCAGTGAGACTCCCATAGAGTTCAGTGTTAATCAGTGAGACTCCCATAGGGTTCAGTCTTAATCAGTGAGACTCCCACAGGGTTCAGTGTTAATCAGTGAGACCCCCATAGAGTTCAGTGTTAATCAGTGAGACTCCCACAGGGTTCAGTGTTAATCAGTGAGACTCCCATAGGGTTCAGTGTTAATCAGTGAGACTCCCATAGGGTTCAGTATTATTCAGTGAGACTCCCATAGGGTTCATGTGTTAATCAGTGAGACTCCCACAGGGTTCAGTGTTAATCAGTGAGACTCCCACAGGGCTAAGTGTTTATCAGTGAGACTCCCATAGGGTTCAGTGTTAATCAGTGAGACTCCCACAGGGTTCAGTGTTAATCAGTGAGACTCCCACAGGGTTCAGTGTTAATCAGTGAGACTCCCACAGGGTTCAGTGTTAATCAGTGAGACTCCCACAGGGTGAATTGTTAATCAGTGAGACTCCCATAGGGTTCAGTGTTAATCAGTGAGACTCCACACAGGGTTCAGTGTTAATCAGTGAGACTCCCACAGGGTTCATGTGTTAATCAGTGAGACTCCCATAGGGTTCAGTGTTAATCAGTGAGACTCCCACAGGGTTCAGTGTTAATCAGTGAAACCCCCATAGAGTTCAGTGCTAATCAGTGAGACTCCCACAGGGTTCAGTGTTAATCAGTGAGTCTCCCATAGGGTTCAGTATTAATCAGTGAGACTCCCATAGCGTTCATGTGTTAATCAGTGAGACTCCCATAGGGTTCAGTGTTAATCAGTGAGACTCCCACAGGTTTCAGTGTTAATCAGTGAGACTCCCATAGGGTTCAGTGTTAATCAGTGAGACTCCCACAGGGTTCAGTGTTAATCAGTGAGACTCCCACAGGGCTAATTGTTAATCAGTGAGACTCCCATAGGGTTCAGTGTTAATCAGTGAGACTCCCACAGGGCTAAGTGTTAATTAGTGAGACTCTCATAGGGTTCAGTGTTAATCAGTGAGACTCCCACAGGGTTCAGTCTTAATCAGTGAGACTCCCATAGGGTTCAGTATTAATCAGTGAGACTCCCATAGGGTTCATGTGTTAATCAGTGAGACTCCCACAGGGTTCAGTGTTAATCAGTGACACTCCCACAGGGCTAAGTGTTAATCAGTGAGACTCCCACAGGGTTCAGTGTTAATCAGTGAGACTCCCACAGGGTTCAGTCTTAATCAGTGAGACTCCCACAGGGTTCAGTGTTAATTCGTGAGACTCCCACAGGGTTCAGTGTTAATCAGTGAGACTCCCACAGGGTTCAGTGTTAATCAGTGACACTCCCACAGGGCTAAGTGTTAATCAGTGAGACTCCCTGTAGGGTTCAGTGTTAATCAGTGAGACTCCCACAGGGTTCATTGTTAATCAGTGAGACTCCCATAGAGTTCAGTGTTAATCAGTGAGACTCCCATAGGGTTCAGTCTTAATCAGTGAGACTCCCACAGGGTTCAGTGTTAATCAGTGAGACCCCCATAGAGTTCAGTGTTAATCAGTGAGACTCCCATAGGGTTCATGTGTTAATCAGTGAGACTCCCACAGGGTTCAGTGTTAATCAGAGAGACTCCCACAGGGCTAAGTGTTCATCAGTGAGACTCCCATAGGGTTCAGTGTTAATCAGTGAGACTCCCACAGGGTTCAGTGTTACTCAGTGAGACTCCCACAGGGTTCAGTGTTAATCAGTGAGACTCCCACAGGGTTCAGTCTTAATCAGTGAGACTCCCATAGGGTTCAGTATTAATCAGTGAGACTCCCATAGGGTTCAGTGTTAATCAGTGAGACTCCCACAGGGTTCAGTCTTAATCAGTGAGACTCCCACAGGGTTCAGTGTTAATCAGTGAGACTCCCACAGAGTTCAGTGTTAATCAGTGAGACTCCCACAGGGTTCAGTGTTAATCAGTGAGACTCCCACAGGGTTCAGTGTTAATCAGTGAGACTCCCACAGGGTTCATTGTTAATCAGTGAGACTCCCATAGAGTTCAGTGTTAATCAGTGAGACTCCCATAGGGTTCAGTCTTAATCAGTGAGACTCCCACAGGGTTCAGTGTTAATCAGTGAGACTCCCACAGGGTTCATTGTTAATCAGTAAAGACTCCCATAGAGTTCAGTCTTAATCAGTGAGACTCCCATAGGGTTCATGTGTTAATCAGTGAGACTCCCACAGGGCTAAGTGTTAATTAGTGAGACTCCCATAGGGTTCAGTGTTAATCAGTGAGACTCCCACAGGGTTCAGTGTTAATCAGTGACACTCCCACAGGGCTAAGTGTTAATCAGTGAGACTCCCATAGGGTTCAGTGTTAATCAGTGAGACTCCCACAGGGTTCATTGTTAATCAGTGAGACTCCCATAGAGTTCAGTGTTAATCAGTGAGACTCCCATAGGGTTCAGTCTTAATCAGTGAGACTCCCACAGGGTTCAGTGTTAATCAGTGAGACCCCCATAGAGTTCAGTGTTAATCAGTGAGACTCCCATAGGGTTCAGTGTTAATCAGTGCGACTCCCATAGGGTTCAGTATTATTCAGTGAGACTCCCATAGGGTTCAGTGTTAATCAGTGAGACTCCCACAGGGCTAAGTGTTCATCAGTGAGACTCCCATAGGGTTCAGTGTTAATCAGTGAGACTCCCACAGGGTTCAGTGTTACTCAGTGAGACTCCCACAGGGTTCAGTGTTAATCAGTGAGACTCCCACAGGGTTCAGTCTTAATCAGTGAGACTCCCATAGGGTTAAGTATTAATCAGTGAGACTCCCATAGGGTTCAGTGTTAATCAGTGAGACTCCCACAGGGTTCAGTCTTAATCAGTGAGACTCCCACAGGGTTCAGTGTTAATCAGTGAGACTCCCACAGGGTTCAGTATTAATCAGTGAGACTCCCATAGGGTGCATGTGTTAATCAGTGAGACTCCCACAGGGTTCAGTGTTAATCAGTGAGACTCCCACAGGGCTAAGTGTTAATCAGTGAGACTCCCATAGGGTTCAGTGTTAATCAGTGAGACTCCCACAGGGTTCAGTGTTAATCAGTGAGACTCCCACAGGGTTCAGTGTTAATCAGTGAGACTCCCACAGGGTTCATTGTTAATCAGTAAGACTCCCATAGAGTTCAGTCTTAATCAGTGAGACTCCCATAGGGTTCATGTGTTAATCAGTGAGACTCCCACAGGGCTAAGTGTTAATTAGTGAGACTCCCATAGGGTTCAGTGTTAATCAGTGAGACTCCCACAGGGTTCAGTGTTAATCAGTGAGACTCCCGCAGGGTTCAGTCTTAATCAGTGAGACTCCCATAGGGTTCAGTATTAATCAGTGAGACTCCCATAGGGTTCATGTGTTAATCAGTGAGGCTCCCACAGGGTTCAGTGTTAATCAGTGACACTCCCACAGGGCTAAGTGTTAATCAGTGAGACTCCCATAGGGTTCAGTGTTAATCAGTGAGACTCCCACAGGGTTCAGTCTTAATCAGTGAGACTCCCACAGGGTTCAGTGTTAATCGGTGAGACTCCCACAGGGTTCAGTGTTAATCAGTGAGACTCCCACAGGGTTCAGTGTTAATCAGTGACACTCCCACAGGGCTAAGTGTTAATCAGTGAGACTCCCATAGGATTCAGTGTTAATCAGTGAGACTCCCACAGGGTTCATTGTTAATCAGTGAGACTCCCATAGAGTTCAGTGTTAATCAGTGAGACTCCCATAGGGTTCAGTGTTAATCAGTGACACTCCCACAGGGCTAAGTGTTAATCAGTGAGACTCCCATAGGGTTCAGTGTTAATCAGTGAGACTCCCACAGGGTTCAGTGTTAATCAGTGAGACTCCCATAGAGTTCAGTGTTAATCAGTGAGACTCCCATAGGGTTCAGTCTTAATCAGTGAGACTCCCACAGGGTTCATGTGTTAACCAGTGAGACTCCCACAGGGTTCAGTGTTAATCAGTGAGACTCCCAGAGGGCTAAGTGTTCATCAGTGAGACTCCCATAGGGTTCAGTGTTAATCAGTGAGACTCCCACAGGGCTAAGTGTTAATCAGTGAGACTCCCACAGGGTTCAGTGTTAATCAGTGAGACTCCCACAGGGTTCAGTCTTAATCAGTGAGACTCCCATAGGGTTCAGTATTAATCAGTGAGACTCCCATAGGGTTCAGTCTTAATCAGTGAGACTCCCACAGGGTTCAGTGTTAATCAGTGAGACCCCCATAGAGTTCAGTGTTAATCAGTGAGACTCCCATAGGGTTCAGTGTTAATCAGTGAGACTCCCACAGGGCTAAGTGTTGATCAGTGAGACTCCCATAGGGTTCAGTGTTAATCAGTGAGACTCCCACAGGGTTCAGTGTTAATCAGTGAGACTCCCACAGGGTTCAGTCTTAATCAGTGAGACTCCCATAGGGTTCAGTATTAATCAGTGAGACTCCCATAGGGTTCATGTGTTAATCAGTGAGACTCCCACAGGGTTCAGTGTTAACCAGTGAGACTCCCATAGGGTTCAGTGTTAATCAGTGAGACTCCCACAGGGTTCAGTGTTAATCAGTGACACTCCCACAGGGCTAAGTGTTAATCAGTGAGACTCCCATAGGGTTCAGTGTTAATCAGTGAGACTCCCACAGGGATCATTGTTAATCAGTGAGACTCCCATAGAGTTCAGTGTTAATCAGTGAGACTCCCATAGGGTTCAGTCTTAATCAGTGAGACTCCCACAGGGTTCAGTGTTAATCAGTGAGACTCCCACTGGGCTAAGTGTTAATTAGTGAGACTCCCATAGGGTTCAGTGTTAATCAGTGAGACTCCCACAGGGTTCAGTGTTAATCAGTGACACTCCCACAGGGCTAAGTGTTAATCAGTGAGACTCCCATAGGGTTCAGTGTTAATCAGTGAGACTCCCACAGGGTTCATTGTTAATCAGTGAGACTCCCATAGAGTTCAGTGTTAATCAGTGAGACTCCCATAGGGTTCAGTCTTAATCAGTGAGACTCCCACAGGGTTCAGTGTTAATCAGTGAGACCCCCATAGAGTTCAGTGTTAATCAGTGAGACTCCCATAGGGTTCAGTGTTAATCAGTGCAACTCCCATAGGGTTCAGTATTATTCAGTGAGACTCCCATAGGGTTCATGTGTTAATCATTGAGACTCCCACAGGGTTCAGTGTTAATCAGTGAGACTCCCACAGGGCTAAGTGTTCATCAGTGAGACTCCCATAGGGTTCAGTGTTAATCAGTGAGACTCCCACAGGGTTCAGTGTTACTCAGTGAGACTCCCACAGGGTTCAGTGTTAATCAGTGAGACTCCCACAGGGTTCAGTCTTAATCAGTGAGACTCCCATAGGGTTAAGTATTAATCAGTGAGACTCCCATAGGGTTCAGTGTTAATCAGTGAGACTCCCACAGGGTTCAGTCTTAATCAGTGAGACTCCCACAGGGTTCAGTGTTAATCAGTGAGACTCCCATAGGGTGCATGTGTTAATCAGTGAGACTCCCACAGGGTTCAGTGTTAATCAGTGAGACTCCCACAGGGCTAAGTGTTAATCAGTGAGACTCCCATAGGGTTCAGTGTTAATCAGTGAGACTCCCACAGGGTTCAGTGTTAATCAGTGAGACTCCCACAGGGTTCAGTGTTAATCAGTGAGACTCCCACAGGGTTCATTGTTAATCAGTGAGACTCCCATAGAGTTCAGTGTTAATCAGTGAGACTCCCATAGGGTTCAGTCTTAATCAGTGAGACTCCCACAGGATTCAGTGTTAATCAGTGAGACTCCCACAGGGTTCATTGTTAATCAGTAAGACTCCCATAGAGTTCAGTCTTAATCAGTGAGACTCCCATAGGGTTCATGTGTTAATCAGTGAGACTCCCACAGGGCTAAGTGTTAATTAGTGAGACTCCCATAGGGTTCAGTGTTAATCAGTGAGACTCCCACAGGGTTCAGTGTTAATCAGTGAGACTCCCGCAGGGTTCAGTCTTAATCAGTGAGACTCCCATAGGGTTCAGTATTAATCAGTGAGACTCCCATAGGGTTCATGTGTTAATCAGTGAGGCTCCCACAGGGTTCAGTGTTAATCAGTGACACTCCCACAGGGCTAAGTGTTAATCAGTGAGACTCCCATAGGGTTCAGTGTTAATCAGTGAGACTCCCACAGGGTTCAGTCTTAATCAGTGAGACTCCCACAGGGTTCAGTGTTAATCGGTGAGACTCCCACAGGGTTCAGTGTTAATCAGTGAGACTCCCACAGGGTTCAGTGTTAATCAGTGACACTCCCACAGGGCTAAGTGTTAATCAGTGAGACTCCCATAGGGTTCAGTGTTAATCAGTGAGACTCCCACAGGGTTCATTGTTAATCAGTGAGACTCCCATAGAGTTCAGTGTTAATCAGTGAGACTCCCATAGGGTTCAGTCTTAATCAGTGCGACTCCCACAGGGTTCAGTGTTAATCAGTGAGACCCCCATAGAGTTCAGTGTTAATCAGTGAGACTCCCACAGGGTTCAGTGTTAATCAGTGAGACTCCCATAGGGTTCAGTGTTAATCAGTGCGACTCCCATAGGGTTCAGTATTATTCAGTGAGACTCCCATAGGGTTCATGTGTTAACCAGTGAGACTCCCACAGGGTTCAGTGTTAATCAGTGAGACTCCCAGAGGGCTAAGTGTTCATCAGTGAGACTCCCATAGGGTTCAGTGTTAATCAGTGAGACTCCCACAGGGTTCAGTGTTACTCAGTGAGACTCCCACAGGGTTCAGTGTTAATCAGTGAGACTCCCACAGGGTTCAGTCTTAATCAGTGAGACTCCCATAGGGTTCAGTATTAATCAGTGAGACTCCCATAGGGTTCATGTGTTAATCAGTGAGACTCCCACAGGGTTCAGTGTTAATCAGTGACACTCCCACAGGGCTAAGTGTTAATCAGTGAGACTCCCATATGGTTCAGTGTTAATCAGTGAGACTCCCACAGGGCTAAGTGTTAATCAGTGAGACTCCCATAGGGTTCAGTGTTAATCAGTGAGACTCCCACAGGGTTCAGTGTTAATCAGTGAGACTCCCACAGGGTTCAGTCTTAATCAGTGAGAACTCCCATAGGGTTCAGTATTAATCAGTGAGACTCCCATAGGGTTCATGTGTTAATCAGTGAGACTCCCACAGGGTTCAGTGTTAACCAGTGAGACTCCCATAGGGTTCAGTGTTAATCAGTGAGACTCCCACAGGGTTCAGTGTTAATCAGTGACACTCCCACAGGGCTAAGTGTTAATCAGTGAGACTCCCATAGGGTTCAGTGTTAATCAGTGAGACTCCCACAGGGATCATTGTTAATCAGTGAGACTCCCATAGAGTTCAGTGTTAATCAGTGAGACTCCCATAGGGTTCAGTCTTAATCAGTGAGACTCCCACAGGGTTCAGTGTTAATCAGTGAGACCCCCATAGAGTTCAGTGTTAATCAGTGAGACTCCCACAGGGTTCAGTGTTAATCAGTGAGACTCCCATAGGGTTCAGTGTTAATCAGTGAGACTCCCATAGGGTTCAGTATTATTCATTGAGACTCCCATAGGGTTCATGTGTTAATCAGTGAGACTCCCACAAGGTTCAGTGTTAATCAGTGAGACTCCCACAGGGCTAAGTGTTCATCAGTGAGACTCCCATAGGGTTCAGTGTTAATCAGTGAGACTCCCACAGGGTTCAGTGTTACTCGGTGAGACTCCCACAGGGTTCAGTGTTAATCAGTGAGACTCCCACAGGGTTCAGTCTTAATCAGTGCCACTCCCATAGGGTTCAGTATTAATCAGTGAGACTCCCATAGGGTTCATGTGTTAATCAGTGAGACTCCCACAGGGTTCAGTGTTAATCAGTGACACTCCCACAGGACTAAGTGTTAATCAGTGAGACTCCCATATGGTTCAGTGTTAATCAGTGAGACTCCCACAGGGTTCATTGTTAATCAGTAAGACTCCCATAGAGTTCAGTCTTAATCAGTGAGACTCCCATAGGGTTCATGTGTTAATCAGTGAGACTCCCACAGGGCTAAGTGTTAATTAGTGAGACTCCCATAGGGTTCAGTGTTAATCAGTGAGACTCCCACAGGGTTCAGTGTTAATCAGTGAGACTCCCCACAGGGTTCAGTCTTAATCAGTGAGACTCCCATAGGGTTCAGTATTAATCAGTGAGACTCCCATAGGGTTCATGTGTTAATCAGTGAGGCTCCCACAGGGTTCAGTGTTAATCAGTGACACTCCCACAGGGCTAAGTGTTAATCAGTGATACTCCCATAGGGTTCAGTGTTAATCAGTGAGACTCTCACAGGGTTCAGTCTTAATCAGTGAGACTCCCACAGGGTTCAGTGTTAATCGGTGAGACTCCCACAGGGTTCAGTGTTAATCAGTGAGACTCCCACAGGGTTCAGTGTTAATCAGTGACACTCCCACAGGGCTAAGTGTTAATCAGTGAGACTCCCATAGGGTTCAGTGTTAATCAGTGAGACTCCCACAGGGTTCATTGTTAATCAGTGAGACTCCCATAGAGTTCAGTGTTAATCAGTGAGACTCCCATAGGGTTCAGTCTTAATCAGTGAGACTCCCACAGGGTTCAGTGTTAATCAGTGAGACCCCCATAGAGTTCAGTGTTAATCAGTGAGACTCCCACAGGGTTCAGTGTTAATCAGTGAGACTCCCATAGGGTTCAGTGTTAATCAGTGCGACTCCCATAGGGTTCAGTATTATTCAGTGAGACTCCCATAGGGTTCATGTGTTAACCAGTGAGACTCCCACAGGGTTCAGTGTTAATCAGTGAGACTCCCAGAGGGCTAAGTGTTCATCAGTGAGACTCCCATAGGGTTCAGTGTTAATCAGTGAGACTCCCACAGGGTTCAGTGTTACTCAGTGAGACTCCCACAGGGTTCAGTGTTAATCAGTGAGACTCCCACAGGGTTCAGTCTTAATCAGTGAGAGTCCCATAGGGTTCAGTATTAATCAGTGAGACTCCCATAGGGTTCATGTGTTAATCAGTGAGACTCCCACAGGGTTCAGTGTTAATCAGTGAGACTCCCACAGGGCTAAGTGTTAATCAGTGAGACTCCCATAGGGTTCAGTGTTAATCAGTGAGACTCCCACAGGGTTCAGTGTTAATCAGTGAGACTCCCACAGGGTTCAGTCTTAATCAGTGAGACTCCCACAGGGTTCAGTATTAATCAGTGAGACTCTTATAGGGTTCATGTGTTAATCAGTGAGACTCCCACAGGGTTCAGTGTTAATCAGTGAGACTCCCACAGGGCTAAGTGTTAATCAGTGAGACTCCCATAGGGTTCAGTATTAATCAGTGAGACTCCCATAGGGTTCATGTGTTAATCAGTGAGACTCCCACAGGGTTCAGTGTTAATCAGTGACACTCCCACAGGGCTAAGTGTTAATCAGTGAGACTCCCATAGGGTTCAGTGTTAATCAGTGAGACTCCCACAGGGTTCAGTGTTAATCAGTGAGACTCCCACAGGGTTCAGTGTTAATCAGTGACACTCCCACAGGGCTAAGTGTTAATCAGTGAGACTCCCATAGGGTTCAGTGTTAATCAGTGAGACTCCCACAGGGTTCATTGTTAATCAGTGAGACTCCCATAGAGTTCAGTGTTAATCAGTGAGACTCCCATAGGGTTCAGTCTTAATCAGTGAGACTCCCACAGGGTTCAGTGTTAATCAGTGAGACCCCCATAGAGTGCAGTGTTAATCAGTGAGACTCCCACAGGGTTCAGTGTTAATCAGTGAGACTCCCATAGGGTTCAGTGTTAATCAGTGAGACTCCCATAGGGTTCAGTATTATTCAGTGAGACTCCCATAGGGTTCATGTGTTAATCAGTGAGACTCCCACAGGGTTCAGTGTTAATCAGTGAGACTCCCACAGGGCTAAGTGTTTATCAGTGAGACTCCCATAGGGTTCAGTGTTAATCAGTGAGACTCCCACAGGGTTCAGTGTTAATCAGTGAGACTCCCACAGGGTTCAGTGTTAATCAGTGAGACTCCCACAGGGTTCAGTGTTAATCAGTGAGACTCCCACAGGGTGAATTGTTAATCAGTGAGACTCCCATAGGGTTCAGTGTTAATCAGTGAGACTCCACACAGGGTTCAGTGTTAATCAGTGAGACTCCCACAGGGTTCATGTGTTAATCAGTGAGACTCCCATAGGGTTCAGTGTTAATCAGTGAGACTCCCACAGGGTTCAGTGTTAATCAGTGAAACCCCCATAGAGTTCAGTGCTAATCAGTGAGACTCCCACAGGGTTCAGTGTTAATCAGTGAGTCTCCCATAGGGTTCAGTATTAATCAGTGAGACTCCCATAGCGTTCATGTGTTAATCAGTGAGACTCCCATAGGGTTCAGTGTTAATCAGTGAGACTCCCACAGGTTTCAGTGTTAATCAGTGAGACTCCCATAGGGTTCAGTGTTAATCAGTGAGACTCCCACAGGGTTCAGTGTTAATCAGTGAGACTCCCACAGGGCTAATTGTTAATCAGTGAGACTCCCATAGGGTTCAGTGTTAATCAGTGAGACTCCCACAGGGTTCAGTGTTAATCAGTGAGATTCCCACAGGGTTCAGTCTTAATCAGTGAGACTCCCATAGAGTTCAGTATTAATCAGTGAGACTCCCATAGGGTTCATGTGTTAATCAGTGACACTCCCACAGGGCTAAGTGTTAATCAGTGAGACTCCCATAGGGTTCAGTTTTAATCAGTGAAACTCCCACAGGGTTCAGTCTTAATCAGTGAGACTCCCACAGGGTTCAGTGTTAATCAGTGAGACTCCCACAGGGTTCAGTGTTAATCAGTGAGACTCCCACAGGGCTAAGTGTTAATCAGTGAGACTCCCATAGGGTTCAGTCTTAATCAGTGAGACTCCCACAGGGTTCAGTGTTAATCAGTGAGACTCCCACAGGGTTCATTGTTAATCAGTGAGACTCCCATAGAGTTCAGTGTTAATCAGTGAGACTCCCATAGGGTTCAGTCTTAATCGGTGAGACTCCCACAGGGTTCAATGTTAATCAGTGAGACTCCCACAGGGTTCATTGTTAATCAGTAAGACTCCCATAGAGTTCAGTGTTAATCAGTGAGACTCCCATAGGGTTCAGTCTTAATCAGTGACACTCCCACAGGGCTAAGTGTTAATCAGTGAGACTCCCATATGGTTCAGTGTTAATCAGTGAGACTCCCACAGGGTTCAGTCTTAATCAGTGAGACTCCCACAGGTTTCAGTGTTAATCAGTGAGACTCCCACAGGGTTCAGTATTAAACAGTGAGACTCCCATAGGGTTCATGTGTTAATCAGTGAGACTCCCACAGGGCTAAGTGTTAATTAGTGAGACTCTCATAGGGTTCAGTGTTAATCAGTGAGACTCCCACAGGGTTCAGTCTTAATCAGTGAGACTCCCATAGGGTTCAGTATTAATCAGTGAGACTCCCATAGGGTTCATGTGTTAATCAGTGAGACTCCCACAGGGTTCAGTGTTAATCAGTGACACTCCCACAGGGCTAAGTGTTAATCAGTGAGACTCCCATAGGGTTCAGTGTTAATCAGTGAGACTCCCACAGGGTTCAGTCTTAATCAGTGAGACTCCCACAGGGTTCAGTGTTAATTCGTGAGACTCCCACAGGGTTCAGTGTTAATCAGTGAGACTCCCACAGGGTTCAGTGTTAATCAGTGACACTCCCACAGGGCTAAGTGTTAATCAGTGAGACTCCCTGTAGGGTTCAGTGTTAATCAGTGAGACTCCCACAGGGTTCATTGTTAATCAGTGAGACTCCCATAGAGTTCAGTGTTAATCAGTGAGACTCCCATAGGGTTCAGTCTTAATCAGTGAGACTCCCACAGGGTTCAGTGTTAATCAGTGAGACCCCCATAGAGTTCAGTGTTAATCAGTGAGACTCCCATAGGGTTCATGTGTTAATCAGTGAGACTCCCACAGGGTTCAGTGTTAATCAGTGAGACTCCCACAGGGCTAAGTGTTCATCAGTGAGACTCCCATAGGGTTCAGTGTTAATCAGTGAGACTCCCACAGGGTTCAGTGTTACTCAGTGAGACTCCCACAGGGTTCAGTGTTAATCAGTGAGACTCCCACAGGGTTCAGTCTTAATCAGTGAGACTCCCATAGGGTTCAGTATTAATCAGTGAGACTCCCATAGGGTTCAGTGTTAATCAGTGAGACTCCCACAGGGTTCAGTCTTAATCAGTGAGACTCCCACAGGGTTCAGTGTTAATCAGTGAGACTCCCACAGGGTTCAGTATTAATCAGTGAGACTCCCATAGGGTGCATGTGTTAATCAGTGAGACTCCCACAGGGTTCAGTGTTAATCAGTGAGACTCCCACAGGGCTAAGTGTTAATCAGTGAGACTCCCATAGGGTTCAGTGTTAATCAGTGAGACTCCCACAGGGTTCAGTGTTAATCAGTGAGACTCCCACAGGGTTCAGTGTTAATCAGTGAGACTCCCACAGGGTTCATTGTTAATCAGTGAGACTCCCATAGAGTTCAGTGTTAATCAGTGAGACTCCCATAGGGTTCAGTCTTAATCAGTGAGACTCCCACAGGGTTCAGTGTTAATCAGTGAGACTCCCACAGGGTTCATTGTTAATCAGTAAAGACTCCCATAGAGTTCAGTCTTAATCAGTGAGACTCCCATAGGGTTCATGTGTTAATCAGTGAGACTCCCACAGGGCTAAGTGTTAATTAGTGAGACTCCCATAGGGTTCAGTGTTAATCAGTGAGACTCCCACAGGGTTCAGTGTTAATCAGTGACACTCCCACAGGGCTAAGTGTTAATCAGTGAGACTCCCATAGGGTTCAGTGTTAATCAGTGAGACTCCCACAGGGTTCATTGTTAATCAGTGAGACTCCCATAGAGTTCAGTGTTAATCAGTGAGACTCCCATAGGGTTCAGTCTTAATCAGTGAGACTCCCACAGGGTTCAGTGTTAATCAGTGAGACCCCCATAGAGTTCAGTGTTAATCAGTGAGACTCCCATAGGGTTCAGTGTTAATCAGTGCGACTCCCATAGGGTTCAGTATTATTCAGTGAGACTCCCATAGGGTTCATGTGTTAATCAGTGAGACTCCCACAGGGTTCAGTGTTAATCAGTGAGACTCCCACAGGGCTAAGTGTTCATCAGTGAGACTCCCATAGGGTTCAGTGTTAATCAGTGAGACTCCCACAGGGTTCAGTGTTACTCAGTGAGACTCCCACAGGGTTCAGTGTTAATCAGTGAGACTCCCACAGGGTTCAGTCTTAATCAGTGAGACTCCCATAGGGTTAAGTATTAATCAGTGAGACTCCCATAGGGTTCAGTGTTAATCAGTGAGACTCCCACAGGGTTCAGTCTTAATCAGTGAGACTCCCACAGGGTTCAGTGTTAATCAGTGAGACTCCCACAGGGTTCAGTATTAATCAGTGAGACTCCCATAGGGTGCATGTGTTAATCAGTGAGACTCCCACAGGGTTCAGTGTTAATCAGTGAGACTCCCACAGGGCTAAGTGTTAATCAGTGAGACTCCCATAGGGTTCAGTGTTAATCAGTGAGACTCCCACAGGGTTCAGTGTTAATCAGTGAGACTCCCACAGGGTTCAGTGTTAATCAGTGAGACTCCCACAGGGTTCATTGTTAATCAGTAAGACTCCCATAGAGTTCAGTCTTAATCAGTGAGACTCCCATAGGGTTCATGTGTTAATCAGTGAGACTCCCACAGGGCTAAGTGTTAATTAGTGAGACTCCCATAGGGTTCAGTGTTAATCAGTGAGACTCCCACAGGGTTCAGTGTTAATCAGTGAGACTCCTGCAGGGTTCAGTCTTAATCAGTGAGACTCCCATAGGGTTCAGTATTAATCAGTGAGACTCCCATAGGGTTCATGTGTTAATCAGTGAGGCTCCCACAGGGTTCAGTGTTAATCAGTGACACTCCCACAGGGCTAAGTGTTAATCAGTGAGACTCCCATAGGGTTCAGTGTTAATCAGTGAGACTCCCACAGGGTTCAGTCTTAATCAGTGAGACTCCCACAGGGTTCAGTGTTAATCGGTGAGACTCCCACAGGGTTCAGTGTTAATCAGTGAGACTCCCACAGGGTTCAGTGTTAATCAGTGACACTCCCACAGGGCTAAGTGTTAATCAGTGAGACTCCCATAGGATTCAGTGTTAATCAGTGAGACTCCCACAGGGTTCATTGTTAATCAGTGAGACTCCCATAGAGTTCAGTGTTAATCAGTGAGACTCCCATAGGGTTCAGTCTTAATCAGTGAGACTCCCACAGGGTTCAGTGTTAATCAGTGAGACCCCCATAGAGTTCAGTGTTAATCAGTGAGACTCCCACAGGGTTCAGTGTTAATCAGTGAGACTCCCATAGGGTTCAGTGTTAATCAGTGCGACTCCCATAGGGTTCAGTATTATTCAGTGAGACTCCCATAGGGTTCATGTGTTAACCAGTGAGACTCCCACAGGGTTCAGTGTTAATCAGTGAGACTCCCAGAGGGCTAAGTGTTCATCAGTGAGACTCCCATAGGGTTCAGTGTTAATCAGTGAGACTCCCACAGGGTTCAGTGTTACTCAGTGAGACTCCCACAGGGTTCAGTGTTAATCAGTGAGACTCCCACAGGGTTCAGTCTTAATCAGTGAGACTCCCATAGGGTTCAGTATTAATCAGTGAGACTCCCATAGGGTTCATGTGTTAATCAGTGAGACTCCCACAGGGTTCAGTGTTAATCAGTGACACTCCCACAGGGCTAAGTGTTAATCAGTGAGACTCCCATATGGTTCAGTGTTAATCAGTGAGACTCCCACAGGGCTAAGTGTTAATCAGTGAGACTCCCATAGGGTTCAATGTTAATCAGTGAGACTCCCACAGGGTTCAGTGTTAATCAGTGAGACTCCCACAGGGTTCAGTCTTAATCAGTGAGACTCCCATAGCGTTCAGTATTAATCAGTGAGACTCCCATAGGGTTCATGTGTTAATCAGTGAGACTCCCACAGGGTTCAGTGTTAACCAGTGAGACTCCCATAGGGTTCAGTGTTAATCAGTGAGACTCCCACAGGGTTCAGTGTTAATCAGTGACACTCCCACAGGGCTAAGTGTTAATCAGTGAGACTCCCATAGGGTTCAGTGTTAATCAGTGAGACTCCCACAGGGATCATTGTTAATCAGTGAGACTCCCATAGAGTTCAGTGTTAATCAGTGAGACTCCCATAGGGTTCAGTCTTAATCAGTGAGACTCCCACAGGGTTCAGTGTTAATCAGTGAGACTCCCACAGGGCTAAGTGTTAATTAGTGAGACTCCCATAGGGTTCAGTGTTAATCAGTGAGACTCCCACAGGGTTCAGTGTTAATCAGTGACACTCCCACAGGGCTAAGTGTTAATCAGTGAGACTCACATAGGGTTCAGTGTTAATCAGTGAGACTCCCACAGGGTTCATTGTTAATCAGTGAGACTCCCATAGAGTTCAGTGTTAATCAGTGAGACTCCCATAGGGTTCAGTCTTAATCAGTGAGACTCCCACAGGGTTCAGTGTTAATCAGTGAGACCCCCATAGAGTTCAGTGTTAATCAGTGAGACTCCCATAGGGTTCAGTGTTAATCAGTGCGACTCCCATAGGGTTCAGTATTATTCAGTGAGACTCCCATAGGGTTCATGTGTTAATCATTGAGACTCCCACAGGGTTCAGTGTTAATCAGTGAGACTCCCACAGGGCTAAGTGTTCATCAGTGAGACTCCCATAGGGTTCAGTGTTAATCAGTGAGACTCCCACAGGGTTCAGTGTTACTCAGTGAGACTCCCACAGGGTTCAGTGTTAATCAGTGAGACTCCCACAGGGTTCAGTCTTAATCAGTGAGACTCCCATAGGGTTAAGTATTAATCAGTGAGACTCCCATAGGGTTCAGTGTTAATCAGTGAGACTCCCACAGGGTTCAGTCTTAATCAGTGAGACTCCCACAGGGTTCAGTGTTAATCAGTGAGACTCCCACAGGGTTCAGTATTAATCAGTGAGACTCCCATAGGGTGCATGTGTTAATCAGTGAGACTCCCACAGGGTTCAGTGTTAATCAGTGAGACTCCCACAGGGCTAAGTGTTAATCAGTGAGACTCCCATAGGGTTCAGTATTATTCAGTGAGACTCCCATAGGGTTCATGTGTTAACCAGTGAGACTCCCACAGGGTTCAGTGTTAATCAGTGAGACTCCCAGAGGGCTAAGTGTTCATCAGTGAGACTCCCATAGGGTTCAGTGTTAATCAGTGAGACTCCCACAGGGTTCAGTGTTACTCAGTGAGACTCCCACAGGGTTCAGTGTTAATCAGTGAGACTCCCACAGGGTTCAGTCTTAATCAGTGAGACTCCCATAGGGTTCAGTATTAATCAGTGAGACTCCCATAGGGTTCATGTGTTAATCAGTGAGACTCCCACAGGGTTCAGTGTTAATCAGTGACACTCCCACAGGGCTAAGTGTTAATCAGTGAGACTCCCATATGGTTCAGTGTTAATCAGTGAGACTCCCACAGGGCTAAGTGTTAATCAGTGAGACTCCCATAGGGTTCAATGTTAATCAGTGAGACTCCCACAGGGTTCAGTGTTAATCAGTGAGACTCCCACAGGGTTCAGTCTTAATCAGTGAGACTCCCATAGGGTTCAGTATTAATCAGTGAGACTCCCATAGGGTTCATGTGTTAATCAGTGAGACTCCCACAGGGTTCAGTGTTAACCAGTGAGACTCCCATAGGGTTCAGTGTTAATCAGTGAGACTCCCACAGGGTTCAGTGTTAATCAGTGACACTCCCACAGGGCTAAGTGTTAATCAGTGAGACTCCCATAGGGTTCAGTGTTAATCAGTGAGACTCCCACAGGGATCATTGTTAATCAGTGAGACTCCCATAGAGTTCAGTGTTAATCAGTGAGACTCCCATAGGGTTCAGTCTTAATCAGTGAGACTCCCACAGGGTTCAGTGTTAATCAGTGAGACTCCCACAGGGCTAAGTGTTAATTAGTGAGACTCCCATAGGGTTCAGTGTTAATCAGTGAGACTCCCACAGGGTTCAGTGTTAATCAGTGACACTCCCACAGGGCTAAGTGTTAATCAGTGAGACTCACATAGGGTTCAGTGTTAATCAGTGAGACTCCCACAGGGTTCATTGTTAATCAGTGAGACTCCCATAGAGTTCAGTGTTAATCAGTGAGACTCCCATAGGGTTCAGTCTTAATCAGTGAGACTCCCACAGGGTTCAGTGTTAATCAGTGAGACCCCCATAGAGTTCAGTGTTAATCAGTGAGACTCCCATAGGGTTCAGTGTTAATCAGTGCGACTCCCATAGGGTTCAGTATTATTCAGTGAGACTCCCATAGGGTTCATGTGTTAATCATTGAGACTCCCACAGGGTTCAGTGTTAATCAGTGAGACTCCCACAGGGCTAAGTGTTCATCAGTGAGACTCCCATAGGGTTCAGTGTTAATCAGTGAGACTCCCACAGGGTTCAGTGTTACTCAGTGAGACTCCCACAGGGTTCAGTGTTAATCAGTGAGACTCCCACAGGGTTCAGTCTTAATCAGTGAGACTCCCATAGGGTTAAGTATTAATCAGTGAGACTCCCATAGGGTTCAGTGTTAATCAGTGAGACTCCCACAGGGTTCAGTCTTAATCAGTGAGACTCCCACAGGGTTCAGTGTTAATCAGTGAGACTCCCACAGGGTTCAGTATTAATCAGTGAGACTCCCATAGGGTGCATGTGTTAATCAGTGAGACTCCCACAGGGTTCAGTGTTAATCAGTGAGACTCCCACAGGGCTAAGTGTTAATCAGTGAGACTCCCATAGGGTTCAGTGTTAATCAGTGAGACTCCCACAGGGTTCAGTGTTAATCAGTGAGACTCCCACAGGGTTCAGTGTTAATCAGTGAGACTCCCACAGGGTTCATTGTTAATCAGTGAGACTCCCATAGAGTTCAGTGTTAATCAGTGAGACTCCCATAGGGTTCAGTCTTAATCAGTGAGACTCCCACAGGATTCAGTGTTAATCAGTGAGACTCCCACAGGGTTCATTGTTAATCAGTAAGACTCCCATAGAGTTCAGTCTTAATCAGTGAGACTCCCATAGGGTTCATGTGTTAATCAGTGAGACTCCCACAGGGCTAAGTGTTAATTAGTGAGACTCCCATAGGGTTCAGTGTTAATCAGTGAGACTCCCACAGGGTTCAGTGTTAATCAGTGAGACTCCCGCAGGGTTCAGTCTTAATCAGTGACACTCCCACAGGGCTAAGTGTTAATCAGTGAGACTCCCATAGGGTTCAGTGTTAATCAGTGAGACTCCCACAGGGTTCAGTCTTAATCAGTGAGACTCCCACAGGGTTCAGTGTTAATCGGTGAGACTCCCACAGGGTTCAGTGTTAATCAGTGAGACTCCCACAGGGTTCAGTGTTAATCAGTGACACTCCCACAGGGCTAAGTGTTAATCAGTGAGACTCCCATAGGGTTCAGTGTTAATCAGTGAGACTCCCACAGGGTTCATTGTTAATCAGTGAGACTCCCATAGAGTTCAGTGTTAATCAGTGAGACTCCCATAGGGTTCAGTCTTAATCAGTGAGACTCCCACAGGGTTCAGTGTTAATCAGTGAGACCCCCATAGAGTTCAGTGTTAATCAGTGAGACTCCCACAGGGTTCAGTGTTAATCAGTGAGACTCCCATAGGGTTCAGTGTTAATCAGTGCGACTCCCATAGGGTTCGGTATTATTCAGTGAGACTCCCATAGGGTTCATGTGTTAACCAGTGAGACTCCCACAGGGTTCAGTGTTAATCAGTGAGACTCCCAGAGGGCTAAGTGTTCATCAGTGAGACTCCCATAGGGTTCAGTGTTAATCAGTGAGACTCCCACAGGGTTCAGTGTTACTCAGTGAGACTCCCACAGGGTTCAGTGTTAATCAGTGAGACTCCCACAGGGTTCAGTCTTAATCAGTGAGACTCCCATAGGGTTCAGTATTAATCAGTGAGACTCCCATAGGGTTCATGTGTTAATCAGTGAGACTCCCACAGGGTTCAGTGTTAATCAGTGACACTCCCACAGGGCTAAGTGTTAATCAGTGAGACTCCCATATGGTTCAGTGTTAATCAGTGAGACTCCCACAGGGCTAAGTGTTAATCAGTGAGACTCCCATAGGGTTCAGTGTTAATCAGTGAGACTCCCACAGGGTTCAGTGTTAATCAGTGAGACTCCCACAGGGTTCAGTCTTAATCAGTGAGAACTCCCATAGGGTTCAGTATTAATCAGTGAGACTCCCATAGGGTTCATGTGTTAATCAGTGAGACTCCCACAGGGTTCAGTGTTAACCAGTGAGACTCCCATAGGGTTCAGTGTTAATCAGTGAGACTCCCACAGGGTTCAGTGTTAATCAGTGACACTCCCACAGGGCTAAGTGTTAATCAGTGAGACTCCCATAGGGTTCAGTGTTAATCAGTGAGACTCCCACAGGGATCATTGTTAATCAGTGAGACTCCCATAGAGTTCAGTGTTAATCAGTGAGACTCCCATAGGGTTCAGTCTTAATCAGTGAGACTCCCACAGGGTTCAGTGTTAATCAGTGAGACCCCCATAGAGTTCAGTGTTAATCAGTGAGACTCCCACAGGGTTCAGTGTTAATCAGTGAGACTCCCATAGGGTTCAGTGTTAATCAGTGAGACTCCCATAGGGTTCAGTATTATTCATTGAGACTCCCATAGGGTTCATGTGTTAATCAGTGAGACTCCCACAAGGTTCAGTGTTAATCAGTGAGACTCCCACAGGGCTAAGTGTTCATCAGTGAGACTCCCATAGGGTTCAGTGTTAATCAGTGAGACTCCCACAGGGTTCAGTGTTACTCGGTGAGACTCCCACAGGGTTCAGTGTTAATCAGTGAGACTCCCACAGGGTTCAGTCTTAATCAGTGCCACTCCCATAGGGTTCAGTATTAATCAGTGAGACTCCCATAGGGTTCATGTGTTAATCAGTGAGACTCCCACAGGGTTCAGTGTTAATCAGTGAGACCCCCATAGAGTTCAGTGTTAATCAGTGAGACTCCCACAGGGTTCAGTGTTAATCAGTGAGACTCCCATAGGGTTCAGTGTTAATCAGTGAGACTCCCATAGGGTTCAGTATTAATCAGTGAGACTCCCATAGGGTTCATGTGTTAATCAGTGAGGCTCCCACAGGGTTCAGTGTTAATCAGTGACACTCCCACAGGGCTAAGTGTTAATCAGTGAGACTCCCATAGGGTTCAGTGTTAATCAGTGAGACTCCCACAGGGTTCAGTCTTAATCAGTGAGACTCCCACAGGGTTCAGTGTTAATCGGTGAGACTCCCACAGGGTTCAGTGTTAATCAGTGAGACTCCCACAGGGTTCAGTGTTAATCAGTGACACTCCCACAGGGCTAAGTGTTAATCAGTGAGACTCCCATAGGGTTCAGTGTTAATCAGTGAGACTCCCACAGGGTTCATTGTTAATCAGTGAGACTCCCATAGAGTTCAGTGTTAATCAGTGAGACTCCCATAGGGTTCAGTCTTAATCAGTGAGACTCCCACAGGGTTCAGTGTTAATCAGTGAGACCCCCATAGAGTTCAGTGTTAATCAGTGAGACTCCCACAGGGTTCAGTGTTAATCAGTGAGACTCCCATAGGGTTCAGTGTTAATCAGTGCGACTCCCATAGGGTTCAGTATTATTCAGTGAGACTCCCATAGGGTTCATGTGTTAACCAGTGAGACTCCCACAGGGTTCAGTGTTAATCAGTGAGACTCCCAGAGGGCTAAGTGTTCATCAGTGAGACTCCCATAGGGTTCAGTGTTAATCAGTGAGACTCCCACAGGGTTCAGTGTTACTCAGTGAGACTCCCACAGGGTTCAGTGTTAATCAGTGAGACTCCCACAGGGTTCAGTCTTAATCAGTGAGACTCCCATAGGGTTCAGTATTAATCAGTGAGACTCCCATAGGGTTCATGTGTTAATCAGTGAGACTCCCACAGGGTTCAGTGTTAATCAGTGACACTCCCACAGGGCTAAGTGTTAATCAGTGAGACTCCCATATGGTTCAGTGTTAATCAGTGAGACTCCCACAGGGCTAAGTGTTAATCAGTGAGACTCCCATAGGGTTCAGTGTTAATCAGTGAGACTCCCACAGGGTTCAGTGTTAATCAGTGAGACTCCCACAGGGTTCAGTCTTAATCAGTGAGAACTCCCATAGGGTTCAGTATTAATCAGTGAGACTCCCATAGGGTTCATGTGTTAATCAGTGAGACTCCCACAGGGTTCAGTGTTAACCAGTGAGACTCCCATAGGGTTCAGTGTTAATCAGTGAGACTCCCACAGGGTTCAGTGTTAATCAGTGACACTCCCACAGGGCTAAGTGTTAATCAGTGAGACTCCCATAGGGTTCAGTGTTAATCAGTGAGACTCCCATAGAGTTCAGTGTTAATCAGTGAGACTCCCATAGGGTTCAGTCTTAATCAGTGAGACTCCCACAGGGTTCAGTGTTAATCAGTGAGACCCCCATAGAGTTCAGTGTTAATCAGTGAGACTCCCACAGGGTTCAGTGTTAATCAGTGAGACTCCCATAGGGTTCAGTGTTAATCAGTGAGACTCCCATAGGGTTCAGTATTATTCATTGAGACTCCCATAGGGTTCATGTGTTAATCAGTGAGACTCCCACAAGGTTCAGTGTTAATCAGTGAGACTCCCACAGGGCTAAGTGTTCATCAGTGAGACTCCCATAGGGTTCAGTGTTAATCAGTGAGACTCCCACAGGGTTCAGTGTTACTCGGTGAGACTCCCACAGGGTTCAGTGTTAATCAGTGAGACTCCCACAGGGTTCAGTCTTAATCAGTGCCACTCCCATAGGGTTCAGTATTAATCAGTGAGACTCCCATAGGGTTCATGTGTTAATCAGTGAGACTCCCACAGGGTTCAGTGTTAATCAGTGAGACCCCCATAGAGTTCAGTGTTAATCAGTGAGACTCCCACAGGGTTCAGTGTTAATCAGTGAGACTCCCATAGGGTTCAGTGTTAATCAGTGAGACTCCCATAGGGTTCAGTATTATTCATTGAGACTCCCATAGGGTTCATGTGTTAATCAGTGAGACTCCCACAAGGTTCAGTGTTAATCAGTGAGACTCCCACAGGGCTAAGTGTTCATCAGTGAGACTCCCATAGGGTTCAGTGTTAATCAGTGAGACTCCCACAGGGTTCAGTGTTACTCGGTGAGACTCCCACAGGGTTCAGTGTTAATCAGTGAGACTCCCACAGGGTTCAGTCTTAATCAGTGCCACTCCCATAGGGTTCAGTATTAATCAGTGAGACTCCCATAGGGTTCATGTGTTAATCAGTGAGACTCCCACAGGGTTCAGTGTTAATCAGTGACACTCCCACAGGACTAAGTGTTAATCAGTGAGACTCCCATATGGTTCAGTGTTAATCAGTGAGACTCCCACAGGGTTCAGTCTTAATCAGTGAGACTCCCACAGGGTTCAGTGTTAATCAGTGATACTCCCACAGGGTTCAGTATTAATCAGTGAGACTCCCATAGGGTTCATGTGTTAATCAGTGAGACTCCCACAGGGTTCAGTGTTAATCAGTGAGACTCCCACAGGGCTAAGTGTTAATCAGTGAGACTCCCATAGGGTTCAGTGTTAATCAGTGAGACTCCCACAGGGTTCAGTGTTAATCAGTGAGACTCCCACAGGGTTCAGTCTTAATCGGTGAGACTCCCACAGGGCTAAGTGTTAATCAGTGAGACTCCCATAGGGTTCAGTATTAATCAGTGAGACTCCCATAGGGTTCATGTGTTAATCAGTGAGACTCCCACAGGGTTCAGTGTTAATCAGTGACACTCCCACAGGGCTAAGTGTTAATCAGTGAGATTCCAATAGGGTTCAGTGTTAATCAGTGAGACTCCCACAGGGTTCATTGTTAATCAGTGAGACTCCCATAGAGTTCAGTGTTAATCAGTGAGACTCCCATAGGGTTCAGTCTTAATCAGTGAGACTCCCACAGGGTTCAGTGTTAATCAGTGAGACCCCCATAGAGTTCAGTGTTAATCAGAGAGACTCCCACAGGGTTCAGTGTTAATCAGTGAAACTCCCATAGGGTTCAGTGTTAATCAGTGAGACTCCCATAGGGTTCAGTATTATTCAGTGAGACTCCCATAGGGTTCATGTGTTAATCAGTGAGACTCCCACAGGGTTCAGTGTTAATCAGTGAGACTCCCACAGGGCTAAGTGTGCATCAGTGAGACTCCCATAGGGTTCAGTGTTAATCAGTGAGACTCCCACAGGGTTCAGTGTTAATCAGTGAGACTCCCACAGGGTTCAGTCTTAATCCGTGAGACTCCAACAGGGTTCAGTGTTAATCAGTGAGACTCCCACAGGGTTCAGTGTTAATCAGTGAGACTCCCACAGGGTTCAGTGTTAATCATTGAGACTCCCACAGGGTTAATTGTTAATCAGTGAGACTCCCATAGGGTTCAGTGTTAATCAGTGAGACTCCCACAGGGTTCAGTGTTAATCAGTGAGACTCCCACAGGGTTCATGTGTTAATCAGTGAGACTCCCATAGGGTTCAGTGTTAATCAGTGAGACTCCCACAGGGTTCAGTGTTAATCAGTGAGACCCCCATAGAGTTCAGTGCTAATCAGTGAGACTCCCACAGGGTTCAGTGTTAATCAGTGAGACTCCCATAGGGTTCAGTATTAATCAGTGAGACCCCCATAGAGTTCAGTGTTAATCAGTGAGACTCCCACAGGGTTCAGTGTTAATCAGTGAGACTCCCATAGGGTTCAGTGTTAATCAGTTCGACTCCCATAGGGTTCAGTATTATTCAGTGAGACTCCCATAGGGTTCAGTTTTAATCAGTGAGACTCCCACAGGGTTCAGTCTTAATCACTGAGACTCCCATAGGGTTCAGTATTAATCAGTGAGACTCCCATAGGGTTCATGTGTTAATCAGTGAGACTCCCACAGGGTTCAGTGTTAATCAGTGACACTCCCACAGGACTAAGTGTTAATCAGTGAGACTCCCATAGGGTTCAGTGTTAATCAGTGAGACTCCCACAGGGTTCAGTGTTAATCAGTGAGACTCCCACAGGGTTCAGTCTTAATCGGTGAGACTCCCATAGGGTTCAGTATTAATCAGTGAGACTCCCATAGGGTTCATGTGTTAATCAGTGAGACTCCCACAGGGTTCAGTGTTAATCAGTGACACTCCCAAAGGGCTAAGTGTTAATCAGTGAGACTCCAATAGGGTTCAGTGTTAATGAGTGAGACTCCCACAGGGTTCATTGTTAATCAGTGAGACTCCCATAGAGTTCAGTGTTAATCAGTGAGACTCCCATAGGGTTCAGTCTTAATCAGTGAGACTCCCACAGGGTTCATGTTAATCAGTGAGACCCCCATAGAGTTCAGTGTTAATCAGTGAGACTCCCACAGGGTTCAGTGTTAATCAGTGAGACTCCAATAGGGTTCAGTGTTAATCAGTGAGACTCCCATAGGGTTCAGTATTATTCAGTGAGACTCCCATAGGGTTCATGTGTTAATCAGTGAGACTCCCACAGGGTTCAGTGTTAATCAGTGAGACTCCCACAGGGCTAAGTGTTCATCAGTGAGACTCCCATAGGGTTCAGTGTTAATCAGTGAGACTCCCACAGGGTTCAGTGTTAATCAGTGAGACTCCCACAGGGTTCAGTCTTAATCAGTGAGACTCCCACAGGGTTCAGTGTTAATCAGTGAGACTCCCACAGGGTTCAGTGTTAATCAGTGAGACTCCCACAGGGTTCAGTGTTAATCATTGAGACTCCCACAGGGTTAATTGTTAATCAGTGAGACTCCCATAGGGTTCAGTGTTAATCAGTGAGACTCCCACAGGGTTCAGTATTAATCAGTGAGACTCCCATAGGGTTCATGTGTTAATCAGTGAGACTCCCACAGGGTTCAGTGTTAATCAGTGAGACTCCCACAGGGCTAAGTGTTAATCAGTGAGACTCCCATAGGGTTCAGTGTTAATCAGTGAGACTCCCACAGGGTTCAGTGTTAATCAGTGAGACTCCCACAGGGTTCAGTCTTAATCGGTGAGACTCCCACAGGGCTAAGTGTTAATCAGTGAGACTCCAATAGGGTTCAGTATTAATCAGTGAGACTCCCATAGGGTTCATGTGTTAATCAGTGAGACTCCCACAGGGTTCAGTGTTAATCAGTGACACTCCCACAGGGCTAAGTGTTAATCAGTGAGACTCCAATAGGGTTCAGTGTTAATCAGTGAGACTCCCACAGGGTTCATTGTTAATCAGTGAGACTCCCATAGAGTTCAGTGTTAATCAGTGAGACTCCCATAGGGTTCAGTCTTAATCAGTGAGACTCCCACAGGGTTCAGTGTTAATCAGTGAGACCCCCATAGAGTTCAGTGTTAATCAGTGAGACTCCCACAGGGTTCAGTGTTAATCAGTGAGACTCCCATAGGGTTCAGTGTTAATCAGTGAGACTCCCATAGGGTTCAGTATTATTCAGTGAGACTCCCATAGGGTTCATGTGTAAATCAGTGAGACTCCCACAGGGTTCAGTGTTAATCAGTGAGACTCCCACAGGGCTAAGTGTTCATCAGTGAGACTCCCATAGGGTTCAGTGTTAATCAGTGAGACTCCCACAGGGTTCAGTGTTAATCAGTGAGACTCCCACAGGGTTCAGTCTTAATCAGTGAGACTCCCACAGGGTTCAGTGTTAATCAGTGAGACTCCCACAGGGTTCAGTGTTAATCAGTGAGACTCCCACAGGGTTCAGTGTTAATCATTGAGACTCCCACAGGGTTAATTGTTAATCAGTGAGACTCCCATAGGGTTCAGTGTTAATCAGTGAGACTCCCACAGGGTTCAGTGTTAATCTGTTAGACCCCCATAGAGTTCAGTGCTAATCAGTGAGACTCCCACAGGGTTCAGTGTTAATCAGTGAGACTCCCATAGGGTTCAGTATTAATCAGTGAGACCCCCATAGAGTTCAGTGTTAATCAGTGAGACTCCCACAGGGTTCAGTGTTAATCATTTGAGACTCCCATAGGGTTCAGTGTTAATCAGTGCGACTCCCATAGGGTTCAGTATTATTCAGTGAGTCTCCCATAGGGTTCAGTGTTAATCAGTGAGACTCCCATAGGTTTCAGTGTTAATCAGTGAGACTCCCATAGGGTTCAGTATTAATCAGTGAGACTCCCATAGGGTTCATGTGTTAATCAGTGAGACTCCCATAGGTTCCAGTGTTAATCAGTGAGACTCCCATAGGGTTCAGTATTAATCAGTGAGACTCCCATAGGGTTCATGTGTTAATCAGTGAGACTCCCACAGTGTTCAGTGTTAATCAGTGACACTCCCATAGGGTTCAGTATTAATCAGTGAGACTCCCATAGGGTTCAGTGTTAATCAGTGAGACTCCCACAGGGTTCAGTGTTAATCAGTGTGACTCCCACAGGGTTCAGTCTTAATCGGTGAGACTCCCATAGGGTTCAGTATTAATCAGTGAGACTCCCATAGGGTTCATGTGTTAATCAGTGAGACTCCCACAGGGTTCAGTCTTAATCGGTGAGACTCCCATAGGGTTCAGTATTAATCAGTGAGACTCCCATAGGGTTCATGTGTTAATCAGTGAGACTCCCACAGGGTTCAGTGTTAATCAGTGACACTCCCACAGGGCTAAGTGTTAATCAGTGAGACTCCAATAGGGTTCAGTGTTAATCAGTGAGACTCCCACAGGGTTCATTGTTAATCAGTGAGACTCCCATAGAGTTCAGTGTTAATCAGTGAGACTCCCATAGGGTTCAGTCTTAATCAGTGAGACTCCCACAGGGTTCAGTGTTAATCAGTGAGACCCCCATAGAGTTCAGTGTTAATCAGTGAGACTCCCACAGGGTTCAGTGTTAATCAGTGAGACTCCCATAGGGTTCAGTGTTAATCAGTGAGACTCCCATAGGGTTCAGTATTATTCAGTGAGACTCCCATAGGGTTCATGTGTTAATCAGTGAGACTCCCACAGGGTTCAGTGTTAATCAGTGAGACTCCCACAGGGCTAAGTGTTCATCAGTGAGACTCCCATAGGGTTCAGTGTTAATCAGTGAGACTCCCACAGGGTTCAGTGTTAATCAGTGAGACTCCCACAGGGTTCAGTCTTAATCAGTGAGACTCCCACAGTGTTCAGTGTTAATCAGTGAGACTCCCACAGGGTTCAGTGTTAATCAGTGAGACTCCCACAGGGTTCAGTGTTAATCATTGAGACTCCCACAGGGTTAATTGTTAATCAGTGAGACTCCCATAGGGTTCAGTGTTAATCAGTGAGACTCCCACAGGGTTCAGTGTTAATCAGTGAGACCCCCATAGAGTTCAGTGCTAATCAGTGAGACTCCCACAGGGTTCAGTGTTAATCAGTGAGACTCCCACAGGGTTCAGTGTTAATCAGTGAGACCCCCATAGAGTTCAGTGCTAATCAGTGAGACTCCCACAGGGTTCAGTGTTAATCAGTGAGACTCCCATAGGGTTCAGTATTAATCAGTGAGACCCCCATAGAGTTCAGTGTTAATCAGTGAGACTCCCACAGGGTTCAGTGTTAATCAGTGAGACTCCCATAGGGTTCAGTGTTAATCAGTGCGACTCCCATAGGGTTCAGTATTATTCAGTGAGACTCCCATAGGGTTCATGTGTTAATCAGTGAGACTCCCATAGGGTTCATGTGTTAATCAGTGAGACTCCCACAGGGTTCAGTGTTAATCAGTGACACTCCCACAGGGCTAAGTGTTAATCAGTGAGACTCCCATATGGTTCAGTGTTAATCAGTGAGACTCCCACAGGGTTCAGTCTTAATCAGTGAGACTCCCACAGGGTTCAGTGTTAATCAGTGAGACTCCCACAGGGTTCAGTATTAATCAGTGAGACTCCCATAGGGTGCATGTGTTAATCAGTGAGACTCCCACAGGGTTCAGTGTTAATCAGTGAGACTCCCACAGGGCTAAGTGTTAATCAGTGAGACTCCCTTAGGGTTCAGTATTAATCAGTGAGACTCCCACAGGGTTCATGTGTTAATCAGTGAGACTCCCACAGGGTTCAGTGTTAACCAGTGAGACTCCCATAGGGTTCAGTGTTAATCAGTGAGACTCCCACAGGGTTCAGTCTTAATCAGTGAGACTCCCACAGGGTTAAGTGTTAATCAGTGAGACTCCCACAGGGTTCAGTGTTAATCAGTGAGACCCCCATAGAGTTCAGTGTTAATCAGTGACACACTCCCACAGGGCTAAGTGTTAATCAGTGAGACTCCCATAGGGTTCAGTGTTAATCAGTGAGACTCCCACAGGGATCATTGTTAATCAGTGAGACTCCCATAGAGTTCAGTGTTAATCAGTGAGACTCCCATAGGGTTCAGTGTAAATCAGTGAGACTCCCACAGGGTTCAGTGTTAATCAGTGAGACCCCCATAGAGTTCAGTGCTAATCAGTGAGACTCCCACAGGGTTCAGTGTTAATCAGTGAGACTCCCATAGGGTTCAGTATTAATCAGTGAGACCACCATAGAGTTCAGTGTTAATCAGTGAGACTCCCACAGGGTTCAGCGTTAATCAGTGAGACTCCCATAGGGTTCAGTGTTAATCAGTGCGACTCCCATAGGGTTCAGTATTATTCAGTGAGACTCCCATAGGGTTCATGTGTTAATCAGTGAGACTCCCATAGGGTTCATGTGTTAATCAGTGAGACTCCCACAGGGTTCAGTGTTAATCAGTGACACTCCCACAGGGCTAAGTGTTAATCAGTGAGACTCCCATATGGTTCAGTGTTAATCAGTGAGACTCCCACAGGGTTCAGTCTTAATCAGTGAGACTCCCACAGGGTTCAGTGTTAATCATTGAGACTCCCACAGGGTTCAGTCTTAATCAGTGAGACTCCCACAGGGTTCAGTGTTAATCAGTGAGACTCCCACAGGGTTCAGTGTTAATCAGTGAGACTCCCACAGGGTTCAGTGTTAATCATTGAGACTCCCACAGGGTTAATTGTTAATCAGTGAGACTCCCATAGGGTTCAGTGTTAATCAGTGAGACTCCCACAGGGTTCAGTGTTAATCAGTGAGACTCCCACAGGGTTCATGTGTTAATCAGTGAGACTCCCATAGGGTTCAGTGTTAATCAGTGAGACTCCCACAGGGTTCAGTGTTAATCAGTGAGACCCCCATAGAGTTCAGTGCTAATCAGTGAGACTCCCACAGGGTTCAGTGTTAATCAGTGAGACTCCCATAGGGTTCATTATTAATCAGTGAGACCCCCATAGAGTTCAGTGTTAATCAGTGAGACTCCCACAGGGTTCAGTGTTAATCAGTGAGACTCCCATAGGGTTCAGTGTTAATCAGTGCGACTCCCATAGGGTTCAGTATTTTTCAGTGAGACTCCCATAGGGTTCATGTGTTAATCAGTGAGACTCCCATAGGGTTCATGTGTTAATCAGTGAGACTCCCACAGGGTTCAGTGTTAATCAGTGACACTCCCACAGGGCTAAGTGTTAATCAGTGAGACTCCCATATGGTTCAGTGTTAATCAGTGAGACTCCCACAGGGTTCAGTCTTAATCAGTGAGACTCCCACAGGGTTCAGTGTTAATCAGTGAGACTCCCACAGGGTTCAGTATTAATCAGTGAGACTCCCATAGGGTGCATGTGTTAATCAGTGAGACTCCCACAGGGTTCAGTGTTAATCAGTGAGACTCCCACAGGGCTAAGTGTTAATCAGTGAGACTCCCATAGGGTTCAGTATTAATCAGTGAGACTCCCACAGGGTTCATGTGTTAATCAGTGAGACTCCCACAGGGTTCAGTGTTAACCAGTGAGACTCCCATAGGGTTCAGTGTTAATCAGTGAGACTCCCACAGGGTTCAGTCTTAATCAGTGAGACTCCCACAGGGTTCAGTGTTAATCAGTGAGACTCCCACAGGGTTCAGTGTTAATCAGTGAGACCCCCATAGAGTTCAGTGTTAATCAGTGACACACTCCCACAGGGCTAAGTGTTAATCAGTGAGACTCCCATAGGGTTCAGTGTTAATCAGTGAGACTCCCACAGGGATCATTGTTAATCAGTGAGACTCCCATAGAGTTCAGTGTTAATCAGTGAGACTCCCACAGTGTTCAGTGTTAATCAGTGACACTCCCATAGGGTTCAGTATTAATCAGTGAGACTCCCATAGGGTTCAGTGTTAATCAGTGAGACTCCCACAGGGTTCAGTGTTAATCAGTGTGACTCCCACAGGGTTCAGTCTTAATCGGTGAGACTCCCATAGGGTTCAGTATTAATCAGTGAGACTCCCATAGGGTTCATGTGTTAATCAGTGAGACTCCCACAGGGTTCAGTCTTAATCGGTGAGACTCCCATAGGGTTCAGTATTAATCAGTGAGACTCCCATAGGGTTCATGTGTTAATCAGTGAGACTCCCACAGGGTTCAGTGTTAATCAGTGACACTCCCACAGGGCTAAGTGTTAATCAGTGAGACTCCAATAGGGTTCAGTGTTAATCAGTGAGACTCCCACAGGGTTCATTGTTAATCAGTGAGACTCCCATAGAGTTCAGTGTTAATCAGTGAGACTCCCATAGGGTTCAGTCTTAATCAGTGAGACTCCCACAGGGTTCAGTGTTAATCAGTGAGACCCCCATAGAGTTCAGTGTTAATCAGTGAGACTCCCACAGGGTTCAGTGTTAATCAGTGAGACTCCCATAGGGTTCAGTGTTAATCAGTGAGACTCCCATAGGGTTCAGTATTATTCAGTGAGACTCCCATAGGGTTCATGTGTAAATCAGTGAGACTCCCACAGGGTTCAGTGTTAATCAGTGAGACTCCCACAGGGCTAAGTGTTCATCAGTGAGACTCCCATAGGGTTCAGTGTTAATCAGTGAGACTCCCACAGGGTTCAGTGTTAATCAGTGAGACTCCCACAGGGTTCAGTCTTAATCAGTGAGACTCCCACAGGGTTCAGTGTTAATCAGTGAGACTCCCACAGGGTTCAGTGTTAATCAGTGAGACTCCCACAGGGTTCAGTGTTAATCATTGAGACTCCCACAGGGTTAATTGTTAATCAGTGAGACTCCCATAGGGTTCAGTGTTAATCAGTGAGACTCCCACAGGGTTCAGTGTTAATCTGTTAGACCCCCATAGAGTTCAGTGCTAATCAGTGAGACTCCCACAGGGTTCAGTGTTAATCAGTGAGACTCCCATAGGGTTCAGTATTAATCAGTGAGACCCCCATAGAGTTCAGTGTTAATCAGTGAGACTCCCACAGGGTTCAGTGTTAATCAGTGAGACTCCCATAGGGTTCAGTGTTAATCAGTGCGACTCCCATAGGGTTCAGTATTATTCAGTGAGTCTCCCATAGGGTTCAGTGTTAATCAGTGAGACTCCCATAGGTTTCAGTGTTAATCAGTGAGACTCCCATAGGGTTCAGTATTAATCAGTGAGACTCCCATAGGGTTCAGTGTTAATCAGTGAGACTCCCACAGGGTTCAGTGTTAATCATTGAGACTCCCACAGGGTTAATTGTTAATCAGTGAGACTCCCATAGGGTTCAGTGTTAATCAGTGAGACTCCCACAGGGTTCAGTGTTAATCAGTGAGACTCCCACAGGGTTCATGTGTTAATCAGTGAGACTCCCATAGGGTTCAGTGTTAATCAGTGAGACTCCCACAGGGTTCAGTGTTAATCAGTGAGACCCCCATAGAGTTCAGTGCTAATCAGTGAGACTCCCACAGGGTTCAGTGTTAATCAGTGAGACTCCCATAGGGTTCAGTGTTAATCAGTGCGACTCCCATAGGGTTCAGTATTTTTCAGTGAGACTCCCATAGGGTTCATGTGTTAATCAGTGAGACTCCCATAGGGTTCATGTGTTAATCAGTGAGACTCCCACAGGGTTCAGTGTTAATCAGTGACACTCCCACAGGGCTAAGTGTTAATCAGTGAGACTCCCATATGGTTCAGTGTTAATCAGTGAGACTCCCACAGGGTTCAGTCTTAATCAGTGAGACTCCCACAGGGTTCAGTGTTAATCAGTGAGACTCCCACAGGGTTCAGTATTAATCAGTGAGACTCCCATAGGGTGCATGTGTTAATCAGTGAGACTCCCACAGGGTTCAGTGTTAATCAGTGAGACTCCCACAGGGCTAAGTGTTAATCAGTGAGACTCCCATAGGGTTCAGTATTAATCAGTGAGACTCCCACAGGGTTCATGTGTTAATCAGTGAGACTCCCACAGGGTTCAGTGTTAACCAGTGAGACTCCCATAGGGTTCAGTGTTAATCAGTGAGACTCCCACAGGGTTCAGTCTTAATCAGTGAGACTCCCACAGGGTTCAGTGTTAATCAGTGAGACTCCCACAGGGTTCAGTGTTAATCAGTGAGACCCCCATAGAGTTCAGTGTTAATCAGTGACACACTCCCACAGGGCTAAGTGTTAATCAGTGAGACTCCCATAGGGTTCAGTGTTAATCAGTGAGACTCCCACAGGGATCATTGTTAATCAGTGAGACTCCCATAGAGTTCAGTGTTAATCAGTGAGACTCCCACAGTGTTCAGTGTTAATCAGTGACACTCCCATAGGGTTCAGTATTAATCAGTGAGACTCCCATAGGGTTCAGTGTTAATCAGTGAGACTCCCACAGGGTTCAGTGTTAATCAGTGTGACTCCCACAGGGTTCAGTCTTAATCGGTGAGACTCCCATAGGGTTCAGTATTAATCAGTGAGACTCCCATAGGGTTCATGTGTTAATCAGTGAGACTCCCACAGGGTTCAGTCTTAATCGGTGAGACTCCCATAGGGTTCAGTATTAATCAGTGAGACTCCCATAGGGTTCATGTGTTAATCAGTGAGACTCCCACAGGGTTCAGTGTTAATCAGTGACACTCCCACAGGGCTAAGTGTTAATCAGTGAGACTCCAATAGGGTTCAGTGTTAATCAGTGAGACTCCCACAGGGTTCATTGTTAATCAGTGAGACTCCCATAGAGTTCAGTGTTAATCAGTGAGACTCCCATAGGGTTCAGTCTTAATCAGTGAGACTCCCACAGGGTTCAGTGTTAATCAGTGAGACCCCCATAGAGTTCAGTGTTAATCAGTGAGACTCCCACAGGGTTCAGTGTTAATCAGTGAGACTCCCATAGGGTTCAGTGTTAATCAGTGAGACTCCCATAGGGTTCAGTATTATTCAGTGAGACTCCCATAGGGTTCATGTGTTAATCAGTGAGACTCCCACAGGGTTCAGTGTTAATCAGTGAGACTCCCACAGGGCTAAGTGTTCATCAGTGAGACTCCCATAGGGTTCAGTGTTAATCAGTGAGACTCCCACAGGGTTCAGTGTTAATCAGTGAGACTCCCACAGGGTTCAGTCTTAATCAGTGAGACTCCCACAGTGTTCAGTGTTAATCAGTGAGACTCCCACAGGGTTCAGTGTTAATCAGTGAGACTCCCACAGGGTTCAGTGTTAATCATTGAGACTCCCACAGGGTTAATTGTTAATCAGTGAGACTCCCATAGGGTTCAGTGTTAATCAGTGAGACTCCCACAGGGTTCAGTGTTAATCAGTGAGACCCCCATAGAGTTCAGTGCTAATCAGTGAGACTCCCACAGGGTTCAGTGTTAATCAGTGAGACTCCCACAGGGTTCAGTGTTAATCAGTGAGACCCCCATAGAGTTCAGTGCTAATCAGTGAGACTCCCACAGGGTTCAGTGTTAATCAGTGAGACTCCCATAGGGTTCAGTATTAATCAGTGAGACCCCCATAGAGTTCAGTGTTAATCAGTGAGACTCCCACAGGGTTCAGTGTTAATCAGTGAGACTCCCATAGGGTTCAGTGTTAATCAGTGCGACTCCCATAGGGTTCAGTATTATTCAGTGAGACTCCCATAGGGTTCATGTGTTAATCAGTGAGACTCCCATAGGGTTCATGTGTTAATCAGTGAGACTCCCACAGGGTTCAGTGTTAATCAGTGACACTCCCACAGGGCTAAGTGTTAATCAGTGAGACTCCCATATGGTTCAGTGTTAATCAGTGAGACTCCCACAGGGTTCAGTCTTAATCAGTGAGACTCCCACAGGGTTCAGTGTTAATCAGTGAGACTCCCACAGGGTTCAGTATTAATCAGTGAGACTCCCATAGGGTGCATGTGTTAATCAGTGAGACTCCCACAGGGTTCAGTGTTAATCAGTGAGACTCCCACAGGGCTAAGTGTTAATCAGTGAGACTCCCATAGGGTTCAGTATTAATCAGTGAGACTCCCACAGGGTTCATGTGTTAATCAGTGAGACTCCCACAGGGTTCAGTGTTAACCAGTGAGACTCCCATAGGGTTCAGTGTTAATCAGTGAGACTCCCACAGGGTTCAGTCTTAATCAGTGAGACTCCCACAGGGTTAAGTGTTAATCAGTGAGACTCCCACAGGGTTCAGTGTTAATCAGTGAGACCCCCATAGAGTTCAGTGTTAATCAGTGACACACTCCCACAGGGCTAAGTGTTAATCAGTGAGACTCCCATAGGGTTCAGTGTTAATCAGTGAGACTCCCACAGGGATCATTGTTAATCAGTGAGACTCCCATAGAGTTCAGTGTTAATCAGTGAGACTCCCATAGGGTTCAGTGTAAATCAGTGAGACTCCCACAGGGTTCAGTGTTAATCAGTGAGACCCCCATAGAGTTCAGTGCTAATCAGTGAGACTCCCACAGGGTTCAGTGTTAATCAGTGAGACTCCCATAGGGTTCAGTATTAATCAGTGAGACCACCATAGAGTTCAGTGTTAATCAGTGAGACTCCCACAGGGTTCAGTGTTAATCAGTGAGACTCCCATAGGGTTCAGTGTTAATCAGTGCGACTCCCATAGGGTTCAGTATTATTCAGTGAGACTCCCATAGGGTTCATGTGTTAATCAGTGAGACTCCCATAGGGTTCATGTGTTAATCAGTGAGACTCCCACAGGGTTCAGTGTTAATCAGTGACACTCCCACAGGGCTAAGTGTTAATCAGTGAGACTCCCATATGGTTCAGTGTTAATCAGTGAGACTCCCACAGGGTTCAGTCTTAATCAGTGAGACTCCCACAGGGTTCAGTGTTAATCATTGAAACTCCCACAGGGTTCAGTCTTAATCAGTGAGACTCCCACAGGGTTCAGTGTTAATCAGTGAGACTCCCACAGGGTTCAGTGTTAATCAGTGAGACTCCCACAGGGTTCAGTGTTAATCATTGAGACTCCCACAGGGTTAATTGTTAATCAGTGAGACTCCCATAGGGTTCAGTGTTAATCAGTGAGACTCCCACAGGGTTCAGTGTTAATCAGTGAGACTCCCACAGGGTTCATGTGTTAATCAGTGAGACTCCCATAGGGTTCAGTGTTAATCAGTGAGACTCCCACAGGGTTCAGTGTTAATCAGTGAGACCCCCATAGAGTTCAGTGCTAATCAGTGAGACTCCCACAGGGTTCAGTGTTAATCAGTGAGACTCCCATAGGGTTCATTATTAATCAGTGAGACCCCCATAGAGTTCAGTGTTAATCAGTGAGACTCCCACAGGGTTCAGTGTTAATCAGTGAGACTCCCACAGGGTTCAGTGTTAATCAGTGACACTCCCACAGGGCTAAGTGTTAATCAGTGAGACTCCCATATGGTTCAGTGTTAATCAGTGAGACTCCCACAGGGTTCAGTCTTAATCAGTGAGACTCCCACAGGGTTCAGTGTTAATCAGTGAGACTCCCACAGGGTTCAGTATTAATCAGTGAGACTCCCATAGGGTGCATGTGTTAATCAGTGAGACTCCCACAGGGTTCAGTGTTAATCAGTGAGACTCCCACAGGGCTAAGTGTTAATCAGTGAGACTCCCATAGGGTTCAGTATTAATCAGTGAGACTCCCACAGGGTTCATGTGTTAATCAGTGAGACTCCCACAGGGTTCAGTGTTAACCAGTGAGACTCCCATAGGGTTCAGTGTTAATCAGTGAGACTCCCACAGGGTTCAGTCTTAATCAGTGAGACTCCCACAGGGTTCAGTGTTAATCAGTGAGACTCCCACAGGGTTCAGTGTTAATCAGTGAGACCCCCTTAGAGTTCAGTGTTAATCAGTGACACACTCCCACAGGGCTAAGTGTTAATCAGTGAGACTCCCATAGGGTTCAGTGTTAATCAGTGAGACTCCCACAGGGATCATTGTTAATCAGTGAGACTCCCATAGAGTTCAGTGTTAATCAGTGAGACTCCCATAGGGTTCAGTGTTAATCAGTGAGACTCCCACAGGGTTCAGTGTTAATCAGTGAGACCCCCATAGAGTTCAGTGCTAATCAGTGAGACTCCCACAGGGTTCAGTGTTAATCAGTGAGACTCCCATAGGGTTCAGTATTAATCAGTGAGACCCCCATAGAGTTCAGTGTTAATCAGTGAGACTCCCACAGGGTTCAGTGTTAATCAGTGAGACTCCCATAGGGTTCAGTGTTAATCAGTGCGACTCCCATAGGGTTCAGTATTATTCAGTGAGACTCCCATAGGGTTCATGTGTTAATCAGTGAGACTCCCATAGGGTTCATGTGTTAATCAGTGAGACTCCCACAGGGTTCAGTGTTAATCAGTGACACTCCCACAGGGCTAAGTGTTAATCAGTGAGACTCCCATATGGTTCAGTGTTAATCAGTGAGACTCCCACAGGGTTCAGTCTTAATCAGTGAGACTCCCACAGGGTTCAGTGTTAATCAGTGAGACTCCCACAGGGTTCAGTATTAATCAGTGAGACTCCCATAGGGTGCATGTGTTAATCAGTGAGACTCCCACAGGGTTCAGTGTTAATCAGTGAGACTCCCACAGGGCTAAGTGTTAATCAGTGAGACTCCCATAGGGTTCAGTATTAATCAGTGAGACTCCCTCAGGGTTCATGTGTTAATCAGTGAGACTCCCACAGGGTTCAGTGTTAACCAGTGAGACTCCCATAGGGTTCAGTGTTAATCAGTGAGACTCCCACAGGGTTCAGTCTTAATCAGTGAGACTCCCACAGGGTTCAGTGTTAATCAGTGAGACTCCCACAGGGTTCAGTGTTAATCAGTGAGACCCCCATAGAGTTCAGTGTTAATCAGTGACACACTCCCACAGGGCTAAGTGTTAATCAGTGAGACTCCCATAGGGTTCAGTGTTAATCAGTGAGACTCCCACAGGGATCATTGTTAATCAGTGAGACTCCCATAGAGTTCAGTGTTAATCAGTGAGACTCCCATAGGGTTCAGTCTTAATCAGTGAGACTCCCACAGGGTTCAGTGTTAATCAGTGAGACCCCCATAGAGTTCAGTGTTAATCAGTGAGACTCCCACAGGGTTCAGTGTTAATCAGTGAGACTCCCATAGGGTTCAGTGTTAATCAGTGAGACTCCCATAGGGTTCAGTATTATTCATTGAGACTCCCATAGGGTTCATGTGTTAATCAGTGAGACTCCCACAGGGTTCAGTCTTAATCGGTGAGACTCCCATAGGGTTCAGTATTAATCAGTGAGACTCCCATAGGGTTCATGTGTTAATCAGTGAGACTCCCACAGGGTTCAGTGTTAATCAGTGACACTCCCACAGGGCTAAGTGTTAATCAGTGAGACTCCAATAGGGTTCAGTGTTAATCAGTGAGACTCCCACAGGGTTCATTGTTAATCAGTGAGACTCCCATAGAGTTCAGTGTTAATCAGTGAGACTCCCATAGGGTTCAGTCTTAATCAGTGAAACTCCCACAGGGTTCAGTATTAATCAGTGAGACTCCCATAGGGTGCATGTGTTAATCAGTGAGACTCCCACAGGGTTCAGTGTTAATCAGTGAGACTCCCACAGGGCTAAGTGTTAATCAGTGAGACTCCCATAGGGTTCAGTATTAATCAGTGAGACTCCCACAGGGTTCATGTGTTAATCAGTGAGACTCCCACAGGGTTCAGTGTTAACCAGTGAGACTCCCATAGGGTTCAGTGTTAATCAGTGAGACTCCCACAGGGTTCAGTCTTAATCAGTGAGACTCCCACAGGGTTCAGTGTTAATCAGTGAGACTCCCACAGGGTTCAGTGTTAATCAGTGAGACCCCCATAGAGTTCAGTGTTAATCAGTGACACACTCCCACATGGCTAAGTGTTAATCAGTGAGACTCCCATAGGGTTCAGTGTTAATCAGTGAGACTCCCACAGGGATCATTGTTAATCAGTGAGACTCACATAGAGTTAAGTGTTAATCAGTGAGACTCCCATAGGGTTCAGTGTTAATCAGTGAGACTCCCACAGGGTTCAGTGTTAATCAGTGAGACCCCCATAGAGTTCAGTGCTAATCAGTGAGACTCCCACAGGGTTCAGTGTTAATCAGTGAGACTCCCATAGGGTTCAGTATTAATCAGTGAGACCCCCATAGAGTTCAGTGTTAATCAGTGAGACTCCCACAGGGTTCAGTGTTAATCAGTGAGACTCCCATAGGGTTCAGTGTTAATCAGTGCGACTCCCATAGGGTTCAGTATTATTCAGTGAGACTCCCATAGGGTTCATGTGTTAATCAGTGAGACTCCCATAGGGTTCATGTGTTAATCAGTGAGACTCCCACAGGGTTCAGTGTTAATCAGTGACACTCCCACAGGGCTAAGTGTTAATCAGTGAGACTCCCATATGGTTCAGTGTTAATCAGTGAGACTCCCACACGGTTCAGTCTTAATCAGTGAGACTCCCACAGGGTTCAGTGTTAATCATTGAGACTCCCACAGGGTTCAGTCTTAATCAGTGAGACTCCCACAGGGTTCAGTGTTAATCAGTGAAACTCCCACAGGGTTCAGTGTTAATCAGTTAGACTCCCACAGGGTTCAGTGTTAATCATTGAGACTCCCACAGGGTTAATTGTTAATCAGTGAGACTCCCATAGGGTTCAGTGTTAATCAGTGAGACTCCCACAGGGTTCAGTGTTAATCAGTGAGACTCCCATAGAGTTCAGTGTTAATCAGTGAGACTCCCATAGGGTTCAGTGTTAATCAGTGAGACTCCCACAGGGTTCAGTGTTAATCAGTGAGACCCCCATAGAGTTCAGTGCTAATCAGTGAGACTCCCACAGGGTTCAGTGTTAATCAGTGAGACTCCCATAGGGTTCAGTATTAATCAGTGAGACCCCCATAGAGTTCAGTGTTAATCAGTGAGACTCCCACAGGGTTCAGTGTTAATCAGTGAGACTCCCATAGGGTTCAGTGTTAATCAGTGCGACTCCCATAGGGTTCAGTATTATTCAGTGAGACTCCCATAGGGTTCATGTGTTAATCAGTGAGACTCCCATAGGGTTCATGTGTTAATCAGTGAGACTCCCACAGGGTTCAGTGTTAATCAGTGACACTCCCACAGGGCTAAGTGTTAATCAGTGAGACTCCCATATGGTTCAGTGTTAATCAGTGAGACTCCCACAGGGTTCAGTCTTAATCAGTGAGACTCCCACAGGGTTCAGTGTTAATCAGTGAGACTCCCACAGGGTTCAGTATTAATCAGTGAGACTCCCATAGGGTGCATGTGTTAATCAGTGAGACTCCCACAGGGTTCAGTGTTAATCAGTGAGACTCCCACAGGGCTAAGTGTTAATCAGTGAGACTCCCATAGGGTTCAGTATTAATCAGTGAGACTCCCTCAGGGTTCATGTGTTAATCAGTGAGACTCCCACAGGGTTCAGTGTTAACCAGTGAGACTCCCATAGGGTTCAGTGTTAATCAGTGAGACTCCCACAGGGTTCAGTCTTAATCAGTGAGACTCCCACAGGGTTCAGTGTTAATCAGTGAGACTCCCACAGGGTTCAGTGTTAATCAGTGAGACCCCCATAGAGTTCAGTGTTAATCAGTGACACACTCCCACAGGGCTAAGTGTTAATCAGTGAGACTCCCATAGGGTTCAGTGTTAATCAGTGAGACTCCCATAGGGTTCAGTGTTAATCAGTGAGACTCCCACAGGGATCATTGTTAATCAGTGAGGCTCCCATAGAGTTCAGTGTTAATCAGTGAGACTCCCATAGGGTTCAGTCTTAATCAGTGAGACTCCCTCAGGGTTCAGTGTTAATCAGTGAGACCCCCATAGAGTTCAGTGTTAATCAGTGAGACTCCCACAGGGTTCAGTGTTAATCAGTGAGACTCCCATAGGGTTCAGTGTTAATCAGTGAGACTCCCATAGGGTTCAGTATTATTCATTGAGACTCCCATAGGGTTCATGTGTTAATCAGTGAGACTCCCACAGGGTTCAGTCTTAATCGGTGAGACTCCCATAGGGTTCAGTATTAATCAGTGAGACTCCCATAGGGTTCATGTGTTAATCAGTGAGACTCCCACAGGGTTCAGTGTTAATCAGTGACACTCCCACAGGGCTAAGTGTTAATCAGTGAGACTCCAATAGGGTTCAGTGTTAATCAGTGAGACTCCCACAGGGTTCATTGTTAATCAGTGAGACTCCCATAGGGTTCAGTCTAAATCAGTGAAACTCCCACAGGGTTCAGTGTTAATCAGTGAGACCCCCATAGAGTTCAGTGTTAATCAGTGAGACTCCCACAGGGTTCAGTCTTAATCAGTCAGACTCCCACAGGGTTCAGTGTTAATCAGTGAGACTCCCACAGGGTTCAGTATTAATCAGTGAGACTCCCATAGGGTGCATGTGTTAATCAGTGA